>NC_072053.1:11844354-12459322 GCF_027791375.1 Indicator indicator | reverse complement strand
TCACACTATGCAGTATCACCCCACTGGCACTTGCTCACTGGAACATGACCTGCTCCCCCAAAAGAGAACAAAACATGGGGCTGTAGTTGTCACAGTGAGCATTCTAAAGTATAAAGGGAGTACAGTCCCTCCTATAAAGTCATTGGAAATTGTGTGCTTCTTACACAAATAAGCATACACAGATACATCCAAAAGCATTATCATTACTCAGACAAAGTATCTCCCATCATAGTCTTATTTTCCTAAAAACTTTCATGATTAACAATATATTATATGATAACAGGAGACTAATTTTTCCTTTACCGATTGTGAGACCTCAATAATAGAGTAAACCCCACTTCTGTGTTGGCACAAAAGCACTCTTCCAATGCACAAAAAAGTCAAGGCTTCAAAACAGGCTGTTGTAGATATAAGCTCATATCTGGGTATGATTTTCAAATATGTCTTGCACCCAGCAGTTCTTGCATGGACAGAGCTTGCCATGTGCTTACCAGCTTTAGATAGCTGACCAACTTTTGTTGGGAAGTAAATGGAAATTTAAGAGACTAATTTTCTCCTACCTTTTTCCTAATTGTAATTCTGACAACCTATGCAGTTATATTGTATTACTAAGCCATACCATTCAGCTAGCCAAGTAGCCAGTTATATATTCACTAGGAGCCACCATGGGGATAGCCTGCACAAGCAACACATCTACGTGACACAGAAAGCACTTTGTGATATCACAAGACTCCCTGTTGACAACACACAGCTTGTTTCTACAGCCAGAGTTGCAATGCCTGGTAAATGCACAATGGGGTTTTGCCATGACATCCAACTCATTGCTTAACTCCTTGTTAATGGGAGGTAACCATAATGGGAGGTAGAAAATACTTGATGATGTACTTTCCAGAATGGAACTGCAGCATTAAGGTTTTCATGAAGACGTAGCTGTAGACTTAGCCAATGGAGTAGTTTTCAACATGTGATTTCTAGGACCCACATCTAAGGAGACAGCAAAAGAAAAGCTAACCAAGGAAACAAAACCTGTAGTCAGAAGACTAACTTTGCAAGGTAGCAATTCATATCTTCGCTGAAATAAAATTTAAATATACAAATGTAAAAAAAATAAAAGAAAATAAGTGGAAAAATCTTAAAGATCATTGCAAAAGTCAGCAAAACCAACTCAAGAATGACTATTTGCTTTCATTGAGGTGCTGTTCCACAATAAGCCATAGGAGCCACCAACGCAACATCCTTAGGAACTACAGACGAGATTCCTGTTCGTGTTCGTAGGCAGGTATGTGTGCAGCAATGTGATAACAGTGAATTAATTCCACTTCAGCTTGGTGGACATGCAGAGGAGCATTTATTGTTCTAATCTGATACTGCACCAGGATATATGCACTTCAGGAGGCATTTTATTCACATCTGCCAAGTTGTCCAGGAGAGGCCCCAAAGAGCTCAGCTGTGCAAATCTTTCATCATACAAAGTAAAAGACCTAAAATTTATTTAAAAATGTGGACTCAACTGACCAGAGTCTTCAAATTGAGGCTCTTCTGCTCTAGGCCTTGACACTGTTCTCCACATTTTATATTCCTATGGAGGAAACACAAATTCTGAATCCATCTGCTAAAAGAAAAGCTGAGTTTTAGGGTACAACACCAAGGTGGTAAGCACGGTTGGAAGTGTGACCCCCACATTTTTAATTTCCATGAATATGAGCCATAGTTGAGCTCTGTAACAAATTGCAGACTAGTCTATATGGAGAGCTGGTAGGGGCTCTTTATTGAGTCCACAGGTTTGGGAGTAATTGGAGCAAGGTGTTACACAATAAGTTTTTACATTCTGTTCTGCTGATGTCAGAATTTATTATTATTATTATTATTATTATTATTATTATTATTATTATTATTATTATTATTATTATTATTATTATTATTATTATTATTATTATTATTGAAGACTGTTAAAGCACTTGCTGTGCCATTTAAGATCATATTATTCACTCTGAAGCTGTAAGTGATGTCTTCTGCTGGTCTTGCATAAAACTGTGTCTAAGCCAAAAATCATAAGGATATGTAAGTAAAAAGGTAGAAAACTGCACTGGAACTATATAAACACCTATTTAAAAATTACGTTGTTAAAATAACCAAAATAGAGGACCAAATTTAATCCTAGCAATGTGTACATGTCTCTACTGATATCAATGAAACTGAGGCTGTTAACACCAGCAGAACATGTGATCTGTAACTACAAGTTCTGGTCACACCAGAACAGTTCCAGGAGCGAAATGTTTTATTTGGTAAGAGAATATGTGGTGTCTGATTACTGATCCAAATTCAAAACATGGGATTTCTGCGTCCATGATATGTAAGTTTGCAAGGGATCCAGAGAGTATTCAAACATATAATTCATAAAAATGAACATTACCCAACCAACGGGTACTCAATTCTACTCAAAAACAACCTGATTAATTTACAAAGATTGCATTTTTCACTTTCTTGACCTTTAAAGTAAAATCTAATTCCAATTAGTTCAGTTATAAAGTCCATAACTCTTGTAGGTAGTGCAGTGTGCAACACATTATCATTTTACAATGTTCTCCCTGATTTGCAGCACAAAACATGCACTCCTTATGGGAATTTGTTGGCAGGCATTTAGGGCAGCTGGAAGTGATCATGAAGTGCAATTACTGTCTGTGCATATCCACATCTGGAAAACAGTTCTTTGCAGGTTTTAAAGTAGCCTTAATGAAGAATGGAACCTTGTGCTTGAATAGATGGAAAGGGTGAAGGGGTCTTAACGCCAAATTTGTTAAAGAGCTAGAATAAAAAGAACGCACTGAACAAAAATAGAAAATAACCAATGGAAAATTAATTATTGCCAGAAATGTTTGCAATCATTCTTCGTGGAGGGATAAATATCATTCTTGGACAGGGGTGAAGGGAAGTTCTCCATTATATAAAGTATTTAACATTTGCCATTAAAGATTTAACAGTGATGGTATCGGTTGCGTGAGGTATGTGAGGTGATAGTATATTTAACATATAATTTTATGAACATTTGTAGCCAGAAAGACACCAGAATAATCTGAAGAACAGGTCTTGTAAAGAGCAAATAAGCACACCAGTGAAGACTTCTCTCAGATATATCTCAGACACATCTCAGACAAAGGAGGAGGAGGAGTTTTTCTCATAACAAGACCTGGAGTCAGATGTACAAATGAAAAGCATTTCCCTTGTAGGATTCACAAGATAAAAATACAGCAAACAGTAAGCAAAATATTGCTGTCAGTACTTTAATGAATGCATTTTCTTTGCAAGTATCTTTACTTTAGAAAATGTGTGCTTTAGTGAAGTCTAATTTATAATTAATGTTTGTTTTACACAGAGATTTTTAAACTTCTTTTATACTATAAACACAAAAAACAAAAACACCACAAAAAGGCAAGTATTTTCCACTAAAGGAGAACTATCCTGAGTGTCTCAGGGGTGAATGTTGTTGCCTGAAGTCCCATTCTAATGTAGAAGCTGGACTCACCAACAAGAATACATCTCCACTTCATCATTTGAGTTTTCCCAAGAGCTCGAGTTCCCTTTGATGAGAAAAGAAACCGTGGTGGTGCATTATGGAAGATTTAGCAGTAAACTCCAATTTCCCTGTGGCACTATATTCAAAATATTTTGTGGGCTGAATTAATTTAAAATGAGATGTTAGGTAGAAAATCATAAAACTGAAATCTTGCCTCTGCAACCACATCCCGGAAAATTATGCAGAAAGAAATTTCTGTCCAGTGTTAGTTTTCTCACTTCTCATATGTAAGAAAAGCATAAGGAACGTAGATGCGTTTTCCGATAAATACATACTGAGCCTGTGACAAGGTATAAATGCAACATCAACACATCATTCCTTGCACTGCACAGATTTCTCTCTGCTGGAAGCAGGAGTACAATTACACATAGGCCTCCAGACAGCTGGCCTGCAGTAGGAATTTTTCAACACTTTGAATTTGAGACAGATGAGAAAAAGAAAATGTATCTATGCCACAAACCTGGTAGGAGAAGTTTTGCCTACGGGAGATGATGAATATTCAAATCACCGTTTCCATGAAATATCATAACACCTTAGTCAAATAGAGTTTGAAACAAAATAATTTCTCAACTGTTTTAGGTCTGCCCCACAATTTGACATACTTAATTTCAAAATAAGAAAAATTAAAAATACAATTTATATTTGCAATTAAAATGCAATATCTGAAGGGATTTTTTTTCCCTCAAATCCCTTTATTTTTCAAAGTCAATGTTCAGTGCAATTTCCTCTCTATCTTCATCTTCCAAACAAGGATCTTTAGCCATATGGATGTTAAAAGATCTGCCTAAGGGCATCCCTTATGCCATTAGTCCTAATTAACTATCTCACACATGCTCACACTGTCTTTCATCTCCTATTCTGTGGCAGGGAATCACGTAGTTTATCCAGAGAAAGACTCACACTAATGAATACAGCTGACAAACGCTTGAGGAGATATTTGTTTATCAAATCAAGTACTTTGTCTTCTTGTACAGGTGTAAATACTAATAAATTGGCAGTCATGAAATTAATAACTACTATAAATTACTGAGGTACTTAACTCCTTCTACCAGACGTATCCTGAACAATAAATAAGAGGAAAATGTATTTGGAGATATGGAAGACCTCAGAAAAATAGTAAATCAAATTAGGTAGCTCAGGGAAGTCTGGAACAAGTATATACAAGTAGGTCCTTGTGATAAGCAGTAGTTGATAAGAAACTTACTTCCACATTTTTTCCCAGTGGTCCCCAGCACACAGTGATCAGTATTTCTTGTGAGTCACAGGATCAGATCTGGGTTGGAAGCACAGTGAAATTATTCAAACACATAAAGGAAAACAACAGTGTATTATCCCCATCTAAAGTTCTGGGCAGGGATCTAGTGTAGTATATGAGCTACTAAGGGATTAACAATCAAGTAAAATCTGTCATTTAGGGAATAAATCCATCCTAATAATAAACATAATACTCAGCACTTTATATGTTCAAAGGCACCTTCAAAACTAGGAGAAGAGTCTGTATTGGTGCCCACAGTCTGCAAATGGAGAAAATGAGAACCCAAGATCCATTTTCATTTCAATGAACTTCCAGTTGCTCAAACTGTTGTGCCAGTTCTGGGTTCTCCTAAACCAAGAGTACCTCCTCAGTTGAATTCACATTCTCTGTTACCCTTCAGTGCAAAGGAAAGATGTGAATCCTAGTCATGACTACTGTCGGCTTGGAGGTCTTTCACCCTTGTCCATGTATCTGTCATCCCTGAGGACCAAACCTACTTTGGTTCATTAGGGAAGACCTGTACACGGGTAGCTCTGAAAGGCCAAGAAGATCAGTGTCTTATGAAAGGAATCTTGAGCTCTGGGACTGCTTTTTCCTCACCATAAAGGGACAAAAGAATAATGCCAAGGGACTTTGGATCCAGCCCCTCACATGCTGTGAACCAGCCAAGGAGTCCAGCCAAAATGATGCAACTTTTCCCAAGTGCTGCCCCTTCCTAATTCCACTTTCAAAGGAATTTGCTTACAGTGTCTCTGGCTTCTTTCTCCCCACCTGCCACTCAGTCAGAGCTAAATGTCAAATGTCTTTGCCATCAGCCATGCCAGGCTTTCTATAAAAAGCATCTGTCTTCCTGACAAACTGTGCTCTCTGAAAGTCCTGTCTTCAACTTTACTGTGATTTGCAGTCTTCGTTTAAATTTATTTTTAACGCTCTCTTTCTCCAGCAGTCTGCCTTCCTGGGATCACTCTGTGACAAGAGCGTCCCAAAGGAGAAGGCTCTCCTCCACAATGCCCTGCAGGAGAAAAGACAGGTGGGAATATCTGAATCCCTGCAGATCTGGAATAAATGTAGCAGTACAACCACCCCATGGTTTGCTTAAATTATCCTAGAAGGGAGATGCTCACAGGGAGGACTCCTCAGTGACAAGTCCTATCACCAACACGCTCCATACACTTGAGGCATAGCCTAAGGCATCCTCACACCCTGCCTTTCCCTGTGGGCACTGATACCATGAACAGGCAGCACAAGTCAGAGAACATTTGGAGTTGCCCACTGTGACTTTGGGGATCAACTCTAAGAAGAGCTGAGCAGGGTTTATCCAAGCACAGTCATCTAATATGATTCCTGAAATACAGTCTGCTCCTGCACATGGGCATGTTTCTCATGTTTCTCATTTGATACTGAAGCTTGTGGGCAGATAAATGCTGGGGTTGAAAGACTGAACAACAAAAAGCTGTTGACTTTCTGACAGAAAATTGCATATTCATAAAAGCATGGAATCATTTAATTTGGAATGTGGGGATTTATAACACACCAGTTTATTTCCAAAATTACTTAGTTGAAAAAGGAAATATTTTTATATCAAAAGACCTTTTTTTGATCCTTTCTTTCCTATTGGAAAAAGTTCCCATCTGGCTACACTGGGACCACTCATCATTTTGTCTCCCACCCATAACAGAGGGGCACAGCCAGATGCCACCATGCCCACCACTTCCAAGCACCCCTAGTTGGTGCCATTTCTGTATTTAGCACCCTTTGACCTGTTTCTTGCTGAACCATTAGGAGCTCAAGCAGGAAAGACACTTTTGGGGGTTAGCTCAGGGTCTCTAACCACCATCCTTGCCTTCTCTCCTGTAATCACCTTATCCCATTTTCAGTCCCATACCATCATAACCATTGAGTCTTCCTGTGATGTCTCCTGCAAGGCATCACTTTTAGCAACAGTGAATTCCGCAGCAAACATGGCATTTTACCCTCTCTTCTGAATCCAGCCTTGCTTTGAACCTACAGTTCAAAGGGTGAAATGTAGTTTTCAGAAAAATAAAGCATGTTGACTACCATGCTCATCTGACCCCTATGACATCCACTCTTGTATGTCACTAGGAGGAAAGCTTAGCCTGGCTGTCAGGCCCAAAAAAATAGCCCAAAGTTCAGACTTCATTCCTCCTCTTCTTCTCACCGCCATCAATAAAAGTTTGCAACCAGAGGTGTCAGGTGTTAGCCACAACAGAGTCCTGCTCTTACTCCCAAGGACACATCAGCTCTGCTGTTTGCACAGAAGATATGACTAAAGTATAAAACCATATACATAACACAGAGATAAAATGGGACTAGCAAGAATTCCTTCGTAGGCTTAGCTCTCTAAAATTTCTCATTGTTTATACATGTAGAAAAAGTATTGACATGTCATAGTGGACCCAACTTAGAAATATTTGACAACTGAGTTTATTTTAAGTATGACCAAGACAAGTCCATACTCGAGTGACATAATCCCAGAGTATTTATTTCTGCCATGGGTTATTAAAAATACATGTGGAGTCAAGAAAATTTCCTATATACTGAGAATTTGACAGACAATCTTTACTAGTTGATTTCTATTGTGTCTGTTGTGTCTGCCATGTGGCCTTTACCTACTCTCTCTTCTTCCCTATTAATTCCTACAGTCACTTGCAGAGATCTCATTGATAAACTAAATTGGCTCCGATAATAAATAGTGTCCTGATATAGATACAAAATCAATTTATCTAAAAACAAGACCCTGCCCAAAGGCTTGAGAAAGACCAATTCAGCCAAGTAAGTAAGTAGATGCTTAAATACGTCCCTACTAAGCCCAATGCATTAGTGTTTCCCTAAAGATTGTGCATATCTGGGGCTCCTGCCTAGTTTGTCTACGGTGAGTGGCTTTGGTTTTAACCTGAAAGAAATTTAATTTTCATAATGAGAATCTTTTCACTGACAAAAGACAAGTGGTTCTATGTAGGGCTTTTTGCCATCTATTTAAATTAGATTAAACAAGATTATAGTGTTATTAGCATTATTAAGGTTATTATTAGGAAATAACTATTCATGGCACTTACATTGTCCTATTCTGCAATAAGGAAAGCAAATCTATTAAAATGATTGAACATCAATACATAAGCTCTTGATAATCCAATGGTATCAATGAGTTCATCTTTTAGATTCAGTTGCAAAAGTCATCATTTGCTAGTTAATATCCAGTTGTTCATTAGTAGAGATTCTCTGAGGCTCAGCAGCTCTAATGATGATATATAGTCATTACATCTCAATCAGCCTATTCTTAGTACAGCCACTGAATGGCATTTAGTTGTTGCTATTTTATTATTATAATTGGCATGCAACTATGATATAATAACCCAGACCATCACATCAGACTTCTACCTTGTCATATGTTATAAGCCTCACCAACGAGATGTGGCTAATACTCAAACTGATATTTTTAAGACAGATGAACACGCTGCATAAAGCAGAATTGGTGGATGCGCTGCATTCTTCATTCCTCCAACTCAGGATCAGACTGTAAGTCTGGTAATTCTCAAACTGCACAGTATATATCAGAATATAGTAATGCAGTGTATATACACAATGCATATATATATTACATACATACATATATATATATATATATACAGTCTATGGACCAAAGTAATTGTATATATCAGAAGTAATAGCTCTGCACTTGCTTGCTGTCTATTAACTGCTTGCTGGGCAACATTAAATTAGCAGTTCTCACTCAGTAGATGTAGTCTGGTAATGATGGTAGCCATCACAGGAAAAGTCTGATGTGCCAACATCTGACGAAAAGTACGTACTTAATTTTTAACAGACTGAACCCTGAAAATAATGTTTTCCCTTGGTCCTTGACTCATTCTGTTCTTATGCAACACACCAAGGAGGCCATTTCATTTGGGACAAGGATTGTCAGGAAAAGGAAGGGGAAAAACTCAAACTATACTGACTTCATAGAATCATAGAATGCATTGGGTTGGAAGGGACCTATAAAAGTCATCTAGTCCAACCCCCCTGCAGTAATCAGAGACATCCCCAACTTCACTTGGGACAGCTTTAATTTGTGAAGTGACCTTTCACAATTACTCAGCATTTTCGGCTCACAATGAATTCCTTGGACTTAGTAGCCACTGAGCTGCTCAAACATAGTTGTGAGTTTTCAAGGATATTTTCAGAAATATTTGGAATCAATTTTCTGTTATTTTAGACTTGGTGTTCTCACAGAAGTTTGGACTGGTAAAACACTTGAACTTTTGAAAAACCATAAGCACTTGGATTTTGTGTCTGCATACATCCATTTCATGTACTCACAATGTTCCTTGTTACCCAGACAGTGACATGTAGACAAGCCTCGATAGCAATCTTGTTTCACACATTCAGATATTGTAGCATCAGACAACACATATACTGCATCTGAAACTAAGCAGGAGGTATTCCTTTCTTCTAAAGTAACTACCTCCATTATGTTAAACCAATGTGAATACAATAAAAATCCTTATAAATCACTGTGTTTATTGCTGCATAAAACTAGTCAGGTATCATAACAAAGCTCCAGCAAAGGTGACTTCTATAGTTCAAAGAGGGTTTAGGTTGTTTAGACCCTATGTTTAAATTGCAGTCATTGCTGCATGTATTCAACCTGTGATATCACTTTGTGGAATATCCATAGGTCAAAAACTCCTGTCATCATCTCAGTTTTGGCTAGGATTTAGATGCAGAGCTTTAGGTTAGCAAAGAGGCTCCTACGAGGAGGATTTCGCTATGCTGCATACAAAGCACATGATTCTGTGCTTGGCTGAACAGGGTTGGATTTAAACACAGAGTTAAAATTTTTGCTGAATGGGTATTAGCTAAGTGAGAATAACTGCAGCTAGATAAGGCTGGTTGTGGACCTATGGGAGAAAGATGTGGATGGTTTTGTTTCTTAAATCCTCTGAACTGCTTCAGAACCATTTCTGGAGATTAATTTTCTCCCATTTATCCTGCAGGAGTGCTTATAGCATTATGACTTAAACCATAAAGTACTCCCAGCTCATACATTCCAGCCATAAAGTGGTGGTTTCTATCCTGTCTTAGTAATACTTTTACTGCCTATTCTGTCTTTGCAAAGGAATAAACAATCAATTTCTTTAGAGAAGTGAGATATCTACTTAATTTACGTGCATGATAGCTGGTGTTAGAGAAGGAGTGTTTGTTTTTCACAAGAGAGATCACCTGGAGGTGTCTGTGTGTTGCCATTTGCACATAGCCCCATGACCATTTGGATTACACTTCCTGGGGCTGGCTAGAGCGTTTTGTTGAAAGCAAGCAACAAAAGACTCTGCTCCTGTGAGTCCCCATCTGGAATACTATGTCCAGTTCTGGTGGCCCCAGGATAAGGATGCAGAGCTGTTGGAGTGAGTCCAGGGGAGGCCACAAAGGTGATCCAAGGGCTGAAACACCTCTGCTGTGAGGATAGGATGAAGGAGCTAGGGTTGTTCAGCCTAGAGAAGAGAAGACTCTGTGGTGATCTTAGAGCTGCCTTCCAATACTTGAAGGGATCCTACAAGAAGGCTGCAGAGGGATTTTTCATGAGGGTGTCTAACGAAAGGACAAGGGGAAATGGCTTGAAGCAGAGGAAGAGTAGGCTTAGGCTGGATCTTAGGAAGAAGTTCTGGAACAGATTGCCCAGGGAAGTTGTAGATGCCTCTGCCTTGGGGGTGTTTAAGGCCAGGTTGGATGAGGCCTTGGGTAACCAAGCCTAATTATGAGGCATCCCTGCCCATGGTGGGGAGGTTGAAGTAGATGAGCTCTGAGGTCTCTTCCAACCTAAGCCATTCTAGGATTCTATGAAAACACAAATCCTAAGAGGAGAGCTTAGTTGGGAAAAAAAAAAAAAAACAAAAACAACTAATCTCTTTTTGGTGATGTGCAATAATAAGACAAGGAACAATGGGTGCAAGCTGGAACATAAAAGATTTCACCTCAACATGAGGAGAAACTTCTTTACAGTGAGGGTGACGGAGCACTCTAAACAGGCTGCCCAGTGAGGTTGTGGAGTCTCCTTCTCAGGACATTCAAAACCTAACTGGATGCATTCCTGTGCAGACTATCCTGGGTGATCCTGCTTTGGCAGGTTGGTTGGTCCTGATGATTTCTGGAAGTTCCTTCCAGCCTCTAATACACTGTAATACTTTGGGGAACAGACACTGCCGAAGTACATGGCAGAAACTCCATTCCTGGTAACATTCAAATTGAGGTTGGACAGGGTCCTGAACAACTTTGGAGATGGCCCTTTTCATTGCAGACAGTCCCTTACAACCCAAAGCCTTCTATGATTCTATGAAATAATGATGATATCTTAGGCAAGCAAAGACCAACGCCAAGAATAAAGGATAACTGAGATGCATGTCAAAGCTATGAAGCTGAATCCAGTCCAAGATGTCCTGTGTCTGTTTAACTGCCTAGGAAAACTTAAACAATCCCCCAAAGTGTAAGTCTCAATCTTTTGGACTCATAATACCTTAAAACTTCTTGTTGCTGTGATAAAGGCTGTCAAGAACTAAACCCACAATATCTGAAAGGAAGTTTTTCAGCCACTCAGAATTCATTTATATCCACATCTTCAAACTCAGCAAGAATGTGGGGTGAGAATATGCTATTGTATATACACTCCAGCTGCAAAACATTAAAATCTTCTACAAACATCATGATCTAACTCATGATTTTGGCAGCTACCCCTCTCTCAGGGATCATATACTTATGTCAGATTCCTTACTTCATTTAAGAGACAGGTTTTCAAACAACTGTCACATGTAATTTCCTTTGTACCTGAGATTTTTCTTCCAAGGATCAGACAACTACAGTAGCCTGGTGGGATGGGACACTGACCCCATGTGTACCTCTGATTCAGCCGTTTGCAAGAGTAGCACACATCCTTGAGGGAAGACAGTTCCTGTGACAGAAGGTGTGAGGAGAGCAGGACAGATACCATTTGTAGAAGTGGATATTATGTTAAATCTTAGCTTTTTATCCATTGTTGTTTGGCTTCTGATATCATCTAAGTTATCATCTATCTTCTCTAAAAAAAGCAATGGCAATCTAAAGAGCAAAGGCAGAAAAAGGGTGGGAAGACCACAGTCAAGTGAACATGTCTACAGATTTTTATATCCGCTTTCATATTAAAAGATGATAGTGTAAGACGTACCACTGGGGTCATTCCTTATAAATTACCACCCCACAGTTCCACCTGGAAGTGTCTGGCTGCTTCCTGGATATTAGGAAATGTCTATCAAAACACTTTGGGTGGGCTAAGACAACCAATTGTAAACTTCAAAATTATAAAGCCATTTCTTAAGGAAATTGAGAAAAAAAATCTTTACAAAACAAACAAAACCAAAACAAAACACCAAAAATCTTCTTACATATGTAGAAACAGCTTTGTTTGTGCTAACAAGCCCAGCTTATTGCATCTCCCAGTTGAAAGTGATGTATGCATTGGTACTATCACATTTAGCAATTAAAAGCTTCCTGACATCCTGTTCTTTCTGCTCCTTTCCCCTCTCCAGTATTGAAAAGACTTAGCTCCTGAAAACACTCATCCTCATAACCCATTCCCCTTCATGTCAGCATCAGCCAAGTTGCCCTCTTCCTTACCTTCTTTAAGTGTTCAAAGGTAATTTTAAAGAACACCTCATTTAGCTTTAATTTTACTGAGATTCAGCCTGCCCATAAATCAGAGCTGAAGGGGAACTGGAGAGGGCCTCAGCTAATCAAAGCTCCAATCTCCAAAATGTTTAAAAATAAATCAAAATAGTTGAAGGCTCTCCAAAGCTTCCATTTTCTTTGAAAGCCTTAGTTCTTATTTTTTTCTGTACTTAGCTCTCAATTTCTTTTTCATCCCTTGAAGGTATTTTTCTAAGTATTTTTAGTAGTTTTTTTCTAAGACGTTGAGCTGTCTGCTTCAAGAATTATATTAAATTTTGACCTGTGAGTAAGTTACTATTGCTCCAAAGTAGGAGAGTTTTGTCCAAATTAAGGTTTTAAGGTTCAGCTTCTAAATTGAAGTTTACTAATGACTTTGAGGCTAAAAATGTTCCTAGAATCTATTGGAAACAGGACTTTGATCATTCATTCCATATTGCAGTCAGTACTACATGCTCCATATGTCAGAAATGATAAAATGTTCTTGCTTCCCTCTTTTGCTTCAGAAGTCTGGAAGTGTGCTAAATTAATCTGCTTACCTGTCTTTACCACATCTTATAGTTCTGGAATGCAATATGGTTCAGGAAAGTTAAGAATATAAGTTTATATCATTCTTTTCCTCCTTCCCCCCACCTCTTCCTGTGTTAAAGTTACTGTAATAAAAGGAAAAAATACACATTGTAAAAGATATTTTTATTCTTGGTTTTAACTGTTCAAACATGTGAGTTTACCTAGAGAGTTCTCATTGAAAAGCTAGCCCTTTCATTCTTCCCAATGCATGGAGTATCAGCATGTCATATCAGTGCATTTCATTTTGCTAAAATAACCAGTCATTCAGAAACCTCCCTTGTAAGCAGTAAAAATGGGAAGATCATTAGTATTTGAGCATTTGAAATATCCAGATGAGTTCCAGTGAAAAAAATGTAATATCTATTAACAGATGATGTACACATAGTTTTATCTGATGTATTTACATCAAGTAGACAAGGTCATACAAATCAGGATTTAAGAATATATCTTGTAGCATGACAGAATGATACCTCCCCTACCTACAATGGTTGGTTTAGGGGATATTATGCTCTGGAATGGCTCTTTAGGAAGCAGGGTGACCTTTTCTAGGTGCCTGAGTTAGGGTACAAGAACCTCAATAAAATACTGATATACAAAAGCATTGGTAGATTTTGGGGCAAAATTTTCCACTCAATACACTTTTTGGCTTACTTTGATCATCAAACTAATTTCTCTAGTCCAGACTTCAACAGAATTTTGAATTGGATTAATTTCAGCTGCCTCACATAATAGGAAATTTGGGGGTAAAGGTTTTTACTATTCAGAAATCACTCTCTGACAGCAAAATATTTGACAGATCTTTAGCTGTGAATAGGACTACTTGCCCCTATATAAAATAGTCAGAGTAGAAACCTAAGATGTTATCAGCTGAATGTAAGTAACTCCTATATCAGCAAGGATAAGGAAAGGGAGAGGGAAAGGGAAAGGGGAAAGGGAAAAGGGGAAAGGGAAAAGGAAGAGGAAAGTAAAAGGTAAAGAAAAAGGAAAAGAAGGGGGGAAGGGAAATAAAAGGAAAAATGGAGAAGCATCCAATAAAGTAGTATAGGGGTTTTTGGACCTTGTTTTGATACCCCTATGAAACAAAATCTTATTAATATTAAGGCATCTTTTCCAAAGGGTTAGCACATGGATAAAGACATTACCACAGGTGAGAAGCATTGTTAGACTTTTCTGAACAGCTGAAATACGTATTTTTAAAAACAGGTCCAACACAAATGTGCTGGTTTGAGGCCAGACAGATCCTCTCTTGCCCCGAGAGGTCAGCCTGACCTCAGTGCCAGGGAAAATCATGGAGCAGATTGTCTTGGGGGCAATCACTGCATACCTGAAGGATAGCCAAGGAATCAGGCCCAGCAAACATGGATTTAGGAAGGGCAGGTCCTGCCTCACCAACCTGATCTCCTTCTATGATCACTTGACCCGCCTGGTGGATGTGGGAAAGGCTGTGGATGTAGTCTACCTGGACTTCAGCAAGGCCTTTGACACCGTTCCCCACAGCAAACTCTTGGCCAAGCTGTCAGCCTGTGGCTTGGACAGCAGCACTCTGCGCTGGGTTAGGAACTGGCTGGAGGGCTGAGCCCAGAGAGTGGTGGTGAATGGTGCCACATCCAGCTGGCAGCCTGTCACTAGTGGTGTCCCCCAGGGATCAGTGCTGGGCCCCATCCTGTTCAATATCTTTATTGATGATCTGGATGAGGGGATTGAGTCCATCATCAGTAAATTTGCAGATGACACCAAGCTGGGAGCAGGTGTTGATCTGTTAGAGGGTAGAAGGGCTCTGACAGGCTGGACAGATGGGCAGAGTCCAACATGATGGCATTCAACAAGTCCAAGTGCTGGGTGCTGCCCTTCGGCCACAAGAACCCCATGCAGAGCTACAGGCTGGGGTCAGAGTGGCTGGAGAGCAGCCAGGTGGAAAGGGACCTGGGGGTACTGGTTGACAGGCGCCTGAACATGAGCCAGCAGTGTGCCCAGGTGGCCAAGAGAGCCAATGGCATCCTGGCCTGCATCAGGCATAATTTGGCCAGCAGGAGCAGGGAGGTCATTGTACCCCTGTACACAGCACTAGTTAGGCCACACCTTGAGTACTGTGTCCAGTTCTGGGCCCCTCAGTTTAGGAAAGATGTTGAATTGCTGGAGCATGTCCAGAGAAGGGCAACGAGGCTGGGGGAGAGGCCTTGAGCGCAAGCCCTATGAGGAGAGGCTGAGGGAGCTGGGACTGTTTAGCCTGGAGAAGAGGAGGCTCAGGGGTGACCTCATTCCTGTCTACAACTACCTGAAGGGAGGTTGTAGCCAGGAGGGGTTTGGTCTCTTCTCCCAGGCAACCAGCACCAGAGCAAGAGGACACAGTCTCAAGCTGCGCCAGGGGAGGTTTAGGCTGGAGGTGAGGAGAAAGTTCTTCACAGAGAGAGTGGTTGGCCATTGGAATGTGCTGCCCAGGGAGGTGGTGGAGTCACCATCCCTGGAGGTGTTCAAGAGGGGATTGGACGTGGCACTTGGTGCCATGGTTTAGATAGGCATGAGGTGTAGGGTGACAGGTTGGACTCGATGATCCTTGAGGTCTCTTCCAACCTTATTGATTCTTGATTCTTGATTCTTGAAAAGAATGACACTCACACAAATGGTTTGGAGAGTGATGGAAAGTTTAAATGGAAAAGCAATTGGTGAAACTAAAAAAAACTACAAAGCATAGTGCCAAGAACATCCCAAAGTGTACAGAGCCCCTTATATAACACCCAAAGGCTTCCCAACTTTTCCCTTCTTCCCACCTGAGGGTCGACCCAAACCCCCAGGGCTCTTTCTTCCCTCTCCCACTGCTAGGCTAGTCTCAGGCTGGCCAGGTCTGAGACTGCCACCTCCCCTCCTTTCTCTTCTTGGCATTAAGCCTAGACAGGCCTAAGAGACCTTGAGATACTCCCCTACCGTTACCCGGTAAAAGAGAGCATCTCCCACGGGAGCAGAGAGGGAAGAAAGAGAGAGAGAATGACTCTGCAGATGGATTTATAACGTGCAGGATACATAGGTAGAAATACGCTGATTCCTGTGTCCATCTTATTGGGTTGGACATTCAGGACACCAGAGGTGTAGCTTATGTGGCAGTGACAGAAGGCACCCAGCCTAAACTGCCACAGCAAACAATGCATATACACATATAGTCCACACATAAACAAAATAATTATTTCTTGAATACATGATATAAAACAATTGTCCACATTCATAAGAATCAGGTACACAGGAAAGTAATACAAAGTAAAGAACAATATTGCCAAAATAAATGAGGAGTTTAAAGTCTCCAAGGCTGTATTTAGTCTGGAAATGAGGAAAATAACTCTGGGAAAAGAAAATAAGTCCTGGGATGTCCATCATGACAAAAGGGAGAAGAGAGGAGAAGATCCAGCAACTTTTGACACACTGTTCAAGGAATTCTGAGCAGAATGATGTAACTCAAGACCTGCAGAAGTGGGGAACTGGACTTACTCGATTTCTGCCCCTCTAGATTTGCACAAGACTGTGGAAAGCCATGCCCATCCTACACAAAACCACCAGGGTGCCATTTAAAATCCTTTTGGAAGGTCAAGTGCTGAAGGAAAGGCAGGGAAAATTGAGTCCTTTCCTTCAACAAGGAAAAGTTGTTTTCTTTCTTTCACGTTGTAGTCCTGCCTGATAGCTAGCCATACTGTAAGTGTCACTTGCAAATACACGAATGTATGACCATACAAATACTGCTAATCAGTCGCAGGTATCAAAGCTAATTTTCTCACAACTGTGTAGGAACTAGGTAAACTACAAATCAGACGTACATCTGCTGACAGATGGACAATACACACCACCATATTGTTCTCACACAAGGACCTGTGGCATGGGAATATATTAATTTTTAATGGAAAATATTATTCTTTATGGTCAGCTCTTTCAGCAAAATAATTTGTCAGGACAAATATCAACCAGACACACTACACGTTGCTAAGGACTGATGCTAGGGTCAGGGATGGGAAGAGGTGGCTGGAAATGGCATGGGTTTTAAAAACACCACTACTTAGAATCAAATGCAATTACAGTGTATTTGAATGAGTATTAAAGTATTTGTATTGCCAGTTTGCAAATTCAGTATCTTGAGAAGCCCAAATGAATTTTCATGTAACTATTGTCATTAACTCAAAGGAGTAAATACTGAGCATACTATGCTTTAGGAAAAAGGGGAAAAAAATTAAAAGCCAAAAAAAACACAGGTGCATAAATGCATAATTAAATGGCACCTTCATGTTTAATTCCTCACATGATCTTCTACAATATGCACCTTACAATTACTGAGTACCTCAGTGACACAGCAAAACCTTTCTGTCTGCATAGCATTAGCATCACAGAAGTTGCATTTGGGGTCATCTGAGAAATTTCTCTTGGGATGATGACACGGAGAAATTTTGTTTCCCTGTAGCCCTGTTAATCTGATTTTCTTGCTAACAGATCCATGCCTTCCCTTTACTGCAAACACTATCTAAAGAAAAAAAAAAGACACACAAAAAAAACCCAACATTGCCACATATTCCTGCTCTCACAACTATCACAAATTTCCCTAGCTATTAGTCTTTTCTACTAGAAATCACAGGTATTATCTACTCCACACCAAATCCCAGTCAAGATCACCCATAGTTCTCCAGTTCTTCTTACGTTTGTATACACTGTGGGAGAGGTGAGTTTTATAGACAGGCCACTAGCAGAGACTAGGTATAGATAGTAATGCACGACTGAAAAATTAAGAGATTTTGTCCTCTCTGGCACACGAGGAAGAGATTTTACATTTATCACCACCTTCACCTCAGCATGTAGCCTGAGATAACTATCCAACCATTCATTTTCTGATAGCAAAATGGAAATAGGAACTTAGCTTAAGTTTATGCTGTTCTAACCTTCCACTGGGCTGCAGAAAGTCATCCCCAGCATCAGGCAGTGCTGCAGAGCTTCTGTCCTCCTTGGAAGCATCAGGACTCCATCAGCCTGTGGCCTCATAGAGCTCCTCAACTCCCCGTTTTTCCAACAGCAATATTGGAATAGGAGTACATATTTTTAAAAAATGTTCTCCTCATCCTTCAATGAACAATATGAAAGTACAGAATGTTGGTCCTGATCAGTTCTGAGAGAAGCATGTGGTGCCTTATAATAGAAAACCTTCAGTCTAACCTTTGAAAATAGACAGCATGAGACCATGAAATGCATACAGTTGCCCTTACAGCTAGCTTGGTTTTGGAGCAAGGTGGAGCTTGGATAACTCAGTTAGATGAAGGGAGAGCAGGGATTTTTGGCATTGGTGAAAACTACAGAAAAAGTGGTAAAACAAGCCACCAAAAACGTGGATCCTATTTCAGGCTGGCAAGTCTGTCATGAGTCTTGTCTCTACACAACAAAACTCTGCCTGAAGATGGACATTGAATAGTTACTAGTGAGAAGCAATATGTCAATCATCTCTCTTTTAGAGGTTGCAAGAATTTTCCCAAGACAAAATCAGCTATTTGTTATGCCCAATGCATACTGGCTTTATCCAGTATTATGTGCAAGAAACTACTTTCACCAGGCTGTCTCAGATGCCTTCATTCATTTTCCCAGTACTTGTGCCATTGCCTCAAAAGGAATATTTTTCCTCATGATTGCCACAAGTTTTTGTTCGGTTTGGAGGTAATACATGCTCTCAAAGTGATCCATGAACTCAGTTTCAACTGCTACAAGAACAACTCCAAACTCAAAAAAAGTCAGTGCGTCGATCAGAGCTTTGATTTATAAACATTCTTTTGTTAATGAAATTGGAAAAGTTTAGAGAAGGAATTTTCCATGAGTAATCATTCTTCATGTAAACACTACTTAAAAGTCCCTTCTCTCAAATTCACTTTGACAGCTGCTTGGGAAATAATAATAATTTTTAAATCTTACTCTTATTGTTATATCAACATCTGCAGGTTCTAGGATTGAAAACCGAATTTCTGGGTCTTCATCCAAAATAATGCTGTCACATTGGTGGCTGCAGCACACCCACCTAGTTAGGAGACAAGGCTCAGGCTGATGATTCACTTCTGGAGGTCTGCTTTCAGAGGATACCAATGAAACTCATCAGAGTTTCCCTTTACAAGAGGGAAACAGACACAGTAACATTTGTGTATTTCCCAGATCTTAAAAGTCTTTTTCTTTCCTCATTGCTGACCACAAGCAGATTCCTCCTACTGCTTAACTTAGAAATAGACTGCCATCTTCTTGGGGAAAGAGAGCTGGATCTTTGTCATATGTTTCTATGGCACCCAGTGAAATGGATCTCCAGGGATTTCCAAAGTACAGATAATTAATCTGACAGACTATGCTATAGAGTGGCTGTCAGTCAACAGTGAGCTATTCACATCCCCTCTGTCAGGCACCCATCACTCTACTGTGAGCTGTTGCCAGGGTTTCAGTAGCTAGAGCAGAGGGGACTGGAAACAGCCCAGGGCCAGGTGGCACAGCCTGGGCCATCTTTTGGCACAAGCAAAGAAGGCAGTCGCCTGGGGCAGGTTATTGCTGTGAGGAGGACAAAGGAGAATGAAGGATAGGGACAAAAAATAGATACAGCCCTGCAGCCTTTGTGCCTTGGAAAATTTTACTACAAGGCGGCAAACCCAAGATGCAGTTCCTGCCTGCATCTCCCATACTTCCCAGAACTTTTCCACTGGCAACTCATCCCCAGCTCTTCTGCATTGCCTTTGTGCCTCTCCTGTTAAGAGTGGCCTACAAACATACACTTACCCAGGTTCATTTTTGAAGAAGCTTAGGAGGATGATGGTGATCCTCTAATTTTAGGCTCACAGCCTGAAGACCATGGAGGAGATACAGTGAGACACCAGAGCTCAGGGTAACTACACATCTCACTGCTGCCACAAGCTGTCCTGCAAAACTATGATGTAAAATCAGTCATAAACCAAAGAACATAGAATGTGCAGGGAAAGTCAACAAGGGGTTGGTCCAATGCTCTAGCTTTCTGAGATAACATAGCAAGTAAAAAACCTATTACATAATAGAGAGAAAAATCAAAGAAATTACTCAAACTGAGAATTGTTAGTAAATTCTCCATGTACACAGAAACTGTGAGAATTGGTGGGTGAAAAAACCTGAGAAATATCACTGTGCACCACTGTCTGCATCAGAAACCAATGTGTTGCTTGAACCAGCAATGTTTAAACTGGATGTTGAAGAATCATAGAATAATACATTGTTTTGGTTGGAAACCTTTAAAGTTATTATAAAGTCCAACTATTAACCCAGCACTGCAAGTCCACCACTAAAACACATCACTAAACTCCACATCTACAGGTCTGTTAAAGACCTCCAGCAGTGGTGACTCTACCACTTACTTGGGCTGCCTGTGCCAGTGTTTGGCAACCTTTTTGTAAAGATATTTTCCATATCGTGCAAATTAAACTTTCCCTGGTGCAACTTGAGACTATTTCTTCTTGTTGTCTTACCATTTGTTACTTGGGAGAATTGACCAAACTCTTATTATGGCCTCCTTTCAGGTAGTTGTAGTGAGTGATAAGGTCTCTCTTAAGTCTTCTCCAAGCTAAACAACCCCAGTTCTGGCAGCCACTCCTCATAATACCTGTGTTCTAGACCCTCACCAGCTTTATTACCATTCTCTGGACATGCTCCAGCAACTCAGTGTCTTTCTTGTAGTGAGAGACCCAAAACTAAACACACAGTATTTGAGGTGTAGCCTCACCAATGCCAAATACAGAAGGGTGGTCACAGCCCTAGACCTGCTGGTGAA
Source organism: Indicator indicator (assembly GCF_027791375.1). NCBI lineage: Eukaryota > Metazoa > Chordata > Aves > Piciformes > Indicatoridae > Indicator > Indicator indicator. The sequence goes on along the minus strand of NC_072053.1, from coordinate 12,438,433 downwards.
TCATGTAAAAAACACAAGGGCTTTGCAATACACATGGGACACAAGAGTATTTGAGGTTCTGTTCCTACTGTTTAAAATCAAAACCATACTGTTACATATCACTTCTGAGTCTTGAATTAGTATAAACAAGACAAAAAAAGTTAAAAACAAATACAGAATCAAAGAATCATAATCATAGAACTACAAAATGCACTGGAACAGAGGTCGTCTAGTCCAACCCCTCTGCAGTAAACCAGGACATCCCCAGCTAGATCAGATTGCTCAGAGGCCCATCACCTTGAATGCTTTCAGGGATGGGGCTTTCACTGTCTCCCAAGGAAACCTATTCCAGTGGTCCACCACCCTCATAGTAAAGTATTTCTTCTTTTCCTCTCCTCATCTTGTTACCATTCTTGCTCATCGTGGGGTACCTTTTCTTTAATTTTCCTTTTACTGGTTAACATACCTGTAGAAGCCCTTCTTGGTCTTCTCATCACTTGCCACATCAACCTCTATCTGTGCCCAGGTCTTCCTTACCTCATCCCTACACAGCTGGGTAGTATCCCTATAGTCTTCCAAATATACCTGTCCCTGCTTGAACTGCCTGTGCAATTTCTTGCCTTCTAGTTTGACCAACAGATCTCAGCTCTGCCATGCTGCTCTCTTCCCTTCCTTGCCTGATTTCTTACACCTGGGAATTGAGAGCTCTTCCACTCTATGGAAAAGTGTCTTTAAAGATCTGCCAGATCAATTCCGCTCCTTTATCCCAGAAAACCATTTCCAAGGGGGTATTACCAAGTACCTCCTCGAAGAGCTGAAAGTTTGCTTTCCTAAAATTCAAGTTTCTGACTATTCTCCTTGTCTAACTCATATTCTTTAGAATTGAGAACTCCACCAGTGCATGACCACTGCAGTCCAGGCTGCCTCTAACCTTGACATCCATAATGACCTCTCTGCATTGACCATTTGACCAGCATCACACCTCCTTGGGTAGGGCTGTCTATTTGATTTCTTAAGAAGTTATCACTGAGGAACTCCAAGAGTCTCCTGGATTGTCTACAGCTCACCACGTTAATTTTCCAATAGATCCAATAGATCAAATAGATGTGGGGTTGGTTGAAATCCCCTAGAAGGAAGAGAGCCTGTGAGCATGATGCCTCCTGTAGCTTCATCAGTAGGCCTGTAGCAGACACCACCCACAAGGTTCCACTTCTTGCCTTGGTCTCTAATTCCTAGCAATAAGCTTTCAACTTGCTCATGGCTATTCTTTAGGCACACCTCTTCACACTCTGTCCATTTCTTAACAGAAGAAATAGCTCCTTGTCTTCTTCCTCTCCTGTCCATTTTGCACAGCTTATAGCTGTTGATAGCCACGCTCCTGTCACAGGATTCATTCCACCAAGTTTCAGTACCAGCCACTATATTGTAGCTTTCCAGTAGCATAGTAGCTTCTAACTCCCCCTGTTTGTTGCCCATGCTGTGTGTATTTGCGCAGAGGCACTTCAGCTGGGCTGTTGGCCATGACACCTTCTTAGAGAAAAACCCCTTAATTCCATTAAGGTGTTTCACTGATGTTTCTCTGCTGGGTCATACTTCCTCAAGAGTCCCTGACTTATCTTCATAAGATTTCGCGTTGCAGTGTCCCCAGCATGCCTCAGGGCAACAGACTGAAGGCCCTTAATAGCACCTGGAGTCTTTCAAAACCTGCCTGGATATGTTCCTCTGCAATTGGATATAGGCATACCTGCTTGAGCAGGACAATTCGACTAGATGGTCTCCAGAAGTCCCTTCCAATCCCTACCACTCTATGATCGGTCTTTCTCTCTTTCTTTAAGAGTAACCAAAAAATGATTTTTAGAAGAGTTTATTTTTTATTTTCACTTTGACTGAAGCACTCTCTGCTTACTCTCTGAAGAAGAGTTAGGCAAGAAAAAGGAAAGTAACTGAAAGGTGAAGTTTTATTGTGTAAACTTCCTTCATCAGAAAATCTGTGTTAACTTTTAAATACCAGCACTTGAAGTGATTTGTACCATCTTGTGAAACAACTCAAAGATTTTTCACTAAAACTCTCAGAAAGGACAAGCAGCAGAATATTAGAAATGAAAAAGTAAAGGTCTTACAGTGAGCTTTTACTCATCAAAGGAAGCACAACAAGATGTTATAGGGACAGTTGTTGAAAATCCTTGATAGGTCACCTTTAAACAATCTTTTCCCTACAGGTCATAAATCATACTGAAGAGAAAAACGAAGCAGTATCTCTTCATAAGATAAAAACAAGTGTAAAGACTTCCATAAATAGCCACTTTCTGCTTTAAAATCTGCCTGTGGAGAGTATTTTTATCTGACTTTCCAAAGAAAATAAAGGCTTACATAGTCCATGCTGTATGGATATCTATTTACCTCTTTGTTTGCCCCTGACAACTTTCAAACTTATTTCAGGGGAAAAAAAAAAGTGTTAGAATTGTACAGGTTTCATGAAAATTTACAGCCTGGGGGAAGGCAGAGGATTGATTAGTTGCACCAGCCAGAGTAAGACAGGCTCCAGTTACCCTTTATCAGACACTGGAAAAGAGACATTATTCATATCACAACCATGGGAAATGCTTAAGTTGGCACTCTTGTTTAAACAGAAAGCTCAAGCCTGAGACATATGTTCACAAGAAACACAGTTTCATTAATTCTGCTGCTCTTGGAACAGATTTTTCCCACTAACATCTTTTGTTGGAGATATTATCAAGGACAAGTATTCCACTAACATTGTGGTTTCCAGTGTTCTGAAATCAAGTGCCATCAACTGATGGCACAGCCAACAGCAAAACAAGGCTTTTAAAAACTTTATAGGCTGGTGTTTCTTCTGGACGGTGTACACAAGCAAGCTCTTTATATAAGCATTTCTCTGTTTCATTGTGATGAAATACAAGTAGTGAGCATGTGGATCAGCTACAATTTAGAGTTCCTTTGACTGTTGTCTGGGTGTCCTGTAGGAGCATAGGGAGAGACATCAAGGTTTCTGGCTTTACTTTGACTCTGTGTAAGATATTTCACAAGCCCAGCAAAATGGATCTATTTTTTTTTCACCACTTGGGGGTGGACCCATAACTCCATCAGTACCCATTGTGATTCCAGTGACTGGGTTATTTGCAGCTTAGACCATTGGGGCTGATCACACCTCTTTTACACCTAGACAACCTTGTAAAGTTGTCATATACATACGTTACCTTATACTTATTAATCACTCTTACTCTATGACCCTCCAGGTTTTCAAGCTCCTCTATGTCCTTGTTTGAGGAAGACATGACCAGGAGTCAGCTCCATTTCCTAGGACACTGAGGCAGACAGGCTCTGCTCTGTAATGGCAAGAGGGCAAGATCACCCCACATTCCCCTAGTGAGTTCAGGCTCCCTGAACCTGTGTCTGCCTACGTTTCTGTCCATGCAAGCCTGTCATCTGAGTATGCTGGTTAACTCTTTCCAAGGCCAGAAACTCATTCAAGGTGGAAACTCACCTCCTTTGCACAGTTACTTGCCAGCTGCCTTTCAAAGTATTTGCTTGGTTATACAAAGTACCACCAACTATGCAGATATGTTGGGAAGCACCCTAGCAGCACACCAAGCAGGAGATCCTCATCAGATCTTTGCAATACTGTGCACACATCCAGGCTGTAGTAAGTCAATCAATCCACCCTGCACTGACTCTAAATGGTCTAAAACACAGCCTTTCAGGAGAAAGGGCTTTATCCTGTACAGCCACTTCCTATGGGAGTGCCTATGTCCCTGTTTAGTGTGCAATGGAATTGAGAGGTGCCAGTTTGTGGATGGTAATGGTTACATCCGACTTGTGGATTTTGTTTTGAAGAGAGATTGCACCTAAAGAAGGCACATTGAGTGCTGATGTGACTATAAATAGTATGATACTGTGAACCAATGCCTTCTGTTTCTTTCAAATAAAAAATATTTATATCATAAAAGTAAAAAATATTTATATTTAAAAGTAAAAAATAATCAACTAAATTATAAAATGCAGTTACTGGGTGATTTTAAATTAGTTGCTGTGAGGTAAAAATCATGTTAAAATTTTGTTATAATTTGGAAATACATTTAATTTGCCCTTGCGTGATGGCAGCCATGGAAATTTTGCTCAGATTTTCCGAGGTAATTCACTTTCTGGCTTCTAGCAAACATAGTTATTGCCAGGTGCCAAAAATTCCTTCAACAAGCTTTTTTGAGCTAGAATTCAAGTTTCAGTCTCAATAATATCTGTAAGAATTGTTCAGGCTACTGAATTTCTATTTTAAGTCTTTCAAAGAACACCTCCCAAGAGATGCATCCTTTGGTAGATACCTTCAGCACATTTTCAGGCTCTTAGGGGATATGTCAATGATGTAGTTTTGATTTTGAAGGTCATCTTAGGACTTCAACTTCACAGATGTTGAAGATGTCCTGCTTTTTCCTATTCATTCCTTCCAACACTGCAGTACAGAGGCAATGCTTACAACATTTTTAACACCTTTTTAACAATTCTTAATTGCTCTTTCTTAAAACAAGTTTACAAAAGGTTCTGATTTTTTTGAAATGTTAGCAATCTTCCCCCTGAAATTCTCTGCCCTGAAATATCCTCCCCTGAAACAGATTTGCAAATTGGAAGCCCAAACACTGAGGTGCATAAAAACATCAGATATCTTTTGTATCACTGTTGGGTCTGAAAGGCAAAATCCACTAATTCTGACAATAAAGCAGAGACAGGTACAGTAGGTGAATTCTGGTCTGCACATGCTTGCAGGCCATTTCTCTCTAGAGAGAAGGATGGCTTTGTTGTTTCACTTTCCAGTAAATATGAGAGCACTGAAAAATTCTGTGGGCTCTCTTTGCATATTCCATGTCATGTGCTCTTGGCTGATCAATTAAAATACATTCTTTACTATTTTCAATACATTAAATTGAATGTGTCTAATGAATATCCAGCTGTGCTTTCCCTTCTTTATATATAATAATTTAGAGTCATAAATTGCACTCATTTCAAACCAGAAACATTTTGCCCATTATACGGCTGCTGATGATAATGCATCAGATGGCAATAACGATGGCTGATTTTCATAAGCTGCACTAAATGGGAAGTGTTCAGAGCTACATGCTTTGATTAGCAGACTAAGCAAACCATGACATGTGAATCCTCATTTACATGAAATACTAAACCTTCTTTCACAAAGTGATTTATTTAGCCAGAGGGATGGATTATGAGTACCTAACCTGCCTAAACTGAGATCTAGAACATCTCAAGGTGAACTTCTCTGATGCACAAAGCACTTGAATGATTGTCTAGTCTAAAGTAAATATGCAAAATTCTATGCTAAAATTCATTCTGCAGGTGATCTATGAAGAAAAGCCTTTTTTAATGCTGTATGTATAGTAGTAGACTCAAATAATAGAATATCCTCTGAAGAGGCCTGTAAACAGAGCAGCAAGTCTTCCATCTGCCTTCTACAAGCACACAGGTAACCCATTCCCCTGACATTGTAGTTTAGCAGATTGAGGGAGATGACTACCCTCAGTGGGTTCAGGACAAGCTGTACTCTACCACGTTTAAATGAAAATTTTTCTCTGGACTGTGGCAGAAACCTGTGATTTAGTTAAGATAAAAGCTGAAATCAAGCCAACCCAAAGGAAGAACAAGCATCATTACCATCACTGCCAGATGGTCTGGCTTCAAGTCTGAAGCAAAGCCTACTAAGTCAGTGGAGGCAATCAGGATAAACTCCAGAGAAGTGAAGGGAAAAAAAAAAATCAAGTACCCAGGTATTTGTATGATTGGTGCACAATACTTCCCATTGACCAGAAAAGGCTAAGTGAATGAAGAGTTCAAAGAAAACGAGACATGAAAGAAGGATGGTAAAGATCAAGCTAACCAAGTTGTGTTGGGAAGTCTAGAAGATGAGTGATGGACTGAATTTCTTTCTCTCCCTTGCTCTTTGAAATAATTTTTTACCCCTCTTCATGGTGAAAGTTCTCTGTGGGCCAGCAAACACTAATTACAGGTTTATAAAAAGCTTTTTTTTTTTTGTGACACTTGCAAAGCTTTCAGTGGAGGAGGTACATGAGGAAGAACAGAACTAGACAGTGAGGGGGTAGCTGGCAGGCATCTAACAGACTGCCACAAGATTGTTTTTACCTTCTCACCTGAGCCTCGTGCAAAGTGCAATCACATTTTGGCTTCTTTCTCTATGTTCACAGAAGTATAGCTGTTAGGTCTCAGATCTGACATCTCCATGGTTGTCCCTTCTTGGAGGCTAAGATTTCTGGCTCTGCAAAAGCTAGTCCAGGACATGAGATGAATAGAAGTGTAGCCTCACAGAGGGCAGAAAGCATTGAGCCAGGCAATATGAAATATGATCTCTGATTTGGCTTGAACTCACAGCTAGTGTTTGACCTTGGCTGAAAAAACACTTTCTTACTTTATGTCTGCCCTTGTAGCTTTCTATGTTCCTATCTAAGGGATGGGTGTCAGACGATACCCATTTTACCTGGAGCCGAACAGACCCAAATAATTGATAGCAAATCAGGACACAATGGTTCAAATTCCCACAATGCCCCATTGCAACAGTCCATACTAGGGAAGTCACCTATGGTTCCCTAGACAGCCAGAGGTGGGAGTAGCAGTGGGGGACTTCATTTCAGAGAGTTGCTCTGAAACACTGAAATGATCAATACTTCTAAATAACTTCTTGATCTCTAGTTGCAAGGAACTTGTGAAGTGTTAAATAACTTTATGAAACAAGGTCTTGGAAACTTCTCTCCAGTGATATATTTGGTTTAAGTTTGATTTAGTAAGTGGCCAAAACTACTGGACATGCCTCTGAGTGCTGATTGCATTCAGAGATACACTCACAGCTCTGAAGGTCTCTGGGCATTATCTGAATGTCCCAGCCTACAAATTGATGCTGGCAGTCACAGAGAAATGTGCATTTCCATCAGCTCTGGTAGAAATATCTTCACAACAGCCATATATTGGCAATTCTGGTTCCAGAAACTAGAGATTAAAGAGTAGAAATGTGCAGGTATTTTATATCCACAACTTTAATGAAATGTTTGGTTGGAGACATCCCGCACAGTCAGAGATCGAGCAATATATCCATGGACAACATTATAGCCAACAGAAAGATGGAGAACTTTGATCTTCTCTCCTTTGTAGCTGAAGTTCATAAAGCAACTTGGCAAACCTCTCTGGAGATATCCTGACGCCTGGAAGGTTTACAGCCTTGCTTCTGCTCTGTTCTATCTAGAGGGAAAGAGGGTTTGCAAATTCATCTCTGTGTAACTCATCTGGGCTGAGGGAAGTTAGCATAAGGAGTGAACCTGGATTTTAGTTTTCCGTATCTAATGTGAGTTATGAGAGCTGATAAAATGTGATCCAGCTCAAGGCTTTGCAGCAACATAGGCAAAAATTGTATATAGGCTTCTCAGGAATGAGGGGCAGATCTGAGACAGAAAATCTTGTGGAGGAAAACCTGGAGAACTGGATTTTCAGCTCCTCTGCTACCACAAGAATTGTCAACACTACTACGAGTGTTTGACATCTCCTGGAAGGATATACCATTCCAGACACCCTAGCCTCTCCCCAGAAGCAGTGGCAGCAGCCAGAGAGTCTGACAAAAGCTAAATATACAGAGACCAATGAAACACTGCCATCAGACCACATATATCATGCCCACAAAACATGCTGTTGCCCACCATTTATTTGCTTTATATCTGGACCTGTAGTGCATGCAGATTGAAACAGTTGTATCTGCTCACAATTTTCCTGCTTTCCCCACCACCAACTACATCAACATGTAGTTGTAGGACCCACATTTTATGTGAAGCAGCTGCAGTTAATAAAGGAGACACATCCACACCTGGACTCTTCAGCTAAGACTTTTGCTCATTGCAATAGTTCTTTTTGGATCTAGCATAAAAGAAGTTCTAACAGAAAAGTTTGTTTGAATGGGAGAAGACACAGAAGATGCTCAGACTGCTGCAGGGAGTGTAGGCTGAGAATACTCAACTTCTAGGAGGGACTGAACATTGAACTAAAGCTATAAGGCATGACTGCACCTGCATAGAAACAACACTCAGATACCTGAAGTCAAAACCACCACATAAGCCTTGTCGTTTTACAGAGGTACAGGGCAGGGGAGGTGGTCTCAGAGCGCTCTGCAAGGGAACAAAAAAACGTGCAGCCTGCATGGTTGGTTGAAGTCCAAAACCACACTGCCTCTTTATACATGAGTCTGTGGGCTTGCTCCATGGCCCTATTCTATTTCTGTATCATTTCACACACGTTTAGGAAACCAGTGCATAATCCTTACAGCTGTATATTTGGACTATAAATTTACCAGCTGGTTTGTTACCCCCTTGCTTACACACACACCTACATATATTCATATGCAGTCTATGCCAAGGCTGTAAAACCAATTCAGAAACAGTGTCTAGAGTTAACATAGAAAATTTTATCCTTTGCCTTCAGTATGACAGAAAACTGTCCCCTGGGTCAGATACGAGCTAGGCAAAAATGGGTTAGATTTCCATGTAGAAATGAGCTATGAGAGATTTCCCTTTTTTGAGAGAAACACAGCACATATTCCACAAAGCTGATATCAGAAAAGATGTTAAAAAAATACAGTTATCTCACTAACTTCCAACTCTTATTATTCCCCTTCCCCTATCATCTCCAAGTTATTATCTGTTTATCATATATCTTTAAAATCTAACAAAGAAAACAGAAAAAAAAAATCAATGTCCCTCTTTACAGACAGGAGGACAAAAACGTTCAGGTCCCTGGTGGGAAAACTGGTTGTTTCTTTTTTCCTTTCTTTCTAATTTTAAACTTCACTTGAAGTTCAGTGATTGAACAAAAGCAGACAAAAAATATTGCAGTTATCTGACTTACAGAAGTAACTTGAAGTCTGCTCATTATGGATAATATTTATGGCAGATCATAACATTAAATTACAACTCAGCCGCCTCAGCCAGTAATTTATAACAACACACATGTGCTTCTAATTAAGGGTTTTTGAAGTTGCCCTGGATATTTATTTTCAAGGGATTTAGTGCACCGAACGATTTAAGTTTGCTCTTGTTAGGAGTTCTGCAATCTGGAAGCAAAAAAAAAGAGAGAGATTGCAAATGGACCTCAAACTAATACATACATTCACTTCTGCATGAATGTATACATGCACATCTGCTTATACATATCTATAAAAAAAAAATAAAATGTATGTGTTAACATAGATAAAGTAATATATTTAAAATAGAGAGACAAAGGGACCTTTGTTTCAAATGTGGTCTGAGTCCAAAATTTCTGATCGTAATTTTGTTTATAGGAAATCCTTTATAATGCTAGTTTAGTGTTTCCATATGGAATTCTCATAGGACTCTTTTTTTCCCCTCCCTTTTTTATTTGGATAAGGCAAGAGAAAAGTGAATGTACATTCCAAAGATGCATAGTCATTCCGGATCAAATTCAATAGATTCTGGCAAGAGTTGAAAAACACAGATGCAGTGTTTTAGGTCTCCTGCTGTGCAGCCTCCAGCCGTGAGTGTCTGGTTGAAGCACTTTGTAAAATCATGAAAACCCTATTAAATTCATGAAATATGATATACTACATTTTCAAGCTAACTTTCCATTGAACTGTCCATGATGATGGAATTTGTCTGGCTTGCTTATACAGTGAGTGTGCACAAACACACACACACATGCACCCGTCTGTGCAAACCAACAGATACAACCAGGAGCTGTTGCAATCATTCAAAGGTCTTTTCCTTCTGCTTTTACAGCTGTATTCTCCCCTCCAAACCACCAGAACCTGTGTCAAAGCTCAGGAGACCATTCCCATCAAGGCTGCTGTACCTTTTGCACCAACAGCTCACTCAAGGACCTCTGAACAATTAAAGTGCTGTAGAGGTCCTTATGTTTAGCTGAAGGGAAGGTGGCTTCTGACACAGATGCCCCTCTTCCAACTTAAAACAAAACCGCTTGCTAGGAAACTATCCACCTGAAAGCAGTCTGATATTCTTACTTCATTTCCTATTGGGGTCCATATAATAAACCCATCATATGTTTAGGCTTGGATTTCTTTTCTCTGTTTTTCCAATGAAAAAAATGAGAACAGTTCCCTGAGGAGAATGGTCCTGCTATGAAAATTGTCCTCAAGACACAGGCAATTGTAGCCCCTTGATGCCTGTCAGAGTGAGAAAAGTACACATTTTAGTAAAGCTAGTCTTATTTATGTCTAGGCATCCACTTAGATGAAAGCTGTAATAAGTTTAATAAAATGTGCATATACCTGAGTGCATGATACAAATGTGTGAAATTTTTCCTACCTCCATTTGAGTCCGATGGAGCTCTTCCATAAAATAGGTTGTACTTCCAATTGTGTCTTTTATTCAAGGATCTGTAGGTACTTTAGAAACACTGAAATTCATAAACATTTATGCCAGAAAGGATATTTCATCATTCAGCCCATGTAATACAGACTGTAAATTTCAGCCTGTAGCTGCTGTATGGAGTGTAGCAATGCTGACTTCCAGTTTTGAGATGAGGACTTCAAGAGAAGAGGAATCCATTGCTTTCGCTGGTAGTTTGCTCCAACAGATAATCAGCCCTTTGGATTAAAAAACTACCAAAAAAAACCCCACAAACATTATCAACAATAAATAACCCAAGAGATTTTTAGGATAATATTACTAATGGAGGATTTAAGTTGTGTATCTGTGATTAAGACTGTCCACAAGAGTCTTAACTCCAGCTTTTTTCTGAGCAAAAATTATGATAAAAGTGTCTTCTTCTCCCCATGATCTCTACCAAGTCTTGCTCCATTGCATCCACAGAAAATGTTTAAAATTTTGTATAGAAATGCATGGTGGTAATATTTAAATATCTCTTCATACTTTCGGTACAGCCTTTCTGATTTCTGTTGTGTAACTTCACTATCACTGGAGACCTTATGCCACAAAGATTACCCAGGGGCTGGAACACCTCTGCTGTGAGGATAGGGTAAGGGAACTGGGATTGTCCAATTTGGAGAAGAGAAGACTCCAGGAGGACCTTATAACTGCCTTCCTATACATGAAAGAAATATATAGAAAAGCTGGAGTGGGAATTTTTACAAGAGTGTCCACCAATAGGACAAGGGGAAATGGATTTAAATTGAAGGAGAATAGGTTTAGATCGGATCTTATGAAGAAGTTCTTCAACACAAGGGTGGTAAGACTCATAAATAGAATGTTGAGAGAGGCTGTGGATGTCCCCTCCCTGGAGATGTTCAAGGCCAGGTTAGATGGGGCCTTGAGTAACCTGGTCTAGTTAAGAGGCATCCCTGCACATGGCAGGGAGGTTGGATTAGATGATCTCTAAGGTCTCTTCCGGCATAAGCCGTTCTATGATTCTGTGATTATTAAGTGGGTTCACATCTTTGATGAAAGGTATTTCTGCAAGTGTTAAAGCAATTGAAAACTAGAAGTTCCTTTGCAAGAGAAATATCCAGAAGTTTGCGTAAATCCCAGATATCTTTGGACTGGAAGTACAGGCCTCAATTTTAGGACCACAGTGCATGTTTGACACATTCACTGGCCTCAGACATGCCAAAACAGAGACGATGGACTGTCTTTTGTTTCCCATTCAAAATAAGAAGGGCAAAGGAATGCCTCAAGTCCCTTAAATATTCACTCTTTTTTGTATAGAGTTTTCAAGTTGAGCTTGTTGCAACACTGTGTGCCTAAGGATTGGACATGAATTCTCTTTGGTTGTGATGAGATAAATTACCTTCTGGAGCTGCCTTTGCATCTCCACTGACTGAAAAGTAACTCTAGCGTCTCTCATTCACGCCTATGTGTCTTTTTAGACATTTATTTTCGGTAAAACCCCCATTTTCTCAAAACAAAAATTGAAATTATGACAATTGCTAAAGTGTTACTATAGCGGGTTTCATCTAAGAACATAAATAAAAGTGGAGATAGCAGAAATAAGACCTTCCTTTTTGCTAACTGGAAGTTACAGAGTGATATATTTTTGCATCATGTGCCACCAAGGTCAGAGAGTCAGGATTTACATGTCTTTAAATGTTATTGATATTATGGTTCATGGTATTGATTCCATGGTCTTCCAATTCCCTTTAAAATATTGAATCATACATTCACAGAGGCTAGAGGAATGTTAATTAATGTGGTTTATGTTAACAGACATCTTGAGAGCATTAACATACAAAAATTAGATAGCTAAGTGCACGTTATTTAGAGTTAAAGTGCAATTCCTGCTGTGTTGTGTGAAAATTTCATGCAGAAAAGCACCTGTATTCTCCATAGTGCAACAAAACAATGGAGGATTTATTAAGTTTTATTAACTTGATATATAAAGTGGTGGCTACAAGACACATGTATTTGCTGCATTTTGGCAAGAAAGACTGTCCAAAAGGAACAAGCAAAAATGTTCTGGGAATAGTTTACTGGGTGTACAGTGAGCAAGATGAGAGAAGAAAATTTGGGATACCTTGGCTTTGTACTAACCTCCCCACTCCTACCTCAGCCCTTGCTGGTTACATCCATCAACACAGAGTGCGTAACCCTTTTGACAGAGTGTCAAGGTTTAGCATTGGGCCAGGCACTAAACAACTGACAGATGGTCTCTATTAACCCCTCTTCCTTCCCAGAATGTAGAGAAACAGAATAAGAGAGAGAGATTTACGGACTGGAAAAGAAAACTACAACTACTTTAATGAGAATAATACCAATAAAATGAAATATGTATACAAATATATACATAACTAACATTGAACCCAACGCCGTGATAGGAATTATTCACCATCACCACTGGGGCTGTGAGCAGGCACTGGAGCAGTCCCAAACTGGACTCTGCAGACAGGAACTGGATTCAGGAGTGTGAGACTGAATTCAGGAATGCACAGATTGGCATCAAAGGCAGAACAAAGAAGAGATGTTGACCCTTGTGACCCCTCAGCTTTATACCAAATATGACATATACAGAGTGGACAACCTTGTTGGTCAGTTTAGGGTCACCTGTTCTGTCCATTCCTCCCCAGAGGTGTAGCCTTTTAATTTCTCCACCCTCACTATGATACACTAAATAGATCAATGACCTTGGTCTGCATACATCAAACATTATCACAGTCCTTAGATGTCTTCAAATGTTATTGATATTGTGATTCCTTGGTCTTCCAATTTCCCTTAAAAATACTGACTTGTACATTCACAAATATATGTGTCTATAGTACATAATTTGTATTTAATGTATATAATAGCTTATCTACTACTTCAATGGAAGCAGACACTACCTACAAACACATGCCACTAGCTTCAGAAAGTGCAGCCAGTTAGAAAAGACTTAGCTAAAAGGTAAATGACTGAACAGAATTAGTTCTGTCCTAACTCAGACCAGGGAACAGGGACGCACAAGTGAACACATCCTTTGCAGGGCTCCTTTTGGTGACAGTGACCAGTGTGCGTGCATTTGGGGCCCTGTCCTGACAAAGCCTTCTGACACAAGAGGGAACAGGTCAAGCTCTCAAAAGCACTAGTTATCACCACTGACCAAGATGTCACTTCCTGCTCTGAGGCATTAGTGCTCCCAAATTCTCCAACTATGTGAGCATACTCGGTCTCTGACCAGAGTTTCATGACCATGTATTTAGGGATTGCTTCCAGAGATGGCATCAAGCTTAGGAAGACAACACATAGACCTCGCAAAAGTCTCTCTCTCCTCTTTACTTAGGCATCAAAATAAACAGAAAACCTAGATTAAAGAATGACATTACACATTTCTATGACCCATCTATTGCTCTGTTTCTGTGTGATGTGAACTTGAACCAGTCTTTGCAAAACCAGGATCATATTTATCTCTGAAATGACGATCTCTTCTTCCTTATTCCCATCTCTGAAAGAGCTGGTAAGTTATTTCTCTTCTGTAGTCTCATCCATGCTGTCTGATTACCCTCTTGTAAGACTCATTAGAAGATCACATTTCTCCTTAGTTAATACCAATCCAGGATGTTTTCTTGAGAAGAGCTTACTTTTTACTTTACTATTATTTACAAGTAGAAGATCATAAGGCTTTAACAGGTGTTTACGGTCTTCCTTGTATTGTGTTTTTCTTTTCATTTCAGAGTACTACAAAGGCAAAAATAAGGAAGAATGAACCACTCCTACATTCAGAACAGATAATATCTGTAGATAATATCTACAGTCAGCACTTGCAAACAATAAATTACCAGACCACTTTTTTCACTTAAACCCTTCATTTATTTCACATGGATCACTGGGCTGTCAACAGATCATCCTTGGTTTTGGTCTTTTATCTTTACATAGCCACATACAGTCAGTGATCTTAATATCATTTGACTCTCAGTTCTTTGTAGAAGTAATGACATTAGGTTCTATACTCATGCAGCATCTTCCAGTGCATACAGCTCCATGATCAACACACAAAGTGCTATCACAATACAAACAGCACTACCTGACAAACAGCTTGTCATTAGAACTGGTAGGAATATATAATGGCTCCATAAATTCTAACTTTCAGAAACAACAGCTATTCATTACTGCTTTTGAATCACAGTCTAATTCTTCTCCAACAACAATAGGACTATTTAAAAAGAAGACTGTGTCCATTGCTTAAATTTAATGAAAAGTTTTGTCCACCACACAAGAAGCCAGATCCTAAAGCCTTTTTTGGCCAGTGGTTCAAAGTGGTAGAAATGTCAATCCAGTACTTTGCTGGGGAAGGAATCACAGGCCTTTATGAGCAAAGAGAAACATTTAGGTGTGAAAGGACTGGAGGCTGCTGAGAAAAGACAGCGGTGCTCTCTCATAGCTGAGTAACTCATGTTTATTGTGGACTGAGCTTTCATAGGGCTTGTACTCAGTTCCACTTGCTTTCCAGCCTAAGCCCCTCTGGATGTAGTAAATATCCTGAATAGAGCAGACTCTACATCACCACAGATCCTTATGTTTAGATAATTATCTGCTTAGGTACAAATTCATAACTCGGAAATTTTGGGCTTTTTCTATTCTGACTAGCTCAAGCTTACTTCATCTAGACACAAATGAGACTTTCTCTGCAAGGAAAATCTTTTACTATTGTACATTTAACTATGGTGTAACAGCTACCAAATTTTAGTGTTTTTCATAAGCATGTTTTCTTCACTCCATCTGTGTCTCTAGCCAGTAAATTTCATTGTGATAGGAGAAATAATAATCCGAGAATCACAGAATCAATAAGGTTGGAAAAGACCTCAAAGATCATCAAAGTCTAACCTGTCACCCAAGACCTCATGACCACTAAACCATGTCACCAAGTGCCACGTCCAATTCCCTCTTGAACACCTCTGGGGATGCTGACTCCACCACCTCCCTGGGCAGCACATTCCAAAGTCTAACAACTCTCTCCATGAAGAACTTTCTCCTCACCTCGAGCCTAAACCTCCCCTGGCACAGCTTGAGACTGTGTCCAACCCCCTCCTGGCAACAACCTCCCTTCAGGTAGTTGTAGATAGCAATGAGGTCTCCCCTGAGCCTCCTCTTCTCCAGGCTAAACAATCCCAGCTCCTTCAGCCTCTCCTCTCAGGTTTGTGTTCAAGGCCTCTCCCCAGCCTCGTTGCCCTTCTCTGGACATGTTCAGGTATCTCAATGTCCTTCTTAAACTGAGGGGCCCAGAACTGGACACAGTACTCAAGGTGTGGCCTAACCAGTGCTGTGTGCAGGGGTACAATGACCTCCCTGTTCCTGCTGGCCACACTATTCCTGATACAGGCCAGGATGCCATTGGCTCTCTTGGCCACCTGGGCACACTGCTGGCTCATGTTCAGCCTACTGTAAACCAGTATCCCCAGGTCCCTTTCTGTCTGGCTGCTCTCCAGCCACTCTGACCCCAGCCTGTAGCTCTGCATGGGGTTCTTGTGGCCAAAGTGGAGCACCCAGCACTTGGACTTGTTGAATGCCATCCTGTTGGACTCTGCCCATCTATCCAGCCTGTCAAGGTCCCTCTGCAGAGCCCTCCTACCCTCTAACAGATCAACTCCTGCTCCCAACTTGGTGTCATCTGCAAATTTACTGATGATGGACTCAATCCCCTCATCCAGATCATCAAGAAAGATATTGAACAGGATGGGGCCCAGCACTGATCCCTGGGGGACACCACTAGTGACAGGCTGCCAGCTGGATGTGGCACCATTCACCACCACTCTCTGGAACTGGCCCTCCAGACAGTTCCTAACCCAGCACAGGGTGCTCCTGTCCAAACCATAAGTATCCATAGATATTTTATCAGGCATAAAATTTCCCGAATGCTGCCATTGGTAAATGTGTTAGGACACATGCTAAGGCAGCATTTCCTTTTTCATAGGCTGTGGTCTTCAGGTTGCTTAGTGACTCCATTTTGTCCTCTCATCACATCAGCTTGCTATTTTTTATAAGCAGATTTCTCTTCCTTTATGAAAGCACTTTGCACCCTCAAGTCTCACAGCATGGTTGGAAACATACATCAGATGAAATTCGCTGTGATAACCACTGGCTGAGATTTGCATCACCCCCAAAAAGGATATATGTGCTATGGTGACAAAAGCCCTCATCCAGGACCCACTAAATTCAAGAGGAAAACTTGGAATTAACTTCAGTGAGGTTTGCATCTGGCTCATGAGGACTTGATTTCTAAGGCTATTGATCTGCTGCCTTTCATGAGCACTAATTTTACTAATTTTTCAAGGCAGTTCACTATTACTTGGATAATTTCAAATCTGCCAAGTCAGATGGATGTGCTGAATGCCATGATCCATAAAAATCAAAGGTCAGCTATTAATTGTCTGCAGTTTAAGCTTAGCAACTTTGGAAAAATCCCTCTCATAGCCATGACATTTAATTTATGGATAGATGTATTTGGATCTATTTACTTCAAGAAAAAATCTTCTCTGTTTTGCAGCCATTGATTTCATAAAAGAGATAATAAAAAAAAATCATGAGTATAGAGATGCAAAAATGGAAATTACATGGAGAAAGTAATAATCACCAAAATAAAAATATAAACAAGTCTATAAAGCAAACCCTTGAGACATTTGCCATGAGCAATGCAACTTTTATACTTCTTACATCATAATGTCTAACTTTGAAAGAAAATTAATTTAATTCTTTTCTTAACCTTACCCAACCCAAATCAAGCAATAGGCAGCAGGGAAACCAATTATATGTACACAGAGTGAGCTTTCATTTAATTCAAATGGTGATTCAAGGCTTTTGACTGCATAATAAAGACCTGAAATCTTTTTTACCTGTGGCAATACTGATATCCTAGAAACTGTTTTTTTATGTGAAACTGGATACTCAAGATCCATTTAAGTTTATGGGACACTTACTTGTGTTGGCCTCTCTAAATTTCATTTATCCATGATTCAAAAATAAGCTATAAATACAGGAGCAGTCTTTCAAGAGAGACTGGGTTTATGGCCAAAGTATGTGGCTGGACCAATAGCCAGTGATGATAGAGAAAAAGGTCTCTGATCCCCAGTCTCAGCAGGCAGAGAGGAGTGGATTGCCCTCAGCAGCCACACCAGGCAGAACCACCTGCAACAGAGGATTTAGCCATGGCAGATCCTTCCACAAACCCAGCACTGCATCACTGGATGTGATGATGTATCACAGTTGAGTCTGTGTTGGGATGCCCAATGGGCACTGCATCGTCCACCTACTGACAAGAAGGAGGCATCTCCCAAAGTGCTGTGAGGGGGATGCCAGGACAGAAGCAAAGAGCTGAAAAGATCTTTAATCCTCCACTTCCCTTCTTGAGCTCCCAGAAGTGTGATTGCTGCTTCACTGTATCAGAGGGAAGGACTGAATCATGTAGGTATGTAAGTGGGCAGCTTGAAATAGAACCATTTGCTCCTTATACCTGCTTAGAGAAATCTATATTGATTTTCCCTGTTGTGAAGCCTTCCTGCCTCCTGCTGCCATCATCAGACCTCAGACTGCACACAAACAGACTAGAAAATCACAGTGACTGTTGAGATGTGTGATTATAGTTATTTCCATTATTACAGGCAAATACGTCAGCTAGAACATGGCAGTTTCTAGAGCCAACTAAAATCTTAGGCAGTGGAGAACCAGGATAAGAAAGTCCAGAGATAAAAGAAGGTATACACTACTAAAACTATTATTAAGATGCTTTCAGAAGCAGGAGAAGTTGCTTGTACTAAAAAATCCCTGAAGGCTTTGCTGCTCTTGAGTTCAGTGGCACGGCTGACGTACTCATAGTCATATAAAGACTGCAATTCTTTAAACAGTTTTGTTAATTGCCAAAGGCAAGATCCAAAACCAAATCATTATCATGATTCATGTCAATTAGTTTTTAAAACTGATGAAAAGACAAAATCTTCAGCTCAGTAGGTGGCCTTTTGAAGGGGCTAAGCCACATAGGACCACAGAGCAATCCATATGGCCTCTGACTTCAGTGGGACTTGAACAGGGACTTAATATCTCTGAGTCACAAGCAAATCCTGGAGCTTTGGACAGATCCTGAGCTTCAACCAACCTTGTGCATAATAGCATCCTCAGGCAACAATATTTCTGCAGGAAAGCATAAACTTAATGCAGATGTAATAACATCATTCTTCCCTCCGTCTCTTTCATTTTCAGCTCAGTTAACAAACAAGATGTTCTCATGTCTTTGGTTGGAAAGCCACATAGGAGAAGTATTTTTCTGAGCAGGTCTCATTTCAGGACAACAGCAGCCAGGAGCCAGGTTCCTGCAGAGACTGAGCAGTTCGTCCAGCTGCAGCTCATTGCCTGTGCCCCAGGACAGTAGCTGGGGAGAGGCAGCTGCCAGGTTGGATGAATATTTTGACAAGCTAAATTCAACCTGCAGGATGAATATTTCTGCTTGAGCCAGACTCTCATTTGCCCTCTGCATTTTACATGTCCATTCTCCAAAAGGTCGAAAGTCTCTTGCCCCAAGTCATGACCATGGGGCGTGTCTCAGGACAGTATGCTCTAGCATGAGTCAAGGTACTTATAAGGCAAGAACAGCAACTCCCAAGGTCACTTCACACCATCCCATGTATTCCATGGCTATGAATCACTTCTGAACTTCAAAACTAATTCCCTTTTCCAAATTCTCAGCTTCTTAAGCATTTACAACTTTAAATGCTTATCTCTCCCATTACCTCAACCAACTTGTTGTTATGAGGGCTGTGTTGGCAAATTGGCTGTAAATGTTTCTCCTCCTTCCTCTACCATGTCCAAAGCATACAGATTACACCATCCTCAACTCACATAAACTCCCAACTATGTTTATTTCAGAGCTGTAAAGCTGATTTGACTGTTCAAATTGATACAAGGAAATAGAAACAAATCACTTTACAGCCTCCAAGTTGGCATCTGCAGCTCAGATATCTTTCTTTGTGCCTCAGGCCTCAACAATTCTCCACTAAACAGGTCTGAACACAAGTCATGCAGATGCATTAGTTCTCACACATGTCATTGAGGGCTTTTCACACTCAGATTTTTTTTTTCATTTAATTTATAAATATCTTGTTTTCTTTAATCATTCACATGCTTACTAAGACTTTGCCCATCTCCATGTAAACTGATGCCTTTTTGAATGATACTGGGTCAGACTAACCAAAAAGCTATCTTTAAAGATTTTTTTTCTCTAGCATATTCTACAATGAAAACTGCTTAAATAACTGATGTTTTGTTTTAATGATTGAATTGAAAAACTAAGAAAAAATTAGTATTGGATGAGTCCTAAACTGTTTCAGTTTTTCTCAAGGCACAAAAATAAGCACAAAAACCACAATAAATGTTTTATTGTGGTATTTTTCTCCTTGGAAAAATTATTGCTGAATTTAGCCAAACTAGACTTTAAAACACCCAGACTGCAACTCTTTGATTTTTCCCTTCCTGTAATTGATGGGTTGTTTTTTTTCATCTGATAAAATATGCTACTAAATGCAGCTGTTATTGGTAGATGAAGAGTGACCTGAACCTGCATTTTTAGCAATAAAATGCATCTTTCTCTCACAAGACAAAGCGAGCTTTTCCCCCCTTACAGTTCAAAACAAAGTGCTATGCTACTCTAATTTTTTTTTCTTTTGGCCAAGATACTCTAAAATCTTTACCAAAGTTTCTCTGGTAGTTTGTGAGGTAGCTTTGGCTTTATCATCCCTAATAGAAAAAGGAAAGGGGACAAGAACATATAGCACCCTGCCTAGAAAGAAGTACTTACTCATGATGAGGCAAGGCAATCAGCCATGGGATTTTGCTTATACTGTAGCCACAGAAAACATAAACCATGACCAACGTCAAGGGTCACATTATTTATAATGTGCTTCTTTCATTGACTGTGTCACCACAGCATTTCAGCTCTTCCTAGAAACACAGGAAATCCCAAAGCAGAATTGTGGAGAAGTATTTTGCTCATAACAAAGACCCTTGGGTGCACCTTGACTCCAAGTCTAACCCCAGCTTTGGCTCCAGATAAGGTGTTCAGGCTAAGTGATTCAAAGCAAGTGGATGCAGCCATTGGCTCTTCTCTTTGCAGCTGTCAAACTTCAGCCAAATCCCTGGCTTTCCAATTCAACTTTTCACGACCCTCCAAATGAATCCCAACCTTTGCACTGGACTCAGTACAACTGGCAAATTTATATCATAAGCCTCAATATACATCCTTTAGTCTCATAAACCTTATATTACCCAGGTACTGGCCATGGAGAAGGCATTCAAGGCCACACAAGCTTAAGAGTATTGCTTTTAAATAACTTGACAATAGTTAGAAGTTTCCTCCACATAAGTAGAAGTCTTCGTTGAAACAAAAGGTTTCATTTTGAGCATTACAATAGAACCAAGTGCTAAGCCTAACCTTGGCTATAGATAAGGCATACTTCTTTGTGTGAAAGTTTACTGTGAGTAAAACAAGCTGATGCAAACTCTGTATTTTCCTTCACCGGTATGCCAAAGTTCAGCTATGAGCTTGGGTCTGCAATGTGTCTTTCAAATCTGGTAAAAGTAACTTGAACGATAATAAAGGGAATAAGAAAGAAACAAACCACCACATGAAGCTTGATCTTAAGGTATTCAAATAATGTGGTATTGATATTTTCCATCACTAAACCTGAAAATTTGAAAATGGCTGTATCTCAGTAGTTACCAGTTCCATGTAAACTATCCACTGCCTACCCCAGCCTGTGTCAGGAATATGCATTGAGCAAAAATTCAGAGCAAGGCAAACAAATCAGCAGAGACCAACACACAGCTTTTGGAAGGCTGACAAGATGCAAGCATTGCAAGGCCAGCAGTGACAACACTCATGGCCCTCAGGGAGAGGAGTAACGTGATCCCTGTACACTGAGCAGCCAAAGAGGGTGTGACATGTCAACTAGGGCAGCAGTTCACCCAGGTGGGCTCTGAAGCTTGGCTAGCGTGACCAGGGAGTGGTGGTATCCAGCTGGAAGAAGGCCATAGCATCCCTGAGCCCTGCACCCACCGAGCCTGATGCAGCTTCCCAGATGGAGCTCTGGCAGGAACACACTGCCACCCAGGTGCCAGGCTGCAGGGTGTACCCCACTCTTACACTAGTGATGGATAGCAGTAGGAAGGTGTGGCAGGTACTGGAGCTCCTCCACATAGTGACAGAGGTCCAGGAGGAAGTAGAGAGAGGAACATCAGGGAATGTGAGAGAGAGAGATTCTTGGAGTCATACCTTACCATCCCTCAAACAAACTCAACAGGCAGATGGAGCTCAGAAAACAGAGAGATCCCTGTCCTCGCTCTGCCTGACTGAATGTGGTGACTTAGAGGATAGCAGGCAATGACAACAAGTTCCTGTCTTGCACAACAGGCACCACAGGCTGGTCCTCCCCAACAACTACTGCCCTGGCAAAACTGAAACAATGCTTTGCAAGGGGAAGTGAAATATGGCAAGGAGGATTGTGTCATCAGATTGAAGGTGTCACCAAGTTTTAGCCAGACTACTCCTGCATCAAAACCACACCAGTAAAAAAATAAAAGACAGATCATTGTCATAAGTGACTCACTTCTGAGGGGAGCAGAAGACCCAATATGCAGACTGGACTCATGTCTTCAAGAAGACTGCTGCCTCACAGGGACCTGGCTTAACCACATAAGGAGAAAGTTTCCTTCCTAATACAGCCCTCAGACCACTACCCCCGGTTGGTCATTCAGGTAGGCAGTGAAAAGGTAGCAACCAAGGCAATAAAGAAAGAGTTCAGGGCTTTGGGACAACTAGTTCAGGGACTGGGAGCACAAGTAGTGTTCTCCTCTATCTCTCCAGATGTTGGTGATAAGACAACAGACAGGAAAAGCCAGCAGATCAATGCCTGGCTCAGAGCCTGGTGTCACTGGCAGGATTTGGGGTTCTTTAATCATGGGTTAATTTACAGGACACCAGGCCTCCTGGCCACAGATGGGGTACACCTGTCTTGAAGGAGGAAAAAAATCCTAGCCCAGGAGCCAGCAAGGCTCATTGAAAGAGCTTTAAACTAGATTTGAAGGGTGAAGGGCACAGAACCAGGCTTGTTAGGAATAATCCAAAGGGCACCATATTGGTGTTTGAAGGATGGTGTACTAGAGAGGTCTGTCGGTCTGCTGTATCTGTGGGAATGGAGACTCACAGGACAGAAAAGACACAACAGTTATTGATGGGTTAGTAACCATGGGAGCACCTGAGAGCAGTCAGGTAGAAATGTGGATTTGTCCCTGCAAAATCCTGACAGGACCGTGAGCCCAACTGAAGTTCATTCACACTGACATACAGGAGTTACAAAAAGGAGTAACAAACAGGAGGAGCTAGAAGCCTTTGTTCACCAGGAAAACTAGTGGGTATCAAATAATTCTGATGGGAATGTCATCAGAAATGTCATCTCACATGACTGGAGTGCCACATTCAATGGCTACAAACTCTTTCAAAGGGATAGGAAACAAAGCAGAAGTGGTGGGGTAGCCCTATATGTTAGGGACTGTTACAAAGGTCTATAACTTAATGATGGTGATGATAGGATTGAGTGTTTATGTGTAAGATTCAGGGGAAAGGCAAACAAAGCAGATATCCTGGTGGGAGTCTGTTATAGACCACCCCACCAGGATGAAGAGAGAGATAAAACATTCTTCAGGCATCTGGCATAAGTCTCACAACTGTCAGTCCTTGTTCTCATCAGGGACTTCAACTTCCCTGACATCTGCTGGAAATGCAACACAGCAGAGAGGGAGCAGTCTCAGAGGTCAATAGAGTGTGTGGAGGAGAACTTCCTGACACAGCTGGTGAGGGAGCCAGATAGGGAAGGCACCCTGCAGGACCTGCTGTTTTTGAACAGAAAAGGACTTGGTGATGTGACAGTTAGAAGCTGTCTTGGGCACAGTGAGCACAGAATTACAGAGTTGTCAGTTGTTGAAGTAAAGAAGGCAGTCAGCAGAGTTGCCTCTTCAGCAAGCAGACTTTGGCCTGTTTTGGAGACTGGTTGAGAGAGTCCTTTAGGAGGCAACCCTGAAGGGCCAACTCCAGGAAAGTTGCACACTGTCCAAGAAAGAAGTCAAAGACACAGAAACAGACCCTCCCCACGTGCCAAAAGATCATTTGGCAGGAAATCATGGAATCATATGGGAGGGCTTGGAAGGTACCTCAAGAGATCACCTAGTCCAACTCCCCTGCTAACACCAGCTACACCTAGAACAGGTTTCATGGGAGTATGTCCAGGCAGGTTTTGAAAGCCTCCAGAGAAGGAGGCTCCACAATCTCTTTGGGCAGCCTATTCAGTCCTCCATCACCCTCAAAAGAAGTTTCTCCTTAAGTTCAAGTGAAACCTTCTGTGTTCTAGTTCGTACCTGTTGCCCCTTGTGCTATCATTGGGCACCGCTGAAAATAAGTCAGCCCCATCATCATGACTTCATGACCTCCTCTCCACCATATTTATATGTATTTACAAGACACCCTCTCAGTCGTCTTTTTTTCAGGCTAAAGAGTCCCAGAGTTCTCAGTCTCCCCCTTTAAGAAAGATATCCCTGTCCCCTAATCAATCTTTGTGGCACTTACTGCACTCTCCCAGTAGCTGCCTCTCCTTCTTGAACTGAAGAGCCCAGAACTGGACACAATATTCCAGGTGAGGCCTCAGCAGGGCAGAGGGGGAAGAGCACCTCTATTGACCTGCTGGCCACATTCTTCTTAAGGTAGCCCTGAATACCATTTGCCTCCTCATGGTGAACTACTTGTCCACCAGCACTCCCAGGTCCTTCTCCACAGAGAAGTTTTTCAGCAGATCAACCCCTAACCTGTACTGGTGCATCAGATTATTCATCCCTAGGAGCAGGAATCAGCACTTGCCCTTGTTGAACTTTATGACGTTCACCTCTGCCCAGCTCTCCAGCCTGTCCAAGACTCACCAAATGCCAGCACAGCCTTCTGGTGTGTCAGCCACTCCTCCCAGTTTTGTATCACCAGCAAACTTCCTGAGAGCCCCTAGAGCCTTTCTTCTTCAGGCTGAACAATTCCAAATCTCTCAACTGTTCCTCATAGCAGAAGTGTTTCAGCCCTCTGATCATTTTTGTGGCCCAGTCCAGTAGATCCAAATCTTTCTTGTGCTGTGAACACCAGAGCTCGACACAGCACTGAAGGTGGGGTCTTACCAGAGTGTAGCAGAGGGGCCAGATCACTTGTCAGCCACGTTGCTTTTGATGCAGGCCAGGATACAGATGGCCATCTGGGCTGTGAGCACACATTGCTGGCTCACATCCGGCCTTTCATCCACCAGTACATATAAGTCCTTCTTCACAAGGCTGCTGTCAGTCTGCAAAAGGTATAATGCCATTTCTTCACTGTAGAAGTGCCATTCATGTGACACATGAGCAACAAGTGGGTGTGGATATGAACCCTCATATCCTACAATGTGCCCTACATTTTCATATTATTCTAGTCAGTAAGTCTCAGTGCTGTTAGCAGCTTGGGAAATTTGACCTGTCATCTATAATCTTTGAAGTACAAACTTCAGATTCAAGCAGAACAGAGAGCAGAAGTGATGTCTGTATTTTCAGGTGAGCAAAGCTGCAGACTTCAAAGGTTTGGTATTAGTCTGTGAAGCTTCTTAAAGATTGTCATCTGAGTTTCTCAAAAGCTGTCTCAAAATGCATCCATACATCCAGATAAATGTGTTCTTTGATCTAAGTGATAAAAACAACTTTTTTTTCTGCATGTAAACTCCTTTTTTTGTAAATGTTTATGAACTGCGGGAAATTACGTCTCTGCCAGAATTTAAAATACAGTGATTCAATGAGTTTGCTTTACATTTAGCAATCATTATGCTCAATAACATTGCAGGAATCCCAAAGGAGTTTTCAGGGAAGGTTCATAGTGTTGTAGTTACCAGGGAAACATGATAAATTGATGCTATCTAAAAAGAAAATCCCCATTAATTTTCTATTAAAGAACGTGCGATGTAAACTATATGGAGAAATGCCTTTACTGTTACCCTATTAAAATGCTGTATGTTTCCTTTCAAGGTTCAACCAAATACTCGTCAATCTCTGACATTTTTACTCATTGTGAACAGCACCTTGCACTTTACAGTCTGTGATTTACTGTGCATTGTTAAAGACAGCTCAGTATTCAGCTGGGTCAGACCAGGAATAGCAGACACCATGTGATTGTTACTGCAGTTGAAACATTTACAGGCAAAGATTTGTTAAGTTGAGGTAGCAACACTGAAAGCATATTTTACACCAAAATGAAGGGGGTTTGCCAACCCTTCACATGCAGGATCTCCGTCCCTAGAAGAGTTTACTGGTTGAGCAACCAAATAACCCTGCATAGTATAGACAAAGTTTCTCAGTGTATATCTGCATTAGTGTTTTGTGCACAATTGTGTGCACACAAGTGTTGCAGGTCATCGATTGACTTGTCCCTATGTATCAGTGGTGGAAACATGGATTCTCCAACTCTACCTTGCCTCTGGAACTCCAGCAGAGAGAGAGAACACGACATGACACCACCTAAGCATCCATAAAGAGAAACTAGAAAGCTTCCTTTTTCAAACTCCTCTTTGAACTCTTGTATATCAAGTAGATAGTTTGGGAAGTAATAATTACCCTCAACCACCACCTCTCAGAAGGAGTTGATGTCCCTACTGTCTTTTGGTCAGTTCTCAGCCTTTAAGGCTGACCACAAGAGATGCTCTGAATTTCATACCACACAGAATACCTTCAGCAGAAGCTGAGTTAAATCTCTCTTCTCCCACACTAAAATATCCTAGAGGCACATTTTCTTCCCTGTCCTTTCTTTCACACACATCAGTTATGTTATCTCAGCCAGGCAGAAAGTAGCTTCCAACAAAGAACTGTAATTTCTCTAGCTTCTCCAACCTGATTCACATTTGACTGCTCATGTCTGTCACACTCAAACTTTACAGAGTAAGTCTCCGAACTGCTATAGTCAGTAAAAAGGATTATTGTCATTTAAGGGGTCACCTCTGAGTTGATGAGACACATTCAGTAGCTGACTTCCCCAAGCTTCCACTACAAATTAACAAGAAAGCAGAGATATCATCCAATTCCTTGCTGTGTTATTCTTATCTTGCTACTCTGTGGATTAAAGTAGGTATTAATGTCATTGGATCTCATGTTAGCACATCTAAGACTTATACCACAGGAGAGAATATTTGGATGTATTTCTGGAGGCAGCACTATGGGTCAGGTGAATGTAGAAATTAAATTTTCCCTCCTGATGAGACAGAGTGATGAACAGCTCTGAAAATGCAGGCATGTAGTTCATAGCCAATGTCAATAGATGGTCACATCAAAGTCAGGAAGGTGGTGGTACTACAGAGCAGGAAGGGTTGTCCAGACCAGAAAGACAGATGGTGTACTAAAGGAGGACCAATATGACTAGAGCTTAGAGGAGGGCTTGGATGAGGGCTTTCTTAAATTAGAAAGAAAATCAGGTTTCAAAAAATACCACATAGAAAGAATCTTCAATATTTAGATACAACCTGGATTTGAGGCTCTAGACCAAAGAGAGCTACAGGTGGGTAGGAGTGAAGGCAGAGAGAAACAGGGGAAAAAAAAAAAAAAAAAAAAAGGAGGGAAAGGGAAGATAAAGCCAGAAGCGTTGTTGGCAGGGCTTTTCTTAGCACATCTATGGATCCATTCCTGTTCCAGGTCATACAAGGTGGCCATCTGAAAATACCTCACATTTTCCCTGCCCCTTCTCTTGTAAAAACAAGCTGGTTCTGGTGATGGACACACCTGTAAAGCCATAACACTCTAGAGGATGGAGGGAATTTGGATTCCTTCTGAAGACAGGTCACAGGTCCCACCTCCCTTTTCAGCTCCCAGGTTAACTTGCCAATTCCTTTGATCACTCAATGCCGAGTGTGTTAAAATGAAGATGAGGCACTGCTACAGTGAGACAGTTAACATAATGCAGCTTCACACTGTGGATTTAGTCCTAGCTTTAAATCCGTGTCACCAAGACCTAGAATGATGGAAAGAAAGTCTCATTTTAGTTGATCTGTTTTCTTTTTCCTCTCTTTATTTTTGCTTTTACCGGTCTATTTCTTAAATCAATTCCTAAAACAATCAAACATATTTTTTTTTCTCTTTCTGTTTGCAAAGGATAAAAAATGAAAAATAAAAAGAGTGTGTGAGAGAGAGGCAGACACACAAAACTAAAATGAAACAGAGAATCCAAGTGGAGAGGTATGTGTTATTGGACAAGTGTTTAATTTATGGAACTTGGCTGGCAGAACAAGAGTTTGAATTGTACTTCAATAAGTGGAGCTCTTAGAATAAATGTGGCTTGTAAAGTTGTTTTACAGTCTGCTTTGCTGAGCAGCCAACACCTCATGGAAACCTTTGAAAAACATTCTGTTTAAAAGCAACATTTTTTGTATTTCATATTTTCTCTATTTGTTTTCCCCTTTGGTTTTATAACTCAAACCATGTGCAGAAAAACAGGGGGGTTGTGTCTTAAAATATCTACCTTGTCTGACTACTTTTATTAAGTTAGCATTTTGAAAATTATTCATGTGTTAGGCACTTGGTTCAAACATTCATGTGTCCTTGTCTGATACCCTGGCCAGCTACAGGCTTCCCAAATGACCCTGGGAGAGTCACCTAGCTAAGATTCATCACCCTTCTCCCTTTGCATATGAGGCGCAGATGTGTGCCCCTAACCTGTCTTTCCCATTACAGATAGCAAATTCAACAGAGTTTAGGACCTGGGTCATCTGTGCCACTTAAGGGATGAGACAGACACCTTTGGAAGAAAACCCATCTCATCCCCACAATAGTGTCTGACACACCTGGGTGAACTGTCCAGAGATGATAATGACCATAGAGTACCAAAATTATAAGCCTTTAAATGGCTACAGGGAGTCAAGAGGTATATCCCTCTACAAACATCATTCAGGAAGCGCATGTTAAAGTCAAACCCTCCTTCTTCACTATTGGTTGCATAAACACACAGACACACACACTAGAGAGACAAGGAACTACTGGAAAACAATAAGAGGGGAACTACAAGGAAAACAATGAGGGGACTCGAGCACCTCTGTGATGAAGAAAGACTGAGAGGTCTGAGGCTGTTTAGCCTGGGGCTGAGAAGACTACATACCAATATCTAAAGTACAGGCAGCAAGAGGATGGAGCCAGACTCTTTTCTATGGTGCCCAGTGACAGGACAAGGGACAAAGGGCACAAACTGTCACCCTCTGAGGGTGACAGAGCATTGAAACAGGCTTCCCAGAGAGGCCAAGGAGTTTCCTTCTTTGAAGACATTCCAAACCCACCTGGACATGATCCTGGGCAACTGATCTAGGTGAGCCTGTTTTAGGCTCTTGACATCCCTTACCAGGCCTTCCATTCTGTGATTCCATGATACACTAATTATTTTGCATACTTGTACAGTCCTTATACAAAAATGGTACCAACACAACTTTTAATACAACACACAACAAATGGTACCAGCACAACTTTTAACCAAGACACCAGGACAATCCATTAAATAAACTATGCCTCCATTTGGCAGACTGAAAGATACTCCTGCAGCAGAAGTTAAAAAAGCAATAAAAAAAGAGTATTGCCTTGGAGAAGAGCAAAGTATTGCATTACATATGACACAGACTGGGAAAGGAAGGCACAGAAAGACTCCAAGACCACATTGTAAAAGCCAAGTATCTAAATAAGGATGTAAGAATCATATTTAATGCTTTAAGTTAAACTGTCCTGGTTAATAACCACTGTGAGGTAGTTGTGGTTGTACAGATACAACAGAGGTGCTCTGGAACATGGCTTTATTTAATGCCTGTGACAGGAAACAAGTTCACTTTTTTGTTGTTTGGTTGGTTGAGGGAGTTTGTTTGGTTTTACTTTCAAGGTCTGTGTGGCCAAGTGCTTCATACCTGCTCTGCAGTTGTGCTGCATGCAAGCTCAGTGACTATTCTGAAAAACCCTGCTTTGCTCATTTGTTTTCAGTGTCATGGGTTGATTTCTACTGGAGCTTTGCTTGGTGAAGTCATTACTACTCAGCCAAGCATTTTGTCGCCATCCCAAGTTTTACCCTCCAGCTGTACACTATATTTCTTTTCTATTTTTTTATGGTTTCTTACGACTGCAATATGCTTTTACAAACTGTTTGTTTTCGAGGTCCTTGTGAGGCCTTGTCCCTTGAAGTGAATTCTTTGTTTGATCAACTTTATGTTTCACAGATTTGGGAAGAACAATTACCCAGGCTTGGCTTCAGGTATCTTAGCAGAAGCCTAAGCTCCTGACACAAGTAGCAGCCCTATAGGAAAGTTGGCTCAGGTGTTAAATATCACCCATCATACTGGTTATGCACCATTCCACTGTTCATGCTCCACTTGGGTTTTTGCCTGTTCATGAGACCCCCAGATCACTGCAGGCTGTATGAGTGTGCTGCATTATGAGTATCTTCTCTAGCAGCACAAGCCAAAGAGAAACCCAGTGCTTTCTTCTGGAAGGCTTGAAACTACAGGGCTCTGTGCTGTACATCCTGCCCTTCAAAAACATGTTTGGGAATGATCAGGCATGGGTAGGTCTAGGGATAAGCCCTAACCACCAGGCATTACCCTGCCATCTGATAAATGTTCATAAGGAACAGGACATCTCATTACCACACTGATGAATCAGTGTTTGCTGAAAAAAGGCCCTCTTCTCAAGGAATTCCCCATCAGCCCTAGCTGTGCCATAAGTGATTCAGGCTCTCATTAGCCTTAATTAGTTAACTGTTCAAATGATTTCTCTATTATTTACAAAGCCTGTACCACTGAGCACAAACTGACAGGTGCTTGCTGCAAAGAAACTGGGTTTTTCCAGGATTATGCTCCTTCAGGAGATTGCTGTGCCCATCACAGCCTTGCAGAATGTTTTCCACCTATTGCAGTCCATCAGACCTCTGTGCTATAGAGCCCCATGATTCACTGCTGCAAAAATGTAGAGGATTTTAGTATCACCTTATCTCTTTTTTTGTATTAGTCCTTTCTTCATCCATTTCTTCCAGCCATGTCCCAGATTGCCTTCCCATCTGATGTGGGTAAGCACGCTCCTTTCAAGCAAAGACTTAGTTCCCTTTCAACCCATGGGGAGAAAGCAAACAAGAATCATAAGAAGAGACTGTAATTTTTTTCTTAACCTTAGATCTTTGAGGCCTTTCTTGATGCAGGTTACAGGCCTGTTACAAATGGCTCAGCACTAGCTGGGACTAATTTAAAGCACTAGTCTGGGACCCCAGATCCCACTGCCATAAACTTCAGGGTTGACCTTGGCAAAATCTCTTAGGTTTAAAATTCTCTTGCCTGAAAACAACCATCTTAAAGCTCAGCAACCAGGTTCCTGCTGCATCCACCTGAGAGACAGACACCATTTTTTTCACCTGTCTCTGATAGGTCTAAGGGACATGAATCACTCTCTGGAGTACTAGCTTCTCTCTGTATTGACTCAAAAGGGTTCTAACACGAATACTTTGCACTTAACCCCTAACAGTTAAATTATGTGAGCAAGGACAATAATTTTAAAAATATACAGGTCTCAATTTCAGAGAGGGTTGAGCAGTGCAGTCTTTTAAATACAGGCTTTAGAATCTCTGCGGTGATGTTTCTGCTGTGCAAAAGCCCAAAGGATCTCTTCCTAGTGAATTATAAAATGGGCATGAACTTTTCAGGTGCTATGAAGACACAGACACAACCACTCGGTATTTATTCTCCCAGCAGCTAATAGCGGCACTCCATCGCTGGTGCTGGATGCTGTCACAGCAAAGGGACCATTAATCTTTCTTTACTGATGAGTCTCTAAGACTCCAGGATCCTAAGAGATGTTCCAGTCTCCTCTATGCAGATGCATTGCAGCTGTCTAAACCCACCTCAACCCTTTAATTCTTAGCAGCAGTCTTCCTAACAAACAAACAAAATAGACAACATTGAGGGGAAAGCAACATTCATAACAATCAAGCCTAGCATTGCCCTGGAGTTTCTTCCATCTGTGCTGCTGACCTCAAATGCTGATTTTCTCCCACAGAACATTGAGTGTTTGACCCAGAGCACCCAGCTTGAACTGTCAGTGGAAAGAACTAGGACAGTTCTGAGCTGACTTGACTTCTATCTGAAGGTGCCCAGAGCTATACTGACTACCAGTAAGTCCAGAGAAACAACACATCTTACAAGTCTCAGTGTTTATGGGATGTATTCAAGCACAAATACTTGGTTTTCCAGTACAACCTGGCCTCCTTCTACCTCAGAGGAATACAAATTCCTCATATCTGACCACTGCAAATTCTCTCAGAGTAGAGAACATGTAGGAGGACAAAGAAGACTCCTGCTCAGTGTTCCCTACACCGGTGACCTCCATGCTAGCCACAAAAAATTAGACAAAAATGACAGTCCACAAGGCTGCCTTAAACTGAAACCAAGGACTGGACTCATCTTCTGACCAAAATCGACTAAGAGCAAAAATAAACACACACTCTCTGTCTTCTTTTTGTCCTTACTCGTTCCTGCTCAGAACACAGCTGAGGAGAACTGGGAACCTCCCAGCTCACAACCTCATAAGAAACTCACAAGAAAGGTTTTTGGCGTGTCTACTCATTTCACAACCACATTAATTGCTTTAGACCACTCAATGTATCCTATAATCCTCCTCCCCCTTAGGATCAGGCAAACTGAGTGATGCTGAGGTTTAGTTTTTACAGTTACACTTAACAGCCCTGTACATCCAGCTGCAGGCTGACGCTGATGCATGAAGGTCATCCATCACAAACACTCTTGCTGCGGTAGGGATGAGCTGCCGGCAGAGAGAGCTGAAGCACTAGACAGCAGGTGCTATGCAATGCATTTGCAGGGCTGCACTTATCATTGTGCTGCCAGTGGTGAAGAGAGAACCTCTTCTGATGCTCAAGGACCTTCTTGTTAGGGCATTCAGATATTTTTACCACCTGCCTGTCAGTTCTCCTCTTTGCAAAACAACCTTTCCTCCAGCCAAGCATGCCTTCCCCCCTTGTGCTGCTGCTACAGGCTTTAACACCGTCAGCCTCATGGAGCTACTCAAAAACCAGGCTCCCGCCAGAAGGTGGTGCCGATATTCCATGAAACACCAGTCAAGACCTTCACAACGGAGTCCACTTGCGGTCAGCCCCTAGAAATCCATCCACGTTGCTACAAAGTAACCAGGGTAAACCCACTCCCTCAGAAACAAGGGTGGCACTTTTGCAGGCATAAACCGTAGGGTAGCTCCCTAGGGTTCACTGTATTTTCTCTTCAGGGTTTGTATCTTCCATGGACTTTTAATGAACACAAACCTGCAAATCTAATTGGGAGGTTAATAAATGCATACCCTTGCAGGACATTCACTTGCCAACTAAAGAGCACACAACCCTGAACCAAGGTGCTTACCTTTGTGAATGATGCTTTCTGGGCTATATGTTGATGCTGCCCCAGTTTGCTCTTGATGGTCTACCAAAGGCAACCGCAGAATGAGAAGCATGGAAAGACCATAGATTTGCTGTGATACATGAAGGCTCAAACCATTGTAAAGGATACAAGCTTCAGTCTCTTCTCTGGTGGTTTCTTATCTCCTGCTATTTGCGGCTGTACAGGCAATTTGCATCACTTCCCTCCAAGTCACTGCTAGCCAAGCATTAGCACGCTCACTCCTTGGTAGCTGTAATGGCATTCAGTACCATTTGGTTACTTGGCAAAGGTTAACCAGCAGCTTGTCATACGCTGGAATAGTAGTTAGCATGTGGGGGTGGGAGTAGCGGGGAAGGATACTGCAGGGTAACTATATGTCACGTCACTCTTTTCTCCTGCAGCTCTATGCCATAGGTCCATGATAGCAATGTTTCATTTCCTATTCCTCATCCCTAAGGGGAGGCACCACTGCCCTGGGCAGCGGTGCACACCACTCTCAGGAGTGGCTCAGACGGGTCCCTTTTCCATTAAACATCCCATCTTTGAAAAAGTGTATCATGGTGGAACTCTAAAGTACAGCAAAAAATTGTCAAGGCATAACCCATAAACTTTTCTAATGTCTTGGATTTGTGATTTACAGTTATCTCTTTTCACCACCTGAAAGACATGGAGCTTGGAGAGATTGTTGTGACTGAACATCCTGGTGAAAGGCAGTTGTATCCAGAACAGAAGTCAAGAGCCCAGAGTCTGCTGAGGAGAAGCACAAACTGGATCCACCAAGTTTTTTGGTATCTCACAGGAGAAATGAAAGAATATGGAGAGTGGATGAAAAGTAAGCAGAAGGCTATATCCAGGGCTGACTAGGAAGAACTAGCTGACAACATCTGTATTGCCAACAGTGTTTTCCATGCTGGGGCACAAAACTAGAGGGCCATTGCACTCAGAAGTAGAGCAGAGGCAGCATGGTCTGAGCTCACTGCAAGCTTGTGGCCTTTTAACTCAAATCTTTTTTATTCTCTGCATCCTCTTCCCATGGCTGCAAGCATAATTCAGCACAGGCAAACCCATCTTTTACACTTAATCAGTTATGTGTCATTAGCATCACATTCCTCATAGTGGTGCCCAGAATCACACACCAGGACAGGGGATTTAGTCTTGTTTGTAAGTGTTTTGGATCAGGGACTCTCTCCTTGTATGTGTGTGGGCTGACAAACAGGACTTGACTCTTGATTGTGTGGGTGAAGGCTCTTGTATTACCAGCCTTGGGGGAGCAATAAGTACTGTGGCTGTTATGTTGCTATAAAACACAAAGCAAGTACTGATCTCAAAGGTTTACTGTCCAGACAGGAAGAATACACGAGCAGATGGTCTGCGTTACCCAGAATTATTAGGGTTTGGGGGCCTTGAGAGGCTATGTAAGACTCTGGGTCTTCTGTCAAGGCTGGGTTCATCAACAGTACAACTCAGCAACTGAAGAAAAATAAGAGACAGCTGTGTACAGCCAGGCAGTGGCTGTCATTGGTGGAAGACATGGGCTGAGATGCCTCCAGGCAGAGAGCTCAGCAGGCTGGCAGTGTGGTCCCCAGCCACGGTAGCTCATCTCCTCCTTTTTTGTTGTTTTTTTTTTCACTTTAGTCATCCATGCTTGGTAGACAGCTTTTCTTACTCAGTGGCTTGAAAAGCTTTGGCCACTGCTCACTGGTTATATTTGAATACTTTTAGTTGATACTTGTGTCTAAAACTGAAAGCATTGCTGATATATTTTGTAGCTTAACACCAAACTTTGGTCATAATCAGTTTCAAAGAAGCCTAATCATATTCCATAAGGAACTCATTCCTCCTCAGTTGTAACTGTATGGCTTCCCAACAAGGCACACCCTGAGGGATGCCTGTGAAACTACTCCTCAGCTTTCACTCAGGCCACTTGGAAGGACCCTCCAAGGAACGCTGAAGAGATGCAGAGTGGTAACTGACCCTCCAGAGATCCTCTATTTTAGCTCCTCCTATCAGAAAGCAAAACTTAAGCCCTGACTGTAATTGCAACTTAGGAAGGCAGTGGGGGACAGGAAAGATTTTAGGATTCAAAACCAAGACCAGATTCAAAAAGTAGTCTGGCATTTTATCCTGTGTCTAACAATCTAAACTAATTTAATTAAATTTAAATATTTAAGAAGTTGGAAGTGCCATATATGTATTACGTGAACATATTGTACATATAAGCAGCCCATTTTTCTCAGATGTGTTCTCCTTGTGTCACATTTAATAAAACACAGCAGTATAGAAACATTTACACCTTTCCCAGAAGCAGGACGGTAGTCAATTTACACTGGAAGAAACAGCAGCAAAAACTATTGCAGTGCTGGAAGATCCTCCTTTGCCCATGGAGATCATTAGGACTGCCAAACACTCCTCGACAGGCTGCCCCACATATATCCCACCTCCCTCTACACTCACCTGAGGAACCCAGGCTTTGTGCCCATTTGCTGTGTCCAGGTTTTCTCTAAGAAGCAATGGCTCTTTGTTCTTTGGAAATGCCTCTTTCCCCTAAGTACAGTCCAAAG
Organism: Indicator indicator; assembly: GCF_027791375.1. Taxonomy (NCBI): domain Eukaryota; kingdom Metazoa; phylum Chordata; class Aves; order Piciformes; family Indicatoridae; genus Indicator; species Indicator indicator. The sequence continues at coordinate 12,402,943 of NC_072053.1, read as the reverse complement.
TGTAATAGCTATTCCCTTAACTTAGCTTTTTTGGCTCCCAAAGTACTTTTTAGACGCTTTTGACAGTTTTACTCATCTCTTACATAGAGTGTATATCCACTCTCTGAGTCCCTAAACCAAAAAAGTCTTTCTTTTTTTGTATTTTCCTGTCCTCATACAAACTAGTTTCAGTCTTTGCTTAAGTCCCTCTCTGCATCTGAATTATAGACCAAAAGGGGATTAAAATTATATTGGAATCTTAGGCAATCTGCCATGTAAGAAAGACCATTCCTTGACCACCATAAATAAACCACTTTTTTATTAATCCCTTTGTGAACTTTATAGCAGTGCCCAGTCCATCCCTATTAACTTTCCAAGTGCCAGATGCAAAATATGCTCAGACAGCAATAAATCAGAATAAATCAGAAACCAGTTTTACAGTCCTGGTGATACATCACCTCTGTTCTGTGGCCAGAAAGCAGCTTGTAGAGATGAACACACTTTGCTGAAGTGATGCCTTATCACCACCGGTTTTATCTCCAGACAAACCCTTAATGGTTCAGCTGGTGGACTGGATCCTGCGAGGGACCTCTCAAGTGATGTTTGTCAACAATCCTTTCAGTGGGCTGATAATCTTAGTGGGGCTTTTCATCCAAAGCCCGTGGTGGATGCTCACAGGCTGTACTGGAATGATAGTGTCAACGTTAACTGCGCTGGCCCTCAGTCAGGACAGGTAGGTGGCACATTGTGTCTGGGTATTTAATAAAAACTTATTATGATGATGACAGGAACCCACTGATGGGTCATAGCCCCACATTTGAGTAAACTAGAGACCGAACACCATCTTTCCTGATAGACAATTTGGAAATAAGTTAGGTGAGGACAGACCCGTGGTGTAGAAAGAGCTGGTCTGTCCCCATAGTTTAAGCCTGTGAAAGCAGACTTTCTTAGAGCTATTGCCACAACCATGCAAATCCTTTGGGTGACAAGGAGCCCCCCCTAGATCATCGTCATTCAGCAGTTTACAAACTATACCCTTCCACAAACCAATGCAATGTAACATGGCAGCAACTTCTCTGTTTCTTCATCTCTATACCACACTCCCTTCAATTAAAAATTGAATTTTAGTGGGTTTCTGTGACAGACCACCTTTAGCACAGCTTTATACCTTCCAAACCTTGCTTTTCATCACAGGTCTGCCATTGCAGCTGGTCTGCATGGCTATAATGGGATCTTGGTGGGACTGCTCATGGCTGTCTTCTCTGACAAAGGGGATTACTACTGGTGGCTTCTTCCTCCTGTGGCAATTATATCAATGGCCTGGTAAGTGCTGCTTCTCCTCCTAAGGACAGCTCAAACACACTGGAAGTTCCCTCAGCCTAGTTCCCTATACTAGCAGCTCCAGCCACAGTGGTGCTGGAAATTGGCATTAATTGAGGTCGAGAGATTGTGAGGCACATTGATAGAAGGCTGAGTGCCCAGACAACATTTAATTATAGCACACAGATAAAGCAACCCCACTTCAGTGCTCTTCAAATGGTCCTATTTATGTCCAGCGCTGCATTCTTCCTCTGTTCCAACGCTCTTCATCCCCAGGCACTGGACAGACCCAGTACTCTCCCTAGGATTGAATTCAATATTCCCCCTCTTAGATATTCAACCAGTCATGAGCATAATTAATTTCTGCAAGTAACTCCAGACAATGTCCTTTCAGGATTAAATTTACCATTTCTAAATATGGAACTGTACACCACTGCAGAAACTATTTAACAGCCTTAACTGAAATTAACTCAAGGGTCAAATTTTAATCACTTTTAGCTACAAGATGCAAGTCATTGCTGTATTTCACTGCTTTTAAGATCAGATTTTTTATATTTTATTTCTTTAGTTACTCTCAGGAAAGGTCATTTTGTAACAATCTCTCAAAACCAAGGACATGTGGCAAGAAGGTTTAGTTCTTCTTTTCTGCCAGAATTCCTTGAGGCCCTTTGTTCAAAATTTTCTTCTTTCTTCTAGTTCACAAGACTCAAGGGTAGAGTCAAAAGATTTTAAAGTTAGACATTTCAGTAATTTTGTTGAACTGATACTTTGAATTTCCTCTTTAGAAGTCAGCATTTCTTTAATTGTTTCCTCTTTTTTTCTGACAAGTTGTTTAACTGGCAGCAGCTTTGTATTTCGGCACAGAAATTAGGGCACCATTTTAACCAACGTGCTGATTTTTTTTTTACTTTATTTTTTTCCCCTACAGCTACAAGCAAGGAAATCTGTAAACTGCTCTGGGAAACAGAGTTCTCGTAAAAGAATAGGCTTCATCTGAGATTATACAAGGAGAACAAAGCATTTTTTTCACTGATAGTATCTGCACAACAGGACACAAGATGTTGCTTTTGAAATGGCAAATAGTTTCTGTGGAGGTGTTTTTTGTTGTTGTTTTTGTTGTATTAGAACAAGCTTAATGACCATCTAGGACTCAGATGCAGTTTCTTCAAAAATTCAAGTCTTTAAAGCCATGTCCACTGCTATGAGGAGCTTGATCATAAGAGCTGTTCAGCTCATATGAGTAAAAACTCATCTGGAAGTAGAGAACACAACCATTTTCATTAAGGACAGGACCCGGGCATTTACTTTCTTCCACAAGCTTTCTGAACCCCATAAAAAACAGACAGTACATCTCCAAAATGCTCTCACAAAGTCATTTATGAAGGACACCCACTTCAAGTGGGAATAAGGGAGTCTGGAAATGTCCTGAAGAAATCAGACCTGGTGATTTTATTCCATGTTCAGCAGCTAAGACTTTTGGGGAAAGTCATGGTGTCTCAAGGTATACATGTTTTGTAGCATTCAGTCTCTAAATATTTTGTGGATCAACCCAAATAAGTGGTGCAACCTGATTTCTCCTGGTTACTCCTTCACTGATAACTTACTGTGAGGCTTACTTAGAATATGATTTTTCAGTGTGACATGATGCATGTGGATAGACAAAACCAGAGAATTTGTAGTGTTGATGGCATTTAACAGTGGAACTACAGGGGGCTTCAGTTTTGATGTTTATGTCTAATGGTGAGACACTGGAACAGGTTGCCCAGGGAGGTCATGGAGTGCCCACTCCCTGGAGGTGTTCAAGGCCAGATTGGATGAGACCTTGAGCAGTCTGATCTAGTGGAAGATGTCCCTGCCTATGGCAGGGAAGTTGAAACTAGATGACCTTCAAGGTCCCTTCCAACCCTTCTATGAATCTGTGACATACCTTATGTGCTAAGTATATGTCTTAGGTTTAGGGAGCGAGACTGATGTTTTTTACCCCTGCCCAAAGAAGTAAAAGAAAATGCTCCACACAGGAATGGAAAGAATTGGAAATTTAAATGGAAGTACTATTCATAACTAATACAACAGTACAAAAACATACAAAAAAAAAAAATACCCAACGATTCATGTTCAGCTCAGCTCTCCATCTGGGCTTCTCCAAAATCCTCACTAGATCATCACCTTCCGAAAACCTTCCCCCCACCAGGCTTCATAACATGAGCCTCAAAGCCCCCAAGGCCTCCTGCCATACCTCACTACCCAGACCCAAATGACACAGCAAAAATTAGCTCAGCCAAGGCCAGAATGAGGCTGCAAACTTCCTCCACACAACCAGAGACAAGAAGGGGGGAAAGGGCAGAACAGATAGAAATGCCTGCTTATAAAGGGTTGCAGGGATTATGGGAATCAAATAACAAAGATTACACTTTCCAGTCCATCCCTGGACCTTTTCGGTCCTCCTGGAGGTCCTAAACTCTGTGGTTCTTAAGAGTCATCCAGCCCTAAACCCACAACAGTATATTTGTCATGTTTTTTAAGAACTAAGTTTTTAGAAAATACCATATGTTTCTGGGTGGTACCTGGGCAGCACAAGATAACATCAGTCTCATTGGTGTAATCACAATCACAAGGTCTGGATCATACCTGGCATAGTTTTCATAGCTTGGTTACAGCAGTGGCTTTGTCCTGAACTCTATTGGGCTTCCTATGCCCCAAAGAATCCTAATTCTTCACAAATATTGTGTAGCATAGTAGTTTTACATCTTTCTTCATTAAATGTTTTCCATCCTCTTTGATCACCACTTCTGCTTTATTTCTCTTTTAGAACCGTTTTCTGGCATCCAACAAACTATTTAACAGAATACTTATGAAATTACAAATAAGCTATTTATCAAACAAATTACACCATTTCTAACTCCCGCCACCCCCCCGTGTCATCAAGACAGAAACCTTTTATACCATACAAATCTCTCCAAAGTTCTTCATGTGGCATTTCCAAAATTTTGCTTCTCACTAGAAGTTGTACAGAATAAGAAGCCCCATCACTTTTCTCTATCAGTGACTGAACACTATACTGGATGTATTCCTTCACTGACTCCCTGAGCAGTGTAGCTAGAAGAGTGGTTGCACACTAGCTAACTGTCCTGAAAAAAGGATGTGGATTTTATGCCATCCATGAGTGAACATGATAGATGTTACAAAAAGATGAATAGCATTCTACAACTACTTGTTTGTTGTAGACTAATAAATTAAAGATTCACTAACTCATGTTTTGATAAGGAATGCCTCGGCTTGCTTATGATTGAAGCGGTGGGATGTTTTGCCACTGTAGTTGTTATGAACTAGTTTCTCTTCTCCTTCTCTTTTCAGTCCAGTCCTGTCCAGTGCTTTGGGATCTATTCTCAGTAAATGGGACCTTCCTGTTTTCACTCTGCCCTTCAACATTGCTGTGACTTTGTACTTGGCAGCCACAGGACACTACAACCCATTTTTCCCTACAACCCTCATCAAACCCATGGCATCAGTGCCCAATATTACCTGGTCTGCAATCAATGTGCCACTGGTAAGCTTCAAGCCAACAAGTTTATGATATTTCATTAAAAAGGTGAGCATGGAGGCATTCCTGATAACGATTTCGCATGGGTCAGAAAGGGTGTTTGATATGTACAATCCAGTAGCAACTTACAGAAATACATGACCATTAGAGGTCATGTAGAGGACCAGTAGAGGACAGTGCCATAAAATCCACAGGAACAGTCCTGGCTGACCCAGCAGAAAAGCTGATGAAGCCTGAAGGAATAGAGATGCTGAATCTTTCCCACCACTTGAAGTTAACTACCTCAAATCAAGTCTTGAGTGCTGTCAATACAGAAGCATATCTGTATACGCATTCCCAGTGCTCATATTTGGTTAAAAGGACAGTGAGTGGCAGTTTTAAAAGACAAAAGAAACGTCGTTATCCTAAAGAGACAGAAACACGCTTACATCCAGCTACTTCAGTTCAGCTCTAGCACTCCAGGCTCACCTTCTAAAGGCAGCATAAAAGTAACTCTTATGCTTCATATAATATATTATAAACTCAAATGAGACAGTTCCACTATACTATCACAGCCTCAGAATGTTAAAGTTTTTGTCCTTCACCAAAGTCATAAAAAAAAAAAAAAAGCACAAACCACCTTGAAATCCTACAACACCTTCGCCATCCACCATATTACTATCCCAAAAGAAATAAAAGTCCATCTTGAACTAACTCTGGTTTGAAGGGCATGAGTGTCATACTTACCCAGCAATCCAACTCAGAACCAGAGGTCCTTCTTTCCTTTTCAGCCAACAGCTTGGACAAAGTAACTGCTGTGTCCTTATGAGTATAGAGATACAATAACATGTCCTTTTCTACTGGTTGCTGCAGCTCTTGCAGTCCATCCCAGTCGGTGTTGGTCAAGTGTATGGTTGTGAAAACCCTTGGACTGGAGGCATCATCCTTGTTGCTTTACTTATCTCCTCCCCACTTACGTGTTTACATGCTGCAATTGGATCGGCAGTGGGGATGTTTGCAGGTAAGAAATATTTAACAAAGTCAGTTTTGTAACTAAGATATCTTGACCCAAGCCATTGTATAACTCTGTCCATGTCTGTTGTATGGGCTTGGTTGTACTTGAGACATCACTCTCATTTTTTAAACTCTCTTTGCTAAATGTCACACAAAATGGTGAAGGCATTTGACACTGTCTCCCACAGAATCCTTGCAGCTAAGCTGAGGCAGTGTAGTCTGGATGATCAGGTAGTGAGGTGGATTGAGAACCGGTTGAAGGAAAGAAGTCAGATAATTTTAGCCAATGGGACCGAGTATTAGTTGGAGGCCTGTATCTAGTAGAGTCCCTCAGGGGTCAATACTGGGACCAGTGGTGTTCATTATATTCATCAATGACCTGGATGAAGGAACAGAGTGCACTGTCAGCAAGTTTGCTGATGACACCAAACTGGGTGGAGTGGCTGCCACACCGGAGGGCTGTGCTGCCATTCAGCCAGACTTGGACAGGCTGGAGAGCTGGGCAGGGAGAAATTTAATGAAGTTCAACAAGGGCAAGTGTAGAGTCTTGCACCTGGGAAAGAGCAACCTCAGGTTCCAGTATAGGTTGGGGACAGACTTGCTGGAGAACAGTGAAGGAGAAAAGGGTCCTAGTGGATAGAACGTTGACCATGAGCCAGCAATGAGTTTGTGTGGCCAAGAAGGCCAATGGTATCCTGGGCTGTATTAGAAGGGGTCTGCTCAGTAGGTGGAGAGAGGTTCTCCTCTATCTCTATTCTGCCCTGGCGAGGCCACATCTAGAATATTATGTTCAGTTCTGAGCCCCTCAGTTCAAGAAGGACAGGGAACTGCTTGGAAGAATCCAGTGCAGAGCCATGAAAATGATTAAAGGCGTGGAACATCTTCCTTACAAGGAGAGACTGAGGGAGATGGGGCTCTTCAGCTTGGAGGAGCGGAGACTGAGGGGTGACCTCATTCATGTTTATAGATATGTAAAGGGTGAGTGCCAAGAGGCTGGAGCCAGGCTCTTCTCAGTGATGCCCAATGACAGGACAAGGGACAATGGGTGGAAGTTGAGGCATAGGAAGTTCCATGGAAACAGGATAAAGAATTATTTCACTGTGAGGGTGACAGAACACTGGAACAAGCTGCCCAGGGGGTTTGTGGTGTCTCTGGAGATATTCAAGACCTGCCAGGATGAGTTCCTGTGTTATCTGGTATAGGTGATCCTGGTCTGGCAGGGAGGTTGGACTAGATGATCCCTCGAGGTCCCTTCCAACCCCTAACATTCTGTGATTCTGTGAAGAACAGATGTAGATTTTCTTTACGTTTTTTATTGGTTATTAGATTTGTCACTCAGGCAAGTGTTTTTGTTGTGCCTCACTTAAGCCCCTGGCATTGGATATGATGAATCCTATAGAGATGATGATAAAATAATTTCAGCACTGATCTCTTGCCACCACAAGTGTTTTAAATTACCACCACAAGCAACTTCAGAGCTAATTGGTCAATTAAAAGAAACAGACTTCTCTAGTTCATTCTATCCTTCTGCAGATTAGTAAAAGTCACTAAATGGATGCCCCTCAGTGGCCTTTCTCTCCACTAGCACAGAAACATTCTTAAGTCAAGAGAGATTAATCTAAAGTTAGATAAAATTGGCGCCACTTATTTGACCAATTATAATTTAAAATAAAAAATAATTGTAGTCTCAGACAAGCACCTTGGAAAATGCACAGTCATCCTACAATAAGTTCTCTGTGCTCCGAAGCACTTTGTACCAGATGTGAGATGCCTTATATTTGTGTTTTCAAAGCAAACTCTCTACAATTTGTATGTTTAAGATCATCTGGCAAGATTTGTACCTGTCTGACATTTAATCTAGAAGAGAAAGGTCACGGTAAACTACCTAGGGATAAGCATCACAATGAAACAGAAGACAAATGAGAACATTATAGCAGGAAATGTATTCATTTCAGAGAGATATGAAGGTAGCCTATATATTATATATTGTGATCCTCTTTTTACTGATACTCCTGAAGCCTACAGAAGTACCTGTAAAGTCGGGTTTGGACCAAGCCCTCAGCTTCCAACCCAGTGGACAATTCCCGCAGTAGTGATGGAGTGACCACAGATAGTATCTACATCACATCCAGCAAAGATCACTAAGAAGAGATGCAAACCCACAAAAGACACTCAAGCTATGCCTCTGGTGTCCAAGATCAGGGTATGCTAGAGGTTTAAAGGGTACCTATGAGCACAGCTTTCTGTAAGAATGACACCCAAGTGAGAAGGTCTTCCTACACTTTGATCATCACAGGAAGTCCCTACAACACACTTAGGGCATAAACAGAAAGAAACCTTTGATAATGGGTCAAATTCCAACACTAGGCACATTACCAGAGCTCCAAAATAATGAGCTTTATTTGATTTAATTCTTTTTCTGCATGCACATTTTATGCAGGAGTATGGTTAAATTTGCCTAGATGTCACAGAGATAAGAGATACGCAGTGAGTGACAAGACCCCCTGCATGATACATCTCACACCTGACTTTACAACATTTGCTTTTTGTTTTGCAGCACTGAGCATCGCAACACCATTTGACAGCATCTATGCTGGCTTACACAATTACAATTGCACCCTCGCATGCATTGCAATTGGGGGCATGTTTTATGCTCTGACCTGGCAGACTCATTTGCTGTCACTTGCCTGTGGTATGTACCTTTTACACAAGCAGAAGAGATATATTTATGCAGCCAGGCAGTCTGTGAGCAGTACTGGTTTAGAGTCAGCTACCACTTTGCTGCAAAAATAGGTAGTATGCAAGGGATATTTCTGTAGTGGATTAAGAGCTGAGTTTGGATGTGCAAAGTTGCAAGTGCAGAGATAGGGCCTTTGGGCCCTGATAATACAAAAATACCCAGAAATAAGGAGCACAAGCAGTGCCGTGAGCAGAAGTTTAACAAATTATCAGCTTAATAGATTCATCAAAGCAAACTTTTCATAACTGTAAGTATGATTAGATGAATTGTGGCGTAAGAAGTGAGCTGTTGCACGAGGTCAGTTTAAAAAGCATCTCCCCAAAGAGCCCATCTTCAATAGCGGCCAAAACCAAACACTATGAGAAAAGTTTAAGGAAAGAAATATCCTGTCTAAGAAATCCTTGTCTTCATGGAATTCTGAAATGCAAATACTCTGCATTTCAGTAGTTTTATGTCTCAAGTGTAGTTTCTGGATTGCTTAGTAGCTTTCTCTTCCTTGACTTTGTCCTTGGGTGTCTGACCTCAGGTTCTGTTTTACTACCTCTGATATCCTGGGGCAAGGAGGCCCACTGATAACTGCTTTTGGTTTGAAGCCACAGGACAGAGATTGTCTACAGTTCCTCACTGCATATAGGTGAGGTTGGGCCATTTAAAAAGAAATTAAAGATAGAAGAAATACCACAGTCAATTGCTTTTGCCAAAACCATGTTCTTCATTCACCATCCTTCTCTACAGAGTAGATAGGCCCAAATGTAGTCCATAGAGCCAGATGCACCACTGGAGCATTTCAACTAACTGTTGAATTCTAACATTAATCCTCACATCAGGTAGCTGTGAAGATATTTCATTGTCCATTTGGACCATATTACTATTTCTGATAATTTATTTGAAGAGATGAGCAATATTTTCCTCATCTTGAGCTATGTTTTGTCTTCTTTTCCCAGCATTATTTTGTGCTTACTCCGGAGCAGGTCTTGCTAATGCCCTATCTGTGGTAAGTTTGCAGGGGTGAGGTTCATCAGGGGGTTTGTTTGTTTGTTTTAACTATACTTTGATTTGCTATCACGTGAAGTTAAAAAGTGCCTCAAAATTCTCCATGTCAGTTTTGACTGCATTAAAATGAGAACACTACAGCCAATGGCAAGTCTTGTATAAACTGGCAGTAGCATTGTGCCCTTGCAGATTCTGCAGCTGCTGATATTTCAAAGACCTTTGAAACGTGTTATCCTCAGTGAGATTGTGTGATGTGTGAATACTAGCAACAGTATATGGGTTGAGATGCAACGCTTCGTTGCAGGCAATGTTTTTTAACAATTCCCAATGCTCCAAATTTTTCCTTGCTTCTACCGAGGTTTTTCTCTCACTCTATAGAAGTCTCATCCAGATATAAGATCTAAAAAGTGAAGGAAGATGGTTATCTTAAACCCAAAATCATCATATCTGGACAGATCAAGAAAGAGGTGAATCCAGGAATGCCAAGCTTTATTCTTCTTTAAGAGCTGAGAGAATAAAGCAAAACCATATTTAAATAAAATTGATTTAATAAAGTAAAAGAAAGCTTAGAACTAGCAGCTTCATACATTAAGTGCATTCATCTGGCATCCACTCATCGCTGTGTAGGTCCCTGCAAATGGGTTGTTTCGTTAAGCACACCTGCTTTGGCATCAGTAAACAAACCAAACATTTACTTCTTATCCTTGTGATCTTGGTTTTGGCATACTCTAAGTCAGGTCAAGAGTCAGGGTCACAGAGCAGGACTGAGGATTGAATGCAATGTCAGTAACACATGGGTACTGAGGAACAGTGAATATGTGTGACTAGTTCTCTCATTATGTGACATTTTAGAGGGCAGTGAGGGTAGGATTCATCTCTTTTATCAAAAAATTTAAATGTCTACAAGAGAACTACAAGAGATTCATTACAGTCAGCAGAGCTCTGGAGCCTGTCTCAGCTGCTTCAATATTGTTACCAAGTGTCATTTCACACCACCAGCTGCAGGTCCAGAAGGTCTGAGGCCCCAGTGTAGGATACCTTGCACAGCCCTATACTTTTCAGACAAACTAGATACCTCTGTGTGAGCCACTGAATTGACATTTGGTGCAGAGGAGCTTCCTAGATCTCCAGTGACAAATAGGAACCTAGCTCACATGTAGGCATATGTATCTGGACATCTTCCTCTGGATCAGAATGGGTGATCCCTTATGGGAGCACCCAGGGAGACACATCCTATGTCACACTGTCCTCAGGGTTCTTCCAGCTTCTCAAATGCAAGAATTAAGCAACAGAAAGGAGTAAGCAAAGGAAAGATGTGAAAAGATGTACCAAAAAGCAACCTGCCTGTCTGGTCTTTCCTTTCCCAGCTTGGGCTGCCACTCTGCACTTGGCCATTTTGCTTCTCTGCACTTCTCTTTCTGCTGATTAATCCAGACAACCCAGCTATCTACAAAATCCCCCTCTGCAAAGTCACCTACCCAGAAGCCAACCGGATCTTCTACCTGAGAATGAAGAGAAGAGCATCAGAGAGCAGGAGAGAACAGCAGAAACAAAAGGAGCAGAAACCTTCCATCAACTCAAAAATAAACACAGGAGGCACCCCTCTGTGCGCTCCCAAAACCCGCCATGCTTCATTATTTTAGATGTCCACAAGTGTACAGTTTTGGGGCATTTTTTCAAATGTTATCCAAGCATACTAGAGCCACAAGCACCCACTTTGGAAGTGGTCTGCGGGCTGGGGATTTGGCATCCTACACTCTGGAGGAAACATGAATTCCTCTTGGGCTAAGGCTTCGGAAGAGCACTCAGGTAACTTAATAATGGCTGCCTTATCATTCCACATGCTGTTAACTTGAAACTCACCTCATATCAATAATAATTGTAAGAATAAGGAGAAGAACATTAAAGCTGACAAGAGGCTGTATTTAATTTTGGATGTGTAATTTAACAAAATAAATATGCTGAGAATACATTGCTATCTAATAATAACAAATAATGAAAGAAATACATCAAGAGCTGCACTTCAAATTAAGAACATGTCCATTTGAAAGTGCAATAAACAGACTGATCTCTTTTTTTATTGTGTCACAATGATGTCTAAGCCTCTTTATCCCCCTTAACAGCTACAACATACACAGGTAAACATTCATAGACAGTGCAAACTATTTTTGGTGCCTTCTCCTGACTCCTTGTTAAATGCCAAGACAATGAAGCTACAAATACATGTGCTTTAATCAGATGAGAAAAGTGATTAGCTAACAATGATCCACCTTTCTGTCTTACAAAGAGAACCATCTCCCGCTGAACACTGAATCCCTACACACACAGAGTGAGAAACAGGCAAAAGTCATGTAAAGAATAAGATAAACATTTCCTGCTGATTGCAGTTACTACAGTTCATTCTCGCCCTTTTCTGGGACAGCAGCTCACTTGCATTAACCTTCATCAGCAACGAATAAGTCAAATGCTCCCTTTGGTGTTCAATGGGTGTCAGACTGGGATCTTCACATGGTTCCTCAATATTCCACCTGTCCCAAAGATCCTCATGAGGCCTCAAGTTCTTATTGGGAAGCTGAGGACCTTCTTGCAGATGTTTTCCCTGGGCGTTGGTTTCTAACAATAATAATGTCTGAGGAGGACATTGCAACTTTATGCCATCTTCAAATCCTTACAACAGGGAAAGATCAACTTCTGCTGATAGCCTTTTCCAAAATCTCTGCAAAACAAACTTGACAGAAAGGCTTCATCATCCTAAACTTGTTTCACATGATCAGTTTAGAATAGAGACCCAAAGGACTTGAAGATTTAAAATCCAAAGAGACCATGCAACCACAAACATTCAGATCAGATGCTGTGCTTTATGCCTCTTGGTGCAGAGCTGTTTTGCAGATTTGTCTTCGAGCAGGTGGGAGCCCAGCTTTAACCCAGACTGAAATCTTTTAAAAATAAAGTGAGCCTGGATGCTTCTTATGGTATTGTTTGTGCTTTTTCAGCTAAAAGACCAGCAGCACCAGCAACAGCCAGCTCCTCTAAATGTCCTCTAGAAGCAGCCTGGGCGAAAAAATTCCAGTGGCCTATGAGTACGTTCAGATGTTTTTTTAAAGAGGTTACGTGATTCCAGGAACTCTGGTAAAGTTAGGTCCTACTTCTTCTCCTCTCTGTGTAACAACATATTTGAGATTTGGCGTGGCAGGATATCCTCACCCAAACACATAGTAGTCCAAATTTCAGTAGCCAAGACAACTCTGTCATTGAAAATTTAGAGATTCATAGAACCATAAAATCATTTCATGTGGAAATGGCCTATAACATCATCATTCCAATCATTTTCTAACTACCAAGTCTGGTGCTAAACCACCATGTCCCTTACCACTATATCATGAGTCTTTTCAACACCTCCAGGGATGGGGATTTGACCACTTCAGTTTAAAAAGTGTCTTGTAATATCCAAACTAAATCTCCCCTGGTGCAGCCTGAGGCCACTAAGTCTCAGTCTCTCACTGGTTACTAGGGAAAAGAGACCAACTCCCGCTATAGGACAAGCTCCTTTCAGGTAGTTTTAGAGAGTAGCCTCCTTTTCACCAGAGTAAACAATTCCCTCAGCCAATCCTCAGAACACCTGTTCTCCACACCCTTCATCCTCTTTGTTGTCCTTCTCTGGACATGTTCCAGCACTTCTATGTCTTTCTCTTGCAGTAAGACGCTCAAAACTGAAGACAGTATTTGAGATGTGGAAAGCCAGAAAGGAACAGGCTGTGAAGCAGTCCTTTGAGCCATGATGCTAGTAAATCCCTGCTGCTGTAGAGAAACAAAGAAAATCAGAACAAGTTGATACATAGCTGTCTGAACATCTTCTCTCTGCAGCAGTCAATGAAATATAAGCATATGCAAACTACCAAGGCCTGTTCATAGAATCACAATCACAGTCTGCTTTGGGTTGGAAGGGATCTTTAAAGGTGATCTAGTCCAGCTCGCTACAGTGAGCAGGAACATCTTCAAATAGATCAGGTTGCTCAAAGCACTGTCCAACCTGACCTGGGCAACCTCTGGCAGTGTTTCACCATCTTCAGGATAAAAAAAAAAAAATATTCTTTATATCTAGTCATCTGCTCTACACAGTTTAATTTAGCTCATATGACCAGAATCAGAGAAAGATTTGAACAGTAGCAACACCTGATCTAGTGTGAAGTGTCCCTGCCCATGGCAGGAGGACTGGAACTGGATGATCTTTGGGGTCCCTTCCAAACCTGACAATTCTGTGATTCTGTAACACAAAGTTACAAAAACTATATAATATAATGCTAGAATCATATTGTTATGGATAAAGGGGTAGAAGCGGGAAGTTAACAAAAATATGAATTATTTTATTAATTTGGCAATCGCACCACCCATGTAATTTATATACAAATTTAGAAAAAATATTATTTACAAGTTTGTTGCTTGGTTGCACAATATCTCCCACAGTACAGGGACCAGTACAAATGGTTGAAGATCAGTTTCTGGAAAATGATAGACCCCAAGAGCAGTATATTGCCCCTATTGATAAGAGAAGGCATTCCCCAGAGACTTAGGCAGGTTCCAAATAAACTCACAATGCTGGTTCCCGTTGTGGGTAGTCCTCCTAGTGTCTGTTTCTCGAGGAATCCTTCTGGACTGCAATGTGGGGTCCATATGTGCAGGGGTAGAAAATCCCAGGAAGAGCCTTCAGTGCTCTCTAGCAAACCCATTTTATACCAGCTCACGGGCCAAATGTCCTGTGTTGCAAATGCCACCGATCATGTTCCACATGCCGAAAAAGGGCAAGAAACTGATTAGCGTCAGGTTCTGCATTGTGCTGGCCCGGGGCTCTGCCCTGACATATAACTTGGGGGAAGGGGCCCAGGTGTCAGCTGACTCAGCCTTGAAAGGGCAGAGGTGCCTTCCTCCTTACCCCTCTTCCCACACGTCCTGATCTTCATCCCCATCCTGACTCCATGGTGGGGAGAAAAGGTTTTTGGATTCATTGCCACACATGTTTTTGAAGAAAAGCCTCAACTGTGATTAGTTATGCCAAGTATATTATTTGCTTTCTTAAAAATAACAGTGAAGTCCAAGCATATTAGAAAGATTAGGCTATTAGAAAGAATTTGTCATGCTGGAGCCAACGTAGACATTAATTCCTCAGCCACAAGAAAATCCATCCTGAAATCAATTAGTAAAGAAATTTCTATAGTTGAATTCTTCCATTAAAAATAGGGTAAAAGTAGTTTTATTAAGTCTCTAGCTAATTAAAAGATTTGAGCAACTAGACCCAGTAACAATAATTCTTGAAAACCAGCAAGACAAATGAAATGTCTCCACAAAGACAGGGGCAGACAACCAAAGCACTAATGAAAGTTACAGGGTAGCCCAATAGCTTGCTATCTATTGAGTTCCATGAAAGAATTTCACTGAGAGAAATAAAATGTAGTTTTCAATATGACTAATAAATTTGAGTCAGTTTCCAGAAACCTAACAGAAAACAAATATGCCCATTAAAAAAAAAAAAAAAAAAACACAAAAAGTAAAAGAAAAGCCTAAAATCTAAAGCCTCTTCTGTAGCTAGATTGGTCACTCCATCCAAGTCACATCCACAGAAAATGAAATAAATATTCATGTGCAAAACAATGGCTGGCCTAGTGCCATCATATATTAAAACACCCTTCTGGTAATTTGCCTTCAAAAATTGGACAGCAGTTGCAAATATGTGAAGACAAATAACATGGAATTGCAAAGGCCTCCCCAGTAAACAAAGACAATCTGTTCTACCTGGTGTCCAGTGTGAAGCCAGTGCATACACTCTGTGATTCTAAGAAAAATGATTGCTTGTGTCAAATGTCATTTTTTTCTTTTTTTCATTTTTACTCTTCTATTTTCTCCATACCCCCTAAAAGAAAAAAAATAACAGCAGCTTTGCTCTTTGAAAGGATGTGCCTAGCTCTTCTCCCATAGACATAGGTGCTCTGTATCAACAAAAAAGGGCTCAGAACCTCTCACAGATGCTTTAAATACGGAACCTCTCAAAGGTGCTTTAAATGTCCTGGCTTGGGTACTGATGACTTCAGAACAACTTACCTGTTAATCACTCTTCATGAACATGAAGGCCACACCCAAAGAGTCCATGTCCCAGTGGAGGCCAGTGACAAGAAGAGTCCCTCAGGGATCAGTCCTGGGACCAGTTCTGTTCAACATCTTTGTCAGTGACACAGACAGTGGCATTGAGTGCACCCTCAGCAAGTTTGCTGATGACACCAAGCTGTGTGGTGCAGCAGACACGCTGGGGGGAAGGGATGGCATCCAGAGGGACCTGGACAGGATGGAGAGCTGGGCACAAGCCAACCTCAGGAGGTTCAACAAGAGCAAGTGCAGGGTCCTGCGTCTGGGTCGAGAAAATCCCAAGCACAAATCCAGGCTGGGCAGTGACTGGCTGGAAAGCAGCCCTGAGGAGAGGGACTTGGGGGTGCTGCTGGACGAGAAGCTCAACATGAGCTGTCAATGTGCACTTGCAGCCCAGAAAGCCAACCAGAGCCTGGGCTGCATCAAGAGAAGTGTGGCCAGCAGGTCAAGGGAGGTGATTCTCCCCCTCTACTCAGCTCTGGTGAGACCCCACCTGGAGTACTGCATCCAGTTCTGGAGCCCCTATTACAAGAGGGATCTGGACATACTGGAACGTGTCCAGAGAAGGGCCACGAGGATGATCAGAGGGCTGGAGCATCTCTCCTATGAGGACAGACTGAAAGAGTTGGGGCTGTTCATTCTGGGTAAAAGAAGGCTCCGAGGTGACCTTATTGTGGCCTTTCAGTATCTGAAGGGGATTACAAGAAAGCTGGGGAGGGACTTTTTAGGATCTCAGGTAGTGATAGGACTAGGGGGAATGGAGCAAAGCTGGAAGTGGGGAGATTCAGGCTGGATGTGAGGAAGAAGTTCTTCCCCATGAGAGTGGTGAGACCCTGGAATGGGTTGTCCAGGGAGGTGGTTGAGGCCCCATCCCTGAAGGTGTTTGCAGCCAGGCTGGATGAGGCTCTGGCCAGCCTGATGTAGTGTGAGGTGTCCCTGCCCATGGCAGGGGATTGGAACTAAATAATCCTTGTGGTCCCTTCCAACCCCGACTGATTCTATGATTCTAACAATTAACAAACCTGTGCTGAGGGAATGTGGAGATTTACCTTCTCAGGTGATAGGATTTGTAGTAAAGGTCAGAGCCATGTTACCATCCACACTGGAGCATCATAGTTGCTGGATTATCACAGAATCAATAAGGTTGGAAAAGACCTCAAGGATCATCAAGTCCAACAGATTTCTGACCTTTTTGGAGAACCAACAGCCCTCTCACATGCTGCTGGGATCCAGAGCAAGCAGAAACAGCAGCACAGAGGGAGAGCACTCGAGGAGATGGTGACATCTCTCAGCTCAGAAAGGATACCCAAAGCTGTAGGACTGGAAAACCTCACTGCTGTGCTTTCAGATAGTGATGGGGAGAAGCAGCTGCAGCATTGTATGGGAAACAAATGCCAGACATAGCACAATGGGTTTAGCTAACGATACCCTTGATCAGTGCAGAGGGATTGGACAGCATGACTTTTGAGGGTCCCACCAGCCCAGTGCATTCTCTGATTCTGTACGTCTGCTGCCACTGAGCAAGTTTTCCTTGCTGGCCTCCTCTGTTGAACTGCCAGCAGAGCCCAGACCCTTCTTTCCTTGCTCAATTCAATACTGCTGTGAGCTTAGAATAAATATTGTCATTTTGTCAGCCTTTCTACAATGCAAACATCTCTTTTTTCCATACATGCAACTACAGATCAGTGCAAACATGCATGAGAACTTGTCAGACAGAGAGAGAACAGGCATAACCCACTCCTCCACCCCTGACCCTAGGCAGCTGGCATGAAGAGCCAGCCAGCATCCCAGCAGCCAGAGCAAACATCAGGTAGGACTTTATGTTCCAGAGGGACACTGCAGCAACATGAAGCCTCACCACAAGCCAAAAAAGACAAAACTTTACAACGTGTCCAAATAAGATATAAGTTCCTGAATTTTCCATCTGCTGGGAAGTTGTTCTGTGCTTTGTCCATCTCAAGTATCTCTGGACTACAATGACAGACATATTCCCCAACACTCCACAACAAATTGGTATTTTGTAAATCATATTTGCCAGGGTTACAGAAATGCCACCAGTTTGAGGGTGAAATCTGTTTGCCAAATACTGTCCCCTCGCTGCTTTTTTAACACAAGGGTGTGTTTTAATTTATAAGATGGAAGAAGTTCAAACAGGAAACAAACCCTCAATTGCAGTTGATTTCACAGTTCTCAAGGGGTCTTTTACAAACTCCTGCAGCTGTTGCCACAGCTGGAAACCATGCATCCCAGTGGTGGGATAAGAAGGCTGGGGATAGCTCTGTGGGCAGCAAAGGTTTCTTCCATTACATTTTCCCTAGGAATGAGTTTGGGCCTCTCTGACTACAGCTCAGCACGCTTGGGCTCGCAGAGTTACCTGAAGGCATTTAATAGTTCCTACTGCCTTGGAGCTGCATCCTCACATCCTTCTCCAGGAGCAGCCACTTGCATAGACAGTTGAGACAGACTTGAACCCATGCTCCCAAAATGTGTGGCTCAAGTCAAAACAGCAGGATTGAAGCATCAAATAAAGGTGCTTCAATTACCTATCCAAAACGCACAGAGTTTCAGGCTGCTTAGCACATCTCAGTAGCTATAAATCAAATTGTGTTGTGCAATGAATTGCAGAAGGCAAAAATAGATAGACAGAGACATCCTTGACCTGTGCAATTTAGCATTACCTGGCATATTTTTCCCCCTCACTCCAGGGAACCCCAGCATGTTCCTGATCCTGCTTCTCCACACTTTCCACATTTCAGCTAAACACTGACAGTGCTGTTGCCGTGTCATCCACAAGTCCTCACGCTGCAAAACCACTCAGCCAGAAACCAGGCAGCAACTTCCTAGCTGTGGAGAAAACCCGAAAGGCAAAGATGATGACAAACGATCAGCCAGCAATGGTTTCTTAGTGTAGCTGAGTGAGTTTATTTCACTTTTGTAAATTAAATCATGTTTAGTGCATTTTCTGTTCCCAGAAACTGAGTTGTCTAAAACATATGACTTTTTTTTTTGTCTACTATAAAATGCACATCTTTAACTGTAAAAGTTTTACGTCTGCTTGTGCGCGTTCATGAAAATGCTGCTCTGTAGTAGTGCATGCAAAATCCCATAAACATCTACAGCCAGTGTAATTCTGCCTGTGTCCATTGTAGTCATCATTTTCATTTGCTCCTACTGTCTGCTGGCTCATTTCTGGATGCTCTCAGTCCTCTTGTTGATCAGAGATGCAGTCCATGATATGTACAGCACCTTCCAATTCTATTAAGAACTACTCTACAATAAAATAGTAGTCACTGGGACTTAGATGCTGAAAGAGTTTCTAGTTGGAACTATTATAGTATTCTCTTTACTAAAGCCTAATATATTCATGGGCTACAATGTATAGGTTTGTGAGAATGGATTATTTCCTTGAAATCAGCCATGCACTGGGTAAGACTTACACCTTTGCCATCAGGGTAAAGGAAGGGGAAGAATGTAAAATTTTTCAAAGGTGAGATTAGATGCAAGGAAGTAAACTGACTCTGAAATTGCAAAAGTGGATGAAGAAGCAGAAAACTACTTTGCCTTGTGTCATAAAAATGAGAAAGGTCAGGCCAGCTTTGTCATTTTATGGGAAACCTGCTGTCTTGAGATAGGTCTGGGAAATGGATCTCCTTGTATTTGAGCTTTTCCATAGAGCCAGAATAGTAGAAGAGGCATACAAAGCTGAAATTTAAAATTGTCTGAGTTGCAACTTCCTTTCTAATCCTGAAATACAGTAGAAGAGTTAAGCTCAGGATTCCAAAATCATCTAATATTTCAGGATGTGTCAATACAGTTGGTCCAGCCTGCAATGCCACAAATGAAGAAACAATCACCAACTGATAGTCTGTCCTCATCTTTGCCTTTCTGGTTTTCTCCACAACCAGAAGTCACTGCATGTTTTCTGGCTGAGTAGTTTATACATGAGCCTATGGGCCCAGATGGCATACACCCAAGAGAACTAAGAGAGCTGGTGGAAGTGCTTACCAAACCATTTTCTGTCATTTACCAGCATCCCTGGCTAGATTGAAAGGTCCCAGATAACTGGAGATTGGCAAGTGTGATGCCCATCTACCAGAAAGTCCAGAAGGACAAACCAAGGAACTACATCCCTGTCAGTCTGGCCTTATTGACAGCAGTTTATCTTGCGTGCCATTACACAACACATAGAAGGCAACCAGGCATTAGGCCCAGCCAGAATGGGTTCATGAAAGCCATGTCCTGCTTGACAATCCTGATCTTCTTCTACAACAAGATGACCCACTTATTGGATGAGGGAAAGGCTGTGGATGGTGTTTATCTGGATTTTAGTAAATCATTTAACAGTGTCTCCTTCCTGAAGCAACTGGCTCATGGCTTGGATGTGTGGACATTTTATTGGTTAAAGAAGTGATGAAACATTAAATTGAGTTGGCAGCTGGTCGCAAGTGGTATTCTTCAAGGCTCACTTTTGGGGACAGTGCTCTTTAATACTTTTGTCATTTATTTTTATGTAGGGATTGAGAGTGCTCTCAGTAAGTTTGCAGAAGACACTAAACTGGGAGGGAGTGTTGAAGGCTCTGCAGAGGGACTAGGACAGGCTGGATCAATAGGCTGAGGTCAGTTGTATGACATTCAGCAATGCTGAGCACTGAGTCCTGTTCTTGTATCACAACAACCCCATGAAATTCTACAGGCTTGAGGAAGAGCTTTAGGAGCTGGAAGTCTTGGTACAGGAGAAAAACTATGATGTTCTTGCCATCACAGAAACGTGGTGGGATGACTCTCACAATTGGAGTGCTGTAATCAAGGGCTACAGACTCTTCAGGAGAGACAGGAGAGGGAGAAGGGGTGGAAGAGTGGCCCTGTATATCAGGGATACTCTGGACATCATGGGGGTAGAGACTAAGGATGATCAGGTTGAGTCCCTATGGGTAAGAATTAGAACAGAACAGAATAGAATAGAATCAAGAAGGTTGGAAGAGACCTCAAGGATCATCGAGTCCAACCTGTCACCCTACACCTCATGCCTATCTAAACCATGGCACC
The DNA here is from genome assembly GCF_027791375.1 of Indicator indicator. Taxonomy (NCBI): domain Eukaryota; kingdom Metazoa; phylum Chordata; class Aves; order Piciformes; family Indicatoridae; genus Indicator; species Indicator indicator. Next base: position 12,382,196 of record NC_072053.1, on the reverse strand, counting down.
AAGTGCCACGTCCAATCCCCTCTTGAACACCTCCAGGGATGGTGACTCCACCACCTCCCTGGGCAGCACATTCCAATGGCCAACCACTCTCTCTGTGAAGAACTTTCTCCTCACCTCCAGCCTAAACCTCCCCTGGCGCAGCTTGAGACTGTGTCCTCTTGTTCTGCTGCTGGTTGCCTGGGAGAAGAGACCAACCCCCTCCTGGCTACAACCTCCCTTCAGGTAGTTGTAGACAGCAATGAGGTCTCCCCTGAGCCTTCTCTTCTCCAGGCTAAACAGTCCCAGCTCCCTCAGCCTCTCCTCATAGGGCTTGTGCTCAAGGCCTCTCCCCAGCCTCGTTGCCCTTCTCTGGACATGCTCCAGCAATTCAACATCTTTCCTAAACTGAGGGGCCCAGAATTGGACACAGTACTCAAGGTGTGGCCTAACCAGTGCTGTGTACAGGGGTACAATGACCTCCCTGCTCCTGCTGGCCACACTATGCCTGATGCAGGCCAGGATGCCATTGGCTCTCTTGGCCACCTGGGCACACTGCTGGCTCATGTTCAGGCGCCTGTCAACCAGTACCCCCAGGTCCCTTTCTGTCTGGCTGCTCTCCAGCCACTCTGACCCCAGCCTGTAGCTCTGCATGGGGTTGTTGTGGCCAAAGTGCAGCACCCAGCACTTGGACTTGTTGAATGCCATCATGTTGGACTCTGCCCAGCTGTCCAGCCTGTCAAGGTCCCTCTGCAGAGCCCTTCTACCTTCTAACAGATCAACACCTGCTCCCAGCTTGGTGTCATCTGCAAATTTACTGATGATGGACTCAATCCCCTCATCCAGATCATCAAGAAAGATATTGAACAGGACTGGGCCCAGCACTGATCCCTGGGGCACACCACTAGTGACAGGCTGCCAGCTGGATGTGGCACCATTCACCACCACTCTCTGGGCTCTGCCCTCCAGCCAGTTCCTAACCCAGCGCAGAGTGCTGCTGTCCAAGCCACAAGCTGCCAGTTTAGCCAAGAGTTTGCTGTGGGGGACAGTGTCAAAGGCCTTGCTGAAGTCCAGGTAGACTACATCCACAGCCTTTCCCACGTCCAGTGACCACAAAATAATTGAGTGTTCAATATATGGTGAAACCAGGAGGGGCAGCACCAAAACCTCCACCCTGGACTTCCGAAGGGCAGACTTTGGCTTATTCAACGAACTAACTTGGAAAGTTCCTTGGGAAGCAGCTCTTAAAAACAAAGGGGTCCAGGAAGGCTGGACTTACTTCAAGAAAGAACTCCTGAAGGCACAGGAACAGGCTGTGCCCATGTGCCGGAAGAGGAGCCGACGAGGGAGACAACCGGACTGGAGGAGCAAGGAGCTTCTAAAGGAATTAAGGGAAAAAAAGAGGGTGTATCACCTTTGGAAAAAAGGGGAGGTATCCCAGGATGAGTTTAAGGACATTGATAAGTCTTGTAGGAAAAAAATTACAGAGGCAAAAGCCCATTTAGAACTTAGACTGGCCATGGCCGTAAAGGAGAATAAAAAATATTTCTACAAATATATTAATGGCAAAAGAAGAGGCAAGGACAACCTCCACTCCTTATTGAGGGGAATATAGTAACAAAAGATGAGGATAAGGCAGAGGTACTTAACACCTTCTTTGCCTCAGTCTTCAATAGTGAGACAGGTTGTCTTTAGTACAACTGGCCTCCTGAACTGGCAGATGGAGCCAGGGACCACTATAGTCCTCCTGTAATCCAGGAGGAAGCAGTAAGGGACCTGCTGAGCCACTTGGATCCTCACGAGTCCATGGGACCTGCTGGGATCCATCCTAGGGTGCTGAGAGAGCTGGCAGATGAGCTGGCCAAGCCTCTCTCCATCATTTATCAGCAGTCCTGGCTCACAGGTGAGGTCCCTGATGACTGGAAGCTGGCCAATGTGATGCCCATCCACAAAAAGGGCCTGAAAGAGGAACCAGGAAATTACAGACCTGTCAGCCTGATCTTGGTGCCAGGCAAGGTTATGTAACAGGTCATCTTGAGTGAAATCACACAGCACCTACAGGATGGTCAAGGGATCATGCCCAGCCAGCACGGATTCAGGAGGGCCAGGTCTTGCCTGACCAACCTGATCTGCTTTTATGATCAGGTTACCCTCCTGGTGAATGTGGGTAAGGCTGAGGGTGTAGTCTACCTGGACTTCAGCAAAACCTTTGACACTGTCTGCCACAAGAAGCTCCTGGCAAAGCTGGCAGCACATGGATTGGACAGATTCACTCTGAAATGGGTCAAGAACTGGCTGAAGGGCCGGGCCCAGAGAGTGATGGTGAATGGTGCCACTGCCAGCTGTCAGCTAGTCACTAATGGTGTCCCTCAGGCCCCATCCTGTTCCATATCTTTACTGATGATGTGGATGAAGGAATTGAGTTCGTCATCAGTAAGTTTGCAGATGACATGAAGTTAGGAGCAGGTGTTGATCTGTTGGAGGGTAGGAGGGCTCTGCAGAGGGACCTGGACAGGCTGGATGTGTGGGCAGAGGCCAATGGGACAAGATTTAACAAGGCTAAGTGCAGGGTTTTACACTTTGACCACAACAACCCCAAGCAGCACTACAGGCTGGGGTCAGAGTGGCTGGAGAGCAGCCAGGCAGAGAGGGACCTGGGGGTGCTGGTTGATAGGAGGCTGAACATGAGTCAGCAACGTGCCCAGGTGGCCAGGAAGGCCAATGGCATCCTGGCCTGTATCAGGAATAGTGTGGCCAGCAGGACAAGGGAGGTTATTCTTCCCCTGTGCTCAATTCTGGTCTGGCCACACCTTGAGTACTGTGTCCAGTTCTGAGCTCCTCAATTCAAGAGAGATGTTGAGGTACTGGAAAGTGTCCAGAGAAGGGCAACGAAGCTGGTGAGGGGCCTGGAACACAAACCCTATGAGGAGAGGCTGAGGGAGCTGAGACTCTTTAGCCTGGAGAAGAGGAGGCTCAGGGGTGACCTCATTGATGTCTACAACTACCTGAAGGGAGTTGTAGGTGGAGGTTGGTCTCTTCTCCCAGGCAACCAGCAGCAGAACAAGAGGACACAGTCTCAAGCTGTGCCAGGGGGGGTATAGGCTGGATATTAGGAGGAAGTTCTTCACAGAGAGAGTGATTGCCCATTGGAATGGGCTGCCCAGGGAGGTGGTGGAGTTGCCATCGCTGGAGACGTTCAAGAGGAGAGTGGATGAGGCACTTAGTGTCATGGTCTAGTTGAGTGCTTAGGGCTGGGTGATCAGTTGGACTGGGTGATCTTGGAGGTCTCTTCCAACCTGGTTGATTCTATGATTCTATGAAGAGTGGCTAGAAACTGCCTAGCAGAGAGAGACCTCATAATACTGGCTGACCGATGGCTAAACTTGAGCCCACCAGTGTGTCCAGCTGGCCATGGCCAACAGCATTCTGGCCTGTATCAAGAATAGTGTGGCAAGGAGGACCAGGAAAGTGATTTTCCCCATGTACTCAGCACTGTTGAGGCCACAACTCAAATATCATATTTTCTTTTCCTACAGGAAAGATATTGAGGTCCTGAAGCATGTCCAGAGAAGGGCAACAAAGCTGGCCAAGGGTATGGAGAGCAGGTCTTCTGAGGAGTGCCTCAGGGAACTTGAGTTGTTTAGTCTGAAGAAGAAGCAGCTGAGGGGAGACCTTATTGTTCTCTACAAGTGCTTGTGAGGAGGCTGTAATGAGGTGGGTGTTGGTCTTTTCTCCCTGGTATCACGTGATAGAACAAGAGGAAATGGCCTCAAGATGCACCAGAGGAGGTTTAGTTCAGACATTAGAAGAAACTCCTTTACTGAAAGGAGTGTCAAAGACTGGAATAGGCTCCTCAGGGAGATGGGTGAATCACTGACTTTGTAGGTGTTCGAAGGACACATACATGTGGTGCTAAGGCACATAGTTTAGCACCAGACTTGGTAGCACTAGATAATGATTGGAGCTGATGATCTTAAAGGTCTTGTTACAGTGGAAAGCTGGAATCCCTCTCCCACACCGACAATAACCAGGCTAGCTCAGTCCAGAAGCAAATGAAGCTGTATTTACATGCAAAACTACAATCTATGATGAAATGCAATGAATATGTACAAATATACAAAATTCACAACATTTACAAATATGTACAATCAACAGAAAAACACAACAAAGTCCCTTGGGCCCCCCAAAAGAGAGGGGCTGTGCTTCTTTTCCTCCTCCCAGTGCAGGCAAAAAGGAAGACAGCCAAGAAGCAGAGAGAGGCAGAGAGAGGTTTGTTAGGCTTAGCTTATCAAGGTCAGTATGCAGGTGTATGTTATCTTCAGCCAGGAGAGAGAAGAAGCAAGCAGACAGACTGAGAGAAGACGAACTGCCTGACTGCGCATATCTTGTTTAGAGTACTGACTCTTAAACATTTCTATCTCTCCAGTGGAAGTGTTTAGAATAATCATTATTTGCTTCCTTATGCCCAATAGTGATTTATTTATGTTCTTTCACTTTCTCCACTCAAGCTTTGTGAGAAAAATCAAAGACATCTTAAAACCATCACAGGTCTTTTCCAGTCAAAAAGATTCCATGAATCTGTGAAGACCAAGCAGCCTTGAGATTCAGACTCATTGCATGAAGCAGACAGCTTTTCTTACTACCAGTTGCTGGATCCCAGGGCAAAAAAAACCACAAATAGGGTCGTGCCAAGAGCCAGACAGAACTGATACTCCGTCCTTCAGAACAGATGCACACAACAGGGAGAGAAAAGAGGATGTAAAGATTTCTGAAGTCAGATTGTATGCTTTCTTGGGAGACAGCTTGTCATGGTAAGTAATTCGTGATAGGATCATGATGATGAAAAGAAACATTTCCAGTGGAGTTCCCATGGCTTGTGTCAAAAATGCCCACGGATTATAAGAATATCGGTAGTACTGCCTGGAAAAAGGGCAAGGAACACAAAATTAAACAAGGGGAACCAGACAAATGAATGAACTTTTCCATTTTTTGACTTGTGTTTCGTTTGGTTTCATGACTACCTGGTCTTTCTTGGGTTCTCAGAAATATTTTGTGTGGAGGACAGCACAGTTAGTGAATGGAACAGCACCAGGTGGCAGTTTGTCATCACCTAGTTGATGAACCCAGGCATAGCCCTTGGCCTGTATTGGCCTTGGCCAGCTACCTCATTTCCAAGCAATTCTTCACTGCCACTAGAAGCAATGTTTTTAAAAAAATTCTTGAACAATCTGCAAGCAAAAGAGATGAGTTGTTTGCTAACCCAGCTGCCATGGTTTAAACCTAGTGGGCAACCAAATTTCCTCCAGAGCTGCTTGTTCATTTGCCACTGTGGGATGGGGGAGAGAACTGAAAAAGTAAAAGCAAGAAAACTCATGGGTTGAGATAAAGACAGTGTTGTATGTAAGGCAAAAGCCACACACACAAGCAAAGCAAAAGACAGAATTCATTCATCGCTTTCCACTGGCACCTGTACAGTCCTCCCTAGGAAAGCAGAAATCCATTATGCGTAATGGTTACTAGGGAAGACAAACACCTTGTCTTCAAATGTCACCACTTCCTTCCTCTTGCCTCAGCTTTATGCGCTGATCTTGATGTCATATGCTATGACGTATCCCTTTGGTCAGTTGAGGTCAGCTGTCCCAGCGGTGTTCCAACCCAGTTCCTTGTGCACCCCCAGCCTAATCTCTGGTAGGGTGGAGGAGCAGAAAAGGCCTTGAGTCTGTGTAAGCACCACTCACCGGTAACAAAAACATCCCCTCGCTAAGAACACTGCTTCCAGTACAAACCCAAACCGTAGTCCGATACCAGCTACCATGAGGACTAACTCAGTCAAAACCAGCACACATAGCACACCCATATTTAGAGCACCAGCTTACAGGAAGAGAGTCTGAACCTCTACCTAAAGCTGGAACCTATTTGGCATGAATAGTGGTACAGCTTTTTGCACCCTGCTCTAACTATAACACATCTACCAGCCACTCTTCACAAATCCCTGCCCTACACCTATGCCAGGAGACAGAGACTATTCCTCTTTACCAATAAGTGTGTTTCCAGACAGCAAATTGTGCTCTCTTGCAGCTGCATAGACTGAGTCCTGAGAGCATGTCAAGTGGAACAGAAAGGATAATGGGTCTACAGAGCAGGTTGGTCGAGGAGGGAAATGCTGTGTATGTAGGGGAACTGTTCACTTGGGGAATCACAGAATCAACCAAGTTGGAAGAGACCTCCAAGACCATGAAGTCCAACCCTAACTAATCATCTAGACCATGGCACCAAGTGCCTTATCCGGTCTTTTCTTAAACACCTCCAGGGTTGAAATCAGTGGCACAAATTCCAGATAAAGGCCAGTCATTTGTGGAGTAATCCAGGCATTATACTGGGGCCAAAACTGTTTAACATCTTAATTAATTACCAGGGCAACAGGTACAGTATAACCTCAGAAAATTTGGGCAAGATACAAAACCAAGAGTAGCATGTCACATGCCAAAGGGTGATGCTGCCATCCAGAGGATCCCTAACAGGCTGGGAAAATGAGCCGACAAGAACCTCAAGAATTTCAACAAGGAGAAGTTTATGGGTAAGGAGCATATAGCAGCAGTGGTAGCAGAGCCTTGCACAAGATCAGGGCGTTGGAATTTTTGATTTTGCTACGGCCAGGGAACTGCTGCTCTTCACGAGCCATCTGAAAACTGGACATCAGACTTCTCTGGCTGTGCTAAAGACATGCCACAAGAGGGAGGCAGATATCAGAGCCAGATGATAGTACTCTTCAGCCATCCCATAGCCACTTGATAAACACCATTAAGTTGTTGCAGAAGAATGTCAAAGAGCAGCTTTTTTCTAGAGAATTTTTACAGGCCAAAATGAAGACATAAAAGCTGCCACACCAGCTTGGCTTTTGTTTCACTCTGTATAAATCTAAAACTTTTCCTCAGCAAACAAGTGCAAGATTGTGAAAGACCCATGCTGAAACAGATTTTTTCCACTCTACATTGCTCCTAAAAAAAAGGTGATGAAAACCAGTATGGTCACAGACGTTGGTGGGAACAGGTACCCTGTTTCCAGGTGCTTCTCCAGGCACCATGTTTCTGAGACAGCTCTCACTCCTTACCTAGCCAGAGTAGCTGCCTCCTCAGCCAGCAACGGGCTGACCATCACTCTCCCTCATATATCACGTGGTTATGTCCCCCCCTATGACAACTCCATTTCTAATGCCACCTCTCCACTAGGTGATCCCCAGAGGTCTCTTCCAACCTGGTTGATTCTATGATTCTATAACACAGCAGAGAGGGAGCAGTCCTGGAGGTTCCTAGCAGGTGGGAAGAACTTCCAGACACAGCTAGTGAGGGAGCCAGTTAGCAAACACACCCTTCTGGACCTGCTCTTTGTGAATAGAGAAGGACTTGTGGGTGTTGTAATGACTGGAGGACATCTTGGCCATGGCAAACATGAAATGACAGAGTTCTTAGCTGCTGCAGAAGTAAAGAGGCAGGTCAGCAGATCTGCCAGTTTGAACTTCCAGCAGGCAGACTTTGGCCTGTTTCAGAGACTGGTGAACAGAGTCCCTTGGGAGGCAGTCCTGGAGGACTGAGGAGTCCAGGAAGGCTGGTCACTGTTAAAGAGGGAGGTCACATGGGCACAGGAATAGGCCATCTGCATGGGCCGAAAGACGAGTCAGCAGGGAATCGCAGAATCATAGAATCATGCAGTAGGGGTTGGAAGGGACCTCTGGGGATCACCTAGTCCAATCCCCCTGCTAATGCAAGTACACCTAGAGCAGGCTGCACAGGAACACATCCAGGCGGGTTTTGAAGGTGTCCAGAAATGGAGACTCCACAACCTCTCCAGGCAGCCTGTTCCGGTGCTCCAGCACTGTTGCAGTCAAGGGGAGGAATATTTGTTAATTACCCTCACAACAATCATTAATAAACGATATAGCAAACAGGTATTAATAAAAATAGTAAACCTTTATTAGTGAAATATGCCAAAACTCATTAAAAGGATGGTTGTACAGTTGGAAGATACAGTTACAATGGGAATATGCAGTCTTAGGGCAAAATACAAACTATTTTATGCAAATTAGGAGGCAACAACTTGGAAAGAGAAAGTCCCCAAGAGCAGATAGTGCTCGATTACAGTGAGAGGAGGCTCGATAAGAGCCATTAGACCCAAAGGGCAGTGAATTAGTTACTCACAACTAGTTTTACCCTGCTATGTATGCTGCTGCTGCTGCTGCTGTGTTAGGTTTGGGGCGCTCTCGTAAGGCACAGCACAGCAGATTGCCGGCAAGAAGAGTTTACCGCGTGGTCCCAGGCTGATCTGGCTTCAGCGGATGGCGGGCGGTTAACAATGCTCTTTGCGAAGGGCACTTGCTTGGTTCCTGGGTAAACTGAGGCACGGCATGATTCTGGTGGCAAGGAGGAGCAGACTAAGGTGGCTCTGGCTTCTAGGCTCGTGGCTTCTCCGGCTTGCATATGTATGGCTCATGGCTTTATCCCAGGCTCTGGACCAGGCACTCAAGGCAGGGCAGGGCAACTCGAGGCAGCTTCTACGAGGCGGATCCAATGTAGGCTTGAAGCAAGGCAAGGCTTCAGCAGGCTTGAGCAAGCCAAGGCAAGACAAGGCAAGGCAAGGGTGACTACCTAGCCACTTGTATGTATACAAATTGCCAGAGGTCAAGTCGTCCAATGGGGCACTGAAGCTAATGTGTAGCTGCCCAATGGAAAGGCGTTCTGCCAGGCTATAACTATAAAAGGCAGAAGCAAGGACCTTGTATCTGGGGGAGCAGTGGTCAGCTTACATGCTCTCAACCCAGATAAACATCTTGTTTACCAGAGAGGCAGGAGTTCTGTCCCCTTTGTTCCTTTTCCCGCGTTGCCCTGTTTTTCTGCAGGAAGGAGGGGAGAGAAAGGGACCTTGTCTAGACATCTTAAGGCCTGTCTGGATTTGTAGTGAGCCATGTCGTGGCCCTACCAGGACAAGCACCCTCAAAGTAAAGAAGTTTCTCCTCAAGTTTGAGTTAAATCTCCTGTGTTTTACTTCAGGCCAATTGCCCTTTGTCAAATCACAAGTCATATGGGAAGAAATCTGACAGCAAACTGGAAGGGACTGTAGATCTTCTTTAGGGGCAGAAGGCTCTGCAGAGGGACTGAGACAGGATGGATCAACAGGCTGAGGCCAATTACATGAGGTTTAACAAGGCCAAGTGCCAGGTCCTACACTTGGGTCACAACAGCCCTGTGCAAAGCTACAGGCTTGGGGAAGTGACTGGAGAGCTGCCTGTCAGAAAATGACTCAGGAGTGCTGGCTGACAGCTGTCTGAACATGAGCCAGCAATGCACTCAGGTGGCCAAGAAAGCCAACGGCATCCTGGCCTGCATCAGGAACAGCTGTCTTGATCTGTTTTTGTGGCAGAAATGTTTTTTTTTATGGATCCCCTGAATGAAACCAAGAAGGAACTGAGCAGTTGGTTGAATTTTATTTTGCTTATCTGTACAGGGGAGGAAAGTTAGAAATACAGAAAAGCAGGAAAAAGCAAGGGATAGCAAAAGCAAAAGAAATAGTTACCACTGAAAATCAAGTGATGTCTCACCAATCCTGAAGGCTTCAATCAGTGGGAGAGCTCCAAACTTCCCTGTTACCTTTGAGGTTTTATACCTTTTCCAATCCAATACATGGTCATGGTTCTTCATTCTGTTGCCATGGCTACAGCATGTTTGACTGGTGTCAGCACCAGTCCCACAGTTAGTTGCATGTGTCAGCCCCGTTACCACAGTAAGTTGCATGCTCTGTTGGCTCTAAACTGCTGCATCAGTCGTCTCTGAGGCTCCTCTCCAACAAAAGACCCACAAAAAACTGTCACAGTGAGCCCAGCACTTGCATCCCAACACTCTTGAAAGCAGAACCTGTGACCTTTTCTGGTTATCAGGTGCTATAATCACAGAACTTGTAGATAAGCAGCTATCTTCCTGGGACAACAGTGTGAAAACACCTCAGGACAAACAATGTTGAGGCCATTCCATGAGGAAAACAAACTTAACTCCTTACAGTAGTGTGGCTAGCAGAAAGAAGGAAGTGATTGTCCCCCTCTGCTCAGCACTAATGAGGCCATACATCAAATACTGTGTTCACTTTTGGGCCCCTCGCTACAAGGACATTGAGCAGCTGCAGAAGGTCCACAGAAGGACAATGAAGCTGGTGAAGGGTCTAGAGCACAAGTCTTCTGAAGGATCTGGGGTTGTTTAGTTTGAAGGAGGCCAAGAGGAAACCTTACTGCTCTTTACAACTACCTGAAAGTAAGTTGTATTGAGGCAGGTCTTGGTCTCTTCTCCCTAGTATCAAGTGAGAGATCAAGAGAAAAATGTCTCAAGCTGTACCAGGAGTCATCAAACATTGAAACAGGCTGCTCAGATTGGTGATAGAGTCACCATCCTTGGGTGTGTTCAGAAAACATGAAGACATGGCATTTTGGGGCATGCTTTAATGGCCATTGAGGTGTTAGGTTGATGGCTGGACTCAATTATCTTATAGGTCTTTTCAAACTTTTTGTGATTCTATGATTAAAAGTGCAAGGTTGTACATCTGAGGAAGTGCAATTCCATGCACTGGTATTTGGCTCAAGGCCACCCATCTGGAAAGCAGCATGGCCCTGGGGTTCCTAGCAGACCAAGTTGATGATCATTCAGCAATGTGCCCTTGCAGTAAGGAAAGCAAACAGCTTCCTGGTCTGTGGTCTGTGTTAGAAGGAGCTTTGCCAGCAGGTCCCAATAGGTGATCCTTCCCTTTTACTCAACGCTGATGAGACACATCTGGGGTGTAATATCCAACTCTGGTCTGCCTGCCAGCTACAGGAGAGCAAGTTCAGCAGAGGGCCATGAAGATGGTTAAGTGACGGGAGCACCTGTCACTCAAGCAGAGGCTGAGAGAGCTGGGACCATTCAACTTGGAAAAGTTAAGCCTCAGGGGGATTTTATCCATCTGTATAAACATCTGATGGGGGAGATTAAAGAAGACAGAGAAAGACTTTCCTCACTGGTGTCCAGTGACAGGAGATTAGCTCCTGGGAGTGGTTTCCCTACCAATAAGGGATAATCAGGGACCAAAATTGTAGGCTGTGTTTCACACATCCACAGCCCAATCTAGCACAGGCAGGCCATGATTTTACTTTTTCTGCAAAGCTCCATAGGTGGATTTATGTCATTTAAAGTACCTGTTGGAGTCCAAGAGCTGGTGGAGCTCCCTGTACAGACCTAATCCCTGCCAAGGAGCACAGCCAAAATCAACAGTAAAATAGATATCTGTGAACAAGTAGTTTTCAGTGCACCTCTTAAAGGCCACTGAGCCTGGAGAGGTGTGAAGACAGTGTGTGTGAGGATGGATTAGGGCCATTAGAGTCTTTCCTGGCAGAGCTGAGGAGTTCAAGCACTCTAGTCAGCTAATGCTGCTAGACAGCAGCAATCTAACACAGTCAGGCATCCTTCAGGCATTTTTTTGAGTCAGCTCAGGTACTACGTCTGGTTGGAATCCAGCAATCAATTCCTCTTCTGACTATGCCAACCACTGGGCTCAGTCCAAGGGGCATTCTCAGAGCCACCTTGCCCCAGAGCACAGCAGGCAGAAGGAAATGCATCAATTAGCTTCTCCAGGACAGAGCTAATGAGTTAAGTCATAGATTCGGCACTCCTAAATCACATAGGATGTAACTGCCGTACTCCAACCCCACCTGCCTAGTCCTCAGCAACAAATGGTCATCATGCTTGCCTAAATCAAGAACAAACTCACTAAGTGTCCATGATTGCATGTAATTACCTGCATGCTCAGTTTACACATCATTACATAGTTACCTAGAGTTCATCCAGATCTGGTGGCCCACTCCAGGCAAATGGTAGCTGACACATGGCACATCTTGGTCCTCTTCACAAGGAATGGTTTCTGCCATTTTATTCTTTCCACCTTGAATCCAAAAGCCCCGAAGAGAAGATAACTATGCCCTTGAATGCACGTGACTGGAAGCTGGCAATGGTACCTAACTTGGCATGGATTGAATTACTGCTGGGAGGCTTTCTACCATTCCCACTCTTCTTCACCAGTCCTGTAGGAAATCTCAGTTCTCAGGCAATAAGGATTACTTTGAGTCACTAAGGCATGCTGTCAAAGGCAGGCATTCTTGCACCTGATTCCAGCACCCAGTCTGGGATCTGGCCTAGACCTTTTCAGAAGGTAGTTGTAGGAAAGTTAGGAGTTCCTTTCTGAAAGCATTCTGAAGGAGTATCTGGATGTACCTCTCTATGATTTACTATAGGTTACTATATTTATATATAATATATATTTATACTTATAGTATGTGTATATATATATATATATACTTGTAGTATATATATATTATATATTTATATTTATAAATACAATATTTACTATAGCAGGGGTATTAGACTAAATGAACTCCAGAGGTCCCTTCTGACACTTTCCACTCTGCAATTTTTTGTGATTCTGTGATTCCCTAAGGCAGTTGCTGCAATAGTTAAACCTTCCCCATAATTGGCTGCACCTATGATCCAGTGAACCTGTCACATGGCTGTGGAGATCACCACTGCTCTGCATCTAATTCACAGAGCAGGCTGCTGCCATGGACTTCATTCCCACGTAGACATCAGCAGACTGTGATTCTGTTACCTATTAACCAACTCTGACAACCTAAACAAAGCGTTGCCCCAAGACATCCATCACAGACCTGCAATCCAGTAGTTTTTATGTGAATCCCTTCCAACAATCATATTAAAATACTGGAATCAGATGGGTGGTCCTGAATCTGGTTCCCTGGAGGAAAGAGCCACCCTACTGCTTTGTAGATGGAGGCATCACCACCCAACAAAAAATGCTGCCTGCACCCTGAGCTGCTTCTCTTTCAAAAAAGCAGAAAAGATTCTGGTTTAAATTACTTGTTTCCAGCTCTGAGCATCCAGAGTCATGAGAGAGGTGAAGATTCAGATTCCCATTGAGGATCTCCCCTCCAAATTACCCAATATATTTCCCTTCTTTTGAGATGCAAAGATTCATTTTACCAGTGAGAAAGCAAAGGCAGCTCTCCTTGTTTGAGCTAGAACGGAACCAATTCCCTGTCCAGTGATTTTAATTTCAGCTCAGTCTCTTCTAAGTAACTGCACTTCCTGAAGTTAATGGCATATATTTGCAGACACTGTCTGCATCTAGCAGTGATAACACTCAGTGTTTATACTTACTGCCAAGGACTGGTGTGCAGAAAGGCTCTTGCTTATACTTGTGTCTATGGAGGCCAAGGTCACTGCTAAACCTTGTGTACCACATTGGGAGTGCTGCAAATAAAAAAGTCATACCTGTGGGAAGGAGTGGACAGTGGCCAAACCTGACCAAAGTATTCCAGTCCGTATACATCATATTCAGTATAAAACTGAGGAATCTCAAGGGTCAAGCTCTCTCTTTCTATGGCTAGCCTCAAGGAAGACTCCGTCTGCTTTTCCTTCAATCCCAATCCTTGTATTTGTTAAACCAGTTCCTGAATTTGGTTCCCATCTGCCACTGGGTCCATCCTGGTGCATCTCCAGGGTCTGCCCATTGGAATCAATGGTGATGGTGACATAATCGCCGTCAGGGGATTGGATTCAATATGGGCCTTGCATATATATTTTTATACTTTTAATTATTTTCATTATTTTCTTACTGCATTATTACGTTTTCTTTTTTTCGTTAAAGCTCTTTTAGTCTTCCCGTCCGTAAATCTCTCTGCCTAATTCCCTTTCTCTTCCCCTGTGTAAAGGGTGAGGGTTTAATAGAGAGCATCTGTCACTCATCTGGTGCATGGCCCAGGCCTAACCCTTGACAGCAGCCCAAGGAGGAATTAACAGTAAATGAAAAAAAAAAAATCATTGCACTGGAGTGAAGCAGATTCCCCTGAAATTTTTCATGGAATATGTACTACTGGGTGCAAAGTCAGTGGACAGTGGAATCTGGATCACTCACAACAGCTTGCGCCTGTTTGATGAAAGGAAGCCTTGCTCATTCAGCAATGCTAAACTGAAAATTGCTATAAGAAACCCTACTGTTAGAAGTGGGGGGGGGGGGGGGGGGGCGGAACCAGAGCCCTGTTAAAAATATCTCCATCAAAAGACAGGCATCCTGGGAATGAAGGAAGTGAAAATAACATCACTCCATTCCAGCTTGCATAGCTAATGAGGCTGCTTCCACAGGCTGGAGGAAGCAAAGTCATAAAGCTAGATGGGCTTTGGTGCAACATGAACAATTGGGACCCCGCCTGGGGTAATGTGTCCAGGCCTTGAGTTCTCAGCACAAGAAAGACATGTTGAGAGCATGTCCAGGGGAGGGCCACAAAAATAATCAGAAGCCTGGAACACCTTCTCTGTGACGACGAGCTGAGAGATTTGGGATTATTTAGCCTGGAAAAGAGAAGACCTTTTAGCACTTTTAAGAATATTATACTTAGTACTTATAAGAATTATAATTTTAGTAATTATAAGCCTATGAGAATGATGGAAGCAATTATTTCAACATGACCTTTTGTGGCAGGACAAAGGGTGACAGTTTTAAATTAAAAGAAGGGAGATATAGACTAGATATTAGGAAGGGTTTTTTTACACTGAGAGTGGAGGCATACCAGAACAGGTTGCCCAGAGAGGTGGTAGATAACCCATCCCTGGAAACATTCAAAGTCAGGTTAGAAAGAGCTCTGAGCAACCTGATCTAGTTAAAGATGTCCCTGCTCATGGAAGGGGGTTTGGACCAGATGAGATTTAATGTCCTTTACAATCAAAACCATTTTGTGATACTATATGATTTATTCACTCCAACAGTCAAGTGAAGTTGTAGGTTATTTTTCCAAGCCATCACTGTGAAAGAGACATAAATTTAATTGGAGCGTGGTTTAAATTAACTTAACAGGTTCCTTGAGTTTGCTAACTTTTTCTCTGCCCTTTTTTCTAAAATTCACTCTCTCAAGACTTCTCTCTCTAACCTCTATTCTGCCTTTCACAGTGATTTCACAGCCTTATAAACCTCACCTCACACTTCTGATATTCCTGAATCCTTCGATGGGACAGGGAGGCCATGTTGAGGGGGAGGGGGGAAGAATTACAAAAAGCAATTACACAACAGAAGGAAACCAGGTCCTCCAGTTCCTTCCCTCTGATGTGTTAACAGAGTAGTGCCTTTGAAAACTACCCAGAATCAGGAAAACTCAACAGGCTGATGAATGTGACATGAGGTGACAGACACTCCCAGGACAATGTTTTGAGAGGGAATGATTCTGAACTGTCTTGGATAAGGAGACAAGCGCTAGACATATGAAGCTCAGGTACGCTGGTTGTTTGTTTTACAGCCTTGAGTCCTTTTAAATGGTGGAGTAGGAGAAAGGACAGAGTTAGATTTAGTTGGGGAAAAAAAAAAAAAAAAGGAAAAAAAAAAGCAGCAGGGAAGAAGACATTTGGAGAGCTTGCTGGCAGGAGACCAAGGACAGAGCAGGAGGAAAGGTGGAGGGTATAAAAGGGAATACTTGTTCAGAGCTCACCAAGTGGGAGGAGAAACAAACTAATCAGTAATACCAGGACAGAAGCGTGCAAGCCTATATAAGCTGGTGGAACATTTTCTTGTCCCCACTCTCTTAAGCCCTGCTCTCCTCCTGTCCTGGCAGAAAAGCAACAGCTACCCCTGAACTCATCGGCGAGGTAAGAGCACTCTGTTCATTCCTTTAAATGCATAGCAACAAACAGGCAGCTTGTTACCGACTTACTGACCTCATGTATCTATCTTCTCCCACAAAACACCTAACAAATAGCATTTGAACAGCTTGCCCTTTTGAGTGAGAGCATTTAAGGCTCAAGAGGAGCAGAGAGGTTATGGAACCTTTCAATTATTGAGAATTTTCTAGCAAAGTGGGCTTTTTTTAATACTGCTTAGTCTAATTCTCAAAGGATGAGCCTTTGAGAGAGAAAGAAAAGAAAAAATAACTCTTTAACGTCTCCTTTTACTGCCTTTCTATTATGTAAAATGAAAAATGCTCAGATAGTAGTAATACACAGTTAATGTGATAGCATCTCTGGATTTCTCTGTCCCTGAGAGACAGATCTCTGACAATTGAATTGCGAATGGACCTAATGAATATTTGAACCTGAGAGATGAACTTGCTTTTGAACTAATGCTATGAAATGTGTCTTCTAGGGGAAACCCTGCACATTTCTTTCAGTGAGGGTCAAGTGTGTTGTAAAATCTCTGTTTTGAGGCGCGTGCTTGTGTGTGGATATATTCCTATATATAACACAATATTATACTGACCAATCTTTAATAAACTCCTGGTAACATTACATAAGCTATGCTGTAATCAGAGCTGCTCAGAATCTGGCCCTTTCCTCCTATTGTGCTTGGACGCAGGAATTCCTCTAAAAACACACTGCACACAGCGTTGGCTGCCCATACACTTCACAGCAACAATTCAGAGAACGCAAGATACAATGACTGCAATTGTGTGGTAGCAGGTCCTTGGGCAAACACCACAGAGTAATTTAAATCCTCGTGATTTACAGAGTAAGTTGAGTTCTGTCAGGGAGAGAGGACAATTTCAGAAAGAAGAGAAAGCACTAGATAACTTTTCTGCATTTTCAGAGATAAAAAAAAAATCAACACCTAGCAACACAGGCACAGGCTTGGCAATTACTATTATCTGAGAGTATTAAAACAGTTAGTCAAATAAAAGCTTCTGTTCCTTTCTCAACTGCAAGCATAGCACCGCTCTTACTGTGCAGAACACATAACGAATGTGTGATTGGGCCTGTCTCCATTTCAGCACATGAATAAAAGAAAAGATTTGCTGGCCAGATGTGCAGAGGTACAGCAGCAGCACAGAGCCTGCTGTGCTGCAGCTTTAATAAGGCATTACTGAGATGCCATAGGTGTGGTGTGACATGGAGAAAGTGTACACAAGTGGAAGAGAAATTGACATAGAGAAACACAAAGTTGCATAATATCAGTGCTTTGCAATAAGGCATTAATTAACTTTGATGATAAAAAAATAGGTGATTAAAAAAATATGATAAAAAAAATAGATGATAAAAAGCCAATAGATCAGATTCTTGCCCCTGAGATTATTTTGTTTCCATGCAAGAGCAACCTCCAATTTTTTTTCCTTTCTCATAGATTCCATTTCATAGCTGTTACAAAAGTGTTTACATACTTCTGGCTGCAGAACTTTCCTTCTTGCTTAAGTGAGCATCCTTAGCAGAGAGAAGTTATCTGACAGTACAAAGATACATAGGCAGTTAATGACAGCAAATATCTGGAATCATCAGGGAAAAGCAGAGCTGCCCCAAACCTCTCTCTCATTTTTCCATAATACACAGTGTGAAAATAGTTTTAACAGTTCTTCTGCACTTGTAGTAGAGTACAAATCAGTCCCTGGATGATAGAGATAAAAATCACAGTCAGACGTCCTCTGCTTGGGTCCTTCTGCTCCTGCACCACACTTTAAACAGCAGCATCAGGAGCCCACACTGGATTTTCTACCAAATGGAGCAGCTCTCCAGAGCATGTATAGTATCAGGCAGTGCACTTCCAGCTCTGTGTCAGAGAGCAGGACTTACACAGCCTTTAGTTAAGGATCCAAGATCAAAAAACACTTTTCCAGGCTAGTAGAAATGAGGAATAATAAAAAATATTATACTTTAGACTGGCCTTCATGCAGTTCTCATCAGAACATGCACACTTCAGCTTGTAATAAAAATCAAACATAACTGCTTTGAAATTCTCCTAACATCTCCGTGGCTTATGTTCTTTCTTAAAATATCTGCTATCCTCTACTCCCTAAAACAAGGTAATGTGTTACCAAATCTTTAATCTGTGCATATATGGCACCTATTGCTTCTTACGATGCCATAAATTATTTAAATTGGCAAAATAATTATTTTATGGTGAAGGTTTCCAAGTGGTTAACTTTGCTTTTATACTTTCTTGGGACAGCTAGGTGGAAGTAGTACAAATCTTCTATGTTCTGCATTTCTGGGCAGATGGGACAAGCCACACACCTGTGGTGATAGCTGAACAACCTCACACAGGGGACAGACCTCACACAGTGCCTCGCACATGATTTGGGGTAGCAGTGAAGCCAGCAGAGCTGAATCTGGATCATCATGGTATCACGAATACCCCATCTGAAACCAAGAGCATTCTTAGCTTACCCATTTCATACTAGACTATTCTGCAGGTGATGGAGGTGTTTCACAATGATTTCCTTCCCCTTCACATATATAAGCTGACAGGAAGTTCATGTGATCCCTCTCTAGAGAGAAATACCACTTGATGGACAGGGACACAACGAATATGAGTTTGATCACTGGCTAGAAGAAGCCTGTGATCACCCCAGGCACTCAGATTTTTAATTTTCATGAAGAACAGGTATTCAGGCTGTTGATACAGCCTTCATCAGAAGTGAAGTTTAAACCAGTTGGTGGGAGTGACTTACCTGGTCACTTCTGCTAATGAAAACCCAGGACAAAGGAATTCTCCAGATTTACATGGTGCAGCACTACCTCACGCAGCTGCTGCTGTGCCAGCAGCACAGCCCATGCACTGCCAAATAGCATCAAGAGCATAAAAAAGGTTTCACACCTCATGGGACTTAAGAGTATGTAATTAATACATATCCCAATGTAAAAACTACCTTGCACAAGAAAGGAGAAAACTACCTTGCACAAGAAAGGAGGAGTGGCTGAGGGAAATAGGGTTCTTTAGCCTGGAAAAAAAGAGGGTCAGGCAAGACGTTATTGTTCTCTATAACTACCTAAAAGGAGATTGCAGTTAAAGAGGGGGTTGGTCTTTTCTCCCAACTAACAAGTGGTAAGACAAGAGGAAATAGCCTGAAGAGATTGAGGTTGGTCATTAAGAAAAATTTCTCCACCAAAAGGGTTGTCAAGCCACCAAAACAGACTTCCCAGAGAAGTGATGGAGACACCATCCCTGGACAGATTTAAAAGACACATAGACATGGTACTTAGTGACGTGGTTCAGTTGTGACTTGGCAGTGCTGGGTTGACAGTTGTATTTGATGGATCGTAAATGTCCCTTTCAACCTGACTGATCATATGATTCTGCAATTCTAAGTGAAACTCCACTCTCATACTTATTATGGGAAAGTGCCAACCTATGGCAAAGAAACTCAAAGTTTTGATGAATGAAGCTGTCCAATTTGACCTGATCTCTTCTCCACCATGTGACTGGGCCACACAGGGACTCTGATGCTTTTTCACACGCACATTACATCTCCAGACTCCTGCTGTGTAAACAGCTCCTCGCTCAACATGCAGAGAAGCATGTTTGACATACTAGCATGGGACACACTACATCACTCTGCAATGCAACAGCCCTTGACTATGGATTAGAGAGAGCCTAAATTACATAGAGAGGAAGAAATTTTAAACTGAAAATGTAAATGCACTTTCACCAAATGAAGAGCATTTATCTTGGCTAGAAATTTTTATTTAATTGAAAGTGCACCGAATTCACTTATTCTATTATTTCAGAATAAAATATGAGAAAAGCAGAGGTTAATAAATCAAGGTAATAAATTATAACTAAGCCAGGAAAAAGCCTTCCAGCACTAAGACACCATCCCTAGAAATACTCTCTTACTTTACTTTTTTCCCCTCTACTTAAGCTCCTTTACACTTTGTGTCCTACACAAAGTCAAAGTCAATACTCCTTGACCTACTGGTCCTGTCTTCAGCTTCTTTCACATGGACCTTTAGCAAAGAGGCAGAAAATGTCTATTGTTTCTGTAAATATTTGCTACTTCCTGAAACATCATTGTCAGCTTCCCAGTCACACACAGGAAGACACTGGCCAGGGTGTACATTAAGCACCCATACTGAGACCTGATTAACCACATATCTGAATCTGAAGCGTAATGCCTAGGGGTGAGATGGCTTTAGCATATGTACCCAGCACTTGTGTTCCTGAAGCACAAATTCACTTCTCCAGCTGCCAAGAAGGCTTTTACCTAAGTTGCAAGTGAGTCAAGAACTAACTCAAGTAACTACATGCTTGTGTAATCTTATTTAGGCTATTAACTCACAACCTAATTCTTTACTTCTTGAACAAGCTATTACTCACCATTGAGACCTGAAGCATCTCTGGTTCTTTATTCACTCAAAAATGAACTTGGTCTAGTGTTTTCTGTCTTGACAAATTACCAAGAATTAGTCCTACTCTTAGGTAAACTGAGTAAATTCCAGGGAAAACTTGCTTTGTTTTAAAATTGCTGACTCAATATTGAGAATTGGCCCTTAAACAAAACAAAACAAACAAAATTGGCTATTAGATATGTTTTTTTAAAATTGAGTGCTTACAGTTAGATGTAAGTCTGACTGATGTGAAGCTGCCTAGAGTTTATGAGGTGTCAAAGCATGTTCCTCCAGCTCCTAATTCAAAATGTGTCTCACATAAAGGACTCATGTCTCTGTCAGCCTTCCATGCATACCCCAAGCATCTTCACAGAATCACAGAATCAACCAGGTTGGAAAAGGCCTCAGAGATCATCAAGTCCAATCTACCTAATACCTAACACCTCATGACAACTAAACCATGGCTCCAAGTGCCACATCCAATCGTTTCTTGAACACCTCCAGGGACAGTGACTCCATCACCTCACCAGGCAGCACATTCCAATGGCAGATCACTCTTTCTCCTCACCTTGAGCCTAAACTTCCCCTGGCACAGCTTGAGACTCTGTCCTCTCATTCTGTCACTGGTTGCCTGGGAGAAGAAACCAACCCCCACCTGGCTACAACCTCCCCTCAGGTAGTTGTAGACAGCAATGAGGTCACCCCTGAGCCTCCTCTTCTCCAGGCTAAACACCCGCAGCTCCCTCAGCCTCTCCTCATAGGGTTTGTGCTCAAGACCTCTCACCGGCCTCGTTGCCTTCTCTGGACAAAGGTGTCTCAATGTCCTTCTTAAATTAAGGGGCCCAGAACTGGACACAGTGCTCAAGATGTGGTCTAACCAGTGCTGAGTACAGGGGCAGAATGACTTCCCTGCTCCTGCTGGCCACACTAGTTCTGATACAGGCCAGGATGCCACTGGCCTTCTTTGCCACCTGGGCACACTGCTGGCTCATGTTCAGCCTACTGCCAACCAGTACCCCCAGGTCCCTTTCTGCCTGGCTGCTGTCCAGCCACTCCGATCCCAGCCTGGAGCTTGGCCACCAGCTCAAACTGCAGAGGGAACAGTATGAGGCCACTACCCAGAGGCATCTCTCCTTCATTGACCAAGTAATCTCTCATCTCAGCTCAGAATGATGCTTCTGAAGCCAGAAACTGAAGTGGCTCTATGCTGCCTGGCCACCTGATGCCTCTTCTTGAATCTGCCCAGCTCATTGATCTTACTTACACCTACACTTCTGTTCAGCCTATAATGCTGAATATACCTTATTTAAGTCTTGATGTAGTGCCTGCTAAATTTAAAAGTCTTTCATTAGTTGATGAGGGTTTCTTCCTACAGATCCCAATATGTAGTCAT
The DNA here is from genome assembly GCF_027791375.1 of Indicator indicator. Lineage (NCBI taxonomy): Eukaryota > Metazoa > Chordata > Aves > Piciformes > Indicatoridae > Indicator > Indicator indicator. The sequence goes on along the minus strand of NC_072053.1, from coordinate 12,360,671 downwards.
CTATCATCTCTAATGATGAAGAACAAAGGACAGTATAGTCCACATAATGCTCCACCAGGCAGCTAGTAAAGAGAAAGTGGCAACACGACTAAGGCAGAATGAAAAGCAAGCACTCTAAATTAGAACTTTAATCTCTTAAGTCGATGCTGAGTACTTCTAAAGATAGGGAAACTTGAAGTATAGTTCAATTTTAAAAATTAATTTTATATATATATATATATATACATGAATATAAGTAATGGATTAAGGCACCTTGAACAATCCTCATGCTCATGAGAAAGGTGAAACTGATCTCAACAGGTGATAGTATGTAGACCTATAAAAGTAAATTTAGGTACCTATTATTGATAGATGATGAATGAATTCAAAATAGAAATATGGATTAAACATCCTCCTAGATTGTAGTTCAGTTTCTACCAACTTCTGTATTCAGCTTCTATATAAAGAGGAATCCAGATGTAAGCTTTAACTTCTGTGAAGCCAGTCTCCTAATGCTCTCTTGCTCTTCTTGAAGTCACTCCTTAAACCAGAGCTGCTTGATTTCTAGAAAATATGGTAGAGCTGAACAAGGTGTTAAAATCAGGTGAAATATTTCTAAGATCACCATTTCCAGAGCTATTTAAAAGGTGGGTAAATGTAGTGCTTAGTAACACAGTTTAGTGGTGGACTTGGCAGTGTTGGGTTGGATTCAACAATCTTAACCTTGCCAGTGTTGGGTTGGATTCAACAATCTTAACCTTGCCAACCTAAACAGTTCTATGATTCTATGATTCTAAAACACAAGGCTCAGTGGTTCCTGATGGTGTTCACATATATGACTGCATGAAAGTCTGGAAGGAGAGTGCAGGGTCCCAAGAGCATGGGAAAAGGAAATGTGCTCATAGAGACATGAGAATCAAGTGATCAGAGTAAGGATTTTTCTTTTTCTAGCACCAAAATAGCACATGGTGCACAACAGTATGTAGCAGAGAGAATAAACCAGGATTAGTAAGAGCCATTGTGTGGAAATCCCCACACCATTGTAATTCTTTTTTGTTGTTGTTGTGTTGTTTTGTTTTGTGTTGTTTTGTTTTGGTTTGGTTTTGGTTTTGTTTTGTTTTGTTTTGGTGTTGGTTGGTTTGGTTTTGTTGGTTTTTTCTCTTTAGTTTTACCAAAAGGTCAGAACATCAATATGGAAAACAGTGTTGATGTCAAGATGGAAACCAAGGGGCAAAGAAAGCAGAATCCATTAAGCAAAGCTGGGAAGAGAGTCTGCAGAGCTTATGAGTACATCACCGGAGACATGAAGGAATTTGGAGCCTGGCTAAAAGGTAAAGCTACTTCATCATGATTAATTAGGATTTCTAAAGAAGAACTACATCAAGGAAGTGATAACTAACTTCTTAAGTAACTTAATTCAAGTTAGAATAGTGCAGAAACTATCTCTGCCCTGATTTATTTCTGTTTTGTAGGGGAAAACTCAGCTTTCTGCAAAGATTCACATACTGCTTAAATCTTGAGGATGACTGAGGTGACATTTACCTCCCAATATTCCATGTACAAAGCTAATTTAGTCCTGCAGAATATAGCCCAGGATAGTTACTCTATGTTCTGCCATACTTCATAATGCTACCTGTCCTTTCAGCTGAGCAGTTTCTGTCACACCTAATGTCACTGTGAAGTTAAATTACACATAGGTAGGTGTGTTTGGTCCCCATAATAAATCAGAAATGGGATACACACACGATTTGCCATCTGAGGCACAGACATCATAAATTAGCTGGTTCATATGAAACTAGTCCCAGGTACTATATTACAGAGAACCCTGGCAACCTCAGTGTCTCACTGTTCATCTCAGCTTGTAATACTGTAGTATAGACCATAATAAATCCCAGTCAGGTTTTATGGTCTCACTGTTTCATTGCTTCAGTCATGCTGCCAAGTTCCATGGCCAAAACTCCTTCCAAGTTTCAAAGAAAAGTATCCCAAATCAGTATCATCTGCATGTTTTGGGGTTTGTTTTTTCAACTATTTAATTTGATTTCTTCCAGATAAACCGCTCATGATTCAGTTTATTGACTGGGTGCTGCGTGGGATATCCCAGGTGGTGTTTGTCAACAATCCCCTCAGTGGACTTATCATGGTTGCTGGCTTCCTGGTGCAGAACCCATGGTGGACACTCACCAGCTGTTTAGGAACAGTTGTCTCAACATTAACAGCACTTATTCTGGGTCAGGACAGGTAAATCCATCAGACTGTCACTTTGGTGCTGACTCACGCATTAAACATGCAATGTGGATGAAAAGCATGTATCTATCCTTCACTGGCTAGGTATCTGGTCTTGTAGGAATAGATAGGCTGCATCTGGGGCAAAGGGACACTGGGCATAACTGCAGAAGTGGCAGCTGTTGAAAGGACACAGAATTCCAGCATGGGAAGCTGAAAGTTCGTGATGAGCCTTGGCAGGTTGTCATCACAGAGTCTCAACTGTATGGAGGGGGAGGGTGTGATGTGAGCAAAGCACCTGCAGTGAAGATTTCAAAAGTTGTTTCCTTCACACAGATCAGCTATTGCAGCAGGACTGTATGGCTATAATGGAGTCTTGCTTGGACTGCTCATGGCTGTCTTCTCTGCTAAGGGAGACTACCACTGGTGGCTTCTACTACCAGTAGCACTGATGTCCATGACATGGTAAGTCAGATTGCTCCTCTGCTTCTTATTCCAAGCCCCAATGTCTACACATTGAGACCAAGCTGTTATTTTTATGCACTATGCAGGCTGCAGTGGACAAGAGCTAGAACTAACATATACGTGCTAGTAAATCTCTATCATTATTTGCACTTTTGAATTCAAACGTAATGTAGAAACAACTAAAATGCTGACATAATCACAAACAAGCTCAACAGGGAAAAGGAAAATTGATGGATGGTCATGTGTAATTCAATGCCCTAAATGTCAGCCACATTGCTATGAAGAGTCAATTAAGTTTTTTGGTAGAGGAACATTATTTTTACTATTCCCTACCACCACACGTTTCATCTATGTAGGATACTATTTTAAAATGTTCAGGAAACTTTACTTCTTCAGGCACAAAAGATGATCAGTGGTCCCAAGCTATAATGGTTAATGATGATGAAACCTAACAACTAATTACACTGTATATATATATATATATATATATATATATATATATATATAAAACACCATAATCTGCTTTGTATCTTGGTATTTGAACAAAATTTTGAGGGCTGGTCTTTGGCCTCCAAATGTCTAGTTGGAGATTGCTAAACCTGACATATCATCTGTCTGCCTGGAGTTCATGTGGTGCTATACTCACTTTAATAAGCATACCTTTGATACCAGCTATTTCTTCTCATGATTCTGATCCATAAGCTAAAAGAAGGACACACAGCTTTCTTCTCAGGTCACTCAGACCTCACACGGGTGTCCTAAATTCAATCCAAGTACTCAAAGGAAAAAACAAACACTGAGCCTAAGCTGGGGCATAACTCCATCAAATCACTGGATACTCTACAAGTGTGAAGCATCTCGACTCCTTCACGGTCACCAAACTCACCATATATATTTTGTTATAGGAATATGCACATTGCTAACTTCCCTGGGAAATTTACCAAGTGACCCTATCACATCTCTTATTTTATCAGAAAGAATCATAAAATTAAACAGCTTGGGGGGGAGGGAGGGAGGAGAAGAAGTTAATACCCTGAGATGGATTTTGTGTTGGTTTGAGAGTTTTTTTGCCAGGCTCCTAGTAAAACCATGTTTTTCTTCTTTCAGCCCTGTTTTCACCAGTGCTTTAGGCTCAGTCTTCTGCAAATGGGATCTGCCTGTTTTCACCTTGCCTTTCAACATGGCCTTGACCATCTATCTGGCTGCATCAGGACCCCATAACCTTTTCTTCCCCACCACTGTCATTCAGTCTGCAACAACACCACCAAACATCACGTGGACGGATGCTGAAATGCCAATGGTAGGATGTCCTGAAGATAAAAACCTTCTCTACTTTCAATGAGAACCACTGTAGAATCATATTATTTTCCTTTATGTTAATGCTTTACAAAATTACATTTATAACATAGCCATTATCCAAAAGTTAGAGGTTTACTGTAGGAATTGTTATTTTTGATAGATTGAAAATAAGCAGCTTTTTGGTGTCTGGTATCTTTCATTTACAGTTGGGTCTAAATTGCAACCTTCAAAGTGCCTCTGGAATCTAATCACCGAGTACTGTCCATATACTGATCAGCAGTCCATAGATAAGGTTGTGCTGAGACTAGCACTTAACTCATAGGATAATTTTAATTTCCTATGTAGAGAGAGCTTGCTTTTAAAATGTTTTTCTGATTAGAAATGAGCAAGCAGAAATTGCTAATGAATAATGCCTAAAAACTTGGGTGCAGGCACATGTTCACATATTTTTTATTATCAGTTAGGAGGGAACTTTATTTTTTTTATTTTTTCATTTCTCCTGCATAGTGTGGTAAACAACACAGACACTAGAGTAATAGCCTTCCTCTAAGGCTCAGCAGACTATTTCGAGGGGAGTGATTAAGAAAAGGAAGTTAATTTACACTAAGTAGTAATTCATATGACAAACATTTCCCAAAGAACCTTTACTGAATCACAGAATGGTAAGCATTAGATGGGACCTCTGGAAATCATCTAGTCCAACCTCTGCTGCTAAGGCAGGTTTGCCTAGATCAGGTTACACAGGGACATGTCCAGGCAGGCTTTGAAAATCTCCAGAGAAGGAGACTCCACAACTTCTCTGGGCAGCCTGTTCCAGTGTTCCATTAACCTGAAAGTAAAGTAGTTCCATCAAAGGCTCAAATGGAACCCTCTGTGTTGCAGTGTCCTTTGCCCCTTCTCCTGTCAGTGGGCAACACTGAAAAAAAATCTGGCCCTATCCTCTTGACTCCCATCTTTTAGATATTGATAAGATCCACTCACAGTTTTCTCTTCTCCAGTCTAAAGACCCCCAGGTCTCTCAGCCTCTAGTCATAAGAGAGATGCTCCAGTCCCCTAATCATCTTTGGAGACCTCCATTGGACTTTCTTCAGTAGTTACCTGACTCTCCTGGACTGGGGAGCTCTGAACTGAACATGGTATTCCAGATATGTTCTCACTAGGGGCAGAATAGAGGGGAAAGAGAATCTCACTCAGCCTGCTGGCCACACTTTTCTTAATGTACCCATGGACACCATTTGCTTTATTGTCCATGAGGGCACATTGCTGCCTCATGGTGAATTTGTCACCCACCACCACTTCCAGGTCCTTCTCCAGAAAGATGCTTTCCAGCAGGTCAGCTCCTAACCTGTACTGGAGCAAGGAGTTATTCCTTCACAAGTGCACGACTCTACATTTTCCCTTATTGAAATTCATGAGGTTCACCTCCTCCATAGAACTCACCAGCCTGTCCAGCTTTACTATGGTGCACAGTTTTATGGGGACCATAAAAAGACTGTTCCACATGAAGGACCGCAACATTTTGAGGAAGAGTCATGAAATCATTTCTAAGCTGTGACCAAGCTTGGCTCTGTCCCACCAACCCAGCAACCCTTATGTATCCATATTCCTAGTGAATACCAAGAGAATATAAAAATAGTAAATAAATAATAAAATAAATAAATAAATAGATAGATAAAGTTTAAAATAAATAAATAAATAAAAACCATAAAAGTAGAAAGGGGATATAGGCTTACCTCAGTAAAGTCCTGTAATTCTAGCCAAGCCTTTATTGGCTGTCATCCTCAGATCTGGCCACTCAGCTACCTGAGCTCTTTAATTTCTTAGATTCATTGTCATGCTCCATAACAGAAAGGAAAAATGGCCAAGTCAGCAGCACATGTAAAGGTGATGACTAAAGCCTTCCAAGTCCTTTCACAAAAGATACTAGATAGCTTTGATATTAGATCAAAAACCTGGCAGAGGAGCTGATGACCAGAAAACATGGTATGACTCATTTGCATCAGAGGGGAAACCATGTTGAAATGTCCTGCTCTTTCCTGAGAAGTGTCCAAAATGTCCACTTACAGTCCAGAACGAGACTGCATCCAAAAAATGTCATACATGAACCTGGCTGAAAAAAAATACAGGGTTAAAAATTAAGTAAATAAATGCTAAATCTTATAATTAATTATTTTGTTTTATTTTAATTCATGCAGCTCCTGCAATCCATTCCAATTGGAGTGGGTCAGATTTATGGCTGTGATAACCCCTGGACTGGTGGAATTTTCTTGATTGCTTTATTTATCTCTTCTCCACTCATTTGTCTGCATGCAGCTATTGGATCAGCAGTGGGGATGCTGGCAGGTAAGGATTTGATTTGTGTCACAGATTGATATAAAAGCATGGGGAATATAAAAGGACCTGCAATGACTGTTCCATTTGCAGTTGGAAATGTTTCTAGAGTGTGATGGTTACACTGTCATGTTGAGAATGACTGATTGAAAAAAAAACACACATATACTTTTCTAGCTTTAGAATTCTTTTGATTAACTTCCCCGTTCTTTTACTTTATGATGGTGGAAATCAGAAATGAAATTTTATCATTAAATACTTAATTTCTGCTGATATTCTGATGGGTTTATGAGAAGCCTAATAAAAGTCATAGCCATCAGTCTGAATCCTCAGGCCTCAGGGATGCATTTAAGGTTCACATGTACACTTGGTCACTCGTATATCTTCTGCTGAAGTCACATAGCCAGATTCATCTCAGCAGAACCTGTTCTGCTGTGGTTGCATTAAAGTGGTTTCAGCCTTAGATTGTAGCAATACAACTACTGATAGGAGCTCTGCGTATGCATGCAGGCTACAGCCCTTTAAAAAGCTGGATTCATGCCATTTCTCAGCTGCTTTTATCTCTTTGGCCAAGGAATGACACATCTTTGACTTATTTTCTAGCACTGAGCTTAGCAACACCTTTCAGTAAAATCTACTCTGGCTTGTGGGGCTACAACAGCTCCCTCTCATGCACTGCGATCGGAGGCATGTTCTATGCTTTCACCTGGCAGACCCATTTGCTGGCGATTGCCTGTGGTACGTACCCTACAGATTTTTACTACTGGCACATTTCCTTTTGAAGTGAGAGAAGATCCATTTTTACTGGAGGTGGGCTGAAGTGAGATGGCCACCTCTAGACAGGCAGATGGACTTAGGCAAGACTGATGAATGATTGAGCCAGATGTTGGAGCCATTGCACTTCTGATAAGAAGCTTTTGCTTTCAGCCAAGAAAGTGTGTTCAAAACAAGAGATGCAATCTGTGGATGCTGATTAACCTGAAATTAGAGGCTTAGTTTGAGGCATCATGCTTGTTATATATCGCTGGGTGAATCATATTCTTCTTTTAGTCATAGATACCAGCCCAGATTCCTTGTTTGGAGAAGGACACATCTAAATTTTGAGAAAACTGGAGCTTAAGATCTGTTCACACCTGTAGTTAGACATGACAGTTTCTCCATTCTACCGAAGTGGATACTAAAGGCATAAGCTAGGCAACACAGAATGATTGAAGAATAATTTATAAGGCAATTCCATATGAAATTTCAATATCACAGTGAGCTGGAAGGGAAACTATTGCTCACTCAGTGCTCATATAAAAAAGATTTAGCTTTGTATCTCATTGACACAGCTTCTAGCCCTAGAGGCACTAGAAATAGGGGTGGAAGGGTTATTTTCCTATTTAACCCCATCAATCAAGCTACATACTTTCCGTGTAAGTGCATTATTCAAAAGCCTCTGTTTCCTTAGTCACATTTTTCATCACTCCATCTGTCTTTTCTCAGTTTTGCCCCTTCCATAAGCTTAGGGTTGGAGGGGACTTAGTGCAAAGGGAAAAGCTTTAAGAAGAGGCTCTTCAGGCGTGTTCATAAACATTGTCTGACTTACCCAAGACAGTGTGAGAGATGTTTGTCTTTGATGGTGTCCTCCATGAGCAACTGAACTCATCAGACACTACCTTTTTTTTTCACAGCACTTTTCAGTGCCTACCTGGGAGCAACAGTGACTAACATCTTGTCTGTGGTAAGTAATGTATTAGTCAAGGTCTTTTTTCCAAAGAAGGTTTGAACACTGTATATTTTCCTAGCTTGTGAGGAAAAGCATTAAGACTCTAAAGGCAGAACTGGTCTGTGAGAAGGGACACAGTCTGCCTAGGGGATTGGTTTGGTTCCCACTGAAACAGGTCACTTAGAATCATTAACGCTTTTCTTCCTTGGAGTGTGCATGGATTTCCACAGCTTGGCCTTCAGCACATCTGAAATAATTATTTCCATACTTTGTACCTGAAACAACTGAGCAATTTGTTTAATAACTTTGTCTAAATGCCAAAATGAAGTCAATACAACAGCCTAGGCTAAAGCTTAGTGTGTCAAGTATCCACTCTTGTCTCATCTCCATCTACTCCTAATTCCATCCAAGACTGCTGCAGATGCACAAAGAGAAAGCAACCTTCTCACCAGAGCTAGTAGATATTGCAAGTTAATGCACAATATCAAGCTCTAAATAAATCCTGCCTCTCCAGAGAGAGTCCATGCAAAACCAAGTTAAAAACGTCCTTGAGAAAGTTTGTTGCCAGCTACATGGTCAAGGGCTGGGGAATCAAATGAAGGGAAGGCACATAGTAAAAAAGTGGTTTGTGTTTTTCTTTACAGTTTGGTATGCCATCAGGAACCTGGTCTTTCTGCCTGTCTGCACTGACCTTCCTGTTAATAACCACAAACCACTCTGCCATCTACAAGCTGCCACTCTCCAAAGTCACCTACCCAGAAGCCAACCGAGCTTATTATCTGAAGATTAAGAAACATCAGAGGTCTTGCTGTGAGGTATAAAGGCCCTAGAAGATAAATACTTTGCACATTTTAAGGCAAGAAAGCAAGATTTTTTCCCCCAAAACACAAGACCTGTGTGCTACAAAGTCAAAAGACCAAAAAAGTCACCAGCTTCTGAGTGGAAAGTTTTTCCACCATAGCTGTTTGTTCTAACCTAGTGCTGTGCTGGAAGGACACAAGACCAATCTGTAAATAATAAAAGCACACAGGTTTGAAAAGACACTTGAATTTTAAGCAATGAGGAAATTACTTAGAAGCTGAAAAGAAAAATCTGTTTGTGATAGTGAATTCACATCAATCAGATGTGAAGCAGTAAAAAGGACAGTCTGTCTCATCATCTCATGCAACTCCTAATGTAGGGCTAAAACCTACAACAGCAGTAGGATACATTTAGAGAGCTTCATAGTAGAAGTGGAACAAAGAGTACCCATTCCAAAGCAGAAAATAAGCAGTGAAGAATTCTATCTGGAGAACCTCTCAAGCCTGACAGAAAGAGGTGTGCATTAACAATGATCATATACAAGATGGACACAGATCAGCTGAAGGCAGTGTTGCTAACACTTGCAAGACTTGTGGTAAAAATCACAATAATGTCAGGAGGTGGTGTCTATCAGCCCCAGGTTTTGGATGGTTGAGAATGCACTAGGCTATAACATTTCATTTTAAAAAAATCTGTTCAGACCTATCCAGTGGCAGAGAAAAGTCTGTAAATCCAAGAACAAGAAAGCAAATATCCTTTTTTAGGAGGGAAAAAAAATCAAAAGGATAAATTCCATGATTTTATCTTAATTTCCTTCTTCTTAATACTTGAACTTGAGCAGTGGTTAACACATGAGGGAACAGCAGCAAAGCCATTGCTGTCCCTTTCCTGTGCAACAAAAATTCTGTTCAGTCTATGCATTAGCAGAACTAGTTTGATCTTCTTAACCTCTCTTCCTACTCTGTCCTCAGTGCACAAATACCAACTAGTAAAATGCTGCACTGTCCCAGCCTGCTGCTGAAATTGCTACTCTGCCATTTTTCTCCACCTCATTGTAGAAACAGGATAGTTGGGGGACTGACAGACAAAGCAGAGCTCTGATGATGACCAGGCTTGCTTCACCTGTGCATAGGTTGTCAGGGTCTGCAGTAAGGAAATCAGGGACCTTACCTTACACCCAGCCGTACTGGTCACCTCAATGGGTGTTAATTCAGCCACCTTTCTGTCCAGTTCATCAAGATACTTCACCTTGTGATGAAGCATACTTCATATGCCCAGGTCCTTCTGTTGGCATTAGCCTATGTGCAGCAATGTCATAGACTTATAAAATGCTTTGGTTTGGACAGGACCTTTAAAGATCATCTAGTCCAATCCACCTGTAGTGAGGAGGGACAGATATCTTCAACTAGATCAGTTTGTTGCTCCTGGGAAAGTAGATCAAAATCTCTTCGTCTTGTAGCAGAGGAAATTAAAAGCACCCTGTGAATAGAGCTGCTGATAATTTTGGGGGCTGGGGATAAAAAAAACGTGTCTTTTTATGATCACCAAAAAGATCAGAGTGAAAAATACTTGGAGTGAACTTCTGGCAGTATTTTCTGGTGAACTGTTAGGTTTTCAGATGTGTGCCAGTATTTCTATATGAGAGATGCTCCAGAGATCACTTATACAATGTACCATTTTCTGTGTTTTACTTGGTAAATATCCACATAATATTACGTGGAGTTGATTTTTGAAAAAAGTATTCATACTTTATTGAGTTTAGTGTAAGTTTTCCTCTCTTTATCATCACTAAGCTCCTCCAAAGGCATGTTATCACTTGAATAAGTAGTCTAGGATATGCTGGAAAATAAAACTATGAAACGAGTGTATGGGGAATATTTGAGAAACTTCTAGCTCCTGCTCTTTGTACTTATTGCATTTTGCTGCATCAATAGCTCATTAAATATGCAAGTGCAAAGTCTGCTTCTGTAAAGGAGGCATCATCAGCTGAAGGGACAGTGTTGTACAGATCGACAGGTAGAGCTGGAAACTTTCTTGTAACCAGTTGAGGACTCCTTCCTAGGGAAGATGCCAGACAGGCCCCATTAGATGAGGTAATCTTCTGTCCAGAGGATGCATATATCAATTCATCAAACATTCTTTTGATGTCTGAACTGACACCTCCCCAACCAGGAGCATGTGTGCTGCAGAGAGGCAAAACTGCAAAGGCTAGCTTTGCTTCCTGTGTCAACATCTACACTTGGGTAAGAGCACACACTTTATGACCAACATAAATCAGCAGATTTCCTCTAACTGGTGCTATTTCAACTCACTGTTGCTGAGCAACAGGGATATTTTAGCAGTACTGGAAGGAACCATATGCACAGAACAGGAAAAGAAAAGCACAAAAGATGAAGGCCGTGTCTCAGCCATTAGAAAGATTTTCCACATCATTCAGAATTAATTCTTTATTTTATATTATCCAGAGAATTCATTCTTCCCATCACCATATGCAAAATAACATTATTTGGTAATTTGACATGTATATCAGTCAGAATAAGCATATCATGTTTTTTCTCATTACCATTCATAACACAGTCTTTGCTAACAGAAATAATTTGTCTTATTATTGAAATGGTTTGTTTGGGGTTTTTTGCTTAACATCAAATAAATGCTTGTCAAGTCACAATTTTTTTCAAGCACTCTTTTTGCATTCTCATTTCTGATACACAAATGATACCAGACTGATAAGAAACATGTATGCTGGGCAGGAGTTTTGGGGGTCTTTCCTGGACTGCTTCCCTCCTAATGTCAGTAAAACACAGCAATAGAGATGTCACTGTATTTAACAGTTCTAAAAAAAAAAAAATCAACATATCTGCTGTGGTTTAGCTGCCCTGCAGTCCTGGATGCAGCTATACACATCATAGTCCTGTATGGAGTTTGCTATTTGAGGTAAAAGGCGGGGAAACCATGCATGGAAATGTAAGAGATTGCTGGATGCTGAGCTAGGATCAGCAGATTTTTGTCAACAAAGCCCACTGCTCTCCCTTCCCAAAGCAGCACTGTTTCCTTACAATGTCCAGGGCACGCTGTCAACACCAGCAGCAGTACCAAGACATAGGCTACAGTTCTCATTTCCTCTTCCAGCAAACCAGTATCTGGGCAGGCACAGAAGAGGACAATGTTCACTGCTGTGCAGTGAAGATGCTATACCCTTGGTGACACTGAACGGTGAAGAGGAAGCATCCAGGCCAGGTTATCTGAAGACCAGACCCTTGTAGAAGCTGGACCAAAAGCAAGACATATGAGTGTAGCACACTAGCATTTTAGATGCTCAAATCTGTGAACATGCAACAATATAATCTCCTTTATCGGATCCTCCAGGACTGTTGTGTGTTTTGTCTAGTTTGACCATGTTGTACATGAAATATAAGCAGTATGAAGAATGCTCCTGCTAATTAATTATCTACTCTTTCAAATCTTGACATTTAGCATAAAGGGTAGGATTGGTACAGAATTTGTCCATAGGTAGGAATAATTCACCCACTAAGAAAGACACTAGATATGAGGAAGCAGTGTTGTACATTCAAAAGAAATACTTTCCCCCCCCCTCCCTCAGAGTCTAAGAAGTGCAAAGAACACTATGGCAAGTGAATTTTTAGACAGAGGCGGACAGCTGTCTGATGCTTTCTCTTTGTCTTGCCATGGAAACCTGCATCAGGCATAGGTTTTTTGTTACCAGCAGTTCAGCTTACTTAAGATCTTGAAGATAGGAAAACATACAAAACTCTTAAAGGAAATACACCCCAATAACTTAAGAGCCTCACTCCACTTATTCTCAAAGACACAGACAGACCAAGTTAGTTAGTTTCCCATGCATAGAAATGAAAAGTGTTTAAACAAGACCTGGAAACCTTAATTTTTCATAGATTGGGACAGAAGAGTTTGGCTTAGATCACCAAAGGCTTTGTGACTCCTAATAATAAAAAGGACCAGGTACAGATACACAGGCACCCACCCTGCTCAACTCAGCATATACACCCTGGCACAGCCCCAGCCTTTATCAACCAGAAGCCCCCAGACAGTGCCTAGACATAGCTCAACAGCCAGCATCATCCTCTCTTGGCTCCTGCACTTCCTTCACTTAACCATCAATAAATTTGCAGATTACACTGAGCTGGGCAGGAGGGTAGGGAAGGCTCTATAGCGGGACCTAGATAGGCTGGATTGATGGGCTGAGGCCAATCATATGGGTTTAACAAGACCGAGTGCTGGGCCCTGCACTTGGGTGACACCAACCCCATGTTACAGGTTTGGGGCAGAGTGGTTGGAACGCTAGCAGAAAAAGACATGGGAATGCTGGTTAATACAAGCCAGTATTGTGCCCAGGTGGCCTAGGTGACCAATGGGTGGCCTGCATCAGGAATATTGAGGCCAACAATAACAGTCCATATCCATCCTGAAGGGACAAGCCCCAAAACCAGACAAGGGGCTAAGAACCTGTGAATTTGCAAACCTGGACATTTTCTGGGGTCCAGACAGTCCAGGTAAACACGTAGCGTGTGTGACTGCCCTTGTAAGACACCTGTGAAATATGTGTGTGCCCCTGGCCATATTTGGATTTGCCTAATTCTATAAGCTAAATTATCATGTTTCTCTCTTATCTGTTACCAGTGGACATTAATTGTCTTTGGACAGTATTTAAACCAGCCAAGATGGTGAGCAATTTACCTTTTTCTTACTGAGAAAGCAACAACAGCAGAGATGCTGCCGAAGTCGCAGATTAAAAGCTTGTCCTAGCAAGCAAACTACATTGGGGCCCTGGTCAAGAGCTGCAAGAGGACAAGCTTCTCCAACTGCCCAGAAGTCACTGCAGAGCGAGCACGAAAGGAACCCCCGAGCCGCAGCCAGATAGCCTGACACATCAGCTGTCCTGCCAAATTCATGCCGAGGGACATGGTCCTAGAGAGAGCTACTGCAGCCCAACTCAAGAGAGAAAGGACATGAGGAGCTGCCCAGAGAAGCCCTGGCAGCAACAACCTTACTCGTACTGCCCCCGGGGACCCATCCCCCTGAAAATTAATACTGAGTAAATCCAGCTAATTTGCTATGAAGTTCCTTCCTGTGGGAAACCACAAATAGAGGCACCTCTCTTTCCAATTTGAATCACTGCATTGGAAGTTCTCAGATTTTTGCTTAAATTATTTAAACTGTCTTCATATTCCTTGTACGTGGAATGTATTACTAACAACCAAATATCAGAACCTGTAAAGATACTTTGTAAATAAGTTAGGGCAGTGTCTAAAGATACCATCACCTGAAATATTAAATATAAAATATATTTATATTTTATAACAATACCTCAAATAACTGTGTTCAGTTTTGGCTCTACCTATAGGAAGGACATTGAGGTCCTGGAGCATGTCCAGAGAAGGGCAACAAAACTGGTGAAGAATCTAGGGCACAAGCCTTATGAGGAGGACCTGGAAGAACTTGGGTTGTTTAGTCTGAAGAAAAGGCTGAGGGGAGATCTTATCACTTTCTACAACTACTTGAGATTGTAACAAGTGTTGGTCTCTTTTCCTCTCAACAAGCAATAAGACAGGATGAAACATTTTTAAGTTCCACTTGGGGAGGTTTAGATTGAATATTAGAAGAAAATTCTTCACCGAAAGGGTTTTCAAACACTGGAATAGGGTCCCCATGGAGGTGGCTGAATTGCTATCCCTGGAGGTGTTTAAGAAATGCATAAATGTGGTGCTAAGGGACATGGTTTAGTAGTGGACTACATTGTACTGAGTTAATGGTTGTATTTGATGGTCATAAAGGTCTATCCTAACCTAAATGATTCTTCTCAAGGGGCAAACAAATGACAGAGCAGTTCGTGTTGCTTCATATGCTCTGGCAAGAGCCCCAGAGACTAGGGCAACAAGAGCCAGTCTGAGTCTGGATGAAATCCTGCACACAATACCAGTATTTCAAACTGCCCCAGGGAGCAATGCGGACTGAAATGCTTAGAATTGAGCAACAAAATCAATTCTTCGATCAAACAGAAGTACCTGTGTGGGAAAATATAGCTCAGTTGCACTTGTAATTACTTCAGAGCAATTGCTTCCACTTTTAGGCCCAGTGAGGTCAATGAGATTCTTTATTTTAGAGTAAAACAAAACCACATGTGCACACAATTGCACAATTAGAAGTTCAAATGCAAATGCTTTCTAGGAAAACCTGTATTTTCCCATCTTTATCCTCTTGTGGAAATATATAGATTAGAAAATGGATAAAAACCTTGAGCTTAGAAAATCGATGAAGTACAAATCCCTTCAGTTTAGATTAAACATTCTTGGATCAATTATCAGTTCAATCAAATAAAGGTAAAACCAGTAGGAGATTAAGGATCATTGATAATTACTATAATTAAAGGAAATAATATTAGGAAAAGGTTGTCCGCGGCACAGTGCACTGGTAAGGAAAAGAAGGAAGTTTTTCAAGTGAGATTTTCCAGCAAACAGTCCTAGTGCGCCAGCCATAAAACAGCTATAAAACACACCATAGTATACAGCTTGGGGGAGGGAGGATGTGGTACTTTATAAGAAATCAGACACTCTGGACTACATTACTGCACAAAGGATTTGCAACACGTGAAGGCACTGCTCATAGCACTGTCCTGCACTGGTTGTGCTCTCATACCACAGAGACATTCCAAAGTGTAGGACAACAGAGCAATGTTGGTTTGAACATTATAGAAAATCTTTAGATGGTTTCCTAACAAGAGATTTTTTTTAACTATTATTTTGAAACACATTAAATGAAGAGAATTAAGGGCTCCATCTCTGTAAGCAGATTTTCTTTTCTATTAAAGAGACTGCTCTAATAACCTCATGCGACCTTCCCTTTCCATATTGGCTCCTTGTAAGATATAGAAAGAGTAGACTATTTAAAGAGATAACAAAACTTTAAAACAGCTTCTAAGAAACAGAGAGAGAAGCTGGTGGATTAAAAACTGGACATAAGCCAGCAATGTGTACTCACAGCCTTCTAGGCCAATCATACCCAGGGCTGCATCCAAAGCAGTGTGGCCAGCAGGTGGAGGGAGGTGATTGTCCCCCACTACTGTGCTCTCATGAGACCCCACCTGTAGTGCTGTGTCCAGCTCTGGTGTCCTCAGCATGAGAAAAACGTGGACGTGTTAGAGCTGGTCCAGTGTAGAGCCACAAAAAATGATCAGGAAGATGGAACACTTCTATGAAGAGAAGTCAAGAGAGTTCAGGTTGCAAAGCCTGGGGAAGAGAGAGCTCCAGGAACACCTTATAGAGGCTTTTCAGTACTTAAAGGGAGGCTATAAGACAGGACACAACATGATGGTTGTAAATTTAAAAAGGGGAGATTCAGACTAGATATAAGGAAGACACTTTTTACACTGAGGGTGGTGACACACTGAAACACATTGTCCAGAGAGATGTTATGTACGTCATCCCTGGAAACATTCCAGGTCATGTTGGACAAGGCCCTGAATAATCTGATGCAGTTGAAGATGTCCCTGGTCACTGCAGATGAACCTCTAAAAGCCCATTCCAACCCATGTCATTCCACAACACTATGATTTTAAGCTACAAAATGATGTGTGTAGAAGTAAACTCCTTGGTCCCTTCCTGCACTGCCACTGCAAGCTGTGCTGGAATTCACTGTAATGTACCTGGTGGAACATTCTACCCTGATAGCAGATCACATCCTGCACATGTATTGCAGAGGCTGCAATCTGGGAAAAGCCTCATAAGTGCCAGTCAAGTCTGCAGAGCAAGATAATTACACAAGAACAGGGAAGAGCAGATATATCTCTAGATTTCAGGAATTATTCAGAACCCAAGCCACAAATTCAACAGCCTCATTATCATTAAGGATTTGTGCATAAAACTCTAGAATTTATACTGGGGAGGAAAAAACAATAGGATGGGAACATGACTTTGTACTGAAAACCCTGCAAAAGTATCCAACTTATGTGTGTAGTCAGACATACTGGGCAAAGCCTCTGCATTTTTCTCTCTCTTCTTAGATGTGGCATTGAGGGACACGGTTTAGTGGTGAACCTGGCAGTGCTGGGTTAACAGTTGGACTTGATAGTTTGACAAGTCTTTACCACCAACCATTGCTTCAGTGCTTTGTGGTAAAGATACAACCTGTTTAACTTCAGAGGCTCTTGCTGAAATGCCAGACATTGAGGTTCCATAGCTACAAGCACATTACATAATTTATGAAGAGAAAGAGATTCAAGACTGAGAATTCAGTAATTCTGTGATAAAGTAGCCCTTTCTGAAATAGCTAGCTAAGAAGGAGCAGCTTATCTTTCTCTCATGAACACAGAAGGGGCTGAGAGCAGCTTAGACACCCATTTAGTGACAACCAAGTTAGAACAAATCTATGCAGCTGAAACAGTCCCCAAGTCAAAACTTAACTCTGTATTAGCTAAGAAGCCACCTTAAACTTAACCTCAAGATTAGGTCCTCAAAACCTCTGCCTAACTATTCTTTGCCTATAATGTATCCAGAAGACCACAGGTAAAGAAAACTAAATTGGGGTATCTACATGTTGGCACCTAACATATGTATTGAGTGACAAAGTCCTGCTCTAGTCAATGCAGCCCATGGAGTCCAGGCATCAATTCAGCAGGCAAAATGTGCAGGTCAGATTTAGAGTGTGCTGAATTAGTATCCAGACTCCATGGGCAGTATTGACTAGAACTATACTGGTCCTAACAAAAACCTGGATGACTACTCGTGCATGTACTCCAACAAGTAAGTTTAACATCTTGGAAGATTACCCCACCCCCACTCACAGCTCCTTGCTGTTGGATGATTCCGTCTGCGCACTAAGCCTGTCCAAAAACCCTCTTGAATGAAGTGCTCCTTCCACTTCAGTTGCCTGAAGAGCCTGATCCAGCAGGATGCACAAACATCTCAAAGCATGCTCAGAGATGCACAAACACAAGGGGAGGAAGCAGTATTCCTTTAGTCTGTTCTGATTTTGTACCTGTATTCAGCACCATACCACATAAACTTTTGCTAGCCTTATCTATCTTGCTGTATGTTTTAATTATCTCACATTATGTATTCACTTGAACAGAGACTGCAGTCTCTACCCTACTGATTCATGAGCATTGGATGCCCTCTTGATTCCCTGGTCATGCCAATGAAGCATGAAAAAAGCACCTGAAGGCTAGGAAGTGGATCCCAGCATTTCTACCCTTCTGGGAACTGAGCCTTAATATCATAAGCAGTACCAGAAACTAGGGGGTTGGAGTCCATGGAGGAAAGCAGATTCCATCTAGTTTCATTTCAAGCTATGGTTCTGAATCCTGGTTTCTCACACAGGGAAAGAGAGGTGGAGATGGAAAGCCATATTACTTTGGAGAAAGTAAGATCATTCCAAAATGGAAAATGCTTACTCTCTAAATAAAACTAGAAGTGGTCTTTACTATCCTTCAGAAAACAGAATGGAATTACACATGTACACACAAAATATGACATTTTCTTCAGTCTAACTTTTTGTAAGAGAAACAAACACAATATTGGTTTGTTTTTGTTGAGATGTTAAAACACAAAGAGGACTCTCAGCAAGCAGTCAAGAAGTATCTATGAAAGGTCCCTTCACTGCTAGTCTATAGAAGTGCTGTCTCCTCATCTGCCAGCCCAAGTGAGCTGATCATTCATCTCATTAGCCATCCTGATGCTGAATACCTTTTGTGTGGGGAAAAAAAAGGGTAGATCAGGTTTTCTTCATGATGACAAACAGGTCACATAAGTAGTAGCTTGTGTTACAATCTGTCTTACCTGACCAGAACTTTCTCTCAACTGCAGGACAAGAAAATCAGAAAACTTCCTGTTTCTAGAATTTATACGTATTTTTCATTACACATTCCCAACTCAGTTCCATCTTCCCTTTTCTCTTTGTTGTTTTCATCCAACTCACATGACAGAGAACACAAGCAAGCAGCAGAATCTGACAGTAAATGCAGGATCCTCAGCCACCTCTTACTGCATGAAACGTCTTGGCTTTACTCTCAGCCAGATGGAGATACAATCCTTCCCTACATTCATACATTCCCTGCATACAAAGCAGTAGTTTTCACCTGAATAGAAGATTTAGAATGATAACCTCTTTGACACATTTCAGTGATTCACTTCAACATAACCCAACAGATGACTTCAATTTACCCTTATCCGAACTGCACAGATGACTGAGAGTTACCTAACCAGGAATACCTTCAAAATACAAACTCTCCCTCCCAGGGGAGAGAAATGCCACTTAACAGCAAGTGTCGTGTGGTGATCTCTCAGTAACAAGACACCTGTGTGCAGCCCCTGTGCATGCTGGACAGTGTGAGCTGCTAGCAACCTTGCTACATGTAGTAAATCGAACTTTTATCCAAGAAATAAGGAACACAGCAATAACCTGGAAGAACAAGTGAAAAACCAAATAATAATTTCCTAATTTCCTTAGAGAATATTGAAACTCTGTTCTTCTCCCCTAGAAAATCCTTCACTCTTTGAGCCTTTGCTTTGATTTCCATTTTTCCATTCTGGTTTGCTTATGGTGTGGTGTTGGTGATGGACACAGCCTCCAAGGGGAAGTGTTGTAGCTTCTGCCACACCACCAAACACTGCATATTCACTAACCCTTGAATACCCTTAGCCACAACACTCTCAGGTTGCTACAAAAGCTTGTTCAGGGCTCCCTGCATCCACGTTCCTGCCACAGCAGTGTCTATATGCAGGACCCTTGCTGGAGTTCACTCAACAGCTTATTGCCCTCAGCAGTTTGTTGGAAAGTACATACCATTCATTTCTCTCCTCAGATACCTAAAGGGACAGGATTTAATCTCTGTGGGGTGGAGAATGACGAAAGCCATGTGACCTGGCAAGAAAGTGCACAACACCAGAAAGCCACTTCATCCAGGTGCAAAAGCAGTACCCCAGAGGGCTAGCAGAGCAACAGAACTATTACAAAGGCATTTAGCAAAGGTCTTGTGCAGGCAGATTACGTACTATTTGATCACCTTTCATCCACATGATCAACTTTCATTCACACAGTACAGAAGATGCTGCTTGACTATACTATTTTAACTAGAAAAGACCAAAAAGTGGATTCAGGAAAGAGAGGATCCATACAGCTGTGCTACAGACAGATCACTTCATCCAAAAAAATTGTGAAGAGTTTTTATGAGGGACCTGAGATTAACTTTAGCCAAAATATGAGAGATACTGCTTTGGGATAAATTCATCGTGTTATAATTTTTCATTTTACTAAGCCAAAGCTGAAAGCTGATACAAAGAAAGGGAAGAATTAGATCACTTTCAAAAGGGCAAAGGCTTGCTAACATTCCAAATGATAGATGTGAAGTGAAAATCATGCTGGGAATTGACAGCAGAACAGCAAGAACAGAGCAGAAAAGAACACCTATCCTCATCCCTGAGATGTTTGTAGACATGCTGAAAAGAAGCAAAGGGGTGTCATGGAAATAAGTTACATCAAACATGCTTGAGACTCAATTAGATTGAGACATCCAGACTTTCTCCACTGAATACCAAAGTTCTTTTCTTTAATGCAAAAAATGTTCACTGTTTTATATCTTGCCACCATGAAAGTTATAAAAGAAAATCTCTCCCCTGACTGATACTTCCCGGAAGCTAAAGTTGTCTATCATGTTCAGCACAAGCAAGGCTCAGGAGCAGCAGGCGTCAAAGAAGAAATTGCACAAGCAGGATGCAATCTGCAAAGCTTCAGCCTAAATTCTTCTGGGATCTTGTGGAATAGCAAGTCGAAACAGCCCTTCACAGCAAGTCGAAACACCATCAGCTTGTTTCCAGAATAGATGGAAATCAGAGCTGTCCTCCCAGCTGGAAATCAGACCCTGCCTCCCAGGGTAGTAATTCTGCACAAAGCAGGAATACACAAGGCTTGCACAGAACAGCCAAAGCAGTGTCACTCTTCAAGCAGGATAAGGACTTTTGAAACCTACAATAGCAGAGCAGGAATATCAGCAAGAATGTGGTGCATTGTCCTTACAACAATTCTTCTCCCAGAGGAGGCCGCTCACCTGTATGTTGCAGATTTACGTAATAAAGCAAAGGAGGTAACAGAGGCCTCATTTGTGATGTGATCAATACCTGTGCCAGCAAGTTTTGCACATTTATTAGTCCGATTTTCCTTTCAAAGAATAATGGCTATTTGTCAGACTTGCAGAAACTCGTGCTTTTAGATGAAGCTGTGAGCAATCCACAAAAGAAATGCACCTAAGCACCTCTGACTTCAGACACGTGTGGTTGTTCATGTGTTCCTCAAATGCACATAGCCAGATTTCTCCTGATTGTGGGAGAGGTAACCACATACTGCTGGAGAAGGCAGCTGCTTTAAGGCATGTCACAAAGCCATCCAGGATTTAAGGTCTTCTGGGAACTCATCCAACAGCATTCAAAGGATAACTGAGAATCATTTATAAACTCAGAGATAAAGGACCAGAGACCTAATTATTCAAAATTATCAAGCCTGGCAGGCAGATGAATGATTAGACCTCAGAGAACATACATCTGTTCTTCTTTCCCTTGCTAAATCATGGACTAATCTTTGTACTGTATTACTATTTGTAACACAATAATGCCCTTCGCCTAAGAGAACTTGGCTTTGTTTCATCAACATGGGCTAGATGAAAAACCCATCTGTATGACACTAGAACAGATTGCCCAGTGAGGTGCTAGAAGCCTCATCCCTGGAAACATTCCTGGTCAGGCTGGATAGGGCTCTTGAACAATCTGATCTAGTTGAGGATGTCCCTGCAGAGGGGTTGGACTAAGTGAGCTTCAAACATCCCTTCCAACTTCAGCTGTTCTATGATTCTGAAACCAAGCCACATGCAGTCTACCCCTTGAAAACCTGTGGATAGCTTTAGTCATCCAGCTCCCTAACAGAAAGAGGAACCTTCTTTCTTCTCTTACTGCTGGACAACTACCACCTGGGCAATCTAGGGTCACACAATTTTTACTCTCTATGTGCTTAACAACATCCTGCAACAAGGCACAGTGACTTTCAAATACTCCAAGATAAGCTCATACCCAACATAAGGGATTGTGGAAACCCCAGGAAGAGTTTGCCGTCAGGGACTGTAAAGCCTCTCTCATTAATTTAGCTAAGGTCTCTGAGGACATCACATGAGAAGCAGAGATTTGTGAGAAACCTGACAGCGCAGTGTGCCAAGAAGTGCCATTAGCAGCTTGCTCCGCTCCAAACCAGCATATTCCCTTCCCCACCTGCTTTACCCAAGTCCCAGCTTTAGACTACCAATATTTTATTTACCCTGCAGCATGACCCAATTTTATCTTGCCAACACCCTCACTCTATTCTGCTGTGCTTTAAAGCAATCTCTTTGCAAAAAGGACCATGGCCAAAGGTCACAATCCATAAAGGAGGTTCAAGATTGGAGAGAAGAGTACCAACTCTATGCAAATGTCCACTTCACAGAAGGGCCATCCTCCCTCATGTCCCAGTCTGTGCTGTTCTCTGACACTGCAGCGTCATCTTTACCCAACCCCAAATTGCATCTCTTCTTTACCGCACTTTCCCATCGTGTTTCCTTAGCTTCTCTCACTTTGACACCTGTGTCAAGCAGCTCCCTTCCTCTGGTGCGGACCCACTTCCCAGTCCTGCCCAAACAGGAATGCTGAATTTTAAGCAAGGTGCTGCTAGTGAGTCAACAGCCATTTACAACCATAGTTATGAGCAAAGTGAATTAAGTGATATAAATTAATCTATTGTTTGCTTAAACCTTCTGCGTGGTGGGAACTGGTAAGAACAATGCACTCCCCACAGCACTTCTGCACATTATCAGCCTCTGATCTTAATCCCAGGAGTCACTAACGTAATGCATCACTGTTAATGAGTGTGAGCTCCCCTAGGCAGGGGCCTTATCTCATTTGCTATCTAAAGGGTCATATGAAGTTATGGCCATAATGCAACTAAGTAAAGGTTACACTGGCCTGAAAGTGTTAGCACAGACTCCTTTGGAACCTTCTATGCTACCAGAGACCAAAGGAAGTACAAGTAAATGCTTTTATATGTTACAACTCACATCTCTTCTTGGCACTTCCATCACTAGAACCTTCTGACCCATCAGATTCCAGTACCAACAAAAAGAGAGAAACTGCCAGTCTTGGACATCTACCAATGCAGACATACCAAAGTGTTGTCATTTGAAGGCAGGACTGAGTACACTGGAGAACTGATGAAAGCTATCTGCTGTCTATTGCTGCTAATATTCCATTTACTACCAGAAATGTTTCCTGAGGTGAAGGTCAAGAGTAAACACATGGGCAGTAGTACTTTATCAGTATGTCTTATTTAGCCCTCTCACCTGCACAGATCAAAATATCACACCCATTGCACAAGCTGAACTCTGGAAAAAGCCCAGGTAACATAAACCAGAAACATAGTCCCATCTTCAATCTGCCTTCTGAGGAACCTCTGCCTTAGGAAACAAAAATTATTTCTTCTGTTTTTTCGAATTGCAGCTCACTTGATCAGGGCAAGGAAGGCTGCTGCCTTCATCTCTTCTAATTCCTGTCCCAGCTAGAAAGGAGCTGATCTTAGAATCATAGAATCATAGAATCAGAATCATAGAATCATAGAATCAAGAAGGCTGGAAGAGACCTCAAAGATCATCGAGTCCAACCTGTCACCCTAAACCTCATGACTATCTAAACCATGGCACCAAGTGCCACGTCCAATCCCCTCTTGAACACCTCCAGGGATGGTGACTCCACCACCTCCCTGGGCAGCACATTCCAATGGCCAACCACTCTCTCTGTGAAGAACTTTCTCCTCACCTCCAGCCTAAACCTCCCCTGGTGCAGCTTGAGACTGTGTCCTCTTGTTCTGCTGCTGGTTGCCTGGGAGAAGAGACCAAACCCCTCCTGGCTACAACCTCCCTTCAGGTAGTTGTAGACAGCAATGTGGTCACCCCTGAGCCTCCTCTTCTCCAGGCTAAACAGTCCCAGCTCCCTCAGCCTCTCCTCATAGGGCTTGTGCTCAAGGCCTCTCCCCAGCCTCGTTGCCCTTCTCTGGACATGCTCCAGCAATTCAACATCTTTCCTAAACTGAGGGGCCCAGAACTGGACACAGTACTCAAGGTGTGGCCTAACCAGTGCTGTGTACAAGGGTACAATGACCTGCCTGCTCCTGCTGGCCACACTATGCCTGATGCAGGCCAGGATGCCATTGGCTCTCTTGGCCACCTGGGCACACTGCTGGCTCATGTTCAGGCAGCTGTCAACCAGTACCCCCAGGTCCCTTTCCACCTGGCTGCTCTCCAGCCACTCTGACCCCAGCCTGTAGCTCTGCATGGGGTTGTTGTGGCCAAATGCAGCACCCGGGACTTGGATTTGTTGAATGCCATCATGTTGGACTCTCCCCATCTGTCCAGCCTGTCAAGGTCCCTCTGCAGAGCCCTTCTACCTTCTAACAATCAACACCTGCTCCCAGCTTGGTGTCATCTGCAAATTTACTGATGATGGACTCAATCCCCTCATCCAGATCATCAATAAAGATATTGAACAGGATGGGGCCCAGCACTGATCCCTGGGGGACACCACTAGTGACAGGCTGCCAGCTGGACGTGGCACCATTCACCACCACTCTCTGGGCTCGGCCCTCCAGCCAGTTCCTAACCCAGCGCAGAGTGCTGCTGTCCAAGCCACAGGCTGACAGCTTGGCCAGGAGATTGCTGTGGGGCACTGATAGGCTCTGCCAAGAATTCTTTCCTGGTATCTACAGTGCCTGCCCTTCATACTGGTCTTGAGCTACCTACAAAAATCATTTGCAGTGGTCCCCTTAAAGGCAAAGCTGTCTATAAAGTCATTTCCCTCTGCCTATAACTCATGTGTAGATTTAGACAATCCCGGGACAGTAAAAAGGCCAAGAATTATCACTCAGCCTTGCCTCATTTATTACTTTAGCAACTTGGCTTCATGTCTGCAACTCACTTTTCCTCCCATGCTTGACTAGTGTACCTGGAAAGGGGCTGCAGGTGTTCTGCCTTCCCTCACTCCTTCCTACTACGCATGGTAACTTGGTATATGTCGTATCCAAGTTGTGGAAATCAGTTCAGGAGCAAATGGACGGAAACAATCTATGTTAAATTAGAAGTTATATACTAGGTCAGATTAGATGGTGCAGTGGTCTTCTCTGGCTATTCAACCCACCCTTGAAAGCTATCACTTTCAAATACATGTTGGGCCATATTTAAGGGCAAGCATGATGGTGAGATACCCATGCAGGATGGAAACCTTGTGTTTGACAGAGGTGGATGAACTAAGGAGCACTTCTGAGCTGCACAGCAGCAGATAATGCCAAAAGGAGAAATTCAGATGAAATCTGCCAGTGAGCAAGGAGAAATGTCTGAACAGTCCAGGCCTTAATGCATTTCAGATGCATGACAGCTCAGGGGAGAAGATACTAAAAGAGACATTCAGTGTCTGTTTTACCAGCTGGATCACCTTCTTGCCCAGGCTAATCCCAATGTCACACGAGACCTTCAGTGCTTATTCAGATGACAAATTCTGAGGTAGTCTCACTCTGCAAGCCTATAGTAGACAGTTGTTTTATCCTGAGCTCCAGTGCTGCCTGGAGAAGTTTGGCACCAGCATTATTCATCATTCTCCCAATGACTTTGACCTTTTATGTGGGCAAAATTTGGCACAGCATGTAACTGCTTATCTGCAGGTGTTACAAATACAGCCCTTCATGGTCATAGTAGAGGGTTTGAACAGGCCACAGTAGGAAAACAGAAATGCACAGGTCTGGTAGATTAGACCTGTTCTTCATCTCAGTACATGGATGTGTCTGCAGAAGTCAACAGGAACTTAATAGAGAGGCACTTCCTTCTTCTTCTTCCATCCATGATGCTCTGCTCATAATAAGATGAAAGCTATGTTTTTCATACAGTAATTGCCCACTACGAGAAAATTAATCAAATATGTATTCAACTTGCATTAGCTGATATTCACCAGAGACAACAACAGCTCATCATCACTCCTGTTGCTGCTCCATCAATTCGTCATTGCAGCACTGGCAATGGAACAGCTCAGAATCTTGCAGTGATAATGTGGCAGGCAGCAGAGCTTTCCAAGCCAGGAGCATTGGTAAAGGCTTGAACAAAACACCACAGGCAAGCAATTGAATCTGTAGACTTTCAACTGAATCAGCAGGAAGTCAATGCAATGGTGACCGTGTTCTCCAAAAATATCCAATGCCAGGAAGCAGGATTAGTGTCACCTATATGAATGGTGTCTGGCTTTGACACTCTCTGCCCACCCCCTCCAGACACACACACACCCCTTCTGATTTCCTTGTACTGTAGGTAAACTTGTTGAGTTTTTTTTCTCCCCGTGGCTTAGTGAGGATGAAGAGGATGAACTGGAGAGATCAGAACCCCACAGCATCTCCTTAGGAAGGGGAGCATAGCTTGGCTTTCTCCAGCTCACCTGACAGAGACAATGTGGAGTAAAAGTTCATCTGTCCTTCCAGCTTCACCTCCCAGCTACTTCACAGACCCAGTCCCTTCACAAAGAGTGCCAGATTTGACAAAACGTAAGGCTGTGGATCATATAGCAATTTGTTGTTTTGGGGGGGGGAGGGTTTGGTTGTTGTTGGTGGTGAGTTTTTTGGGTTTTTGGTTTCAACTCTTTTGGTTGATTCAAATACTTTGTAAAAATTTTCTGCTATACATTTGCAATTCTGTATTTAAGCCATTAAGATGCTTCATTGCAAACAGGCATCTCATGGCCTCAAAATTAGTCCAGAGATAAAACCCAAAGGATTCATGCACTGATTTACCAGATATTTGTCTAGGAGATGCCAGACCAGAAGATTAGACAGGAAGAAGTTCATATTTCGTATTAACTTCAGCTATTTGTTACATTAATAATTTATGCTTCACTCTAACGACATGTTTTTAACATGGATTTCACTTTAATCTTTTATTTCAATCCACTGAATTCCATGAACAGTGAAATATTTAAGGACAGGCACAACACCAAAAAGTTTCCATCTCAAATAGATCAAACAACAAATGGAGGAAACTGGGGAAGCTACACAAAAGGAAAAAAAAAAAAAAGAAAGAAGATAAATACAAGACCTCTATCCTGTATCCTTTTCCCATCTGTGTTATTTGCTGTTTCCACCACCCATACCTTCAGGCTTCTTTGCTGAAAATGGCAGGTATGATTTTGTACCACTATTAAGGACAGTTTAGAAAGCAGTTAGAGCAGTGGGTCCTGACCCTCTTGCTCAAAGAGGACATGCATAGCAACTGGGTAGGGCTCTAAGTCACTAGTTGAAATAATACCACCCTCTGCTGTGTAACAACAGGTTCAAGACAGCATAAATCACAGAACAACCAGAATAAATCACAGAATTATAGAATCATAGAATACCACGTTGGAAAGGACCTCAAAGGCCATCTGGTCCAAATTTCTAGGTAAAAGCATAGTCTAGACAAGATAGTCCAGCACCTTGTGCAGCTGAATCTTAACTTGGAGAAATAGGTATCTAGGTATTCTGAGCCTACTCAAAAAGTCTGGCATGGTAGGCCAGGGCAGGGGGGTAGGGGTGGTGCTGGAGGTGGTGGAAATAATCTTTCTCTTCACAGGCACTCTGACCTGAACAAAGAAAGCAGCAAACACACTCAATAGTACCAAATCTCCAAGCTCCTTTTCTAGGAGCTACTGCACAAGTTAATAGGGGAAGATCATCTTAAACATCATTTAGTTCCAGATGCAGAAGAGAGTTTAAAAGATGACAGGCAAACTGGAGCCCTGGCATCTCTGCTGGCTCTTGGCACAGTAAAAGTGGCAGCAATGACTACACAGCTTGTTAATACATTGGTTCTGGGAGCCCTCCAGTGGCTGCACACCCACTGATGTCTAGAGCAGGAATCATGGCTCATTCAAGGCAGACGGTGAATGCCTTGCAGGGTACAGCATCATAGTTGCTGAGATGAGAAGAGGGAGTCAAGTATCAGCCCTCCCTCCACTCTGCAGCAAAAGCAGGGACATTCGAGCTAACCCTGATAATGAATACTCATATCAAGGTTAAATTTAGCATCATGGGATTACCAGCAGGAAGATGATGAGGTAGGGAGCTCAGCTTGCCACAAGACCTGAGTTTCTCAGCTTAGCAAACCGCACAGTAAGTCTGTTAAACCCACAAGGAAAGCACAAGCATTTGGCCAAAAGCTTCTTTTAAATGCAGATTAACAGGAGGAGAACAATTCGTGACTTGGCAGGTTCATGGGAAACCAGATAGAACAAGGTGCCATAGGATACTGCTGAACCATGTGACAAGTAGTCAGATGATTTCCAAAGAGGAGTGTATTGGGGGTTTTAACACCTAGGGATGACACCAACCAGTGAGCACATGGGGTAAAGAATGGTTGGCTTGCAAGCTCCAGGTTTAGGAGAAACCTCCTCAAGCCAGGAGAACAAGGGACTTGCTTGCCACCTCCTGAAGCAGATTGCAAGGACTTCCTCTAGAATGATGAGCTGGTAGCACTTGAAAGACCCATCATACACATGGAGCGGGTGTTTAAAGCCCAAGTATGCAGTCCCCTTCCTTTAGCTGGAAAATGATAGCACTCTGATTCCCTCTGGTGCATTTTTCACATGACTGACCACAGAACTATTAATATCTGAATCTAGAGATGGTTCAGCTAGACAACTCATTCCCTCCAGAGACAGGAAAACCACAACTTCTTCCATCCCTGGAAAAACTTTTTGTGACTGCAAGACCAGAAGCTCAGATGTAGTAGAAACCATTCTGGTTTGATGATAAACCTCAGTGGAGAATGTCAATCAGCATGAGAGAGTTCAGCTTGTTTCTTCTGTGCCTCCTTCGCATCTCCAGGAAGGGTGAGTTCTGAGTTTGCTACAAATCACTGTCTGATCAAGGATTTTCTTCCTACTCTACACAAAGTGCCAGGGGAATTACCTGGTACAGCATATTCTCCAGGAAGTGCACCACTCACTGCATGGCTGAAAAGGACCCTGAAAAGCTTGAAGGCTTGATACTGCAATTGGCAGAGAGGTCTTTGGGGATGTTGTTTGTTTGGGTTGTTTCAGGGTTTTATTGTTGTTGTGGGGGGTTTTGTTTGGTTGGTTTTGGGGGATTTAGGGTTTTTTTGGTTGTGGGGTTTTTTTGGGGTTTTGTTTGGGGGTTTTTTTGTTGTTGTTGTTTAGTTGGGTTTTTTCTTATTTTTTCCTTCTTTACCTTGTGCAGAAAGACAGGACAACTGTATTGTCAGTTGGACATGGAATTTCCAGCATCACCCCAAAGTGCCATTTTGCATTCCTAGGAGTTATTGTGTGTGAGACAAAATTTGCTCCAGCTCCACTGAGCACTTAAGCTCACATTTAACCTCAAGTATGCACATAATTTCCATTAAACTCAATGCGTTTTGTTTAGATACACTGTCAAATAATGTTTGCTAGAGCAAGGTTAGTGTCTGTGGCAGTCTCCAACTCTTGTTGTTGGTGTTTTTTTAATGACCCTTCCATTCACAACTAGCAGATAGACTGACTTGACAGCTCCTTTCAGGAGTTACCTTGTGTAAGGAGTGTAGGCTATTTGCCTATGACTTTCTGTTTCTTGTGAGAGTTTCAATTCCAAGAACAAATGAAAGCTGGATAATAGCAAAATATCTACCACGTTGAAGCTTTAAGGTTAAGTTATACATAACATGCTGACAACTCGCTCCACTCGTAACCAAGGCAAACTCTGTTTTGATAGATATGGGTGGAACTGGTAACACTAGAAGAACTTACTTTTAACATCATTTCTCATGCTGAAGCAAGATGTTTGTATCATGGAATTGTAGAATCATTGAGGTTGGAGAAGACTCTTGAGATCATCAGGTCCAACCATTAACCCTACTCTACCAAGTTCACCACTGTGTGCTAAAAAGAATGTTCTTCACTTAGGACTTTTTTTTTTTAGTGGAAACAAAAAAGGTAGCAGAGAAAAGCAAATCATATACTCAAAGGCACATGATCTGCGGTTCTCCAAAAGTAAGGGTTACAGCAACATGCTGTAAAACAACAAAAATAAGAGGAAATCAACTAGAAAGCAATAGAATTTTCTGTTATCACTGTCAGGTCCTTGTGCTCAAAGTCCATGAGTTTCCTGCGGCCAAGTAGACTTGTATATTAGATTACTAAAGGTGCAGAAAGTACTCATACTGTTATAATAAATGACAAGGCAGCCTGACTCCAGATCTCAGTAATTAAAATACTGAGACATTGATTCCAGATAAATCATATTAAAGAACCATTTCTGTGTTGGCCTTTGTCTGTTGTGCAGTGCACAATAGATTAATGAGCTGCGCTGCCATTGAGGTATTAGTCAAATATGATGAACAGATATATGAACAAGCAACAGACCTCATCTTAAAGACTATACAAGTAACCTCACAGGTGAATGCCCATAGATCACAGTTAAGCCAGCTACACCAGGAATGGGCAGCAATTACTTACACAACACCTTTACAATTTTTTGCAGTTATTCTCAGCTATTGAGGGGAAAGTTCCTAATATAATGAAGCTATCAAGTGAGTTTATAGGGCTGGAATGTAGCCACAGATGTCCCCAAAGCCACAATCTGCTGCTACAGCTGTTGCAATTAACAAGACAGTGGATAGAAACACATATCTATATGGAAAGAACTGCCTACAAACACTGTTTCTTGATATTCTTGGTTCCTGGGGAAGAGAAATGGGTGAGATTCCGAGTTTTCTTTATGTTGTGCTGGTTTGAGGCCAGCCAGAACATCTCTTGCCCCGAAAGGGACAAAAGAATGACACGCACACACGGATTGGAGAGTGATGGAAAGTTTAACTGGAAAAGTGATTGGTGAAACTACAGAAAACTACAAAGCATAGTGGTAAAGAGCATCCTAAAGCATACAAAGTCCCTTACATAGTACCCAGAGGCTTCCCAATCCTTCCCTTCTCCCACCTGAGGGGTCTACCCAATCCCTCAGGGCTCTTCCTTCCCCCTCCCTCCCACTGCTAGGCAAGTCTCAGGCTGGCCAGGTCTGAGACTGCCCCCCCCCCCCTCCATTCTCCTCCTGGCATTAGGCCTAGTCAGGCCCAAGAGGCCTGAGATACTCCCCCGGCATTACCCGATAAGAGAGGACATCTCCCATGGGAGCAGAGAGGGAAGAAAGAGGAAGAGAATGGCTTTGCAGATGGATTTACAGGGCGCAGGATTTATGGGTAGAAATACGCCGTTTCCTGTGTCCACCCCTATTGGGTGGGCACCCAGGACACCAGAGGTGTATCTCATGCAGCAGTGGCAGGGGGCACCCAGCCCAAACTGCCACATATGTACTACAAAGGTGGGAAGCATTCATTCAGGTGTAAGGCGGTTTTCACCACTGGACAAAAACATTTGGACTGGGTCTAGTGGTAGTGAGGTTCAGCTCCTCAGACTGTGCTAGGATTTACTGTGACCAAATTTGGCCAAGACAGCCAAATCCTAATTGTTTGTGACATCTCAGCTGGAAAACTCCACATTTCCCCCACCATGACACTATGACGAGGCTTGTCTGAGAAGATACTAGCAGCTAGGCTCCATACAGTGCAACCTGCTCTGCTCACAGGGAGATGCTTTCTGAAGTGTCAAGGGCATCCTCATTCCTACGACAGGAGCAGACAGGGAACTTGCCTGTTCTCACCAGCATTTGTAAGATGAGTATCTTCAGTCTTCATTTAGATCTTGTCACAGCTCACAGGATGCTACTTTGTGATAATAGCAGCACTGATCACTGGAAACATCATCTGTTCCTACTTTTCCCAGTGGTAATGCAACCACCAGCTGATTCATGTAACAAATGCTGTAGTGTAGGAGTGTGTGTGTGAGCACATACACAAATGCAGGGCTTCTACACTGACTGCACTTCAGTGCCTAAAGCCAGAACCATACATGCAAAACTTTTCATCTTAGCTTTTTCTTTTAATAAGAAAAAAAGTACTCTGTTCCTCCAAGCAAAAAAATGCCTGTTAACTGCAAAAGACTGTTACATGACTTAAAATGCTATCATTCACTTAACAAACAAGATGCCTTCTTAGGAATTGAATCACATTCAGCATGAGCTAGTCCGTCCCCTGAGCTCTGCCTCAAACTGCAATCAAATCCAGCCACTGTAACTGGGCTGCACAATCATCTTGCAAGTCCTCAGCAAGAACAAGAAGCAGCACAGGGCCCAGCCCAGGAACACAGCACTGATTTTCTGACCAACAACAGCACAGATATGGGAAGGCTGTCCAGTTCTGGAGAATCACAGAACGCTTTCAATTGGAAGAGACCCTAGTTTCCACCCCCTAGCCATGGGTAGACACCTTCCATTAGACCAGGTTGCTCTAAGTCCTGTCCGGCCTGGTCTTAAACATGGGTGGGGGATCCACAGCTTCTCTGGGCAACAGGTTCCAGTGCCTCACCACCCTCACAGTAAAGAATTTCTTCGTAATACCTATTTTAAATCTCCCCTCTCTCAGTTTACCTCTCAGTCTATCATTACACTCCCTGATAAAGAGTCCTTCCCCATCTTTCTTGCAGACTCCCTTCAGATAGTGGAAGGCTGCAATAAGGTCTCCCCAGAAGCTTCTCTTCTCCAGGCTGAACAACCCCAGCTGCATCAGTCTGTCCTTACTGGAGAGATGCTCTGGCTGCTGATCATCTTCATGGCCTCCTCTGTACCTGCTTTTCTGTGGGTTTTGTAAAGCTGTGGGACCCAGAGCTGAACTTGGGGTGGGGAGAAATTTCCCCCTTATACATTCCCAATAACTCAGTCTTGATCATCTCTTTCTGATTCTAGGTGTGCAGTCCAATGGCTGGTCCGTTCATGTCCCAGCTGATGTTACTGGTGAACTTGGGAAGATGGTTATCCTGCCCTGTACTTTCACACACCCCTACAAAACATTTGACCGTACCCTCACTGCCATTTGGAGAATCAAGGAACCTTACAATGGCACAATAGTTTTCAAGTGCATTAGTCAGAGTGCCAGTGAGCTCTGTAAGACTGCCATCAGCTACAAAAACAAATACAAGCTGCTTGGCAATCCCCGGCACAAGGACCTTTCCATCAGGATTGACAATCTGACCTGGAGTGACAGCGAGAGATACTTCTGCCGAGTGGAGTTGTCTGGAGATATCCACGACAAGTATGAAAGCAGGAATGGGATAAAGCTGCACTTGATAGGTAAGAGGGCATGAGAGCCAAAGGAGGCAAAGCCACCTCACAGGAAAGTGAGAGCCACAAGGTGTGGAAACTGATGGGATGGTACCAGAAGTTGACCTGAGGTAGTCTTCCAAAGCGTTGGCTTCCCCAATGCTGTGTATAGTTCATTAGATTCAGGCAGGGAACATTCCACAGTTTTCCAGCATGAAGTGGTGAGTGCAACACAAGGAAGAGAGCAGAAACATAGCTGGGAAGCTGGGTTAAGAGCCAGATACATCCTGCACATTCCACCTTGTCCCTCCAGTGCAGGATCACAGATCACAGGATGTTAGGGGTTGGAAGAGATCTCTGGACATCTTTGAGTCCACCCCCCCTGCCAGAGCAGGAACATAGAATCATATCATCTAGGGCAGATAGCACAGGAACGCATCCAGACATGTCTTGAAAATCTCCAGAGAAGGAGACACCACACCCTCTCTGGGAAGCCTGTTCCAGTGCTCTGTGACCCCTACAGCAAAGAAGTTCTTCCTCATGTTACATCCATTGCCCCTTGTCCTATCACAGGGCACAAGTGAGAAAAGGCTGTCCCTTCCTTCTTGACACCCAGACCTCACACATCCTGGTCTTCAAACTGGTGACACATGGGTTTGATGGGTGGACCACGAGATGGATTTAAAAATGGCTTGATAGCCACACCCTAAGAGTGGCTGTCAAAGGCTCCACGTCCCAGTGGAGGCCAGTGACAAGCAGAGTCCCTCAGCGATCAGTCCTGGGACCAGTCTTGTTCAACATCTTTGTTGGTGACATGGACAGTGGCATTGAATGCACCCTCAGCAAGTTTGCTGATGACACCAAGCTGTGTGGTGCAGCAGACACGCTGGAGGGAAGGGATGGCATCCAGAGGGACCTTGACAGGCTGGAGAGGTGGGCACAAGCCAACCTCAGGAGGTTCAACAAGACCAAGTGCAAGGTCCTACATCTGGGTGGAGGCAATCCCAAGCACAAATCCAGGCTGGGCAGTGACTGGCTGGAAAGCAGCCCTGAGGAGAGGGACTTGGGGGTGCTGGTGGATGAGAAAATCAGCATGAGGCCACCACTGTGCACTTGCAGCCCAGAAAGCCAACCAGATCCTGGGCTGCATCTGGTGTGATGAAATGTGTTATGTAGATATGTGTGTGCACAGATACATGTCTGTGTGTCTGAAAACACAAATATTTGAAAAGTTCTCAGTGGAAAGTGGTCTCAGACCTGTGGAATGTCTGTTGTGGAAAAGAAATGACCGTGATGTGACCTGCTGCATGCCACCACTGCAGAAGGTAAGTCTCTGATAGTGAGGAGAGAAATGGTTAATACACTATCCCTAGATAAGAAGTAAGCAGTAAAAATAACGCAGCTAAGAAAGGCAAATGGTAGATGTTTCAGCATACCAGCTCTGTGTAAATTGATGACTGAGCTGAGCAAGTTGGCAAGTGAAGGACCAGGGTTCAACATTCTGAAGCTTTGCAGCAGGTTGAGGGAAGTGATTCTCCCCCTCTACTCCACTCTGGTGAGACCCCACCTGGAGTACTGTGTCCAGTTCTGGAGCCCCTATTACAGAAAGATATGGACGTGTTGGAATGTGTCCAGAGAAGGGCCGCAAGAATGATCAGAGGGCTGGAGCACCTCTCCTATGAGGATAGACTGAAAAGAGTTGGGGCTGTTCAGTCTGGAGAAGAGAAGGCTCTGAGGTGACCTTATTGTGGCCTTCCAGAATCTGAAGGGGGCCTACAAGAAAGCTGGGGAGGGACCTTTAAGGGTATCAGGTAGTGATAAGACTAGGGGGAATGCAATAAAGCTGGAAGTGGGGAGATTCAGGCTGGACGTGAGGAAGAAGTTCTTCCCCATGAGAGTGGTGAGAGCCTGGAATGGGCTGCCCAGGGAGGTGGTTGAGGTCCCATCCCTGGAGGTGTTTGCAGCCAGGCTGGATGAGGCTCTGGCCAGCCTGATGTAGTGTGAAGTGTCTCTGCCCATGGAGGGGAGTTGGAACTAGATGATCCTTGTGGTCCCCTCTTGGTCTTCTCCTCTCCAGACTAAACAGCCCCAGGTCTCTCAGCCTTTCCTTGTAAAGCAGTGATCCAGTCCCTTAATCATCCTTGTAGCCCTCTATTGGACACTCTCAAGTAGATCCTTGTCCCCTTGAACTGTGGAGCCCAGAACTGGATGTAATATTCCAGGTGAGGTCTCATCAGAACAGAGCAGAAGGGGAGGAGAACCTCCCTCGATCTGCTGGACACACTTCTCTTAATGCACCCCAGGATCCCATTGGCCCTCTCTGCCACAAGGGCACATTGCTGTCCCATGGATAACTTGTTGTCCACCAGGACTCCCAGGTCCTTCTCCATAGGGCTGCTGTCCAGCAGATGACGTCCCAACCTGTAGTGGTGGTTATTCCACTTATTAAGCTTGTTATTCCTTCCCAAATGCCAGACTCTGCACTTGTCCTTGTTGAACCTCATTAGGTTCCTCTGTGCCCAGCTCTCCAGTCTGTCCAAGTCTCACTGAATGGCTGCACAGCCTTCAGCTGTATCAGCCAAGCCTCCCAGTTTGGTATCGTCAGCAAACTTGCTGAGCAGACTCTGTCTGTCTGTCCCCTCATCAATGTCATTGATGAAGATGTTGAATAGGACTGGACCTAGCACTGATCCCTGAGGACTCCACTAGTCACAGCTTTCCAGCTGGACTTGGCACTATTGACTACCACTCTTTGCACTGTATTGTGTAACTAGTTCCTAATCCATCTCACTGTCTGTTCCATCCCACACTTCCTGAGCTTGCTCACAAGGATGGTATGGGAGACAGTGTCAAAAGCCTTACTAAGGTCAAGGTAGACTACATCCACTAATCTCCCTGCATCAACCCATTCAGTTATGACATCATAGAACGCTATCAGATTAGTCAAGCAGGATTTTTCCTTGGTGAATCCATGCTGCCTACTCCATCAGATCTGTGCAGAGGCAAGCTTGGGCCAGCAGCCCATGGGGTGGGGTTAAAGACATCTTCATCAGAATCTAAACCAGAGAGCCTGGACACTGAGCGCATAGAATCACATAATGATAGGGTGGTTGAAGGAACTTCTGGAGATCATCGAGTCCAACCACCCTGTCAAACCAGGATCACCTAGGTCAAGTCACACAGGAATACATCCAGACTGGTCTTGAAAGTCTCTAAAGAGGTTAAACACAAAAAACATACAGACAAATGAGAAAACTAATGCATCAGTCCTCCAGCCTCAACCTCCTCCTGCATTACACAGACATGTAGGAAGGTCACTGGCTGCACCTCTGCCTCCTGTATGGACAGCACTGGGATGCAATTCACAGTGCAAATGTAGAAATTCACAGATGATTACTGTGGTACAGCACAGTGCCTCTACCTTCTGCCACTATGTAAGGTAACAACAGCTGAAGCTGACCAAAGCTCAGAAAACTGTGTAAGGCATTACAGGGAATAAACACAAAGTTCATGTCCTTGCACTCAGGCTTTCTGGGTGAATCCTTTTACTCCTCCATCCAACACAGGCATGGTAGGGAAAGCTGGGGAAAGAAAGTGCCAGCAAATATGAGGAAAGAGATGTTTAGTCCCAACATTACCCTGATATTAACACACTGTGCATCCACCAAGCCCTCATTCCAGGGGTTTTGTGTTAGAACTTCCTTTGAAGCCTGAGGCACTTTCCTCCTCCTCCTCTGTTGTGACTTCTGCAGCTGCCCCCAGGATCATCAACATCACTGTCAGCTCCAATGGGGATCGCACATTCCAAGCTCGCTGCACTGCTGAGGGGGAGCCAGCACCTGCTCTGACCTGGACTGGACCACCCTATAGCAACCTCACTTCCATCACCAGTATGAACCATCGTGTCACCAAGGAGCTCCAGTACCTGACCCATGATGGGAAATACACCTGTACTGCCATCAACAGCCATGGAAGGGCTGAAGGGACTGTGTACTTCTATAAATTCAAAGCCTCCAGCAGCTCCTTCTTCCTGATCCTGATCTTTGTGCCATTAGGAATTAAAGTGCTCATTTTGCTGGTGATACTAAGCTTCATTGTTTTCTCAAGAGGAGGTAGGTATCACTGTTTGCCTCAGTAGTCTTCCACCATCAGGCTCATAACTAGTGATAGGATGCAGCAGATAAAGTCAGGCAGGAAGTGTTGGATGTGTTTTGGGGTTTTTCTTTAATCATTTTATGATTTTCTAATGGGAAAATCTCAGAACAAGTAAGAAGGTCCTTCTGGCTGGCTGGTCACAGCCTGTAGACAGAAGGCCTTTTTCAGGAAAAGACCTTTGAAAACACAGAAGGAGGAAAGGTAGTCAATAGGTGGGCAATTAATGGAGAACCTACTGCCTACACAATCCAACTTTTTCTTACTTTTTTTTCCTTGAAAAGGATTTTTATTCTCTGCATTCCACACAACAGTTTAATCTCACATGGGTGGGCATCCTCATTTTACAGACCACCTCTGTCAGCACCCTGGGCCTGGATACCCAGGTGCTTCCCCATCATGAGTGAGATCTCACCTCCCAGCCACACCAGCTCCATGAGAGCAGAAAAACCCCAGCTCATAGATGAGAAACAGCTCATAGACTAAGACCTCCCACAAAGCCTGCTGGCCCCAAGAGCACCACCTCTGCCATGTGATGACATGGGGAGGAGGGAACTATGAGGGGCTCTAGGCTCTGACTCTTGTACTGGATGACATATTGCATCACCATGACTCATCTGTAGAGACAGTCTGATGTCAACACCCTGCAAAAGCCAACACTTATCTCAAACTGTACAAGCTGTAAGAGCAACCAGAAATTATTCATTCCTTGCATTCCAGTATGTCATTCCCACACCCATGAAGAGGACCACATGCTTGACAAAAAGGCTTCTCCCTATTCACTGGAGTGTTGTAACCACCCTTTAGCACAACTTCCCAATAGGTCTAGGTCAGTCCTGGCTCCCCAACTTGCTCTGACCTGCCTTGCTAATCCACATCTTCCTTCTCAATTCACAGGTCCCTCCTCTGCCCCATCCAGCCTGGCTTGGTAAGGATTTCTTGCTTTCTATTCATGTTATCCAGCAGGAGGGTGGAAATGGCTAACGAAAGAAGTGAAATATGTCCTTGGTCTTGGCAGCAACCTTCTGGCCTGAAAGCAGGCTCATGGGACAAGAACAGAGTTGGGCTGATAGCCTGGAGAGCAAGTGGGAGGGATCAAAGCTTGGGGACTGTTTGTAGGGGGTTCTGGCTCAGGTACACTGAAGAAGAGATACCACTGATGTGAGGACAAGAAACGGGAGCACCAGGTTGAAGAGACCCTGGCACATGGTGCTGTAGCAGCAAAGGGCTACAAGGTGCTTAGGTGGGCCATAGGCCTACAGCAGGGTAGGAAGCCACATTAAAGCAGAAAAACAATCACCCTCTTTCTGGGCTCCCCAGATGAGAGGAACAGGCTGGAATGGGGTCTGTGCCAGGCTGAGGAATGAAGGATGTGAGAGGGGAAACTCTGCAACAGCAACCTCCTCTGTCTGCACACCAGTCCTTATTGGAGCAGAGAAAGTGCCCATACCAAAGATGATGAACTCTGCCAAGACTGGAAGAAGGTACAGAGATACCAAACAGCCCAATTCAGAGTCAGCTCAGGTGTGGCAGGACCTGATACTTTGGCTGGCATCCATACAACGCTCTTATGGTATCCTTGTCACTTCCCATTACTCTCTTGGGCACTATTGACAGCTGTGGAGAGCAAACTAGAAAGGGCTGGGGCAAAAAGGATCCTCATACTAAGAACCAGAAACAAACCTTAGGCTAAACCTAAATAAACACTATCTGAGGTCAGTACAATTACCTACGCATGGGGCTGCTCCCTTCCAGCCAGAGTTATCCCTATGTGATGTTTCCTTCCCTTGCCTTACCCAAGAAAGATGGTCATATCAGCAGGACAGTCAAGTGTACAGCATCAAGAAATAGCCAATGAGGGATCTGGAAATTGAGTTTCACAGTTAAATTTGTGTTAAGTATTTGCAAAAGCACAGCTCTGATTATTTATCACTGTCTAAACCAGACTGTGCTCTTGAATGCATTTGTGTAAATACACAGATCAAAATGCAAAATAACCAAGATCCTCTACATTCCACATGAGATCCTTCTCAGAAGGGATCTGTCATAACTTCCTGAGACTCTGAGCAGCAGGACAATAGTAGCAGTTAATGCTAAGCATGTAGGAGATCTTCCTGATTGTTTTAAGGTATATAGTATTTGATGTAAATCAGACACTTAAAAACTACCTGCTGCAGAAGAGAGGATCCATACCAAATACAATTGCAGATAGTGATTCTGACACTCCATAACTACTAGCTGAAACCATCAATGTACAGTGGAGACTGGTGACAAGTGGTGTCCCTCAGGGATCCATACTGAGACCAGTGATGTTCAGTATCTCTATCAACCACGTACAGTGCGATCAAGTGCTCCCTCAGAAGTTTGCAGAAAACACCACGCTGAATGGTGCAGCTGACACACCTGAGGGACAGGATGCCACCTAGAAGGACCTGGACAAGCTGGATAAGTAGGCCTATACAAGGTCCTGCACCCAAGTCAGAGCAACCTCCAACATCTATACAGGCTGCGGCATGAAGCCCTGCCAAAAAAGACTTGGAGGAAGTGGTGGATAAAAACCTCAACAGGAGACAGCAATGTGAAGTTGCAGCCTGTAAGACCAAGCTTATCTTGGGCTTCATCAAAAGCAGCATGGCCAGCAGGCTGAGGGACAGGATTCTGCCCCTCTGCTCCTCCATGGTGAGCACCTACAGTTCTGTGTACAGCTCTGGAGTCCTCACCACATGGTTCCAGAGGAAGCCACAAAAAAGACCAAATAGCTGAAACATCTCTCCTGTGAGGACAGGCTGAGAGAGTTCAGGTTGTCAAACGAGGAGAATGAGAGACCATGCTTGGGTTTTTCAGTACTTAAAGGGTGTAGATGGGCCTCTTGCAACAGGACAAGGGATGATCATTTTAAAATAAAAGAGGAGAAATTCAGACTAGGCAAAAGGAAAAAATGTTGTATACTGAGGGTGGTGAAACTCTGGCAAAGGTTATCCAGAGAGGTAGTGGAAGCCCCATCCCTGGTCATGTTGCAAAGGGCTCTGAGCAACCTGATCTAAAGATGTCCCTGTCCACAGCAGCAAGGTTGGACTAGATGATCATTAATGGTCCCTTCCAACCCAAGCCATTCTGTGACGCTATAAAGTCTGAAAGGTCTTCACCTGACTCACTTCTACTGCCAGGCCACAGCTGCAAGACTCCACCTACGAGAACTTTGACCGCAGACACAGCAGCAGCCAGACTTTGCCAACAGAAAGAACAGCATCAAGATGCAGCTGAGGACCTGGGTGATCTCATCTACACACATTTGCACATCTCAAATTTCTGTCTGCTCTGTCAAGGGTACTTTTTCCCAGTGAAAATGAGATTACCATTGGCTGACCCACAGAAACTCAAAGAGACTTTGCAGGTGCATGACTTCCATTCATGCTGCTCCTTACAAGCAAGAAGAGTCCTTAAATGTAAAACAGTAAAAAGAAAAAAAACAAATAAGGATGGAGTTGGAAGATCAGAAAAGGAAATACCTACTATGCCAATTCTAAACAACTTTTGCATGATTAGCCCATATCATAGTGTTTAGCAAATAGACAACAGTCTATCACTTTATCACATCTTTTTGCTTTGCCATTTTTCAAATGTTACTTCAAAAAGCTGTTTTCACCACTCCACTTGTCAAACCACACGCAGCTTCTTAGAGCCAGCAAGTGAACTATTTTCATGTTTCAAATACTAGCTGTGAAAAAAACCACTATTGGAATTTCTGCTGGTTTAGGGTTTTTTTAATTACCACTATTATTATTCCTTAAATTCCATAAGAGTTTATTTAAGAGTCTAAAGAAAATTTTAACTTTCAAGAATGAGCCAGCCAAAAAGTTTTTCAAAAGCTGGTAGAGCTGAAAGCAAGACAAAGGGAGGTCTGCATTGTAGCTCTACTGTATCTCCTAGTGCCCAAGTGCACACACAAGCATAGTATCAGAGCTTTGTGATAAATATGCTGTAAAAATGGTCCAATAAAACAAATTGTTTGTGGGGTGTTGTGGTTTGGGGTTTTTTTTAAGGAAAAAAAAAAGCCAAGGAAAATTGTTTCTGAGCAGTTTCTATCTCCGTGTTACTTTAAGTTCCTTTAATACTTCTGAAATAAAGTCACTGGCCGTCCACTAACAAGTCTCTAACCCAATTATGAACATGCTCCAAGACCAGATGAATAGATTCAGGTCATGATACAGGATGCTGCAAATCAACCTAGAGTCTTTGTCAGGCTCAGGAAAGGGCTGTGAAGAGCAACAGGTTGGTACAGGGGAGAAAAACGAATTAGAAAAAGTGACAAGAAACTACTTTGAGGTTTGTATCACTGGACTCAATGCTCTGTGCAATCATTCCAGTGCAGCAGCTCCAAAACTCTTTTTTAAACCATCCTGCTTCTGGTAACAACCATTGCTGGCAACGAGTCCAATCTGCTACTGAATCACCATCAATCCTGTGGCCCTGCTTGCAAGCTCACCCCCAGAAGTTACCTCCTTGTAACCTCCATTCTGGGAAGGTTAAGCATTATTTGATATCACTTGGCCACGTTAAGGGAAAAAAAAAAAGGGGGGGGGGAGGGGAGGAAAGGGCAGGGCAGGACATGCAGGGAAAGGCAGGAGGAAAAAAATAATTGCAAGGAAATACTTGAACCTAGTACAGGACATACCTAGCACAAACCCCATTTGGACCAACAACCATGTTCCACTTTCTCCCCTGTCTTCCTCTCCAAGTTTATGCACTGTCAGGGTTTGGGAGCATTTGGCTATTGCTCTGTTGAGCTCTTCAACTTTCAGAGTAAGCAGTAATGAATCCCATCATCACCACAGGCCCTGTGAGATGCTGTAGTCAGCCTGCATAGGAAGTGCTATCTACACATTTCGTGTATCTTGCTGCTTGAATTCCAGTTTTCCACTAGACTGATTTTAGGTAGAGGCACATTCAGCAGTTTTGTTCCTTTCCCTATTTGACCTTATTTTCTTAATAAATAGTTAAGATGGAATCCACTGGCAGCAGATCATCCCAGTGATTCAAAGAGCCAGAGATGTTCATTCTCCAACTAAACTGTATGAATCACCCCAAACTCACACTTGTTCAGTACCTGACACTCTAATTTCACCTCTTTCTACTGCAATCTATATTGTTAAGAACAACACAAAACTCATTTTTCCTTCTGAGATTAGCTGGTTACATTTCTGATGTGAACAAGAACATTGACATTCAGGGTAGGAGGCAGAGTGGGACATGCTTTGAATGTGAAAGTCTTTCTAGCAAAACTAAAAGAAACAAAAAGTCAACCTGTTAGACACCATTCAAAGGCCTCAAAGCTCTAGAGTCCATGTTTTTGACAAAGAAATGTTAGTGGACCTGTATCTGTAGTGCTGCCCTGTACCTGAAGTACAGACTTCTACTGGTACCACGCTTATCCAGAAGCCAGAAGATTGGTTTGTGGGTGACATACAGCAAGAGCTCAGGGTGGGTTCTCCTGTATTCTTAGGACCTACTGCAGTATCCTTCAGAGAACCTTGACAAAATAACCATTTTCATTACTAAGTTGAGAAATGGGGAAATGGTTTGGAGGTGGAAGGGTCCTTACAGACCATATAGTTACAACCCCCAAACCCATCTTCTACTAGATCAAGCTCAGAGCTGTGTCCAGTCTGGCCTTGAACACTTCCACAGAGAAGGCATCTACAACTTCTCTGGGAAACCACTTCCAGTGTCTCACCATCCTAACAGTTAAAAACAAAAAATTAAAAAGCCTTTCTTCTATCTAGGCTGAATCTCCTCTCCTTACAACCATTGTCACTTGTCCTGTCACCACAGGCCCTACTAAAAAGTTTGTTTTGTGTTTTTTTTTTTTTTTTTTTTTACATGGGCCCCTTTTAAGAACTGAAAGGCCACAATAAGGTGGCCTTCACTTCTCCAGTCTTACCAACCCCAACTCTTTCAGCCTGTCCTCACATATGTTGTGTCCGTGTGAGCTGAAATTCCCCCCCCACCGACAATAACCAGGCTAGCTCAGTCTGGAAGCAAATGAAAAGCTGTATTTACAAGCAGAGTCTAAAATCTACAATGAAATGCAATGAATATGTACAAATATACAAAATTCACAACATTCACAAATATATACAATCAACAGAAAAAGCACAACCGATCTCCCTTTGCTTCCCCCCAAGGGGACCCTCCCAAAGGGGCCTCTCTCTCCCAGGAGCTTCCCCCCCAGACCCCCCTGGACAGAGAAGCAGAGTTAGTTAAGCAGAAACTTAGCTGCCAAGGTCAGTGTGTTATCTTCAGCCAGAAGAGAAGAAGAAAACAGCAGCCAGACAGCCCAGCAACTGCCCCCACTGCCGAACGCAGAATGTGCAGAATGCCCACTTTGTTTTGGGTAATAGTTCTTAAACATTTCTATCTATCCAATGGAAGTGTTTAGAACAATCATTATTTTGCTTTCTTACACCCAATAGTGACTTATTTACATTCTTTCACTTTCTCTGTTTTGAACTTTGCAAGGAAAAATTAAAAAGACAGTTTCAAACCATCACAGTCCACCCCTTCTAAACAATTCCATTGGCTGCTACTATTATTTATCTAATCTAAAATAATATCTACAACAATAGGTGAATAAAGATCATAGTCCATTCCGGCTATTTCAGATGTAGATGATTCAAAAGAGTCAAATCACAGGAAAAACAGCAAACAGCTTGTTTCCTCGCAGATGGAGCGAAGAAAGGAACAGGGACTCTCAGGTGACTCAGGGCTCTCAGGGTTCGTGCACCGTAGATCTCATGAACTCTCCTCTTGGGCGCGATGCTGTATCTGCGCAACACTCTGAATTTAACCTCTCTCAGCCAAAGTTAGATTTCTTTGTGGAATGCACTGAAATTCACCATTTTCTTGCATCACCC
This sequence comes from Indicator indicator, assembly GCF_027791375.1. NCBI lineage: Eukaryota > Metazoa > Chordata > Aves > Piciformes > Indicatoridae > Indicator > Indicator indicator. The sequence goes on along the minus strand of NC_072053.1, from coordinate 12,316,547 downwards.
AATAGGTGTGACCAGGACCTTCAGCAGAAACCACCCCTCGGACAGGTTTGGCCTCTCCTGAAGGAGAAAATACCCAAACAGTTTTGCCTAACAGATTCTTTTCTCTGATAACAGGAACTCTATCACCTTCTTCCTTTCGCAACAAATCTGATTGGGCAGGTCCAGCTCGATTCACTGAACCTCTACTATTTACCAACCAGGTTCCTTGTGCTAAATGTTTCTCCCAGTTTTTCAAAGATCCACCCCCCATGGCTTTGAGAGTGGTTTTCAGCAAAACGTTGTAGCGTTCGATCTTCCCTGCAGCTGGTGCATAGTAGGGAATGTGGAATATCCACTCGATGCCGTGCTCTTTGGCCCAGTTTTTAACAAGATTGTTCTTGAAATGAGTTCCGTTGTCCGACTCAATCCTCTCTGGAGTTCCGTGTCTCCACAGGATTTGTCTCTCCAGGCCAAGAATGGTGTTACGTGCAGTTGCATGAGGAACTGGATAAGTTTCCAGCCATCCAGTGCTTGCCTCTACCATAGTCAGCACATACTGCTTACCAGATCAAGAACGAGGTAGAGTGATGTAGTCAATCTGCCAGGCTTCACCATACTTGTACTTGGACCATCGGTCACCGTACCACAAGGGCTTGATCCGCTTTGCCTGCTTAATAGCAGCACAAATGTCACAGTCATGGATGACTTGTGTGATAGCATCCATGGAAATGTCAATGGATCTGTCACGAGCCCATCGGTAGGTTGCATCTCTGCCTTGATGTCCTGACGAGTCATGGGCCCACCGAGCTAAGAACAGCTCACCTCGGTGTTTCCAGTCAAGATCAGGATCAGGATCAGAGTTTGTGTCCACCTGGGAAACTCTTGCAGCTAGATCTGCCTGATGGTTGTGTTGTTGTTCCTCAGTAGCTTTGCTCTTAGGAATGTGAGCATCGATGTGTCTCACTTTCACTGGGATTCTCTCAATGCGAGCAGCAATGTCTTGCCACAGATCTGCAGCCCAGATTGGCTTTCCTTTCCTCTGCCAGCCATTCTTCTTCCAGTCTTTCAGCCAACCCCACAAGGCATTGGCTACCATCCACGAGTCGGTGTAGAGATAAAGCTTTGGCCATCTCTCACGTTCAGCTATGTTAAGAGCTAGCTGGACAGCTTTTACCTCTGCAAATTGACTGGATTCTCCTTCTCCATCTCTCGCTTCTGCAACTCTGCACGTTGGACTCCACACTGCAGATTTCCATCTCCGCTTGTTCCCAACAAGACGACAGGAACCGTCTGTGAACAAAGCATATCTCTTTTCATCATCAGACAGATCACTGTAAGGAGGAGCTTCCTCAGCACGAGCTACTCTCTCCTCTGGAGGTTTAGCACAGCTTGTGCCTTCTGGCCAGTTTGTGATCACCTCCACCAAACCAGGCCTTTCAAGATTTCCCATTCGAGCTCTCTGTGTTATCAGAGCCATCCACTTAGACCAGGTAGCATCTGTTGCATGATGTGGTGAAGAACCTTTGCCTTTGAACATCCAATTCAGAACTGGCAACCTAGGAGCTAGAAGAAGTTGTGACTCAGTTCCAATCACTTCAGAAGCAGCTTTCACTCCTTCATAAGCAGCTAAAATCTCTTTCTCTGTTGGAGTGTAGTTTGCCTCTGAGCCTCTGTAGCCACGACCCCAGAAACCAAGAGGACGTCCTCGTGTCTCCCCTGGAGCTCTTTGCCATAAGCACCAGGTTGGACCATTGTCACTCGCGGCCGTGTACAGAATGTTCTTCATGTCTGGACCAGTTCGGACAGGTCCCAGACCCATTGCTTGGACTACCTCTCGCTTGATCTGGTCAAAGGCTGCTTGTTGCTCAGGACCCCATTGGAAACTGTTTCTCTTTCGAGTCACATCATATAGAGGTTTCACAATCTGACTGTATCCAGGAATGTGCAGTCTCCAAAATCCCACTATGCCTAGGAAGCGCAGAGTTTCTTTCTTGTTGATGGGATTTGCCATGGTGGAGACTCTGTTTATCACATCCATTGGGATGTGACGGCGACCATCTTGCCACCGCACTCCCAGAAACTGGATTTCTCTGGCAGGTCCTTTCACCTTGTCTCGCTTGATAGCGAAACCAGCTTGCAAGAGAATGTCAATGATTTTGTTACCTTTCTCGAAGACTTCTTCAGCAGTCTCACCCCAGACAATGATGTCATCGATGAACTGAACGTGTTCTGGAGCTCCACCTTTCTCCAAAGCATCATGGATCACTGCATGGCAGATGGTTGAACTGTGAATCCACCCCTGGGGCAAACGATTGAATGTGTACTGAATGCCTCTCCAGGTGAAAGCAAACTGAGGCCTGCATTCCTCTGCTATGGGAATAGAGAAGAAAGCATTAGCAATGTCTATGGCAGCATACCATTTGGCCTGCTTGGATTCCAGCTCATATTGGAGTTCCATCATGTCTGGTACAGCTGCACTCATGGGTGGAGTTACTTCATTCAAGGCACGGAAATCAACTGTCAGACGCCACTCTCCATTCTGCTTTCTCACAGGCCAGATTGGACTGTTGAAAGGTGAATGAGTTTTGCTGATGACCTTCTGACTCTCCAACTGACGAATCAAGTTTTGAATGGGCACCAAAGAGTCACGGTTGGTTCTGTATTGTCTGTGATGCACAGTTTGAGAAGCAACCGGCAGCTTTACATCCTCTATCTCATGTTGTCCCACAACTGCAGATTCATCTGAAAGCTCAGGTCTAATGGACAACTTCAATTTTCCTCCATCAATTTCTACAGTTGCTATTCCAAAAGCCCATTTGTAACCCTTAGGGTCTTTAAAACGCCCTTCTCTCAGAAAGTCAATTCCCAAAATACAAGGTGCATTAGGACCTGTTACAATAGTATGTTTCTTCCACTGCTTCCCAGTTAAACTTATGTCAACCTCTATCTTAAACAACTCTTGAGATCCACCAGTGACTCCCTGAATAGTTATAGATTCTCCCCCTTGATAATTTGATGGTATTATGGTGCACTGAGCTCCTGTGTCAACCAAGGCCCTGTACTTCTGAAATTTTGAAGTGCCAGGCCACTGGATGTACACATCCCAATAGATTCTGTTATCTCCATTATCCCTTACCTCCCCCTGGCAGAAGGCAGGGCACCCCTAATGGTGGGGATTACCTCCACATGTACAGCTGGCACAATGTCCAGCACCAGAATTAGGATCACTGTTGGAGCTATCAGAGTTGTTCTGGGAAACTGAGGAAGCGACAGCTACCCTCCTGGTATTGCTACCTCGGGATCTGCCCCTCTGCAGCTCCCGTAACCTCTTGAAAAGATCAGAAGTTGGTTGACCATCCCATCTGTTCATGTTCTCACCAAACTGATCACGCAGAGTTATCCAGATACTGCCACGTGATTGCCTCTGCTGTCTGTTTTGGTTTGACCTATTCTGGAATGGCCTCCTTGGAGCACGTCTGTTCCTAACAGCTGAAACTTGTATCCATCTGGAGGAAGAGGAATTAGAATCATCCCCCTTCATCAAGTTGGATATGGAGGTTTTAAGTTCCTCCTTCAGCTCTTTCATGCAATTCTTCATTTCTCCAGACAAAGTTTCAATGGCTGAAACCAAAGAAGTACGTGCAAGACTATCCTCCAACTGCCTCATCTGGTCAGTGAAATGGACAACAGTAGGAGGTGTTCCACCATAATTTCTTGCCACAATCCTGCTTGCCAGAATAGTGGCATAATTAGGAGGAGCAAGTTTAATGAGCTTTTTGGCAAGGCCTGTTCCAACAGGAATTTCATCAGGATTCAGAGTCTTATGATCTCCATACATTACTTCTCTCACAGCAAACTCTCTCAGACGCTTGATTCCCTCATCTATTGTGGTCCAATGCTTAGGGTTCCATGGTAAATCATCTCTGCTGGGGTACCTCAGCGAGACTGCCAGTAGGAGGCATGCCCACAGAGAAACTTTACCAATGCACTTGCCTAGGTGCCTGTCTATGCCTGTATCCTTTGAGAGCATCCCCAACTGAGAGGCCGACTTGTCACCTACCACCAATGCTGGGGCTCCCATATCAAAACACCTGGCTAGCCAAGACAGGACTGGCTCATTATCTCCTCTGATGTAATCCTTCCTCACATGTCTAATTTCCTGTCTGGGTGCATTAGCTGACTGTATGTCATCCTCATCATCATCATCATCATCATCCTGAGGTCGCTGTCCCCATAATCCTATTTTAATCCTCCGTTGAATTTCTTTGAGTTCAGAGGCACTACCAGCAGTTGCTAATCTACTAGGGTCTACATCCTGACCTACATCTCCATCATCCATGTGGGGTCTCAAGAGGTCTACCAGAGTTTTAAGGCTAACCCTCTCTTCCTCATCAGAAGGATCTTTCTTAACAGAGGGACCCTGAGTAGAAGGACCCTCATCTCCATCTGCACCATCTCCTGCAGCATCTGCATCTCCTTTACGCTTTCTGGTTACAGTGGCCACCAAACTTACTGGCTTGGTTTTCACATTCACAGCAGAGTTGGAAGAGCAAGTAGCCTTATGTCTTTCTTGACACAGTGCTATCAGTAGCCATATGATTATTCCAAGAAGCAACAAAATTAAGATTAAGGCTAGTACAAGATATCTAGGGTACCACTGGTTACAAAGACCCTCTGTAGTTGTAAGAGGAGTAACAAACTCATATGTGTCTGCTAGCAGATCCATAGTTGAGTTACCATAGCTTCTTAGCCCAATAAGACCATAACAGAATTCACCAACATTCAGTAACTTGTTCTTAACCCAAAGAAACGACTTATATGCCACATATCTCACAATCTTGTCTATCATGCAGGAAACAGCCCATCTGTAGACAATCACACTGATAACAGAGGAAATAAAATTACTCAAAATCCAAAACAGCTTCATTTTGCTTCCTAATCTGAGCAGAAATAAATCAAACAAGCAATCGAGCCCCGAGTTGGAGTGTCAAAAATAAAAAGTGTGTCGGTGTGAGCTGAAATTCCCCCCCCCACCGACAATAACCAGGCTAGCTCAGTCTGGAAGCAAATGAAAAGCTGTATTTACAAGCAGAGTCTAAAATCTACAATGAAATGCAATGAATATGTACAAATATACAAAATTCACAACATTCACAAATATATACAATCAACAGAAAAAGCACAACCGATCTCCCTTTGCTTCCCCCCAAGGGGACCCTCCCAAAGGGGCCTCTCTCTCCCAGGAGCTTCCCCCCCAGACCCCCCTGGACAGAGAAGCAGAGTTAGTTAAGCAGAAACTTAGCTGCCAAGGTCAGTGTGTTATCTTCAGCCAGAAGAGAAGAAGAAAACAGCAGCCAGACAGCCCAGCAACTGCCCCCACTGCCGAACGCAGAATGTGCAGAATGCCTACTTTGTTTTGTGTAATAGTTCTTAAACATTTCTATCTATCCAATGGAAGTGTTTAGAACAATCATTATTTTGCTTTCTTACACCCAATAGTGACTTATTTACATTCTTTCACTTTCTCTGTTTTGAACTTTGCAAGGAAAAATTAAAAAGACAGTTTCAAACCATCACATATGTGCTCCAGCCCCCAAACATCTTCATGGTCCTCCTCTGGACCCACTACAGTAGGTCTGTATCTTTTGTATGTTGAGAGCTTCAAAGCTGATAATCAGTCAACACTATGAATTCTATTAGTTTTTAAGCATTAAATTATTTAAGAAGTTGTTTTAATGGTCAAGACAAATGGACATGATGATGGTTTCAGTGGTGACTGCTAACAGCAGTGACTCCAGCCTGGTCCAGCTCTTCCCATGAGCAAAGCCCTCAGCAAGAACGCTGCGCCACGAGCACTGCGGACAGGTTTGTCCTGCTTCCCTCCATGCCACCAGACTCCCCTTTATTTGGGATGAATACCAAAATCCACAGTCTGGATCAGTTGTGAGTGCTGAAAGAACTGAATCAATGCACCACCCTAGTGTCACATTACCACAGAGGTTTTGCAATTTTGCCAGGACAGAGAATTACTTCTGCCGTTACATATATGAGCTTTATCCTGGGTTCTGGGCACAAAACCAGGTAGTTATGTCACACATTAAATACTGGGTTTCAAAGAGAAGACATCTCATTAACTGAACAACTGTGTGGCACTTCCTCATCATACATTCCTCTCCAAGAACAATTATTTATTACCTGATATGGATTCTTCCAGCAAGTTGAAAATCATAGAATGCTAGGGGTTGGAAGGGACCTCCATGTATCATTGAGACCAACCTCCTGCAAAGTAGGCCCACTTAGGGCATGTCAGAGAGGAATACTTCCAGGTGGGTTTTGCAAGTCTCCAGAGAAGGAGACTCCACAACCTCTCTGGGCAGCCTGTTGCAGTATTCTGTCACCCTCACAAGGAAAAAAAAAAATCTCATGTGGAAATGCAATTTCCTGTGATTTAGCTTATGTCCACTGGCCCTTGTCCTATCACTGGGTATCACTGAAAAGAGACTGGCTCCATCCTCCTGACAGCCACCCTTCAGGTATTTGTAGACACTGATAAGGTCCCCTCTCAGCCATCTCTTCTTCAGACTAAACAGCCCCAGGTCTCTCAGTCTTTCCTCATAAGAGAGATGCTCCAATCCCTTCCAGTAGCTCCCTGTCCCTGTCGAACAGGATGTCCTGAAGGGTCAAACCCCAAAACATGCCCTAACCAAGACAATGGGTTAAGCACTTGTGCAAACCTGGGCACTTCCTGGAGTCCAGATAGTCCAGATAATTAATGTGTAATTAACTCTGTAACACAGCTGTGAACTGTGTGTGCCTCTGGCCATGTTTGGATATGTCCCATCCTATAGGTTCAAGTTTTCAGTTATCAGGTTCTGTGTTACCAAAGGGCACTAATTGTCTTGGGATGGTATTTAAACCAGATGAGAAGTTAGGCAACTTGTCTTGTTCTGACCCAGACAGCAACAAGAGCCAAATGCTACCAGAGTAGTAGCTGAAGACCTTGCCCTAACAGGCAACAGCTATACCCAGGCCTTGCACCTGGATCAAGGCAGAAAGGGGAAAGCTCCAAGCGAACTGAATCCCAGAAGAGTCACAGAAAGACTACAGCCTGGCGATGGAACACAAGAGAGAGGCCCCCTAGCCCCCTCTGAGCCAAGAACAACTCAAATTATAGTCACAGCATCTGGGAAGGTCACGGACAGAGGAGCAAGCCGTGAATCCCCAGCTAATCTGCTACAGAATCCCATTTGTGGGAAACCACAGATCACAGAACCAATTTGAACTGCTGTATTGGAAATTCTTATATCTGTGCTTAGATCATTTAACTGTCTTTTTATGTGGAAAGTATCACTCACAACCAAATAACAGAACCTGTAAACAGACTTCGTAAATAAGTTACAGCGGTGTTTGAAGGCACCACCACCAGGAAATATTAAATGTAAAATATATAAAAATATACATTTTATTACACAGGAAGCCAGAACTGTACACAAATCACTGGATTTTTCATTTTTATTTTGCATGGTCTTTGCAGACTTAGCATGTTATAAATACAAGACTTGTAAAAACAAAACAGCTGAAACAATACCTCATTTTGAAAGTGCAAGTCAAACATTTCTGACTTTTTCACATTTTTATGCAAATGATCAGTAACATTGCATCTAACAAAACCAGTGCTTTTAAGTCTTTTGGGGAGGGGAAAAAGCAACATATCGTATCCTTCCAGACATTAATTTTCTAAAAGTCTATTAAAAAACATGCTGCATCAATAGCTGGCTAATATACAAAGGGATGTCCATGTGTATGTATGTATTATAGGCTCACAGACAGAGCAAAGGACTCTAAGACCACACTAAGATGAAGGTGATCTAATGATCTAGTTGGCACAGTCAGCAGAATCTCTCAAGAAGGTGATTTGCTGTCCAGCACTGGAATCGCAGTTAAGAGCAATACTTCAAAGCACTATTGACCAAACAGTAGGTAGCACATTTCCTTCCCCTAGTGAACAGAACTAATGTTTTAATATGTAACCATGTTCAAAACATAAAGGCACAATTAATGGAGGAAGAAAAGAAGTGATCATTGTTCCTTCATAAAGGTGTACAGATTGGGACTGCAGGACCTTGGGCCACATCAAACGGATCCGTGATAAAAGGGACATCACTAGACTAGCAAATGGCAAAACTCACCTCCTGTCTTCCGTGAACAAAGGTGCATCAGACAAGGCAACAAGAACAGTGATCATTAAGCTGAAATAACAGATTTACAGGCTCAAGGTTCATGCTTTGGCAATAGAATTATAACAAGTGATCACCAAGTTTAATACAAGAAATATCTTTTCACAGTGTCATCTAAAATCCTGTCATATCATGCTAGGCAGAAGAGAATAAACTTCAGAAGTGGGGGCCCAGTATCTCCTAAACAAAGAGACTTTCAAAATGAAGGAATCCTAAAAAAGATGGACACAAATGACTGCCCCCTCCCAGGCACTGGGGATCCAGAAAACTCATCTCTGGATTCAAATCACCTTACTTGAAAAGAACTTGACTAGAAGTTACTTGTGTGTGATCAAGCAATGCTGATGCAAACCCACTACTATTTAGAAAATAGGAAAACCCAAGTTTAGTTCAAATTTTCGTTTGTATTTACAGTAGTGGGAAAAGATTGTAGGTATGCTGTCCATCTACAAATTTCTATGGGACAGAAATAAAACAAATTTAAAAAAGTCAAAACTTAAAATATTCTTGTTCCAAATAGAGACTTCACAAGCCTGCAGACACATGCTCACATAAGGTCCATAGGTATCCTGATTAAGAAAGACAAAACGTCTTTTATACACAACCCTCCACTCACTTCGAACTGGCCTGAGTGATGACACACTGGAAAATAAAAAAAGGCACAAAGCAGAAACTTAGGATGCTACAGGATGAGCTTTGCTATCTAATAATTTGTATGTACACTTATCCCCAGGTATCCTCCTCTCAAGATGTGCACCATACATAGGAAGATATTCAAGTGTTTTCAATTAACAAAACCTAAGCAATTTCACAGACCTAAAAATCAAAAGAACAGGAAGAAAACCTTAGAGAGGAGAAAAACTTGTCAGTGTGCAGTTCCCATTCACACTCCTAACTTAATTAAAGCAGAAATCAGAGGGTAAAAATTACTTGTGCAATAACATTATTTGTAAACCAGAATAATCAGCATTGCATGATGATTCTGCAAGCTCAGTGCTGCTATCGTATGCTGTCCAAATAATGCACTTCTGGGTACAGAGTGTTAATAAGGAGAGCCAGGAGATTATTGCCATCTCGAAGACAATGTTCTGGATGCTGGATGAACAGAGAAGCCTGGGACAGCTGCTCTTGATAATCCATATATTGTTTGTTTGATGCCATAGACTCAAGAGCATTCAGTGCCTATAGATACAAGGAAAAATTCTGTTAGCTGAGGGTACTTCAGTCCATAACAAACCATTTCATGAGCCACAGTATGTACAATTCCACTAGAAGATTGTGATCTACTAGAGAACCTGGAGTATTTGGAACAAAGTATTTGTAAAATACAATCCTGTAACAGCAATTCAAGTCGACTCATGTATTTCAAGCTTGTTCTCTCCCTGAGATCAACATAACTGTTTAGTCAAGGTTTGCTAGGATTCTGTAACTCACATATTGTCAAATATTTACTTTGTGAACTCCAGCTAAGGTTTCAAGGAGATTATACTAAACTTCAAACTGCAGCACACAACTATTCAGGTTGCTCTTACAAATACCTTGGCTATCTTAAAAGTATTCTTTGCTCCTAAATATTACAGAGAAAATGTCAAGTTAGAAAGTATATTTAAAACAGTCTATATTGATCAGTTTCATTCATTTCTTAAACATAAAATGTTGTACTAAATAAGCTACTTTGCTGTGGCTTTTAATCAACTCCTCCTTCCTCTTCTCATGCACTTAAAGAAGCATGTTCCATGCACACACTACAGAAGGCATGTTTATTTGGCATAGGGCCTTTAAGCCCTGATCTCATATAAACAAATACATTTACCACTGAAAACCAGAGCAGTTACAGCAACATTATTTTCTCCTGTTTGTTTTAAAGTCCTTCTACTACAGAACTGCTATGTTCTGAATTTTCTGAACTCAGGGTTTACAGATGCACATTCATCTGCAACTTTTCAGTGTATAAGATTAGAAAGTGATGACTTCATACCCATACAGAAGGTTGCATGAACAGTTTTACATAGGATCACTTTAGGCTGGGCTCAGACACACAGTCTGACTACCACAGTTGAGCAAACTTGCATTACCACTTGGCCTGTGCTGCACCTGGCCTGATCTCCAGCTGATCCCAAGGTGGTGTTTTGATGCATAGCAAAGAGTGAGGACTCAAATGAGAGCAACAAGATAGTTCTGAAATTCAGAACTTGGAGCCAGATTAAAGCAGGAGCAACAAAATTTTGAGAGCACTCAACACTGCATAAAAATCAAAAAGTTAAGAGCAGGATTTATTTTGAAGAAATGATTGCAGTGACTTTTTTATATAAGCTTCACCTCAAAAGCTGAGCAAGCATGCAAAGAGGGCAGGTCAAACAGCCAGAGAGTGGCACACACTACCTGCTGGGCCCTCTGCGACAGCTTCGGCTCTGACCCTGCTTTCAAGCGGACTTGACCCTCTGCAGGAATCTGCACCAAGAGGAAGGCAGACAAACTGCGGGCAACCACTCGAAACCTTGCACAGGGAAAAGGACACAGAGACAAGGTGATAGCAAATTTACAAGTTCTCAACAGCAAGTAAACAGAAGTTCTATCTTATCTTGTGAGATATCTCTTGCATCTCAGAAGGAACACAGTAAAGGATTTAGAGAACCTGTTTGAATGCATCAGAAAAAAAATAAATCACTTTAATATATACCTAATAGGACATCACACATACCAGAGGATGATGTAATACCATGCCTATGAGATGTTACATCTGTTCCAAGCACAGGTAAAACCTTGAGGTCATATCTGAAATATGTTTAATTGCACAGCCACTGAAATATTGCCCCAAAGAATGAGTTGAACGAAACTAAGATTTCAGAGCAACAATCCTTCAACAGTATTACATCCCAGATGGTCTTTACAAAGGTATGTTTAAGTGCTTTGTTAAATCGGTGTTCCAATACAATCATTGAAGATTTTTTTTCCTGGCTTTCTTTCCATGATAAGCTTTATTTTAATATCTAACAACCAAACCTGGCATCTCTCTTTAGAGGGTAAAGTGAACAACAAGCAAACATACTTCTTTGAGCTTCTTTTAACACTTCCAACACATTAACAACATTAAAATGTAGAAGGCAATGTCCATGTGATCACATAAAACTCTTGTGAGGTCAGCTGGGAACAGCCTTCCACAGACCAGGTGAAAGTATTTTCCTCTAAGAGTCTCCCTTCAAACTGCATTTTTTTTCCTTTGCTTCCAGAAACTGTGCAGAAGTTCATACACAGATCTTAGCCATATTAAACACTTGCTAGTTCTTTTGCCATAATGGGTCCAAACAGCATTACAGATCTGGTGACAGCATGAATTCAGAACACCTTTCCACATTGCACTGTACAGTCTGGATACAGGCTGCACTTTGTTTAAACATGATGACTCCAATTAATCAACTGCAGTTTCAATCCTTACCTGGGTGACAAAGGAGACCTTCTGCCTAGCCCAATAGCACCAAGTATTCCAGAAGTCAACCTCTCTTCAGCCAATTGACTCTGCCTGCTTTGGATTGACAGCAGTGTCCGAATGACAGATTCAATCAGCACAGTGTCATCTTGCTCCATCTGAACCAAGGACAACTGCACGGCTTTATGCCACCAAAGAAACAGCTTTGCCTCCTCCTTTGCTGAGCTTTAGACAAGATTTACAGAAAACATCAATTTTTAAACAGTGTCAGATGCGTAGGTTAAGAAGTTTGTATCTCTTCCCCCCTAGCCCCATGAAGAATTCAGATAGTTAATTAATGACAGCTAATCTTAATATATGAGAACAGCACAACTACACTACCCCACCAGTTATCACACTACTGTAACTACTACAACTGTTGCAGATTTAATGCAGACAGGAGCAGGCAGTTTTTAGGGATCTGTAAGAGGACAAACAATGCTTCCTTTTAAGCTTTATATCTAAGAATAAATGATACCACAGTTGTAAGAATTAAAATATTTAAACTTGTCTAAGAATTTGTATAAAAGGCATTAAGTTGTATCTCTACTCCGTTTTTTTTTTCTTCCTCTCTTTACCAATAGAACACTTTAGGTAGCACTAGCTGTTGTTTCCACAACCATTTAGACTTTTAACATGATTTCAAAGAACAGGAAACATTTAAGCTTTTTGAGCAAAGCGAAGTTCCCTCTATGATATTTTTAATCTTCCCTCAAACAGTTTGTAGTTTAAGTCAACAAGCTCAGATTTTCCACATAAAGCATCAGCACGAGTTCCCTGCATCAGACTATCCTCACACCACTCCACTCAGTCACTTCCCACCCCAAGCACACTCAGCTTTCATGTTTAAAGCAAGGTTTAATTTGCTTGTATGGTAGCTTTGCTGTCTCCTTTACACTTTGGCAATCAATTACCAAGATACCTACAACAGGGAAAGTATTCTTTGAATGTCAAAGACAGCGTAAGCCTTCCTTTTTTACCAAAGTATTCTTTCACAGCAAATACGAACGTTATCAACAGTAATGCAGAAAAAGGCATTCACCAAATTTGCTACATTCTGACAATTTCAGCATCAGTTTTAAATGCAGTTGTTAGATACTTAAGTACAAAGTATTACCATTTTAACTCCAAAGTTATCAGTTTTTCTTCCCAGAACCCTGTTATCTAGTAAGCTGTTTTACAGTGATAAAGGCCTCTAACTATGGGCACTAGGTACACTAGGTTCAGGTTTGGTTTAAAGCTACAGAGCAGTCCCCTCTAAGCAGCTTGGAACAACAGGTCTCTCAAGAGTGTCAAAACTAAATGTTCAGCACATAACTCGTTCCACCTAGTGGACATTGTGGAAAGTGGAATCCACAGCGATTCAGGGTTTGCCTGAAGTAATGTTAACTGAGCACAAATCCAGACTGTGAATAAAGTCAAGCCTCGCTGGCTAAAAACTGACTAAAACTGCAACTGAAGCATTCAATTAAATAAAATTCCTTCTTCTGTTTAACCATAACTACCACTAGTATTGGCACTGCAACTGGGCAGACTCCGTTACAGATATAGAGGGACTGTCCAGTTCACCCAGCAGCCCGGTGAAATTAACCTAATCACAGAACGCATCTGGCTGGAAGAGACATCAAAGATCATCAAGTCCAACCCTCAATCCAGCACTGAAGGGTCACGTCTGTAAGCACCAGGTCCATATGCTGCTTGAACACCCCCAGGAATGGGGACTCCACCACTGCCCTGGGGACCTAATTACACCAGCTAAACAACTACAACCTTACTTGAAAGTCAAGGCATATTCAGAAGCCTTGCCTTTCATACCTTGGGTAAACTTTCTCCAGCCACTTGCTTATGGTTAACAGGACTTTCATTTCATTGCTAAGAGTTTGGTCAGTGTTCAGGCATTGCAGTAAGTAGACATAAAGGGTCAAGTAGCTTCCCAATGACAGACACTCCTGCAAGAATTCTTCCATGGTTAGCTCAGGAACTTGGAGAGAGGCGAGTATAGGGCCCCAGCCTAAATTCTGGTTGTGAGGATAATCTATAAAAGAAAACAAAAGGAAAGGGAAAACAGATGTGTGAGAAAGCAGTGCTCAGTAAAATGTAAGATCGAGAATTGTCTCACTGTGTTCCTGTTACAGAATTTGGGCTGGTTTAGCAGTTTTCCAGGTAATCAGTTTGTCACGGAACTGTGATGGAGAGAATAAAAAAAAACTCCATTATCACAGGGGCACTTCTGAGATCAAAGCAAGGTATTTTCTCAGCACTGAGTCAGGATTGAAATTTGAACATTTTGGCAAATGAATTTTAAATTAATTTTTTTATTTTATTAATTTAATTTGTACTGAAACCTGATCATATAGAATGGGTAAGAAATCAAAACGTAGCTGCACAATGATTATGTAAGCAGAATGGAAAAACAAAACCAAAACAAAAGCTTCTCTTGGGATGACTTTTTTCTCTTTCAAGTCCCCTCTTTAACTGGCAAAAATGGCAACCATTATACAGAGCATATCAGTTTTCACAGAGACAGGTATAGTTCTTGAGAAAATACACAGAGCAGTTGAAAAATCCAAGCCACAGTGGCTTAACTTGACTATACCTAGTCACTACATCATGCATCTGTGTGACAGTTAGGAGCCATTAGATGTGACAAAATGAGATTGTGCACAGCAGATTAAAACACAGTTCCAGCACTGGGCAACATGAAACTACAAAGATTCCAGACGAAGTGGACATCCAAAACTGATCTAAGTTTTTGTGACAAGCACAGAATCATAGAATCAACAAGACTGGAAAAGACCCCAAAGATCATCAAGTCCAACCTGTCACCCAGCACCTCATGACTAACTAAACCATGGCTTCAAGTGCCACGTCCAATCTTTTTTTGAACACCTCCAGGGATGGTGACTCCACCACCTCCCTGGGCAGCACATTCCAATGGCCAATCTCTCTTTCTGTGAAGAACTTTCTCCTCACCTCCAGCCTAAACTTTCCCCGGCGCAGCTTGAGACTGTGTCCTCTTGTTCTGCTGCTGGTTGCCTGGGAGAAGAGACCAAACCCCTCCTGGCTACAACCTCCCTTCAGGTAGTTGTAGACAGCAATGAGGTCTCCCCTGAGCCTTCTCTTCTCCAGGCTAAACAGTCCCAGCTCCCTCAGCCTCTCCTCATAGGGTTTGTGCTTGACACCTCTCTCCAGCCTCGTTGCCCTTCTCTGGACACGTTCAGGTATCTCAATGTCCTTCTTAAACTGAGGGGCCCAGAACTGGACACAGTACTCAAGGTGTGGCCTAACCAGTGCTGAGTACAGGGGCACAATGACTTCCCTGCTCCTGCTGGCCACACTATTTCTGATGCAGGCCAGGATGCCATTGGCTCTCTTGGCCACCTGGGCACACTGCTGGCTCATGTTCAGGCAGCTCTCAACCAGTACCCCCAGGTCCCTTTCCACCTGGCTGCTCTCCAGCCACTCTGACCCCAGCCTGTAGCTCTGCATGGGGTTGTTGTGGCCAAAGTGCAGCACGCAGCACTTGGACTTGTTAAATGCCATCATGCTGGACTCTGCCCAGCTGTCCAGCCTGTCAAGGTGCCTCTGGAGAGCCCTTCTACCCTTTAACAGCCACAAGCTGATAGCTTGGCCAAGAGTTTGCTATGGGGGACAGTGTCCAAGACCTTGCTGAAGTCCAGATGGACTACATCCACAGCCTGCCCCACATCCACCAGGCAGGTCACCTGGTCATAGAAGGAGATCAGGTTGGTCAGGCAGGACCTGCCTTTCCTAAATCCATGTTGTCTGGGCCTGATCCCTTGGCCATCCTGTAGGTGCACTGTGATTGTCCCCAAGACAATCTACTCCATAATCTTGCCTGGCACTGAGGTCAGGCCGACAGGCCTGTAGTTTCCAGGATCCTCCATCCATCCCTTCTTGTGGATGGGCATCACACTGGCCAGCTTCCAGCCATCTGGGACCTCTCCGGTGAGCCAGGACTGGTGGTAAATGATGGAGAGAGGCTTGGCCAGCTCATCTGCCAGCTCTCTCAGTACCCTAGGATGGATCCCATCTGGTCCTATGGACTTGTGAGGATCCAAGTGGCTCAGCAAGTCCCTAAGTACTTCCTCCTGGATTTCAAGGGCATTATTCTGCTCCCTGACCCCATCTACCAGTTCAGGAGGCCACTTATCCTGAAGTCCTCCTGCCTTGCTGTTGAAAATGGAGCCAAAAAAGGTATTTGGTACCTCAGCCTCTTCCTTATCTTTAGTTACAATATTCCCCTCCAGGTCCAATAAAGAGTGGAGGTTTTTCTTGCCCCTCTTTTTGGCATTAATATATTTATAAAAATGCTTTTTATTGTCTTTCACAGCAGTGGCCAGTTTAATTTCTAATTGGGCTTTTCCCTCTCTAATTTTTCTCCTACATGATCTAACAATATCCTTAAACAAATCAGAAGTTGCCTGCCCCCCTTTCCCTTAATTTTTTCAGAAGATGCTTGCCCATCCAGGCCAGTCGCCTTCCCCGGCAGCTCATCTTTCAGCACATGGGCACAGCCTGTTCCCATGCATTCCAAAGTTCCTGTTTGAAGTAGGTCCAACTGTCCTGGACTCCTTTGTTCTTAACGGCTTCTACCCAGGGTACTCTCCAAATTAGTTGCTTAAAGAAGGTGAAGTTTGCCCTCTGGAAGTCCAAAATAAGGGTTCTGTTATTGCTCCTCCTTGTTTCCCTGCATATTGAAAACTCCACTATCTCATGGTCGCTGCCTCCTACCATCACATCTCCCACCAGCCCTTCTCTATTTGAGAACAGCAGGTCAAGCAGGGCCTGACCCCTGGTAGGCTCACATAACACCTGCATCAAGAAACTGTCTTCCATACACTCTAAGAACCTTCTGGACTGTCTCCTCTCTGCTGAGTTAAGTTCCCAGCAGATGTCTGGCAGGTTACAGTCACCCACAAGGACAAGGTCTGATGATCTTGAGACAATCTCCAGCTGCTTAGAGAATATTTCATCGACCACTTCACCCTGATTGGGTGGTCTGTCATAGACTCCAACCAGGATGTGAGTTTTGTTAGCCCTCACTCTGATTTTAACCCACAGGCACTCAATCCTTTCATCCTCTACCTCAAGTTCTGTGGCATCAAGAGATTCCCTAATATACAGGGCCACCCCTCCTCTTCTCCCTTGCCTGTCTCATCTAAAGAGCTTGTAGCCATCCAGTGCAGTGCTCCAATTGTGTGAATCGTCCCACCATGTTTCTGCAATGGCAACTACATCACAGTTTTGCTGGTGAACCAAAACTTCCAGTTCCTCTTGTTTGTTACCCATACTGCATGCATTGGTGTCCATGCACTTCAGCTGGGCTGCTGATTTCTCTACTAACTCTAGTTTATGTCCCTCTCTCTCCCCTCCAGAGAGTGGTTTCATCACCCACCCCCTTCAGACCTAGTTTAAAGCCCTCCCAATGAGCCCTGTCAACCCTTGTACTAGAGTCCTCTTGCCCTTTCTAGTTAGATTCACCCCACGTAGGTCCAGCAGGTCAGGTGTTGTAAAAGTTGCCCCTTGATCAAAGAACCAAAAATTCCGCTGCTGGCACCATCCCTCGAGCCAACTGTTGATGGCATGAGTTCTCCTGTTCCTTTCAGTGTACACCCTTGCCACTGAGGGAACCGAGCAGAACACCACTTGAGCTCCTGCCCCATCAATCAATTGTCCAAGGGCCTTGAATTCTTTTTTGATTGTCCTGGTGCAGCAGCAGCAGGTGACAGGTTCCTACCTGCATTGAAGTAAGCAGTGATACAGGCTTCTGTTGTCTCTGCCATATGTCGCACAGAGGCCAGGCTCTGGCATGCTGCTGTGAGAAGAGGCATTGCTAGCAACCCATGCACTTTGCTGTCAATCCACTTTCGTAAGCTCCCCCGTAGTGACTCAGCTGTTGTAACACTGGAGTTGTTCATCATCATTAGTGTTTCTGTGAAGAGACTGCTGAGGGCCATATGACGTGTTTGCAGATCCATATCTGAAAGTCAGAAATAAGACCGTAGCAAAGAAATACTAGAACCCAAATTCAGCTTCATCACTGCACACTTCTTGTAGATTCTGGGGAAAGTCTTGCTCATTACACACCAATTCATAGAATGGACTAGGTTGGAAAGGACCATAAAAAAATCATATTTTTTTGCCTGTACTTATGAAACCGCAGTAAGAAACCCATTCCTTGCAGTCTCTTCTCTAGATGAGATAGCTCAACGTTCATTAAACAGAGTGACAGCTGATAAGCAGAGTACAGTAAAGCCCATCTATGACCTAGAGTCCTTTACCACAACTACAGTGCAAATAAATTGAATGATAAAGCACACTGACAGCCTCCAAGAAAATATGGGTCATATAGCACAGTTTAAAGCACAGCTCAGAGTGCAACAAATCAAGATTTTAGATGATTCAATTTGAAATATGTCCAAGATAAGGCCTGAAATGCTGCAGTCCCCACATGCATTTCAAAGATTCTAGATTTCCTGCAAATCCTAGTGTATAGTCTCAGAAAATGTTTTAAACCATCACTTGGCACTGCTTGAACATGTTATCATGGGCCTCCTGTAACAGTGCTCACAAAGCACAAACATTCCCCAAGCCTGGCTCTTAACACAGTCTAACTGTAGAGCAGACCTTTGGACATGTTGCTGGAAAAGCTTCTATTGTTATAAAAGAATGCTTTCAAGCAACATCAGGCATTGTGTGCACAACATGGGATTAATCGTTGGGAAAACACTGCCCAAAGAGGTTGAGGCATCCACACTTGCAGACTTGTGGAAACTCACCAGACAAGGCACTGAACAACCTCATTTTACTTTGAAGCTAGCCCAGGTCTGAGAAGGAAGTTGGCTTCCAGAGGTCCCTTCCAAACTAAACTAATCTATTTGTATAACCTACCTACTGTGGAAAAAAAATAAAAAGTGCCAGAAGTCCTGTCATGGCACAGCTCTCCAGCGAGATAAACGTCTTACCACAGAATAAATGCAAATGACAACACCAGAAGGTTAACTGACTTACCTACAATCACAACTAGTTTTACAGCCACGTTCCACTTCACAAGCTGCAGAGCACCTACCAAGTCCACCACCAGACACCAGGGACTACTGCAGTCCCTGGGACAAGTCTTGGTTCAGTGCCCAGGTGTTATCAACAGAAGGTGATGTCCCAAAGGCTCTTCAAAAAACCTTCACCAGCCCCCTCCCAAACATCGCAGAGAAGCTAAATCCAATGCATACTACTACTTTCTTGCCACTCTGCATTGGTGGCTCTCCTGCACTACACAGGCTGGCTAAGAAACAGGGATCATTCTCTTTCAGCCCTTTAACACAAGTAAGTGTGCTCAGGGGTTCATGCAACAGAGCCGCTCCTCATATACTGGAGCTCCCGTCTCTTCCAAAATTTCTCAGCTATGAGGAGTGTCAACAGTGACAAGCAAGCCTTTACTTCTCCTCAAGTCACCAAGGCTTTTGCTGACTATAGGGCTGTCCTACAGAGCTATACAAGGACTGAGAGACTACTAACACAAGGACTGAGAGACTACTAACACAAGGACTGAGAGACTACTAACACAAGGACTGAGAGACTACTAACACAAGGACTGAGAGACTACTAACACAAGGACTGAGAGACTACTAACACAAGGACTGAGAGACTACTAACACAAGGACTGAGAGACTACTAACACAAGGACTGAGAGACTACTAACACAAGGACTGAGAGACTACTAACACAAGGACTGAGAGACTACTAACACAAGGACTGAGAGACTACTAACACAAGGACTGAGAGACTACTAACACAAGGACTGAGAGACTACTAACACAAGGACTGACAGTTACCATTCTTAGATTTCAGACACTTTATATTCACTTTTGTTAGCACACCTGTGTGGGGAAAGTACAGGAGGAGACAACCTCTAACAATTATTCTTGTGTAGTATAGCAAAATAAATGATTTCACCTGATGTTTCGGCTTGTCAGAGTAAACTCAGGACGTATTGGTACTAAAAATGAGATCAATATAAATGCTGTGGGTACAGAGATACTATACTACTAGTGCGTAAGTGTAATTCCCCTTCTTCAATAGTCAAGTTATCCCAACTGCATGGCAGTTTGGAACCCTTTCGTAGAATCCAATCCCTGAAGACCATGGGAATGTATTTGTGTCACCCTTTCTGTTAAAAAAAGATGCAAATGACAAATAAAATTTTTAAAGGAATTAAAAAACTAGGCAGTAAAAAGAAGAACCCCTCAAGCTCCTGTATACCAGCCAGACTTACAACTTAATCCATTTCTTCTGTTGCTCCTGTCACACTTGCCAGCCCTTCAGAGGAATGTTCCTATCTTTGTTTTGTGCTAATATACCACCTATATATCTATATCTATCACCAAAGCTAAGCAATATGCCCTTTTACCCACAAGGAAGACATTATAATAACACAAGTAATTACATAGTCTCAGATGTTCAATGATCTATGCAGTCTAATAAAAGATCTTGACAGTTTTAAAGTAGTTTGCCACTTCTTCCATACAAACCTGGAGGATTAAAGATGACTACATCATCGAGTAAGTTGGACATTTCTTCTTCCAAAACTGCAAGGGTAATCTTTCCACTTTGTTCTAAGGTGCTGAGAAACTGAACCACCTGGCGAATGTAAGCTTGGCATTTCAGTGTGGCATCCTGGTAATCAAAATAAAATTTTTTAAAATCACGCCTAGAACTTTTCCCACACTCTGTAACATACAACAGCAGAACACTGCCAATGACAAGAACAGCTCAGACACTGCAAAACCAGTTTGACTTACAAGGTGGATGTGACTATCTGAAGATGCACCAAAGCCTGCTGAGATTTTCAGGAGTTTCACTATCAGTTCAGCTGCAGTGTCCTTAGCAAGGATAATAGAGGGAGGGTAGTGACTGTTGCAGTAGCTGATGATGCTCTGATAAGATGAAATGCCCACAAGCTGCCAGGGAAGGGAGCTGGTCTGTCCAAGAAGATTTATAAGTGGTGATTCCTGAAGATTTAAAAGATATCAGTCTAAGCTCCAGCTTCTTGGCTGTTTTAAACTAACATTCACAAGTACTCAATATCGGAAGGAAGTCTAGACTCCAAAATTTGAAGATGACAGAGCAGAAACTCCACAGAAAATAGAGGATCCATGGGAGTCTGTCTGCTCATTCAAGAGCAAGCCACCATATGTATTTCATTTCTAACACTCACATAACAGTACTCAGATTGCTGCAGTAGCTATAACCAAGGACAAAAGTCAACATGAGACATTAAAATTTGACATATAGACATGTAAAGACAGCTGGCAAGAAATGGAAACCTAGAACATAAAGTCACTTTAGCAGAGGTTTAAAAAAGGCATTACAAAAATAACACAAAAAGGTTATCTAAGTTCACAGTTGAACCAGAGACAGAAACCATATCCCTCAAATTTCCATTCAGTGAATCTTTACAAGTTGTTACTCTCATAAATACCATCCTGAACAGTACAACAGCCTACAGTGTCCACAACTCACACAGGCAGTGCAAGTATCTAGATGGAAAAGTCTCTCTGCCTACAAGCAGCAGACTAAGCTCAGCTATTACCACCCTACCCTCTAGGCTTTGTACACATCTGCAATACAAAAGGGACCCCCAGACACTGAAAAGCACCAGATTTCTACCAGATGTCATAGAACGAACACATACTCTAATTGTGCTGATGGCCATCACAACCTGAAGATTGTAAGGATCCAGAATTAACCCAAGTTAGACTACACCAACAAGAATGTGACAAGAATGTGACACTGGAACACAGGGCTGAGAAAGTTTGAGATTTAGGTCAAGGTGTCACAAGAACATTCTGGGAGGTAAAAAACAAGTGATGGCATGTCAGTTTAACACACTGCTGGAGGCTAGGAGGGAATTCCTGAGGTTGACTCATACAATGTACAAACAGGTGTGTTTTGAAGCTTGAGAAGCTTCTGATAAGCACACACATTCAGGTCAAAGCAGTGAACTCCAGTAATTTTCCTGAACTGGAATACAGTGTTGATCAGTCTGCTGGTGACATCCTGGCATGGCATCTCCTAATACCTCAGCGGAAATGGAAAATGGAAGACACTGCAAGCAGGAGAAAGTTGGCAGATGTGAAATGGGACTCTCAAAGATTACCCAGCCCCTTTGGGAGTCCTCCAAAAGTAATGGACCGAATGACACTGTGCTAGACTTACCCACAAGCTCTTAGCAAAAGCAGGGACTTGAAACCTAACACCCAGTGATTTTCTTTCTTATTCCAACAGCTCAGAAAAATTAGAACACCACTATAAATGAGAAAAGCACTGAGAATCACAGATGATCAAATCCCCCTTCAGAGCAAGAGAACAATAAAAAACTCAACCTAAGAATCAATACATGAATTAATCTGTCCCCAGTAATTCATCAAAAGCAGACAGTACCATGCTTCTGGAAGATATATCTGGCTTTAAGATGTTACATTATTGTGACTTGTTGTCACATGATAGGAAGTTAAGAAGGGAGCAACTTACAGTTAAGAAATAAATGTTTGCAAAAACAGTTCTGAGTAAGGACTGAACAACACTTATTTATAACTCTGGAGAAAACATGTGCAAGCAGACAAATATTTTCTATTTAGACAGCTATGACAAACTCAGTCAGATCAAGTTCTTCTGCTAACTTCACAAGAACTAATCCCATTGCTGAGCTGTGCTTAACACAATCAACCTGAAGAGGGACTACTGCTGAAGAACTGAAAGTTGGAAAACATCACAAACATGCACAGTAAAACAGTCGACATATGCTCTTCATAAATGAATGATTCCTTACCATCCCTCCACATGCTGCCACTCAAAAAAGAAGCAAGGCACACCAGGGATCTATGTGATTTGATGTGACAGAATAAATGTGACTCAGCAAGCCTCCCTATTCTTCTCACAACACCACAGGTGCTACAGGTTCAAATGCCACAGTCACACCTGCTTCTGCACTCAAGTCAGCAGAGTAGCTGAATTAATAAACTGGGCATATGCTAGACACCCATAAATACGTACACACACACATAGACACATAGGCATGAACAACACATTTGCACTTACACATAGGTGCACATAACTGGCACATAAACATACACACACATATTATAGGTGCACACATAAATTGTTAATACCTCTACTTTGCATGTGCTTATAGCTAAAGGTCTCCAAAACGAAGAGAGAAAAGGAAACAGACATTTTAATTAAGGGCTGCCTCAAGAGACAGGAAAGCTAAACCATGCAACGCCCCATCAATCAAAGGAAAAACAACTGCAGCAGCTTTATGTATAAAAATCAATAGTGTTTAAAACACTGATTAAACATACATACATATTTGTTCTTTCCAATACCCAGAGTGCCTTTCTGTAACTCCAGGAAACTGTCTGTATTTATTTGCTTACTATTTACAACAACACTGGATCAAAGAACCTACAGAAGCTTCTTAAAGTGGATAGCAGCTGGATATTTTCCACATAAATTAGACAAAATGCCTCACATAAGGAATTAGTCTTGGCCACCTCTGGGATAACTGTTTGGGGTATTTTTCCTATGCAAAAAACAATTCTGAGTTTGTTGTTCTTCAAATGAAAAAGAAGTCATACCCTGTGTCCTTGCTAGCAAAGGCTTCATAGACAGACAGGTAGGAACCTTCCAAAAAAATTACCTCTTTGCCTATAAGTTGCTCCTCCTTTGCCAACAGGACCATCATATATAGCAAGCAGACAATCATGTTGTGAGTCTGAGGATGAGGGTTAGGATTCCAGGCATCAGAAAGGACACTGACCCAGTTTATTTCACATAGAACATAACCCAAGAATAAGAAACAACTCTTGGGGCTGCCTCTTTCAATCTAGGAAGAAGAAAGGAAAAATGACAGACACACAAAACAATGTACAAGTTCCTTAGCAGCTACACATTCACAACAGCATTTTAGGCCAGCAGAGGAGGAGGCAGATATTACTTCTCCATTATTTTGCCCTCCCACCAGAAGACCTGCATATAAAACTTTCTAAGCCTCTCAAACCAACCAGTACGGAATAACAAGATACTGCAAATTAGAAAAAACAAAACACACACAAAAAAAACACCACACCCCACCACCAACCCCACACTATTACGAACTCTTAGATGCATGATTGCCTCCATTTCTCTTCACTCTATGAAACTAAAAAACTCTGAGCCTGTTCAGAACTGCAAAAACTCATCCTAAACAGGTAAGCAGTAAATCCTGGAGCATTTCCCCACCAATCTGCAGCTTTGTGTTGTATCAGACAAGTTGGAAATGAGAACATGACAACAGTAAAATATACTACCTGTAACTAAATATATAGGTAATAAACAAGACAGATAAAGCAAAGACAGAATACAAAGACTGTCAGTTTTACCACTCCCTACAACTTTGTCTAAAATTCAATAATGCTCACAAGACAAAAATCACTCTGCTGTGAATGCTAAAAACAAACTTTAATAGCTTATTTCTTAAAAGAACTGTCTCCAGCTTTCCAGTTGTTTTCAAGGACAACACTGACTATGAACTTAATTGAACAGATGCTGTATACTCACTTTAAAGAACTCTTCCATAAGCATTTGGTCGGGATGCATTTCCTTCCATGGGAGCTTTCTGAACTCAGTATGAAAAGTATAGAGAATAAACTCTGGCATTTTGGGGGCTGTGCAACACTCACAGTAATGCATTAAATGTAACCAGAGAGCCCCGTGGTGACTTGGCAACAGCTTATCTAGATTAAAAGAAAACAGCTGAATTAACAACAAGAAAAAAAATTTAGGAAAAGCCTGATTACAAAAGGAAGTCTAATTTTGAAGATGAAAACCCGTAAATGAAAAGTTAAACTAGAATATATTAAATAAAAAAAATGCACCTTAAATATTTTGGATTTTTACTCTCCAAATCAGCAAGTGGAAGAGCTTACGATTTCATGTCTTTCCTCAACCTTTCAAGAGTTGTTGCACAATAATCTAAAGTTATAAAACATTCCTTCATAATGCACAACTTTTTTTTTTAATACTACATTACCTCCGTTTTTATAAAACACAAATTAGTGTGGGTTTTTTATGACTTACTTTTACAAGGTAAGTTTGAATCTAGTTCATCTCTAAAAGTTGCTAAGTACTGTGAAAGGGTTTTTTTCATTCCTTTGCATAACTGCACACTAATAACTGATGCTAAATATCAGCTAGAAATGATCAATCTTGGTAACTGCTTAGATACATTGATTGGTCATCACGATACACTATTGCATAAGTTGTACAAGAACAATAAACAGACCTGGAATGAAGTCATGCACTACTCATGACAGCTCATTTTGCTTTCTTCCTTCATATTGACATTGTTACGTGACAGATGTGCATCTATGAACCACATTATCCACCCATGACAAGGTGAAAGGTTGTCTTTTAATAACGAAATAAGTAAGTTCTCTTGGTACCATTGCAATAACCATAGGGGCTAGAAGTTAATAGCAAACAAAATCTCACATCCCACACCTCAGTCACAAAAAAACCCAAACACCTCTTTTAGTCTGATAGAACAGTGTCACTACATTATAACAGCATAGATTTCACCCACCTTTAAAGCTCTCATGCAAAAGCTTGATGCAATGTGCAAACAGATGGACCACAGTGGATGCTACAGGAGTGTCACTCTCTAACCAAGGGTAACAGGGCTGGCTACTTAAGAGAAGCAAAGCAACACAAATTTCAGTGCTGAGTTACCAGATCATAACCACATCATAAACATGCAGAGCCTCAAAAATGGTTAAGGGAGCATCTTCTTTACAAGGAGAGACTGAGGGAGCTGGGTCTCTTTAGTAAAAGGTGAGCGCCAAGAGGATGGAGCCAGGCTCTCCTCGGCGATGCCCAATGACAGAACAAGTGGCAACGGGTGGAAGCGGAGGCATAGGAAGTTCCATGGAAACAGAAGAAAAATTTTTTCACCATGAGGATGATGGAACAATGGAACAGGCTGCTCAGGGTGGTTTGTGGAGTCTCCCTCTCTGGAGATACTCAAAACCTGCCTGGTTGCGTTCCTGTGTGATCTGTTGTAGGTGATCCTGGTCTGGCAGGGGAGGTTGGACTATATCTTTTGAGGTCCCTTCCAGCCCCTAACAGGCTGTGATATATTCTGAAGTATAGTAAGTCCATATAATAGGTAGTATCCAGTAAATCAACATTGCAGGTATCAATAGTCCTTTCATTCAAACTCAGCTCTTCAAGACTGCCTGTTTCTTCCTTACAAGAGGTGCATATTTTAATGCCACACTACCACTGAGTAAGCAGAGATTGTTTTGATGTTCATAACTAAATTAAATACCAAAACACAGGAATTTCTGAATCACAGCAAATACCCCCTGCAGGCAACCTTCTAATTAAGTGCTGGAGATGTGCTAACAGCTCCAAAAGCTTTTGGCTTTGAAAGAAGGTAAAATTTAAGTCTATATCACTACAACTAACACTCCATATGAAGACAGTAGATCATTATTATAGGACTGATTTGGTCCAAGGTTTCTTTATGTGCCACTAGCACATAGGCTGTATTTGTTTGGCTTTTTTATTTTGTTCTACAGAGTTATCAGTACAATGGAGGCTAAAATTTAAATTTGAGTGCTTCCAAAACTAAGTGCAATCCATATTTTTCTCATCTCTGCCTCTTGATCAGATCTTGGTTATATTTCCTGTGTCTAAAATAATTATTCAATCCAAGTCTTGGAAAATTTAACTTACAAGGACTCATGAATTAGTTTTGTAACTCAAGGATAGTATGCAAGTACAGTTACTTAATGGAAGGTCACAATATAGTCAGGAATCAGAAAAAAAGAATCAAGTAACAATAAAGGCCATTCATATAGGGTTAAAGTCCTTACTTTAGGACAACAATAAATTTACTTTAAAAATGCTATATATACCTTGCATCTTCCTTATCCAGGACTAGTATCCATGGTTTAAAGAGTCCAACGATAACTGAATACAAGGACTGCAATGCTAGAAGAAAACAAAACAAAGAAGTTGTTTAGGGTTTTTTTCCCTTAAAATCAGCAACAGTCAATGTAATATACATTTTCCGGACTTGAATACAATGTCCTCACATATTCCAACATTTAAACAGGTCTTCCTAGTCAAATGAAAATGTAAAGTGCCTATTACTAACTCTGGTTAACAATATGGTTGTTTTAGCAACAATCACAAGCATTTTGCATTGTTTATGTGTTTAAATTGATATTAATAAAACATCTGAGATCGTGGGTAAGACTACTCACACTTTAAACCTGCATATACTAAAATAAAAGGCGTTTGGGGTGATTTTCTCCAAACAAAAATCACACCATGAAGAAATTCAGTAGTATCTCACCTCCAAATCTCTGCTCAGTGTGAAAGACTGTATGTTTCTGAAGAAAGTATGATTCCTTCACAAAATAATTTTAAAGCAAGCTCAAATATAAACAACAGCTACAGAGCACATGGCCACAAAGTAGCATCAACATTTCTCATTTATCTTTTACTGTTCTCATTACTGCTGTGTATTTAAATAGTCTTTACCAGCGGGAAAGGAGAGAAAGAAAGTGCTTCTTCCAGAGTTTCTACGTTCTAAAATCTGCTTTGAAGACACATTACCTGCTAGAATTCTGCTGCTGCCAACAGGCTCTTGGGCTAAACCAGTAGCTTCAGTGTCAATAAGCCTCTTAATGAGATACTCCAGAAATGTGTTCACTTGAGCCACATAAGGACTCCATTTTGAAAACAAGCCAAAAGTCCTGAAATCCATAGATGCCAGTCGGAGCTTGCAGAAAGATGTGGAAAGCCATTCTATTGTCTCTCTAACCTGTAAAAAGAAGGAAACTATTAATCAGCTACAGAAAGACCATACAGCTAATCTATTTGTCATTGCTGGGAATCTGTTTCAGATGAAAAATGTAATAAATCAAGCAAAGAGAGACCCACCTGCTCTGCAGAGAGGAGACTTTTTGCAGCATCCTGCAATACCGAATTTTCAGTAGAATCACTTTTCTTGAAGCTTCCCTGTTCAGCCACCAGTGAATCACATCCCAAAGCTTTAAGTGATGCCTTCCAACAGTCAGGGCTTAGAAGCTGCTCTGATGAGCCTTAAGAGAAAGAGAAGGGAATGTATTTGTGAGGAGAAAGATATTAATCTTTTTCTCAAAATTAATCAGAAAAGGTTGAAATTAGAGCTCCCTACCACATGAAAAAAACCATAAGGTAAGGCATGATTTAAAAAGCCCCGTGTTTAAGGGTGAAAGGTACCTCTAACCCCCAAACATAAGTTAACATTCCCCTTCGGCATCCACATGCTCTCATCCTACAGTTTCCTTAGCAACAAACACATTGTAAGACACCACATATGGTTTGACAGAAAGAAAGTACTTTTCTCCCTCATTTTACAGGCACAGTAGATTATGGGTAGCATCTGAAGTCAATCAGGACATTTTCAGCAAATTTCCATATCCTAGGTCAGCATAATTACAATTGTCAGTCTGACAATGAAGGGTGCTCAAGGACAAGGTTGCTACACTACAGACTGTGGCATAATTACAATTACTGTTTCCATTAATAGAAACTTCTCTTCCATCCCTTTCCTGTAACACGGGCAGAAAAATCTGTTGTCACTGATGCATGTACTTTGATCTGCAGAAGAATATTTCTTTCTACTAGAGCTAAAATGCGTTCAATAAAAACACATCACATGTTTCTATATGCACTTTTGTGTGCACATTATAAGACAGTTGAAATCATTCCATGTTTGTGGCTATTTAACTCTACTGCATGTAGTTCACTTTTAAGCTGGAAGAGATCTGGACAAAAGGCTTAGTATGCATCAATTCACATACTCACTTTGCACAAACAATCTTAGGAAATCACTATAGTGATCTGGGAACTGATACTGGAGAAGGTTAGTCCAATGTTTGCAGAAGATATTAAATGGCATCAAAATATCCTCTTCAGGTTCAAGGCCACACGCATTGAGAGCCAAGTGAATAGACTCCAGAAGCTGGGTACGTTCAGATAGAGGTGGCTTAGCAATGCTTAACCACTGCGTAAGGTCAAACTAGAACACAGGACAGGAAGTACTTGTAAGTAGAAAATCTAACAATTACTACGCCTTTAGGAGAAGGAAGAAATCGTCAAGGGTGATGGGGCAGATTTTTATATTTAGGAGAAACCTAAGTTTGCACATGATTAGCTCTAACTCAAAACCAAGGTAACTGTTCCCAAAGATTATGATTTAGCATACTCCAGAAATCCCTAAATTTAGGAAACAACCCCTGCCAGGGGTTCTCAGATTCATAAAGATGTGTATGAATTTCCACACTTCAGTATCACTGCCAAACAAACACTTACAAGCGTTACACTGAACTCATCTCTGTAGTCCATAAGTTTTCAGGTGGGGGTACAAAGCTTTTTCAGCCTCTGGGCCATCTGTTCAGAATTAGGTCAGCAGGGACAATACTAATCTGCTACTAAGGACAGCTCAGAGTCATGCCCAAAACAGCCTGCCTGCTACCCACAGCTATTTCTGTGTCATTAAGAGAATCAGAGTGGTATTAAAGCCTAATGGTAATTTCTCCACCAACAATACAGGTACACAGCCTTGAGAGAAGAGATTTGGAAATCACCTGCCCTAATTCTCTATGTTTTAAGATAGGCAGGAATAACAGGTGCCAAACAGAGATGAAAGATTCAGACATTTTTTCACATTTTTGGGGGGTTTGTTTTCAGGATACCTTGGATTCACTGGCCATTTTGATGAATGCCTCTGGATAGACATCAGGCAGAACAAGAGATTGAGAGCCTGCTTTAATTTTAATATAATAATAACTGAAGAGTAAGCCCTATGAAGCATATACTATCTGAACTAAGAAAAGATTGGTTAAGCTTCCTGTTTGCTTTTGCCTCCAGCCCCTGTTGAGCTTAAATACAACACATGCCATTTGGGATGAGCAACACAGATCTATAGATCCTGTCAATGTTGCTTTAAAATACCAGATTTGCACCTCTTTCTTAGCCTAAACTCACAATCTTCAGGGAAAGAACACACAAAATCAAAACAGACACAGTTCTGATGAGAACTCTACCTTTGTAAGTAGCATGAAGACAACGTCACTGTTATCCTCACTCAGAAAGGCCACAACTTTTTCATATAAAGTCACAAATTCGTTGGGAGAGGCAACAGGAGTGAAGTAAGGAGAAAGAAGAGTACAGAGCCTTCGATTTTGCAGGACAGTTTGGAGGAGGCGTTTGCATTCTGATTTGGTCCCACTGACGAACACCTGAGCAAAGTGGGAATGGTGAGAAAAAAAACAGTCCAGTACAAATCTACTGGAAAAAACACATCTGAGAGCTTTTTGTCAAGACAAGCACCATTTTGGTCCTCTTTTATAAACAAAAATTTTCTCCAAAACTAGGACTGTAGGAGCTCAATAGCAACAAAACACTACTATTACACAAGAAATAACTTAAGGAAACTTAAGAACGGCATTTGTGACCACACATGTTCTCCAAAAGCACCTAGTAACACAATTCTTGTTACGGGACAGCAAAAGAAAATGGATTGAAATTTCAGCCGCCAGGCCTGATATTAGGAAAACTTTAAACAGAACTACAGCTGTGAATGAAGGCCTTCCAGCACTTCAGTGGTTAAGGATATCTGTACAAGTAAACAAACTGCTTCTAAGAGATCAAAATTAACACATAGACCCATAGCAGAGCCCAATACTTTTCTCAGAGTACTCAAGTACGTTACTGCCAAGAAGCACTTAAAATACTAGCAAACTTCTGGCAAACTCTCTACAGAGAGTATTGCAAAGCTGTAGAAGAGAGGTGGCTAAACAAGAAGCTGGCAAGATATAAATGAAAGTGATCAGTAACAGCAAAATATATACCAAAATACTCTATTACACACTGCAATTACCCAAACTTTAGTTATTAGCCCAAAAATCCAGCCTAACTTTGCATTTAGCTAACACGGTGAGCATTTATTAGCACCAAGCATGCATCTCAGAGTAACAGTTTTTATTTTGCTTTTAGGCAAGTTCAAACTCTCCTAAAGACTGCATATGTTGTACAATTAGTTGAAAGGAAAACGGAATGGAAGCTTAGAAGTCAATTTTCAGGCTTCTGAATATTTTAGACCCCAGTATCAGCAGCCAGTTGGAACAAGCTTTATCACAGAATGGTTTAGATTGGAAGGGACCTTAAAGACCATCTAGTTCCATTGCCCCTGCCACAGGCAGAGACACCTTTACTAAATCGGGTTTCTCAAAGCCTCATCCAACCTGGCCCTGAACACTTCCAGGCATGGGGCATCAACAACTTCTCTGGGCAACCTGTTCCAGTGCCTCATCATGCTCACAGTGAAGAACTTCTCCCCTGTACTCAATCTGAATTTACCCTCTTTCATGTAAGGCACACACAAAACAATTCTTAGGCATGCAGAAATGAGAGAATAAGCTCACCTGGCCTAGAATTTCAATGCAGGACGTGAAGAATTGCCTTGTAGGAGGGTTGCGTTGAGTTTCATCACACACATATTCCACTAATGTAAAAAACAAACTAATTCCAACCTTCTTAATTGCAGGCATAGGCTGCACTTTGTAGATATTTATTAAGGCTCTGCAAAAAAAATAAAGTAGATTAAATTATGTATGGAAAATAATCTGTGACAATAAAGATTGCCAATATATAGCCTTGAGATGGGTATTTTATGGCTCACATGACGCTCAAGCATGGGTTCATGGCATCACAGCACAGCTGAAGTTGGGAGGGACCTCTGGAGGACATCTCTACCACCCACTCCCCAGCCAAGCTACTTGCCAACTACATCCAGAAGGCTTCACAGTATCTCCAAGGATGGAGCCTGCACAGCCTCTCTGGGGAGCCAAAGGCCACCCCTCACAGTACAAAGAGTTTCCTGACATTCAGAGGGAACCTCCTGTGTTTTAGTCTGTGCCCAGTGCCTCTGCTCCTGTCACTGGGTACACCTGGAAAAAGCCTGGCTCCATCTTTCTTCAGGTATTTCTATACATTTAGGCTAAACAAATCCAAGTTTAGTTCAAGTAATTTTGCTGCCTGAAATGGGTACCTCCAAACCACAGAAAGTCTCCAAAATAAGTCAGAATGTGATCATCAAAAGATTTTTCAGAGAACAGTTCCAACAGATTATTTCTCCCTCAAACCATGTGTTCATCCTGTTCTTGGGCCATCTCTCAACTGTATTTGTGCTGCAAGATGATTTACTTTGTTTTAATTAATAGGCTCAGCAACAAAAATTCAAATAGAATCAGTATTTTCTTGGGTATTCCCAAATACATGTGCTATTGATCTTAAACTCCCATCATCACCGATTTTTAATTAAAACATCTGAAGAACATGCGATTCAACCGATTTAAATCCCAAGAATTACCTAATACACAGAATTTTTCACACTAATGATCAAGAATGAATACACAGAAATAGTATCCAGAAATAGAACGAGCACACTATAGGAAACCAACTACAATAAACAAATCCCAGCAGAAACCTACAGGATTGAGAAGAATGATGTTGCAAAACTTTACCACTGGGATGAACTATAAAAGGCCTTCAAGAAAAAGAGTGCCTTGATTAATGGATTTATTCACACATCCCCCTAAAGTATTACATTGTTCTTTTCCACTGCATGATTTTGTTTCACATATTGAAAAGCTACTTCAGCAATAACTCTCTATTAAACTACTACGTCCTGCACTATCACAGGGAAAAACCTAGAGATATTAAAGCAACGTAATTTAGCCCACAGCTGAGACAGCTATGATACAGGTCTGTCACTTTCTAAAGTTTAACATAACATTTCTGTCATCACCCAGTGAGCTTCTGAAGCTATGGGCTTCAGAATACGGGCTATCCTAATACACAGTAGAATAAGCTGAAGTAGAAAACAATCCTGTGTGCCCTGTTTACACAGAACCACAGAATTGTCAGGGTTGGAAAGGACCCCAAGGATCATCTAGTTCCAACCCCTCTGCCATGGGCAAGGACACTTTCCACTAGATCAGGTTGCCCAGAGCCACATCTATCCTGGGCTTAAAAACACCCAGGGACGGGGCTTCCACCACTTCCCTGGGCAAACTGTTCCAGTGTCTCACTACCCTTATGGTGAAGAACTTCTTCCTGACATCTAATCTAAATCTACCCTCCTCTAGCTCGGATCCACTCTCCCTAGTCCTGTCACTACCTGACACCCTAACAAGTCCTTCACCAGCTGCTGAGGGTGAATGATCTCCGGATAATGGAGTTACTCCTTCAGAGGTCTGTGTCACAAACCTGCAGGTCTCAGGATTCCAGCTCTCTTACTAGCCCAGGCTGCTAAGCATTACCATAAAAAAAAAAACCCACACACAAGAAGGTTTCACATTTCGAATCCAACGTATAGAAAAGGAAATATAAAACACCACTACCTAAAACACTGTCCTAACAACTTACGTTATAAAATTTTCCACATGTACAGCTGCTTCCACAACACCCAGAGAAGGTGGCTTCATAGCTTCTGCCTGCAGTTGTCTCACTTCTTTACGCAAAGCATGAAGCTGCTGGCTCACTGCTTCATTTTTATGTTTCCCTTCAAACTAAACAACAAAGACACATACATTTCAGAAATTTTTTTTGCTAGAACTCTCTGACGTTGTGCCTATTTGTGAAAATTAAGCAAAGCCCAGTAAGAGAAATATGAATGTAGATGGCTTTCCTTTGAAATCTTTGATCAGATTTAGTGTACCTTGCCCAAGCACACATCCTTAGTCATGTTCCC
Source organism: Indicator indicator (assembly GCF_027791375.1). NCBI lineage: Eukaryota > Metazoa > Chordata > Aves > Piciformes > Indicatoridae > Indicator > Indicator indicator. The sequence continues at coordinate 12,282,991 of NC_072053.1, read as the reverse complement.
ACTTATTTATCACACAGTAAATTTATGTCTTGTATGTAAGACTTCTAATTCACATGGACTGGAACTTAAGAGGGGATCAAGAAATTCATATAACAAGCAAAATGGGAATATTTCTATAAATATTTTCATGCTTCTATTACTGCCAGTGAGTAAATTCACACATTGAGAAGTAGTTAGAACAGATGCTATGAGCAGAACAAACTCTATGCAATAATCTGTTCTTCAACTGTTGATCTCCATCTCCTTTTGAGCACTGCATATTAGGTATTACAGGTAATTATTAAGTGTGCATGGATTTATTTGATCAGCTGCTACCATTCTTAGAATCATAGAATCACAGAATAGCCAGGTTGGAAGAGACCTCCAAGATCATCCAATCGAAGTGATCACCCAGCCCTAAGCCCTCAATTAGACCATGGCACTAAGTGCCTCATCCAGTCTTCTTTTGAATGTCTCCAGTGATGGTGACTCCACCACCTCCCTGGGCAGCCCATTCCAATGGACAATCACCCTCTCTGTGAAGAACTTCCTCCTAACATCCAGCCTATACCTCCCCTGGCACAGCTTGAGACTGTGTCCCCTCATTCTGCTGCTGGCTGCTTCAGAGAAGAGACCAACCCCCACCTGGCTACAACCTCCCTTCAGGTAGTTGTAGACAGCAATGAGGTCACTGCTGAGCCTCCTCTTCTCCAGGCTAAACACCCCCAGCTCCCTCAGCCTCTCCTCACAGGGTCTGTGTTCCAGGCCCCTCACCAGCTTCCTTGCCCTTCTCTGGACACGTTGCCGTACCTCAACATCTCTCTTGAATTGAGGAGCCCAGAACTGGACACAGGACTCAAGGTGTGGCCTGACCAGTGCTGAGTACAGGGGAAGAATAACCTCCCTTGTCCTGCTGGCTACACTATTCCTGATACAGGCCAGGATGCCACTGGCTTTCCTGGCTGCCTGGGCACACTGCTGGCTCATGTTCAGCCGACTACTGACCAGCACCCCCAGGTCCCTCTCTGTCTGGCTGATCTCCAGCCACTCTGTCCCCAGCATGGGGTTCTTGTGGCCAAAGTGCAAAACCCTGCACTTAGCCTTGTTAAATCTCATCCCATTGGCCTCTGCCCACCCATCCAGCCTGTCCAGGTCCCTCTTGTAACCATTCAGCCATTTCATTTTGCTTATCCATGTCCAAACAGAAGTGATGCAAAGTCTCTAACCTGTATGGTTAGAAGAGCTGCTCCCTGACAACCTTTATTTGAAGTTCCCCAGCACTCCAAATGGAGAGTGATCTGCTCTTCCCGATTGACATACAGCTTAGGTACTGTGTCCAATATTTCACTATTAAGAGCAACATGCTGAGATTCCCAGAGAGCTGCAGTCCTGAAAAGCATTTATTAATAAAGTTACAAAAATCTTTGCCAAAACCAGTAATGCTAAAATTTTATAAGCAAGAGATGAGATTTCAATTTAATGTGCTTTTACAAAGACTTGTGACACTTGCCTAGAAAACAAAGAAGGTTACTAAATGGAGTTAAAACTTCAAAGTAATAAAGAAATAGGTTCATAAGAACAAAACTACTTAAGTCCACATGAGTTCCCTTAATTACTCTCTATGACAACTTCAAAAGGAAAATAAATAGATCACTCTCTGGAGGAAATAAAATTTTCCACCAGACGAAAAGAAGTTGGACAAGAAGGGGCAACTCAGTCCACAAAACAAAGCCCACCTAAAATTGATGCTGAAATGGTTTAGACACATTCTCTCTTGGGCTTAGCAAGTTGTGTTCTGATTTATAATATTGTTCTTTAACAACTACATTGTGTGAGAACAGCTATAGATTCATCAGCTGATTGAAAATAACTCAGCTGGATTCTCCTATTAGGAATATTTAAGTCAGAAAGTCTCTTTCATTCACAAGGCTAGTAGTCCAGAAATCAAATTTCCCTCTTGAGGGTTGCAGTGCTTGCTATAGTAGTTTAGCCTAGGCTAAAGAGGTTGTATTTCAAGAAGCATGCCAAATGAAACTAGATGCTCTCTGATGCAATTTCAGTTATTAGATAAGGCTTGTATAAGTCTCATCTTACCTAAAGGAGCGGAATAATAACATTATAGCCAATATGAAGGGGAAAAAAAAAGGGACAAGAAGCAGAAGTCAAGTACTGACAGTCTTGTGCTAACACCACAAAAAAGGATGCTCTAAAGGGTACCTGAAGACATGCTAGACACTTAGTGAGGCAGAAGGAGAAGTTGTGTCTTACTTGGCATGTCGCTGCAAGATGTTAAGGTCGGTGCGCATGAGCTGAATTGCTTCTTTCTGACTTACTAGGCTGGCAGAAGAAATAACTGGCACAGGAGCTTTCACTGTCTGGAGTGGAAGAGGGGGCTTGGGAGTATCAAACTTCAAATTATTCATTATCCTCTCTTTGGCTAGAAAAGAAAGCACCAGCAAGTTTTGTCAACAGGAAAAGCTTATGAGAAACTGAGCAAAAACTTCATTTTTTGGCACAAAATGTTTTTAGCAGCAGACAAATATTTCAGAGGATTCTTCCCTTTTATATTTTATATACATATAATATATATTAAAAATATATATATATATATCACTTAAACTAAAGTCAGTAAAAATAAAGATTTATTTCGCAGAGATAATTTCATGACCAGCTCCAGTATGCAAACATTAGGATCCAAGGCTCCACTGCCTTCTTTGTTCCCCCAGTCACTCCCTTTCCAACTTCGTAGCATCCCATTTATTCCCCTTAGCTGACATAGGCTCCTAGACCCTGTCTAAGTCAAATTCATCTTCCCCACAATTCATTCTTACCTCTAGTTGAAACAGCTCCAATTCCTCCCCAAAGCACAGCCTCATCCTATGTCAGCCCCCTTCCTGCTGATTCACATTCACTTCCTTTGCCCAAAGAGTGCCAACTGACCTATGAAACTATTCCACCTTCTTTATATTCCCTCTTTTATCTTCCTCTTTATTAACAAGTACCCAAAAAAAATAAAATCTCACCTTATCTTTAATACACCTGACTGTTATGCCCTTCTCAACTAGAACACCATGTCATGAACCTTTCACCACACCGCAGTTCCAGGGAAATGCATTGGGAGCAACACCAGAAAGAACCCAATAGAGACAACCTTTATGTTTTCAGTTACAGTGGGTTTTGCCTATGCTTGCGGATGTATCTATCTAAACTTTTGGAAAATTCAGTCTCCTTGGAATATGCTCTATGCAGAGGAACCTTCAGGGATCTCATCCACAAAGCACATGACCTGCTGTTCTGTGATGTGGCAAACCTGAAGCCAAACACATGGATGCTAGCCTTTCACATGAGCATCTTAGTGAAAACACCATGAAAATTTTGTGTGTGGGGATGTAGCAATAGGACAAGGGTAATGGCTTTACACTGAAAGAGAACAGGCTTAGAGTAGATGCAAGGAAAACATTCTTGGGGTGGTGAGACACTGGAACAGCCTGCCCAGAGAAGGCCAGGTTGGATGGGGCTTTGGGCAAGCTGGTCTAGTAGGAGGTGTCCCTGCCCACAGAAGTAGATGGTCTTTATGGTCCCCTTCCAAGCCAAACTATTCTGTGATTCTATGAAAATACTATACCCATATAAAACAAACTGTATTAACATCTTTATTCACAGGCATCACTGTTTCTAAAGAAATCAGAACATGATAAACTCTTTCTGGCCTACTTTCATTAACGATATCATTATCTCTTACCTGATAAGCGGTTGGTGAAATCTGTTTGCCCTGCAGAAATACAGGTGCTATGTGACTCAAGCTGAACCTGCAGCCAAAGGTTTAGAGCTTCCTGAAACTCATGGTGTACAAGTTCAACATTGACATACTCCATCCACAAATCCTAAAGCACAAAAGAATTGCATTATCATTTCCACTTTGGTCAGTACCATACACTGTGCCTCTATTCCGGTAGATGGAGAACTGAAATAAAACCCTGGGGTTTTAAGTCATGGGAAAAATTACTACTAGAGAAAAAAATCCAACCATATGCTGAAGAAAAAAGCTGCATAAATTTTTATCACATATACAGACAAGCCACTCAAAATTATTTGTGACACTTAAAGAAAAAATCTGAGAAGAACACACTGCATGATTTCCAACAAATCAAAGAGAAAGGGTGCAGATTATTAAAACTTTTTTCCTAATAAACAAGACAGACATTATGGCATCATTAGCCACATAATCAAGCTAAGGCAGGCTGCATTTCCAGTGGTCCCATACACTGGGGGACACAAACAAGAAAACAAAGCAAGCAGGAGAAAATGTCTTTCCAAAATCTCCCCTCTCACAGGTTTTTAAATTATGTTAATATTTCAGGCTTAGTGGACAGAAAAATATACATTTCCCACTACCTTATATTTGAACCTGACATATTACAGACTACCAATATGAACAGATCTCAGCTTCCAGTCTTGTCACTTTAAGTTCTAACTTCAATAATTCTCTAAAACTACCTTTAAACATAAAAAGAATTACAGAACAGCACAGAATAAGGGTCTGTGTTCTCATCAAGACATGCAAGAAACCTAATAGTGGGTCTTTACTCAAACACAAGTTTGGGTATCACCATATTTTTAGGAAAAAAAGAGCTGTGAAAGTAGTGTATACACACTATACACATATTAAGACCAGTGACATCAAGAATCTCACTAATTCAGAGGACCCGTTTTATCAAGTGACATGAATTTTGGATCCTAGATTGCCAGATAGCCAAATCAGGACTTCACCTGTTGATTCTGCATGACTTTAGCAAGTCTATGTGCATCATACTGCTTTGGTAAAGAAGGAATGTATGTGTCTCCTTTCTGGAAACTCTCTTCTTCCAGCCATAAAACAAACACATTGCAAAGCCTGAAAATGAAAAAAAACAAAAAAAGGAAGAAAATTAAATCAATGCCTCCTTTAATATACGCATAACGTGTATTATCTATCAGTGTCATTCTAAGGCTTAGAGTTAAGGCAATAAACAGTGCTACAAGGTGACACAGCTCAAAAGGCAGATGTTTGAGATGCTTTGTAACTAGTTTACTAAGTGTCAGTTCAAAGACCAGCAGTGGAAACAATCTCTTTAGAAAAATATGAAAGGCAATTACAAAAAGTAATAGGACAAATTTTGAAAAGGAAAACATTTGTCAATTAGCACATGACCCATGTCTGGAATAGTCTCTTATGTCAGGTAACCCTCATCCATAACCACATTCAAAAGACCAAAGGACCAAAAGATCAAAAGACATTTAAGATTTCTTTTCAAAGTCCAATTTGCTGCTACTTTATTCTCATTTCCTCCTCTGCTAGCACTACTTTAAAAGAAATATTATCTTTCTTCAACTGGCATCATTCTATAATGATACTATTTAGCTAACATGGAAGAACTAGAATGCCATCAAATCTTCACACTGTAGTATTTAATATCACTAGGAAATTTCTATTTTATGTATCAGTGTCATCACTGAAAACATTGAAGTTGTTTAGTTCCATGAACTCTTACCAGTACTTCCCCCCCTTTCTAGATGGCCATTAAACTTCCTGATTTACTTGGCTGTGCAACAGTGTGGTTTTACATTGGAGTGGGAAATTCCTCTGAATGAAAAGCTGAAAGCATTTATTGTTACACTCATGGCACATTTATGCATTATTTTTCAAAAATGAGTGGTGGTGAATGAAGTTAAACCCAGCTGGTAGTTTGTCACAAGTGGTGTTCCCCAGGGCTCACTACTGGGGCCAGTTCTATTTAACATCTTTATTGATGACCACAACAAGGGGATCAAGTGCCCCCTCACTAAGTTTGCAGATGACACCAAGATGGGTAGAAATGTTGATGGGCTGGAGACAAGAAAGTCTCTGCAAAGGGATACGAACAGGCTGGATTGATAAATTGAGGCCAACGGTATGACATTTAACAAGGCCAAGTGCTCAGTCCAGCACTTTGGTCACAACAACCCCGTGCAATAATACAGGCTTCGAGCTGAGTGGCTGGAAATTTGCTTAGCAGAAATGGATCTGGGTACTGGTCAACAGCCAGCTGAACATGAGCCAGCAGTATGCTCAGGTAGCCAGGAAGGCCAACAGCATCCTGACCTGTATCAACAAAAGCATGGCCAGGAGGATCAGGGAAGTGATCATGGCCCTGTACTTAGCACTGGTGAGGCCACATCTTGAGTACTGCGTTCAGTTTTGGGCCACTCAATACTGGAAGGGCATTGGGGTGGTGGAGTAATGAGGTTAGTGAGGGTTCTTGAACTCAAGTCCTGAGAGAACCAGGTGAGTGCACTGGGGTTGTTCAGCCTGGAGAAAAGAAGGCTGAGGGGAGACCTCATCGCACTCTACAACTACCTGAAAGGAGGTTGTAGGGATGTGGCACCTGGCTTCTTCTCCCTGGTAACAAGTGATAGGACAAGAGGAATTGGACTTAAGTTGCACCAGGGGAGGTTTAGATTACATATTAGGATAAATTTCTTCACCAAAAGGATCATCAGGCATTGGAACAGGTTGCCCAGGGAAGTAGTAGAGTCACCTTCCCTGGAGGGGTTTAAAAGACATCTGGATGAGGTGCTTAGGACATGGTATAACAGTTGTGCACAGCCAGATGCTAGGTTATGGTTGGATTTGATAACATGACCTCCTTTGTTTGTTTGCATTGTACCTATTGATTGCTGGCCGAGGAGGAAGAACTTAAAAGAAGCTCAGATCTCGTATTGCCAAATCCTCTGAACAAGGGATTCTTTGCAAATAATCCTTTCACTAGTTTCTGGGAATATTCAGATACTTTAATACTGCAAACATCTAAGGTAGACTTCTCAGATAAACTCTCCATGTAACACGACAAAGTTGGGAACAGCACAATTAGTTTCAGTGTGCAAGAGGTATCCTGCTCTTGGAACTTACCATCCCTTACAAAAGGGAGCATTCATGAGCTGCATTCATCAGCTGAGGTACGGTGAGTGACCATCTCCTTAGTCTAGTCCAACACAAGGCAACAGTCTTGTGCTAAGGCTTTGGTTAGGCAGACACATCAGCTTCCAAAATGGCACAGAACAGATTTGGCACAGCTCAGCTTTAGTACCATAACTGCATAAACTGAGCTAATTAAAGCATGTGTTGATGACTCTAGTAAATCCCCTGATGAAGTAATCTTACTGAGACATGTATCTAGGCCTCAATCTATGGTACACAAAGTAGCATGTAACATTTATATGCTAATGATGTAAATACCAGTAGCAGATATATCTGAACAAGTGTTTTACCAGCATGGGGATACTATTACTTAAGAAACACAAAAGCTCTCCCCTAAGGGGAGCAGCATGTCTATCAGCAATGTTTCAGTAGCAAAATCAGCCCTCTCTCAAACAGAACAAGTTTTATCAACCGAGGAAGAGGCCTGACTATATCTGTGTACACAAGTTCCTGCAGTATGTTTAGGTGAGCCAAAAGTCACATCCTTTCACATGTCCTACCATTAAGACCATGCTTTGTACTGAGCAGGCTTTTTTTACCTGACAAGTTCCTTATGCAGTTCTGGTGAAGTCAGGTAATCTGGTGAGCAGTTCACCTTCTCTGGTGAGGTGTCTCTGTCCTCTGCAGGACTCTCTACTCTGAGTGCTTTACTGGCAGCATGGTGGAAGTCTGCTACCTCTATTAAGCGCTGCTTCATTTCATTTAGTAAGGTAGCATGAGCTGTACTCTGGAAAAAATATCTTCCAATACAGCCATCCACAGGTAATCTAAAAATGAACAAAAAAGCACAACAAAGCCTTGTTGCATGTGTAAAGCCAGCATCTCTGCAAATAAATTGACTCTTCAGATAAATTGCTGGTACCTGCTGCTTTCAGGTGCAGTCAGAGTAAAACACTCAATTTTACTGACAGTGGAAGGTAATTAGTACTTGCTAATCCATTAGAGCCCTTGTTATCCGACTCACCCATACTGTGGTCCTGGTCGGTGAAGGTAAAGGAGGAAGAATTTCTGCCAGATTAGTGGCATGAGAGGATGATCAGCAGGGGTGGCAAGAGCCTGGTGAGCCCAGCGGTAAATCATGAGCCTCTGAAGAGAAGGTACAATGGGCAGCTTCAGCTGAGTCTGTGCTTTCTGCAAAAACAACATTGTTAGACAAGTGCTTTGCTGCAGTTCCCTGTAACAAGCTATCACAGTTTAACTTAACAGATTAACACAGCACAAAAACCCAGCAGTAACTCAGCAGAAAACTTTGAAAACGTTCATCTGTTACAGGTCTTAGAGGAGAGCTGCTCAGGTAGTTGGACAGCTGTTAGAAAGCAGTGGTACACACTCAACACTTTAAAAAATAGAAAAATAAATTTTAAAAATTAAAAATTTTCAAAATTAAAAAAAAGTAATAGAAAAAAAAATAGCATGAAGGCTCCAATGCAAGCCTAACACAATCACAGAAAGATCTGAATTGGAAGGGACCTTAAAGACCATCTAGTTTCAACCCTCCTGCCATGGGCAGGGATATTTCTATCAAGTCAGGCTGCTCCAACCTGGCCTTCCATAATCCCACAAATGAGCCACTGCTTAATGGTTAGTTAATTGCTGCTCTTCCTCACAGAGGCAGAGGTTCCTGGTTAACTTCCATAAGACCAGTGTTGAGAACAAAGCTGCGATAGCGAAGCACACAGCAAGTTCCAGCCAGTACAAATAAGCCATGTGAGGACACAGGATCCTACAACATGCTACTTTTAGCATTTTTCAGACTACATTCCATACAGCCCTATTTAAAAATCTAAAAACATCACATGAAACTAATGTGAAGAAAGAATACAGAAGGAAATTATTTTTTTCTTTTTGCAAAAGCAGAACAAAGCCAAAGCAAAATATAAGCAGCAGGACTCTGCACTAGCAACATGGAACACTACTACATGGACCCACTAAATCAATCAAAAGCTCCAAGCCAATTTCCCATGGACTGTGTCTGACACAGAGGAACTGGAGGAAACTGGGCACAGAACATGCAAACCTATTTTCATGGAGCTTCTAGAATACTTTGAACTGAAACTTTTGAGCTGAAGGATGAGTGAAAAGTTATCCTTTAAGACTGGACAACTTTGGTTTGCACTTTCCTCAGTCCAGAATTTCTAACTGAATTTGGACAAAGAACCTAAAACATGCTGCAACGCAGCTTAAAGCACACCTGACTAAGGGCCTTGTTAAGGCAGTGACCTAAACAGTTGTGAAAGTCTTGGAAAATCATTCCAAAAACCAAACAAACACCAGACTTGTGCAAAATCCAGATCATTTCAGAAACTCTTTGAAATATAGACATTTTCCCACTTGTAAAATAAAAAATACCTGCACTCTCCATGCCAACAATATAGAAAAAAATCCAAAGATTGTGAAGCATTCAGATGACTGACAAAAATGTGTAGGAGAGCTCATTAGTAACTGATTTTTTCTAGAAATAATGCTGTACTGAAAAGCACATAGTTGCATGGTGGTTTACGTGTTCAAAAACAAAAGAAAATTTCACCCTGAGTCACCCTGCATCACCAAGGATGCAGATCAACAGATCTCTCACCTTCAAAGCCTGATCAGGAGTTGAAGCATTAATAACCAACTCTGCCTCCACGACCCTGCGAAGCTGTGAATCTTCTTCAAACATTGACTCCATATTTAACACCACCCACGAAAACCAGACCTGTACAACACATTAACCACAGATGAAGAAATGGCAGGAGTCAGACCAGGAAGTTTCCTGTTTTCTTACGAGAATTGTGCCTTTGCCAGATTCTCGTTACGAAGTTGCAAAAGCAGTATCATACCTCAACAAGAAAACTGAAAACCAGTTTTATCCTTATCTACATTCAAATTCCCCCTTTTTATCTTGTACAGCCTCGGAAAAGAAGAGGAAAACCAGGGACAACTGACAGAATTATCCAGAGTTCTGTAGGAAACAAGCTGCTCAAAACCAGTAAAATAAGATTGCCTTTCTCCCATCTGCACTACATGTCTCCAGTGTCCTGCAGGGTACTGAGTGTTTTCGGTTTTTGCCTTTTGCTCAAATTGGGAACTTGCTTACGGTGACAGAAAGCAACTAGTATTCAAAATATTTATCAGATAAAGACTGATCTAATAGACATGTCAGGGCTTACATATTCTCTCATTGAGAATCATAAAAGATTAAAAGAAATCTTATTAAATCCTGTTTTATGGATTCTTGAACACAGGTCAGGCACAATCTCTCTGTGAAATATCCATGTTTCCTTTAGTGTACCAAACTCAGTGTTCTCTTCACCTAAATCAGGATTTTATTTCAATAAAATTCAAACGCACGATGATAGAAAAATGAGGGGGGGGAAAAAAAACCACAAAACTTGCAAAAAGAGACACCTGTATATTGCTTATTGTGCTGGGGCACACCCATCCTGGGTGGGGCTGAGAAGAACCCAGCCCCAGGTGGACAAAAGAAATTTAATCTGGGGAGGTCTTGGCCCCTCCCCTGCTGGGAGAAGGTGGTCCCCTGACTCAGAGGTGGTCTATTCCACTTCCCCTTCCTGTCCAGCAAGCGTATAAAAGGGGGGATATCTTGCTGCTCGTCTCTTTTTCCTGCCTCGTCTGCTCGAGAGGACTTCCTGCTGCTGTTGCTGTCACTGTCTCCTGCACCGGACCACGTGGCTGGGGCCCTTTCTCTCTCTCTCAACTGAATCCACCGACATCCAGGGGAACACAAGGCCATCCAGGCTTGGTTTTGTATATTTTTCTTCCCATTTACCCTCATCCCTCACCTCTGTGAACCCCTCCCCCGTTACTGATATATATAGATAGATAGATAGATGTAAAAAATTAATTTTTTTTCCTTTCCCTTTTGTGAAAACAGAAAAAAATTTACTCCTCCTACTTCCAAACCGACTTCAGAATATTTCTTTCACGAATTTTTTTCTTTCCCTTTTCCCTACCCCTTTTCTTTTTTTTTCCTTTCTTCTCTCTCTCCACCCTGCTGAGAAAAAAGGGAGAGGGGCAGGGTGAGGAATTTGTATCTATTATCATTTGAGCTCCTAAACTTAGAGCTCAAACCACCACACTTATCCCAGGGTTGTTCATACAACATCATCATACCACTTACCTGAGAGGAATTGGCATTGCCCTCAACAAAGGAAGGCGTCACATTGCCTGCCACGATCCAGCTAACAAGTGAGGACAGCAGACCTTTGTCACAATGATAGCCCAAAGCATTCTGCACAGAAACAAAACCCATTTGTGTTTTTTTGTAAGCTGCCCAACAGATGATTTACAAGCTGCAGGTACGTCACTCTACCTTCATCCAGGTTCCCTTCTGTCTGACATTGCTACTTCCCAACCTTAGCTCAGCCAGCCACCACTGAAATGCCTGCTTGTACTGCATTTCTTTATTTTTTTTGTGAATAGATTCTGTTGCAGTGACAGTGTCTCTTGTTTCAGGACGGAAAGCTCTATTTTTCTTCTAAATACACTCCCAAGAATTTGAAATGTAAAAACCACAAACTAAAATACTATGACAGAACTCATGTAAATTAAACCTGTGTGCCAAATAGTTTTTAATTATTCTACTTGTAAAATATCAGACATTTCATTTATAATGACCTACTCAGAAACAAAACGGATAATTCCATTATCACTCCTCATCAGGACTGTTCTTGTTGCATTCAGGAAAACATATTCACATCAAAATTTAATGAGCAACACATGAACTGATCATATATTCAATAGTAACACAAATGCACCACACCTACTTACCTTGTGTTGTTGGTAAAGCAGCTTCTGCACACAGTCTTCTTGACTGTACTGAAAAGCAGCCTTACACAAGTCATCCAGCAAGAAAAGTGTTGCCCAATCCCTGTGCCACAGCTGCTGGCTGGTGAGGACCTGAACCCAGAACTCCAGTACTGCAGCTGGCCCCACTCCATTTGGCTGGTCACTTAGAAAAATGTGAGTCTACCAAATTAAAGGGTAAAATTATTCAAGAGATAGCAGCTTCAGTTAAAGCTTAAGAATTTACTGAAGAAGTTTTTAATTTAGCTTTAAATAATTTACAATGATGCTCTCCACTGCCTAAATAAAAACAGCTTCATCATTTCCCATCTCCAGATTTCTACAAATTCTACAGCATGGAAAGCTGAACATCTTGTGCAATCAGCAATACCCACACACAGAAGCAATAAGCAGGACCCCTGTGACCCTGCAGGCATAAATGTCACCTATTTATGAAGTGCAGCCTGTTCTTCCTGCAAGGGCACTTTCCAGAGTAGGTCTGTTTTCCTCCAGTCTTTACATTAGTTAGGGCCCTGGTTCCTGGGCTCTCTGCACTTAGAAGAAATATCACAGTTTCCTGACACAGGAACATTTTTTTCCTAACACAGCCATACACTAACAAAGCTTTCAAACATGAACATATCTGCTACTTTCCTCAACTAATAGAAGTGAAAAAGTAGTGCTGCGTATTACATTCTCTTCTTTAAGCATTTTTGACGTAGTATTAGAAAATGCATTTTCAAAATGTCTGGAAGGCACATACTGTTATGTTCAGTGTCACATGCATTGTTAGATTTCAGCAAGTTTAACAAGAAGTATTTCAGGAACCCAGATCCAACTGCTCTTGCTTGACGCAGGGTTACTCTGTGGCTGTAGAGCTGCCCAATTCAGTATTCCTTCTAACCTAAACAGTAAGTCAGTCAAATAAAGCTGACCTAGTTTTAACATTTGTTTTTTCAAATAATCTTCTTACCTGTATCATACTACTGAGCAGCTTAACATTTTCCCCATAGCTCACTCCTGTCAAGTGCTGTGTTACTTTTTGGGTAACCTGCTGGGTCATGCCTTGAGGGACTCCACTATCCAGGTGAAGGAACAGTTGGATATAAGATAAAAACCTAGGGATGTCAAGAAATGAAATTTATTCTAAAATTTATCCTACTGCATAACAAACAGAAAAAGTGTTTCTAGATAATTTGAAATAGCTCAACAGCACTGGTGACATTCATATACAAGAATTTTGAGTCACAACCATGCTTCAGATTTAAGTGCTCCATTCTAAACACGTCATAGACACCCTATGAGCAGTTCACACCAGAATGTAATTTAAGGCAGGTCATCAGAACAGAATACAGTTTCTGACTCATATCAGCACCAAAATCTAGCCCAGAAATTGTAAGGGAGCCTGCCAGGTGGTCTAAGTCAAAAGCACCCCAGCATCATTACTAACTGACCAGGACACACTCCCAGCTGTTGCTCAGCTTACCAGTAGGTACAGAGTTAAATTGCTTGTCCTCCTCACTTATCTAAAGATAACAGCTATGAGCAAATACAGCTGTCTGAAGACCACTTCTGTGGCACAGCAGCAGCATCAGGGACAACTGTACATGTGATGTCAGTAGGACACACTTCCACACCTATTTTCTCAATGAGTCACTGTCAAAAGTATCTAGGCACATAAACCAGATGTACTTTCCTATCATCTGCATCATTCTCAGTGGATGCAAAACCCAGAATGAAGCCAGATAAATTTCACAGTTTAGATCAACTTTGATTGTTCTTTGTCAAGAAATGTATCAGGAACATATAACGCTTACTGTTCATTCTTCAGGAGGTAATACTGGCAAGAATAAAATAAGGGTAAAATTTTATCCAGCACATGGACTACTGTTCTCAGATATCTGGACTTGATGAGCACACCCAAAAGAGGGATCCCTTCTCCACAGAACTTCTCAATGCTGTCAAAAAAAGGACACAACAATAAAGGAAAAAACACTGACTATCAGTAGAGAGACAAGATGCTGGAATTTTATTGTGGACTGAGATATAAAGACATTCCTACCATTTCATCTTTGACATCATAAGCAACTAAATTCACAGAGCTTTTAAATTCAGCCATAGAAGTCATTCCTGATAGATACAGTAAGAATTTCCTGCCCTTCTAGAGGTTTGTGTCCCATCTTCCAAAATAATCACTGGAGATGTGGGGGTCTTCATACACCAAGTTTCAATTAATCAATTTAAAACTCTGTGTTCTTGCCTAACTTTGCCAACAAGCCTCCCTCTTCAGGCAAAGGAAGTGCCTGTAGAGGGATTTTCATATTGTCTAATTTTAGTATCTCCTCAGGAGAGATGATGCTCTTAAAAAAAAAAAATTCCACTACTTATAGATGGAGCTCAGAGGTTTCTTCACAGTAAGTACTTAGATGGTTGAAGTTAGCTGAGGTCAGTCCTATCTTACTGTCCAGGAATCTCTTTCGGTACATTGCTCTATATGAGGTTTTGCTAACAGAAGAAGGTTGCATATTAGAAAAAGATGTAAAATATTAAGGCTATCTCCACTCTGAGATCAGGAAAATGAAATATTGTGTTAAGTCAACAGCACACAGTGCAGAGTTCTGTTTCTACTGCTCATGAACATCACTGCCCTTGAGCTTTTGCACGTGATAAGGATCTTCTTCACGAGGCCAGAATATTCAGGGTGGGTATGGAAGGGAAGGAACAAAACACAGAAGAGGTTCCTTTTTTCATTGCACAGTTCCACTCTCAAACCAGAACACCTTCATATCAGTCTCAAATTACTTCAGTGCTTTGAAGAAACATCTATGTATCTATGGCATCAAATAATGGCTGGTAGAAGCCAAGAATTTCTCTTTTGGGAGTAAAGCAACATTATATGCAGAACAGTTAGTCAAAATTCTGAATATGAGTAAGAGAAAATTAAGGACATCAAGATTCAAGGAAAATAAACCTATACTTGGCTCAGTATCTTAATCAACAAGTACATTTGATTATGTCCAAGAACATTATTTACCTACAAACCATCTGAAAGAACTGGAGAAAAAATATGGTATAACACAGTCTGGGCTATTAGGTTCATTATCATGGCTATAAAGCTAACTATTTATCATTACCAGCATGAAGAATTTTTCTCTCCCCCACTATTTTCTGGATGCTCTCTGTAGCTCTGATGAAAAAAAATCACCTGTACAACATTAATCCTTTCAGTGTGCATGGTTAAAACATACTCTTGTTCATAGCAATAGTGCTAACCCCTCCATTTCAATACTATTACTTATTACTATTTTGACCCTAACATGCAGAAGGCAAAAAAATAGAATTATCAAAAACCATGGAAACCACACACTGCTTGAAACTGCAGTCTGAAAGACTGCTCAATCGCTTGCACCAGAAGTAATTTATTCTTTCAATATGTATAGAGACATAAATAGCCCTCAGTTCACGATTAAATGGGCTGCTCAGTCACTGGGGCCTTCCACCCAAGGCAAACATCAGAGAGCATAGCAAAAGGCACACAAACAGGATGATAGAGTACTGGAACAGCTGTCTAGAGAGACTCAGAGCAGCTAAAGCTCTACCTTGAACTAATGCTCTTTCATGGACTCTACATACAGAGCAATTAATTATTTGCTCGTATGACTGTGTAGCATTGTTAAGCATTGTCGTTGCTTGGTATATAGGAAATGCTAACTCACAAATAGCACACACACCCCACTGAACTGCAAGGGGTAATTACCCTCACGTTTAATTCCTAGACAAATCTGTCCAAAGCCACCAGAGTGGAGAGTTGCAGGGTGCTCCAAATCCTCCGAAGATATTACAAAACTGTCTGGACACAAACCTAGAAAAACTACTCTAGCTGACCCTGCTTTAGCAGGGGGGAGTTGGCCTAGAGGTCCCTTCAAAGTTCTACCATTCTGTGATTCTGTGACTTACCTGTGACCTACTGTGGTCATTGCCAGTGCCAGATAACAGCCAATAGGGATGCTTGTTTTAACAGCCTTCAGAAGGGGATGAAGCGTGACTGACTCTGTCATATCGAGCACGCTGTCAGACACAGGGACTGCAGGCCAGCCCTGCTGCATGCCTCGGTCATTTCTGTGCAGCTTTAACCTCAGAATCAAGCTCCATGCCCACTGATTAAAGGAAGTCTCTGGTGTTTCACCGTATCGAACAATGCTGGCTAAGTAGGAGACCTGCAACAACGCAGCAGAACAGGAATGAGGGGAAGCACAGCTATACTGCAGCATATATGGCACTAGTCTAGGA
The DNA here is from genome assembly GCF_027791375.1 of Indicator indicator. Lineage (NCBI taxonomy): Eukaryota > Metazoa > Chordata > Aves > Piciformes > Indicatoridae > Indicator > Indicator indicator. The sequence goes on along the minus strand of NC_072053.1, from coordinate 12,266,940 downwards.
CTTGGATCAGCGTGGATGAATTTCCTTTATCACAACACTCTGACATGAGATCAGGGCAGTTGTTTTTCTTTAGGCACACTATGTAGCACCACCAGTTCAATTTATCTGAAAACTCGGTTTCTGTAGCTTTGATTTCCACCACTTCTTTCATCTCACTCATTTGCTTTAGGTAAAGCCTATCCACATATACTTCATAGTTGATGTTTTCAAAACTAGGTATTGGTATCATATTAAATTTTGGTTTTACTATTTAAAAATAGTGGGGGTTCAAGAACCTAAGCATTATCTTCTCTCAAATTTCAATCACAAGATCATGCCATTCCAGACGTATTCACCAACACAACTGGCAACCAAGGCTGAAATAGGCTTAAAAAGAGAACTCATCAGCTGGCACAAGACAACAGATCATGATTAGGTGGTGCAGACAAGCAAATCAGAACAGGGCAGAGACAATAAGGGACATTCAAAGAGTGGGAAGAAAAGACCGGGGAAAAAGTGCAGGGCAGGAGAACACATCATACAAGAAATACTGTGAAGACAAAGCATAACACAATACTAAAAGCTCTAAATAAATAAGTAGAAACATCTTGGATTCAATATTAAAAAAAAAAAACACACCAAAACACCGAGGAACACCCCGAACAGGACGTATAACCTTGATCTTATTATCCTTCCACTCCCATTCTATCCCTTGGAACCATACCTTCCTCAGTCACCAGTGTGCTGGAAAGATCAATGTAATAAATGTTGGTAAGGTGTTCAGGTAACACAGCACTGAGCACTAATGACAAGCTTCTAAAACTGAATTTTTGAACAAGACTAAGAGCTGGAGAAACAAGAAGGGTGTCTCTTAAGTTCACCAGTAAGTAGTCTTTCATTAAACAAGTACTGGACAACTCCTGTTCAGTAAAGAAATTTTGCAAGAACAGTGTGCAATTACCCAACTACAGGCTGGAAAATAATGCAAACCTACAAGTGGGATAAGTTTAGAATTTCTATTTCCCCTACAGATTTTCAACAGAAGCCTAACAGTCCTTTCAAATACGTCTATACGCACAAAAACAGGCTGAGAGTTGGTCTGTTATGCAGTTGTAGTAGTATCAAGATAGCATAGCTTTCAAAAAGAGAAAGAAAACAACAGTTTTCCTATAATTATCAATAAGCTATTTCCTTTAATTCTGAAGAAGAAATACCTGTTTTATGCTTTCAGAAAGCAGCCCAGCATATGGTTTCTGGGAGAGATATTTCTGATAGGCTTCCAGGACCATCAATGCAATTTCAGAATGGACAGCTGGATCCAGATGAAGAGCATCCTGCTAAAACCAGAATCGTATCACAAAGTCTTGCCTCATTTATAAGGTCTCTACAACTGTATCATTCAGTTGCACTACATGGAAATAAACCTTAATTTGAACAGTCAGAAAGAGATTGTGTTGTAATACCAACGCAGTATCTTGGCCAGTTAAGAAAAATTTTGGCCCAACTTTGAAGAATAATGAGCTTACACTGGGCAACACAAAGCTCACCAGTAGATTGTTTCTGGAAAAAAAGTGCCCATAAGAATCCGACAGAGAGCCACGAGGACACATGGGGCTGTTTAGTCTGGAGAAGAGAAGACAGAGGGGATCTGATCAATGTCTATAAATATCTGAGGGGTGGATGTCAGGAGGAGGGGGCCAGGCTCTTTTCGGTGGTACACAGTTATAGGACAAGGAACAATGGGTTCAAACTAGAACATAGAAGATTTCAGCTCAACATGAGGAGAAACTTCTTTATAGTGAGGGTGACAGAGCACTGGAACAGGCTGCCCAGTGGGTTGTGGAGTCTCCTTCTCTAGAGACTTTCAAAACCCACTTGGATGTGTTCCTGTGCAGACTATCCTAGGTGATCCTGCTTTGGCAGGGGGGTTGGACCTGATGATCTCTTGAGGTCCCTTCCAACCTCTGATACTCTGTGATAATCATTTCTCATGTGCATTTGGAGGATTTACAGCTATTAATCCAAAGGCATTTTAAGTTACACAGAACAGAAACTGAAAACCCTGCCTCTGAAAACCAAAGCAAACACAAAAAATAGCACTTTTTTTTTTTTTTTTCAATCAAACCACAATAATGCCTCTGACCCCTTAAAGAACTATTTTTCTCCATATGAAATGGTACAGATATGACACTGGTATTGCACATCAAGGATCTCACAATTTTGCCTACTCTATACTTTTGTTGTCACATATCATCAAGAAACAGGGTAATCTTCACATACAAATATCAGCACAAAGAGTAGAGTTCAGCATGATTAAGTTCACAGATTACAACATTAAAATGGATCACTGAACACAGGCAACAGGATTTTTCCCCAAATCTACTTTTGCTTCTTTCTGGAAAAAAAAAAAAAAAAAAAAAAAAACACGCAACATTCTTACCCCTGATTGGAAACTGATCTGATGGAGCTCTTGCAGTAATCCATTCTATGGAATATATTCCAATCATTTAAACAAAAATTCAGGACTTGAAATTTTGATCATTAGTTTTCTTGCACTGTGAAAAATATACCTGGATAGCAGCTGCAAACTACAGCCACATCAGTCTCATGCAACACTTGTCAGAGGACTTGCTCTATTTCTGCAGCCAGAAATGTTTTTATCACATGAAAACTGTCCGGTCAGTTGCTTCCTCTTGTTTAGAGAGAGGAAACTCCTGCTGAAGTACATTTTTTTATCTCAGCTACAGCACTACAAGAAAGCAACACAAGCAAATCCTCAGGCAGAATTCTGCAGAATTGTAGTGAATCTCTCACCCTGTGCCATCACATGTTCAGCCATCCCATAAAAGCACGTAATTAAATGTTATAGTCCCAGGCTGAGTAACATTTTCACTGTTTAAAACTGACCAAGTTCAGGCCTCTGTTGTTAATACATACATGCTCACCGAACCCCCAGTTTAGCCCTTCCAAGATAACACAGGCTAGTTTGTTCTCCACTGTTGTTAGGCTGTAATTCAACAACCAGTCACGAATCACTGCTATCTCAGATGAAGAAGGCTTCCACAGGTACAACGGCAGTTCTTTAAACAAATATAAAGAAACCTTTGAAGGCAGAAAAAGGCTCATCAATACTTGGTATGGAACAGTAACCAATCAGAACAATTACGGCACTCTATCTTTAAGAATAATACAATCAAACGCGTTCATACCAAGCCGTATCGTAACATGGTCTGCACAGTCGCCAGTTTGAACTGGGCAATGCACACGACAGAGACGAGCACTTACCATCCCAACTTTCTCAATGGTCTCCCTAACTCGATCCAGCAATACAGAAATCATCTGTATATGGATGCTGGCAATTGATCCCAAAAGTTCTCGGCCAACTTTTGAAAATGTCTCTCTTGTAGAAAGACTAAGGTAGGACACCTAAGAAGAGAAGCAAAGAGAAGTTACTAGTTATGGCTGACCTTTACTGAGTGCAACAAAATATATTCTGGAAAATGAAAAACTAAATAGCTCTTGCAGATCCTGGGCAAAGATAATAAATACCAGTACCAAAACTGAAACTGGTTGAAGGAATTGATTTAGGGACCAGAACCCCAGACACTGTCTTACCAATAGAAGGAGATGCTTTAACCCTGATGGGTGGCAAACCCTGGGAACAGAGTGCAGCTAGAAGGAAAACACAGACAGGTCGGCTCCCTAGAGGCCACTGTGACCTACGGGAGTTATGCAGGGACCTGACAACAAGAACAAAGCAAAACTTAGGACAGAATTATGGAGCCCCCTTATCTCTTGCTTGACGGTTGCTTAAGCCTTGGAAAAAATATATGCGTTTGTGTGATACTTTCTCTCTGTAGCCAATCATGAATTTACAACTGCAGTATGGACATACCAATGACCAATTACAAGCTGCCTTCTGATGTTATGTTAAACTATCTAAAGAAAAAGCTTTGTACAATAAATGGACACTTGGCTTGCATCAGGCCGCGTCCCATCTCTCAATCACAGCAACTGGTTGCCCTAGAAGATTAGGAAACTATGTCACAGCACCAAAAACAAAAGTCTGAAGTTACACATAGGAGCAACACTACCATCCAACTACAAGTAAATTAAATAAAATCTACACACCACAACAGAAAAAGAGTAACACAGAAGGAACTTCAGAGGTACAAGTTAGATGTGTTTAAGAAAAATAAAGCAAAATGAAGATACTTTGTATATTTCATTCTGACTTGGTCTACCCAAGAGCTGTTCTGTCTCCCAGAAAAACATGCAGTTCACAATTTTTTGATTCAGCACTACATTATAAACCTCAGAAGCAGCACTCCCTTAGTCCCATGGCAGAACAAACTTCAGAAGCCATAGTTGTTTCACACCTTCCACTGCTATGAAGAGCGCAAATTCATTTTTTTTCCAGAATGGACCAGTCATTTTACTCACTTCATATATCTCCAGAACAATGATTTTTATAAAATCCTCATCAACATCAGCCCGTTTTGTTTGTGCCATCTGAGCAAATGTAGTAAGCAGACAGATTTCTTCTGAGCAGTTCATTGATTTGAGATACTTTTCAAAATTTTCAAGATGCTCTGGGTCTAGGAAAAAAAAAATCACATAAAAAGAAGTATGGTAAAAGAAGTGTTAGAGAACGTATGTCATGAATATTTATATCTTTATTGACATTCCAGTTCCAGAGAAGGAATCCATGACAAAGGATTTATAATCTCCAGGTTAGTATCCTCTCTTCAGAAGAGGCTGGTATCAGCTGCTTTAAAGTAAGGTGCAAGAAACACCATAAGTGAGTGAGTCCTTACAATTCTGCAAACATGCTAGTAATTCATAATGAAAGGTAAAATTGCTTGAAGACCAGCTGGGACTCTCTTTTTAACATACTTTTAAGTATGTAATGTCAACCATCCACAGGAACAATTGCATTAATCTTTCTGCTTTTAAACAAAGCTGCCACGTTTTTTGTTTCCGTGACATATTGGGGCAATTAACTCTACAGATTAAATCCAAATTATATGAAAAGATTCTAGTTCTAAACCAGCACACAGTCAAGAGAAGATTAAAAATAAGTCCATTCAAGTGCAGCAAAGGTTTTGATAAAGTTGAGAGACTGCCCATTCCATGTACCATGATCTCAAGCAGCAATTAAACTGGGGAGATCATTCTATGCCAATTACAAAAAAAAAAAAAAAAAATACTTCAAGCATTTCACCCTAGGCCTAGATTATGTCCAATAGTTACAAGGAAAGGTCATTTTCGATTTCTCAAACTCCATACAAGATTTCTGAATGCATTTGCATGGGTAGTATCTGTGAAAACAGAGAATTGAATTGCATCAGACAGTAAGTCTAAGAGATACTTTAACTTGAATTCAGATAGGGTTCCCTCTTTAAACCCAAGAGTAGTAGCATATTATCAATTACAAATAAACATTTTATTTCTCAGGATGGGAGACAACTAGAAGGGAAGGGTACAAAGAAGCCTGAGCAGGACTTTAGGTTGGTTGGTTGTTTTTCCAAATAACTTTGAATAGAGTCTGAGCAGCAAAATAAGAACTGAAAGCTACATATGAGCTGTAAAACGGTTTGGAAAGTCGTTAGCTTCCTGTGATCTTACCATAGCAGTTGAATATACTAAAAAACTCTGGTGCACTCAGTTACTAAATCTGCACTGGCATGTGCTCAACAGTGATTAGAACACTTCCACTCAGATTACATTCTATTTTAAGGGCTTTCAACAATTTTGCAACTGTACTTCAACTTGAGAAGGTCAGACTTGTACAGCCAAAACATCTCATGAAAAACATACTAGAGGACCATACAATTTAAGTCAAGAGTTATTCCATATAGTAAAATAAGCTATACTCCTGATAGATACAGCCTACATACCTGGGATGTCTCTTCCATTCATCTGTTTCCCAGTATCAACTTTTGTCCTTACAGCAGAAGTTACAGAGCACTGTGGGGTTTTTTGTTGTTTGGTTTTACTTTTCAACACAATACAGAAGGGTTTGAAAAAAAAAAAAAATAGACTATGCCATTGTATAAATGCATTGAAGAATCACAGTCATCAAAGGTTTTGGGTTGGAAAGGACCTTTAAAGGTCATCTAGTTCAACCCCTATGGGTTGACCCTCAATGTGGGGTAGAACATGTAAGTTACAAATGGCTATGACAGCATCTATCATATCAGCACAATTCATTAGGCATAGATCAGATAGGCAACAGAGGAGGGATTACGAGAGAAAAATGGGATCTGGTGAAGCTAAGCACAAAGACAACAAATGGAAAGAGGAAACCTGGTGCCAGCTGCTAAACACATGTACACTAGATCTTCTCTGCTACAAGTCACAATTCTGCAATCTCCCAGCTTCCTGCTTGAGCTACATCTGTATTTGGCGTCGCCTGTGGACGCCACATGCTACAGATCCCACATCAACCTGATCCTGAGAATGAAGGATGAGAACAAAGGAAAATGTGAGGTGATAGGCTCCATTAAAATCCTATCATCTCCCAGTGGAGCAATGACATCATCACCACAAGGCTGCTACCTGAGACAACTTCCAATGTTCCTCTGTGTATCTGATCATGCTATAAGTCAAGCTCAGAGAGAGAGAGAGAGAGAGAGAGAGAGAGAGAGAGAGAGAGAGAGAGAGAGACTCTAAAAATCAGTTGCTGCCCAAATCTTGGTATTGGCAGTAAAGAAACTGTAACCTTCTTATTGCCAATTGTAAAGGAAGCAAATTGGTTAATCATGTATTTTTGAGACTTAGAGAACACATGTACTCACACAGGTATTACACATCAAGCAGAAACTACTAGGTCATTGCTTGTCAGTGAAAAGGTGTGCTCCAAGTAAGCTTATTAACATTTGATCCAAACAAAAATAAGGTACCAAACTTCCTGTATTTCCCTGGGGAGCTATATCTAGCAGCTCTCCTAGTCCAGAGGTCACCCCCTCTAAGTGCAGCTCCACCACTGCACTCTACTTCATGCTCTTTCTTCCTATCCCTCAAAAGCAAGTGTGCTCCCACTTCTCTATCTGCAAGCCTAAAACTTCCATCAATTACCAAGGCTTCCTACCACCTGTAGATTCATCATACCTGACATTTCTCAACCTTAACTTATGAAGGGAAATCAAAAACAGTTCTCTCCAAAGAGAACGTCAATCTTATGGTCTTCTAGGGCATGAATTACAGAAAATTAAGTCAGCATTATATTGGTGACAGTCAAAAGAAGCTATTTCAGAAGATCAGATGGATTTCAGTGAAAGAACTGTTGATATTCCCTGTCTAGACATTTGTGAAAAATTGTGCTGACATAACCCATTGAGGAGAATGATGAGGATAAAAATATCCTGCATGTGCACACCAGGGATTTTCAAACATAAGAGCTAAGCTGAAAAAAACAAAACACGAAAAAAATTTTAAATAGCGTTTGTTTCTGTTACAACTGCAACCCACCACATCAGATTACACATTTTCTTTGGCTGAGATGCAGCAAAAAATTCTTGCAAAAGTAAAAACAACGAAGTCCTGTTGAAACACTGTAACTGTTACTGTTTTGACTGGCAACTGCTAATTAGCATTTCCAAAGTGAAACACACAGCCTAGAGTCATGATATGTTTCCCCACTCTGTACAAACACCTTAAATGTGAGCCAAGCTTGCAGAGAGTCAAGACACTCAGTAACCTCTCAAGATCATCAAGTCTTCTGCTTCTCCATCAAAAGACTTGGCAGATACGGTAACAGCTATGTGGACTACCAGCTAGCTGAAAACTAGAACTGACAGGGTGAGTTTTACACTGAGGACAGCAAAGAGGCTGTGAAGTAGGGAGGTTACTGGTGTGTTTACCTGTCTCCCTGTCAATCAAGTCCTGAAATATTTTCCATGGAGGCAGCAGCAAAGGGAAAGCAGCATTCCAGCTGGCTTCTAAATAACTCTGCTATAGTTGAAGCCACCACTGTGGAGATCAACGAGGGCAGAAGTCAAGGGGAAATAGAAAGAGAAGGTGGCCTATAGCACACAAAAAGCATCAAAATAAGAATTGAGATAGGGAGAACATCTGTAGTTGTGGAATATAAGCAGATTTCCCACAATATAAGTTACTGGAGCCAAAACTAGCAAGTTTAGGGTGGGAGGCAGAGGACAACTGGCATATTTCTAGAACAATTAACAGCTCACAAGAAAAAAAGAAAAAAAAAACACAAAACCATCAACAAACAAAACAAACAACAAGCCTCAACCTTAAGTAATACAAAATTCTGTATTTTAATATTTAAACTTCACTCTCCAAATGCTATCAAAGGTCAGGATGGGACCAAATACAATATAAAAGATGTATCTACTGCATGGCACTCGCAACTCTCTCAAGGCATCAGTAGCCATCACTGTCAGAGAGGAAATTAAAAGGACAGTAGACGCAACAATTCTCATTAAGACAAGTCTGGGCAAAGAAATACTGGAAGACCATCAAGTGCCCAAGATACTTCTAAGACCTCTGGACCAGTCATGCTGCTGAGGGTACTTTTAACAATGACATCTGCAAGGAATTAAACCTGTAACTGACACAGCAGTAGCCAAGCCAACTACAATGGGTTCTGAGTGTAGGAATTCTACCTTTCAGTCTTTGTTTGCAGTCAGCAGGTTGTAGAGTAGAGCAGAGTTTTTCTAGGTGTTCACTCTCTGCACAGTGCATGACAAAGAAAAGCCTCCAAAGCATGTTGCTGGACAAGGTTCCGTAAGGCATCTCAGACATGAACAACCAGACTCCCAACCTGTTTGATTTGAAGAGAGATAGAAGCATCTCATACATTCTAACATCTGAGAAAGAGACATATGCCCACACCTCTACCACAATACAGAATGAGGAATGTGAGATGCGTCTCAGCATCTCAGATTCTGAGTTAACTTCATTCTGAAAAAGTCCCCAGAGCTGCTGTCAGCTGCTAGAATACAAGGAGAAATTCCTCCTTGTCTTAACGCTGCCAATATGCTGAGAAACCCTGTGTACACTGCAGTCTTGTTTAAATCATGAAGTACTTAAAGCTGCTTCAAATACCTATCTCCAAGATGAAGCCAGTATTAATTACATGGGACAGTCTACCTTTTGGCCTTCAGAACATGTAGAACGGCTCTGAAAAATAGCTCGTCAAACTCCAGTTGCAATTTTTCCACCGAGTAGGGATGTGCTACTGATCCATACTGTTTATTGCCACTAACATACTGGGCCCAGTGGTCACTCACATGGCAAAGCGTCATCCTACAGGGTAGAACAAGCAAGTTGAAGAAGGATCATCACCGCATGAAAAGACAGACAAATGCAACTAGATCAGTCCAGACACAAGGGACACAATCAAGCCATTGCCCTCTTGTTTCCAGAGATTTCAATATACGTAGCACTTCCTTTCACTCTTCAAATAAGGTCGACTTAAGATTCCTGTTCTCCTTTCTTGGTTTTCCAAGTGAACAATGCATAGCACACCCAATTATTTTTTGTGAGAACTTGGGAGTCTTAAAGTAATCCTGTATGATGAAATGACAATACATGCAAAAAGCTTATACAGAACAACCAGATTGAGAAACTTATTGCTCTAATAAGACCACGAAAAATATGGACTGTTTCTGATTTAACTGTATCTCCCTGCCTTGACATTCATAGAACTCAAAAATTGACTGCTGGAGTTTTGAAAACAAAGACCAACTTTTAGGTTACACCTAAATGTTGTGTACTGAAACAATATGAAATTATCAAGGACCAAATTAAAAACCCTACAACAATTTTAGGTAACAAGAGAATGAAGCAGTAACACTGGTCATAGACGGGGTGACTTGAAAAACTGTTGAATTTCAGTGACTTTCCAAGACAAGCCTAAGCACATCCCTGACAGAAGTGAGCCTGATGTTCCATAGCTCATCTGGCTCCTTTGTACACATAGCATTTAGACTCTGCAGCTCCCCCCTTTCACAGGCAGCTTTAGAGTCAAAGACCCTAGGATTTCAGATTCCCAGCCTGGCTAACACCAAACTGACCAACTCTCGGAGCAAAATCTACCTAAGAACTGTTTGGATTTTTGTTTTGTTTTGGTTGTTGCCGTTGGGTTTTTTGTTTGTTTCATGGTTGTTTGGGTTTATGGTTTTTTTGGTCTTTGGTTTTTGGGTGTGGTTTGCGGGGGTGGGGTGGCGGGGGGGGGTTTGTTTGTTTTTTGTTTTTAGAACTTTAAACCAGACTGCACTAAAAAGATTTAATCATATCACAGAAAAAAAATATTCTCTTACTTGATTAGCTGACCAATTCGCTTCACAAACTGTCGGTACCGTGCTCTGTTAAATGTTTCTAACCCCACAGACAGAAGCTCCACTAAGGAGTCTGCAAAAGCAAAAATCTTCATCATTTCCTGGGGAGTTGTGTTTTCAGGAAAATAAGCACCTAAGAGGAAGATACAAAAAAAAGTCTCAAAAAAAACATATGAATTCTGTTTGCCAGCTACACAGTGAACTGAAATTCATGTTTTATTTATGAATAACAAACACCTATTAAGTACGAAGGTATAAAAAACTATTCAGGTTATAAGGTCTCTAGCAAGCAATTATCTTGATGTCCTTGTCCAGAGATTTCACATAACAAACAATGAATAAATAATTGGAGAAAAATACAGCAAAGTGAAGGGGAAAGATTCATTCTGAAAGCACATCTCTGAGCATGGCTACCAAGCAGATCAAAGCTGAGAATGGACTCTTAACTATGCTGGTACTGCTATAAATTTAAGTTGCATACACACAGCATGCAGTTCCATCTCTTCCATTTAGTCTGCAAACTACACAGTTTCATTATTACTTTGCTCAGAGACTCTCCTGATGCAGCAACATTCTTGGCAGGTTTAGTCATTAACACAATTAGCATAGAGAAGATGGGGAATAACTCTTTAGGAGCTGATTTACCTCCAGATTTAAACCCAAGGAACTGCTGAAAGAGTTCTTGAAATGGAAACTGTGACAACAGGGCAATCAAGTCATCTTCCAAAAGCAGAATCCAGCTTGTTTCAGGATCCTCATCCTATAGACAAGCAGGGTCACTTTTAGCAGCTTTACAATAACACACATGGTAAAAGGGCTTCACTACTGTTCTGATTACAGTTTGTTTGTAAGAGGAAAACAAAGAATGTACAAGCAAACTCTCCTTCACATGCACAAGCTCCTAAATTCTTCTGTATGTCTTTCTACATAAAAGCCCCTATCTGCCAGAAAACAGAAGCAAAGGCAATACTGTGTTAGTCCAACCCAGTTTCTGAAGAGAAACACTTTTTCAAACATACATCTACTTCCATGCTCTTTTTGCACGCAACAGATCACATGTTTAAATGCTGTGTGTTAATATGCATTCCTGGAAGTTCCCATATCTACAGTTATGCCAGAGATAAGAGAGATCAAAGACTGGAATGATACTTTTTAACTAAACAGTTCAGCACTTTCTTCTCCCATTTCACAAAAACCAGTTTTGAACAAAAATATGAAGGGAAAAAAAGAGAAAAAGAAATCATTTGCTGTACCTCTTCTCCTCCTTCATCTACCAGGGTCCAGTTGCCAGATTCCTTCCCAGATGAAGAGGAACTTTTCCTTTCAGTTGGTTTCATATGGCACATGAAGTCAACCCTATTTCTGATGTGAAGTGAAAAATCAAATGTACAAAAAATTAGAAAATTAAAAATTCTGTATTAAGATATTTTGTCACTGGCCAGTGACAAACAGAGGGGCAGCTCGCCAGAGGCAGAGGGATAGAGAGTTAGTGAGGGCTCTCAACTTGCTGCCCTGAGGCAAGTCACGGATGATATACCAGGACACTCTGTGGAAATCAAGGAGAGTTGGCACAAGAGGAGGACAGGGCCAGCCCAGCTGAAGTGCCTCTGTGCAAGTGCACACAGCTTGGGCAACAAACAGGATGAGTTAAGGGCCACTGTGCTGCTGGGATGCCATGACATAGTGGCTATTACTGAAACTTGGTGGGATGATTCCCAAGACTGGAATGCAGGGATAGATGGGTACAAGCTCTTTAGGAAGGATAGGCAGGGAAGGAGAGGAGGAGGTGTTGCCCTCTATGTCAGTGACCAGCTGGAATCAGTGGAGCTCCACCTGGGGAAGGATGATGAGCTGGTTGAGAGTGTATGGGTTAAAATTAAAGGCAAGACAGGGGAAGGAGATGTACTGTAGGGGTCTGCTACAGGCCACCTGACCAGCAGAGCCAAGCAGATGAGGCCCTCCACAGGCAAATAGAAGCGGCTTCCAGGTCACAAGGCCTGGTCCTCATGGGGGATTTCAACCACCCTGACATCTGCTGGAGGGACAACACAGCAAGGCACCAGCAATCCAGGATGTTCCTGGATTGCCTAGATGACAACTTCCTCCTCCAAATGATAGGGGAACCAACAAGAAAAGGTGGTGTGCTGGACCTTGTTCTCAACAACAGGGAAGGGCTGGTAACCAATGTGAGGCTCAGGGACAGCCATGGCTGCAGAGACCATGAAGCAGTTGAATTTAAGATCCTCAGGGCAACCAGGAGGACATACTCTAAGCTTACTTTAGGCGTGCTTACTTACTCTAAGACTTTAGGCGTGCAGACTTTGATCACTTCAGGGATCTGCTGGCCAAAGTGTCGTGGGACAAAGCCATTAGGGTGACAAGCAGAGTCCCTCAGGGCTCAGTCCTGGGACCAGTCTTGTTCAACATCTTTGTCAGTGACATGGACAGTGGCATTGAGTGCACCCTCAGCAAGTTTGCTGATGACACCAAGCTGTGTGGTGCAGCAGACACACTGGAGGGAAGGGATGCCATCCAGAGGGACCTTGACAGGCTGGAGAGCTGGGCACAAGACAACCTCAGGAGGTTCAACAAGACCAAGTGCAAGGTCCTGCATCTGGGTGGAGGCAATCCCAAGCACAAATCCAGGCTGGGCAGTGACTGGCTGGAAAGCAGCCCTGAGGAGAGGGACTTGGGGGTGCTGGTGGATGAGAAGCTCAACATGAGCCAGCAGTGTGCACTTGCAGCCCAGAAAGCCAACCAGATCCTGGGCTGCATCAAGAGAAGTGTGGCCTGCAGGTCAAGGGAGGTGATTCTCACCATCTACTCAGCTCTGGTGAGACCCCACCTGGAGTACTGCATCCAGTTCTGAAGCCCCAATTACAAGAAAGATATGGATGTGCTGGAAGGTGTCCAGAGAAGGGCCAGCAGGATGATCAGAGGGCTGGAGCACCTCTCCTATGAGGACAGACTGAGGGAGTTTGGGCTGTTCACTCTGGAGAAGAGAAGGCTCTGAGGTGACCTTATTGTGACCTTTCAATATCTGAAGGGGGCCTACAAGAAAGCTGGGGAAGGACTTTTTAGGTCTCAGGTAGTGATAGGACTAGGGGGAATGGAATGAAGCTGGAAGTGGGGAGATTCAGGCTGGATGTGAGGAAGAAGTTCTTCACCATGAGTGTGGTGAGAGCCTGGAATGGGTTGTCCAGGGAGGTGATTGGGGCCCCATCCCTGGAGGTGTTTAAGGCCAGGCTGGATGAGGCTCTGGCCAGCCTGATCTAGTGTGAGATGCCCCTGTTGGAACTAGATGATTCTTGTGGTCCCTTCCAACCCTGACTGATTCTATGATTCTATGATTTTAAAAAAACAGATACAAGAACAAGAAATTAACATGACAGAAGGCTGAATGGCAAAAAAGGACTTGTCAGGTTTTGGTCAACAGCTAGCTAAATATGAGCCAGTATCTAGGTGGCCAAGAGGGCCAAGAGCAATCTGGCCCGCATCAGAAGCGCTGTTGTCCACAGGACTAGGGGAGTGATCATCCCACTTTATTCAACACCAGTAGGGCTGCTTCTTAAATACTGCGTTCAGTTTTGGGCCCTTCACTACTATTAAAAACACTGAGGTGCTGGAACATATCCAAAAGAGAACAACGAAGCTGATGAAAGGTCTAGAGCACAATCTTAGGAGGAATGGTTGAGGGACCTGGAATTGTTTACTCTGGTGAAAAGGAGGCTGAGGGGTGACCCTATCACTCTCTACAACTACCTGGCTGGAGCTTGCAGCAAGAAGGGGATTGGGTTCTTTTCCCAAGTAATGAGCAGTAGGACAAAAGGAAATGGCCTCAAGTTGCACCAAGGGAGGTTTATATTGGACCCAAGGAAAAACTTCTTCACCAGAAATTTTGTCTAGCCCTGGAACAGGCTGCCCAGGGAGGTGATAGAGTCACCATCCCTAGAGGTATTTACAAGACATGTAGATATGGTGCTTAGGGAGACAGTGGTGGACTGGCAGTGTTAGTCTGTGGTTGGACTCACTGATACAGAAGGTCTTTTACAACCTAAACAATTCTATGATTCTAAACCATTAGATATCCTTCAAGAGTTGTACCAATCTGCTCTATTCAGCAAATAATGTTCCAAGGAATATTCTTCATGTGAAATGCTATTAACGCCTGTATAGCAAGTGCATTTAAATATTGAAGAAATAGCACCCTTTTGCCCATGTGTGAGAAAAATCCTTTAAGGAAAAAAAAGTATACAGTTCAGAACAGGTACTCTACAACAACCATTTATAAGACTGTCAACTGGTGAGTCAACAGCAAACAGGATGAACTTAGGGCAGCTCCAGTATACCACTTTCAAAGCTGCAGTACCTGGACATCTCATCAATGTTAGTAAGACTAGTCTTACATAAGCTAAGCTACCAAAACTAAAGACTTTCCAGAAAAGAGTTGTCTCAAATCAAGCCATGTCTCATTAGACCACCTTAAACTGGCCTTATCCACCACTGGAATGCTAGTTTCCAGACTCTATAGAGTACAAATCCTTAGTTGTTAAGAGAGATACTAGCAAGTTAAACAGGCAAAAAGACTCTAAACTCAAAATCCCAGTATCCAATTTCCTTGTAATTTGAAATGTAGTGCAGAACTCTGCACACTGTGCCACAAAACTTTCAGCATACTATTGCCCTTCTGATCTCCTTGCACTTATACTCTGATAATATGGATACCAAATTACAAGTTTTAAGATCCAGATTTCACAACTCAAATTTATACTGCCTTCTCATATGCAGCAGCTGTAGCAGACAAGTCTCAGCTCTTTCACCAGTAAGTACAGCCACCGTGGAGGCTCTAAGTTCTTGAATTTAGAGCTGTGAGCATTACTCCAGACTCCTTCAATTAGCCCTTGTTCCAAACCAGCATCAAAATACACTGGCAATACACACAGCCCCAGGATACACTTGTTTCTCCAGGCAGCTCTAGACATGATATGTGAAAGCAAAATGCTTTAAAATAACAGCCTCCAACAAACAGGACTCAGACTATCAAGATCACAGTGACAACCCTAAATACCACCTGCTTGTTTGATATTTGAGCAGAGCGGGAGGCAAGTTACACATTTAATCTGAAGCACCAAACAGCTTTCACGAATGACTGATGTCATTATCTAGTTTCACCAAGCACCATGTATTCCTCCTAGATAACAAGAAAGATAAAGAATAAATAAAGAGGCCCAACCAGCATATACCAGCTGAACAAACCCTTTATCCAAGGACTTCTGTTACAGAAAGGGCATAATGAAAAGGCTATCATGCAGAGTAAGAATGCTTTTTCCACAAGTCACAGTAACAGAACATGGCAGTGTATCAGTCTTCACAAGCTATCTGACAGCTGAAAGCAAGCTGCACCATACTGTGCACAGTAGGAGAAGGTACTTCCAAGGCTGTACTTTGAAGCTGAAAGAGTGAAGACTTTGAATTAAACTCTGAATACCTTATTTACACCTGCTTTTACGACTACGCCTGCAATAAACTTTCAGACTTTTAGAAGCCAATCATGTGCTATGTTTTCTAGTCTTCAATCATCAGAATATATTTATAAAATCCTACTCATACTTACTTGACAGGAGACATAAGCAAGGCAAGAGACTGCATGAAATGAAAGACACCTGATGGGTTATCCAAGACTTTGATCTGAAATTAAATGCAAAAACGTAAGTAAAGCAAAGAGCATATTAGTTTTATCATAGAAATGCAATTTCCAAATTTCACATTTGTCACTAGTTTGTTTTCAGACTACATAGTGCCCATAAAAGGCAGTACCCAGACCCTGGAGAAAGTATTGCTATGGCAAAATATTTACAGTTGTCCAAATGAGAAGGGAGAAAAGAATTAAAAAAAAAAAAAAAAAAGACAACTTCTGTTTTTCATGTACTTCTGGGCACCAGGGGGAACTGGTACGTTGAGCACAGGAGAAGTTAGGATCCTACCGTGTTCGGTTAATGGCTGGGCTCAATCTTAAGGGTCTTTTCCAACAGAAATGATTCAGTGATTCTGTTCTATGGTTTTACCTCATTGCTTGCCTTTCCCATTAGTAATTGAAAACTTTTACCTACAGCTAGAGTTCTTCCGTCTCTATAACATCCTTTGGAAGAACACTCTGGTGCCTTTGTAGGTATTTCTGCACTCCTCCAGATCTATCGAAATTTACTTTCCCTTGCCCTTGAAATTACCCAACTAATAAATATACTTTCCTGGGAAACTAGTCCCCTGTCAACATGCAGAATATAAAAATCTGTTCTTCCTCATGCCTTAAACATCACAGAGATGCCTCTAACCTCACTTTTATCATATACAGTTGCTGCTTCAAGTCTAAATATTCTCTTGGAGAGCACTCCCAAAATCTGCTGCTCCATGAGGCCTTGAGGCACACCACAAGAGAAGAATGAGAAGGGTGTTACCTGGTTAACCTGTTTGTGATTGTGCTAACATGGATAAATAGATCCCTTTAAAGAACCCTTGCTGTTATCAGGATTCCATGTACCTGGAAACATAGTGCAAGTCATGCAGGATTGAGTAGCTGCAAGATACTTCTCCTACCCTCTCCACTCCCACTTCCAACTTTCTGATAAAGAATTAAAAAGTCACACCTGAATGAAAGCACAAGCCCATTCGCTGACGCCAGCTGGACATCGAAGGATGTGATTCAACAGGAAGAGATGGTCACCTGGACAGCCAATTCTCTGCAACACTGACACCTAAAAAAGGGAAATACATCAGAATCTTGTAAACAATTCCAAAGTTCACTCCTTTAGTTACTTTTGGTAACTGGAGTAACACTTGGGTTTTTTTAATTTTTCTTCCCATGATAACAAACTTCAATTTTCAGAGCAAGCCAAAGGAGAAAAGTATTTAGTAGTCTGCTTGCTTGGCTTATGAGCCACAAACTGTTTTCTCTGGTGCAGAAAAGCTAGTTAGTTTACAACTGCATTAAAAATTAGCTTATAAATCAGCATGATTAGAATTTTCTCCAAAATGTCAAGTGTGAATAGTTTTACTTTCAAAATAAGTAAAAGTATAATGAATATTAAGAACCCCCCTGAGCAGTGTTGGATGCTCAGGTGCCAGTTCTCATTAATGCTGCTGACCTCCAATAACTTCAGAAGACATGGGAATTCATTCTAAAGAATCACTAACAGATTCTGTTCAAGTAGAGCAAACCCAAAAACTTATTACACATGATATAGTAAAATAAACAGTAACACTTTCAGCAGACTCCAGAATTCATTCCATGTGTTGGATCAAGCAGCGCTCTATCCATGCTTAGCCCCTCACCAGTCTCTGCAACCACATGAGAAGGTCACTCTGAAACTGAGGATCTTCTATAACTCTGCGAGTAAAACTGAAAAGGACGCTGATACATTCCTTCAAGTGGCCCAAGTCTGAAGAGAGATTTTCTGACTGCTTTGAAACTGTAAATTAAAAACAGAATTAAGAAACTTTGATGAGCAGCTCTCAAAGTAGTAGTGTAAGTAGCAGCTTTGGGACCATACAGAAAACTTGCTCTCTGTATCTATAGATACTAAGATATTTCAAGACAGCTGCTTGCTAAATTTTACAAAGAATAACACTTAGACGACTTTATTTAAGCTTGTAATTACAAGAAGAATGTACTATGGTCACTCTCATAAAAGACCTTCCCTCATCAAAAACTTTGTAAGAACCATCACTTACTATGCATACAAACTATCTGGGAGGTAGAGGGCGAAAGGTCCTAACAAGGATAAATATCCAGGGCAGAAGGGGGAGGAATGCCTCAGCTAAAAGATTGTATTGACACAAACCCAAGTAAGTAATACAACTAGGATGAAAACAAAAAAGATTTCCAAGTATTAGAGCTGAGAAATTTAAAATGGCCTTCCAAGAGGAAGCAAAGCAGGAAAAACACCCAACTGGCTTTAGAATTGTGCTGGAAAGGGACTGTATCATACACTGCCTTTGACAACAAAAGACTGGGAGCCCAGACGTTACTTCCCACCTTGTGCTCCTCTACATTGATCAGTGGCAGTACACAGCTTATACAGAAGGCAACATTCCTGCATCCAGCTTCCATTTTCTAGGTAAATTAAGAGAATTGGAGCTTTCCCTTTAAGAGAAGTTTCACCAATCCCTACATAAGATTAGCAGACTTTATTACCAGAGAAACACTCCAGCACACAAATTCCACCACAAGACCCCAAAACTGCAGGTGAACAAGGCACTGGGCACTCTAAACAACATAGGGAGCAGTCCAGACCAGCCACACACCTTGCTCTTGCTGTTGAAGAGCCACTGATCTCAGCAGGGACGAGCTGCTGAGCAACCTGTAGACATACGACTCCACTTGCAACCGGGACAACACTGAAGTGTATGAGTGTAGGGCCAGTGTCTGATGCACGTGCTCTGCTTTGGCTTCAAACAGCTTTTTCAGTTCCCCCAGCACACTTTCGTTCAGCTCCACTGTCTGGTACCGATGGTGACCAGTCACTTTGCACTGATCTGCACAGACACCCTGAAAAGAAAGCAATTGTTTTATTTCAGTGGCTCTGTAATTTTTTTGAATTGAAGGTACTTACAGAAATTAACTCTGATATAACTCTCCCTTCCGCAGACTTCAAACAGCTTTCATAAAGGGGGACACTTCACAGATGGAAAAAACCAGCATGTCAGAACACCCTACCTACTTTTTTGAGCAGCTGATTACTGAAGATTTATATTCAGCTTCTGAAATAATTACTCTGTAAACACTCAGCAGCTCAGATTTAGAAATAGACATGAAATTACTTGTATCAGTTACAGATGTGAACAAAACCATGTCTCTCTACTCCCACTGGGCACAATTGCTTCTCAGTTTACAGTTTTGCACAAATATTTGGATGTGCTATTTTAAAGCTAAAATACATACTAAAAAAAGATAAATGTTTTTCTCCTAGAACTAAATATTTAGAGCAATCCCCCATTTTACACTTAAAATTTTCAGAAATTCAGCATACTCAACTCTTCCCAAGTATGGAATTAAAAGCTGAGGCTAGTCTTGTTCTGTCCTATCTCTAATTCTTCATGACAAGAAAACCAGAATACATAACATTTCTGTTACTCTTTTGTGCAACCAAGAAACATGTTTTGGAGACAGCACTTTGGAAGCTTAGCCTGGAAGTATCCCTGTGTTTCCTGTTACTAGAGTAAGAACTTCTAATTGGTATAAAGGTAACAATTATTCTAAGCATACAATAAATATACAGTGAACCAGGATGGAATAAAGCAAGCAGCAACTTTAGCCAACTGTATGATGCCCAGTGGAGACGTAAGAGCAAAGCCAAAATTGCTTTCAGTGTAGAAAGTGATCGACAGAAAGCTAAGAGTTCCATGAGGTTCAGAGTTATTCTGCAGGAAATAAAGAAAAGGCTCAAATCTACTTAGTGGATGTCTGCCTCAGCTCCTACAGAATGCACAAGAGAGACACCACACTCACAGAAAGAACAGTAAAATCCACAACATACACAGGTACTTAGCACCCTTGTGCAGTTTTGATGACATGTTGGCTATAAACAGCATTCGAGTGCCAGAAAAATTTAATTCACTCCCACTGTAATGTTCGGCTCCAAAAGCAAGTGATATGGAATGAGTCTGAGGGAAAATTCTTCTGATGTGTGCCCCAAAGAGTGCCCCAGACCACTCTTGTTTGCAGACAGAAATGCTATAGAGTACCATGATCACTCTCTAAATAGCTAAAAGCACAGCTCCACTTATGGAGCAACAGTTCCTGGAAGTGGATGGACCTCACGCTCCCTCTCCTTTATGCAACTCCATCACCCACAAGCATGACTCGAGCTCTTCTGAAGCTGTCACCTCCGACAGCAGGACAGTCAGCAGTGACATCAGTGAAAACTGTCACTACAAGGCAGCAGGCCAGATGGGAGGGACATTACCACTACAGTCATTCTGAAGCCCTCCTCCTCCACATATCCCCTGCATTTACTTGAAGTACTGTGACATAAACTTCACCTGACACTACAGGCAGAACTGAGGGTACACAGCTCATTCAGACTGACTACAGACATGAGTCTGACTCCAAAAGAGATGAATAACAGAAATCCCACTTCGCTACACCCACCAGAGCTGAAAAATCAAACAACTAACTGTCTTAAACCTCAACAAGATGTGTGTCAGTGTAGAGCCAGAAAGCAGAGGCTATCATCTCTTTTGGAAGAAAACCACAAGTATGGAAAACTTGAAAGCAAGTAAAATAAATGTCTGGAATTACATCCAGTTTGGGTTCAAAAAGTAGCTTCAGCAACAGCACCTGCACAGTTTTCTGTTCTTCTTTGAAAGTCCATAATCTCCCCTTAATATTTTGGCAGTCTGTCGTCATAGCCTGCAGCTCTGCCTCAGCCAACAACAGCTGTTTCCTGCAGCGCATGTAGTTCAGGAGCAGTTCATAGAATTCATGCCTGTCCTGATGAGCAACACTTTCGAATTCCTCTGTGTAGGAGTCAACATTCTCTAACCATGAATATGGCTCAAAAATTTTCAGCTGTTCTCTGGTAAATGGCACCAGTTCTGGTTCAGTTGGGAGCTCTGGGTACAGCCTTTCATTGTGCAAGAGCGGTTTCACTGCTATTATGGTTGGTCTCTCAGAGGACAACTCAGCCGACAAGTCTCGGTAAGATGGTTTCAATCCCAATCGCTGAACATATGCTTTGGGTTTCTCAGAGCTCTGTGAGACACTAAGAGGAAGTTTCTCTGAAGAACAGACACTTCCAACTCCTTTGTCCCAGATCAAGCCCACTGCTGTCTGAGAGCCAGCAGCATTGGAATGAAAGGTACTACTCAATAAATCGGAGTTTCTTGACTTGCTAGCAACTGCCTCCACAATGCTGTCAGATATGTCCAACTCGCTTTTTCCACTCTTGTCCACATCCCCCTCACACCCTTCATGGGAAGCAGCGGCTTTGAACTCTTCTGCCTCTGTGCAAGGCTCCAGAGCCACTGTCAAAGACCCTTCATTTGCTGAAGATGAATTACTCTGAGGGACATCACACACATCAGTTTTTCCATCCTCTACTTCATCACTGAGCCAAATTTCTGTAAATTCTCCATGATGTTCCACTTGCATTTCACTGGCTCGCGAAGACACTTCTTCCACAGGAGGGAGGAAGACATCATCAGACTCTTGGATTTGGGACAGCTCACTACCTTTTTTCTTTTTTTCCTGGGAAAGAAAAAAAAGTATTACTAGTGGCACTTCCAAGCCAATCTCTCCCCCAACCTTGCATCCCAAATTCTAGCATTACCAAAACTGTTATCAACATCTAAACTCCAAAATTAGCACATTAATTTCATAATATTAAAAGGTAATAACAAACGTACAAAATACACCAGTGTTATTTAGCTGCTCTTTGAAGGCAGCTAAAGAACACAGTCTATCAGGGTCTGTTTTCCTGATCAGTTCTTGAACAATGCTTCAATATTTCTATAAAAAATATTTCTGTAAAAAGCTACAAATATCATAGGGCAGAATGTTTCATTAGCATATAAAATAAACTACCAAGACTTTGGCCTCTAGAAAACAGTCACAAGGTTTCACCACATTACCAATACAGGGGAAAAAAAATGTTACTTTGTAATTCATCTTAAATTCTACAGAAATACTTCAGTTAATGGAAAAATATTTTCAAGAAAGTAATCTCAGGACAAAGACAGTCTTGAATGCACCCACTAGTTACCTTCTATAACCACAATAACATCTGTACAGTTACTGGAATGGCTGGTTTCAATAGGTATTACACACTAGAGTTGTAGTAAATCTTAGCAATGACATTAAAATTGTAAATCAATTGCCCATTTTTAAATTGAAAACAGTTTGGAGGTAAGTACTTCCCATAGACCTAGGTTTAGACTAGCCTCCTTCCCAAGATACAGAATGGGAAATAATGTTGCACAGGAAATCAGAGATTTTGTCAATTCGTAAATCACTTGCCAATTTTTAAAATAAAAAACTGGCAAAGTTCAGCGTATTGAGAAGAGTTAGGTTACAGTACTCCAGTTTTGAATGACCCAGAAAATATAACAATGAACACAACTGAAATTAGGAAAAGTTCTCAGTATTCCTCCGTGAGTGGGGAAAAGATGATATCTTTTGAAAACAGCTGACAGTATCATGTACACTTTCACTAAACACCTGATAACTTTGCCTTATGAGCAGGTACACATGAAAACAGCTCCAATTAAGGCCCTAGCTAACCTTGTTCTCAAACCTAATTTTACTTCATGTACTAAGATCCTTCACAAAATAGTAGTGCACTGGTTTTACTTTTATACTCTGTTTCCCAGTACATCAAAAATTGTAAATGCTTCTGATTTCAAAACAGATCAAACATACTCTAAGGCTAGCTAAAGCTACAGGTGAAAAGGTAAAAATTAGATGAGAACAATTATTTAATCTAGGACTTGTTATTATAGTATAGATCTCTTGACAACTAACCCAAACTCAGTAATTTTTACAAGATACTGTATCACAAGTCATGTTTTTGACAGTGTACTGATCCACATACTTCAGTAACACACGCTGGTCCTTCCCCCCTACAATCTCAAAGTTTTATCATTCAGAATTAGTATAGAGAAACTCGATCTTTCAGTAGCATCCTCTATGCCTCCCAAATGCTACTGTTAGATAAAATAGCTTCTTTTAAAACTAACAAAGTGTCTCTTAGTTCTCAGTTTCCAAGGAAAAAAAAATTCCTAAATATCAACAGGGATTTCATGTGAGAAAAGATTACAGAAATAAGGTTCTGTTTCAACATAAAAGCAAAACCTGCTATTCCTTCTTCTGAGGGCTTAGCCTTTAAGTCAGATGATGCCTGCCCATTTACCTCTCCTAGCATGTCAGTGAATGATTCCTCAGGCTCTAAGGGTACCTACTATTTTCCAGGAAACATCTCTGGAGTAACTGAATGCTGCCAGCCCACACACATATACACATAGCATCATCTTCATCAGTCCCAGGTTCACTGGTTTTGCCACCTTACTCAGTCTGAATAAGCCTGGTGTTACCAATGCTGGACAAGTTCAACTCCAGGGCTATTATCTTCAAAGAGCTTTGGGCTCCGATTCACTACTTGGCAACTCTGCAATTGAGCAGCCCTTCCCAGCTCACAAGAATTTCAGATTTTCAAGGGATTACGGCTGTTTCTGAGGCATGGGAACAGAATTCCTTAGTGTGACCAAGCCCCAGCCTGCATCCTCAAACACTCCTGCACATTAACAGAGGTGAACATAATAATAGCAATAAAAGCATCAGAAATGGGTAATGTGTAACACTGAAGGATTCTGGATTCTCACACATGACATCACCAGTGAATTGTTTCATGGTGAATTACACCTGGAAGAAACAACCAAAGACAGTAGGTGCTGGAGTCACATGTTGTTAATGATTTGTCCAGGGTCATACATGACTCACTGCCTTCCTGCAGGGAACTGATCCTCTTAAGCAACAGTATTAAAACCTGCCTGCCTTGTGCATACTACAGGGCTGAATCAAAACAAAAACAATGACACATACACTCTGCTGAGACTGCTTTTCCCTTCGATTTTTACTTGCCTTGAATTCTAGAAGCACTGCAATTGCTGACACTTAGCTCTAACCCTTGTTTTACAGAACAGTGGTGAATTAATTCATTGATTTATTTTCCAAGGTCTTGTAAAGCAGTGACTTCAATGCTTTTTCTCTACATGGTGCAGTTTACAGCATGTAGAGGTTAAGCATTAAGAAAAACACATCCATTTTGATTCAACTCTGAGGTAAGACATTTCAATCCATATCATTACCACACACACTACTGAAATTCTGTGTGGTACAACTGCAAGCAAAGAAAAACCTTCAGAAAGTTTTCAGTACTAACATAATGAACCAGGAACAC
This sequence comes from Indicator indicator, assembly GCF_027791375.1. Lineage (NCBI taxonomy): Eukaryota > Metazoa > Chordata > Aves > Piciformes > Indicatoridae > Indicator > Indicator indicator. The sequence goes on along the minus strand of NC_072053.1, from coordinate 12,242,702 downwards.
ACAACAGGATTAAAACCTAGGAAGCATGATACTTGATAACTAATAAAGAACAAACACTGCCATTTGTTTTGAGTATTACAGATCCAAACCATACATGTGATATGCAGTAACACTGTCATTCCACACTATACTAAAACACTGCTTAACACTGGTAGGTTCTCCTGCTCTACATCTTCACCACAGGGGCAAATTCAGCTGCCTCACTATGCAAAGCTATTTGGAAAGCCCATGAGCTATAGGAACTGAGAGCTTGTTTACGCCTATTTACAGCACAGGAACTATCACACTCTTCACCGAGCAGACAGCTACTCTAAATCTTACATCGCCTCAGAAAAGCGCTGATATTCAGAGTTAAGAAGAACAGCCCTTCCACGACCTAACTGTGTTTTCAGCAAAAGACTAACATGAATACAAACACGACCTACAGCAGACACCTTTTCTACTGCTTTGGGGGAAAAAACAAACAAACAAACAAACAAAAAACCGAAGTAACTAAAAGAGTAACCCAAATACGAGTCAAAGTCCCTGACAATAACACTCTCCCACACCTGCCCATTGCACTAAACCCCGCCACAAACGGAGGCGGCCCTGACAGACCTGCCGCTGGGCCGAGGCCCGCCACCCCGGGACGATGGAACGACACCGTGAAGCACCCCTCCCGTCACCCACTCTGGCCCCGCTCCCCCCTACCTTAGGCCTGCTTTTGGCGCGAGTCTTGCGGGGGACCCTCACAGCCTCAGCCATAGCCCCTTCCTGTTGCCCCGCCTGCTACGGTGGGTGCGACCCTAGCTCCGCGGGCAGGGGCGGAAGAGGCGGGAATGATCCAACCCCCGAGCGCTCTCGGCCAATCAGCAGTGCGGCAGGTACGGATGGGACGGAGGGACATACCGAGACGCAATGCGTCTCTTCTGTAGCCGCCTGCGAGGAGGGCAGGCTTCCCTGTAAGGACTCGTGAAGATGTCACGCTCCACTATAGGGGCCTGGAAGGAGGTCGGGTTCCTCTATAAGGGCTCTGCAAGGAGGTCAGATTTGTCTATAGGGGCCAGGCTGCCCTACAAGTACCTGTAGGGAGGCCATGCAGCTTCTAGAGGGACTGTGGAGTGAGAAGTCAAGCTCCTACTACTGAGGATGAGTGGTGTAAGGTATTTTTACCTGCACTATGGCAGGACCATGGAAATGACATTGCAGTGGGGCAACCTGTCCTATAGCTTGTCCAGGCACAGTGGTAATATATGTACTAGCTTGCAGGATCAAAAAGGGAGAGCTCTGTCCAATTCTACCCATAAGTGAGGTGCCCATCATCTGAAGGTACACAAGACACTGCTAGCCATCTGTATTGCTCTTCTCAACTCTGCCTTACTGAAGCAGTTGTCTTGTTAAGACATGTGTAGTCTCTCTCCCTAGGGGGCACTTCGGGGAGGGAAGGCAGCAGCTGTACAGGTTCTGTAGGGAAGCCAGGCCCTTCTATAGGGGTCTGGAAGGAAGCCGCCTATAGATGTCTGTGAGGAAGACTAACCTCTCTGTAAGGGACCAAGAGGCCCGAGAGGAGGCCAAAGTCTTCTGCACTGCTTGGAAGACAATCTGGCAGTAGTTCCATGCCTGGACTTTCCTCTTCCAAGCCAGGGTTTCCTTGGGTTTAGGTCTGTTCTAATAGTTGGTATATTCAGAACCAGCACCCCTGTTTGGGGATTATTTCTATGCATTTAGTGAATGTGCAAGCTAAGTTTCAGCATCACTGGGACCTCTGCATCCAGAAAAGCCTAACACCATTTACTGTGCTCAGTCAGCTGAAAAATCCCAATACAGAAACCATGTGATGTATTGTAGAGCACGTATTTTCCAGGGCGTTTTAGGATGCCTCAAAGGTGTACCAGCCCCAACAGAAAGTGAATATGATAACTGTGAAAAAAAAACCATACCCAGCACACGACTCACAAAACTTCTTTTTGAAATATGCATTTAATGACATAAGACTACAGCAGGCTTGTTCAGAATAGTATTTGTATGTTTGGTCTTTCAGAAATAGAATACAAGAACTGATTCCTTGATGTGCACTTTGCACAGGTCATTATATTGCGGAAAGACAGACGTTAAAACACACCGTGCATGATCTTCTCCACACATAGAAACAAAGAGAAAGGCCCAGGGGCTGTTGGGCACTTAAGTGATGCAGATTCAATTTTAAGAACATTGTACAACTAGCAACTCCTTTTCCTCCAAAATTAGTCACCTGACTCAAGGTTCAGACAGCTAAATGGCGTGCTGGTCCCTGTTCCCTGTGTCCCTGTGTCCAATGGCATGAAACACTGAGAAGCTGTTAAGCAACACTGCATACAGGGACTTCAGAAAGACCAGCAGCCCTGAGGCACCTGAGCTTGAGTCGTATGTACAGTAACTAAAAGGGCACAAACTTTGAGGAAACCTGATCAGAAAACCAGTTTCATAGCTCCAGTCCAACATTAGTTTGTTTACAGTGATGTATATAGTCACAACAAATCCAAAGTTAAGGGATTCCTAGGAGTTAATTAAATGAGGGTCTCCAGATCCTACCCGGGACAAGGTATACCATAAACCTAAAAAGCTGCAAGCCCATCATTGGAGAGGTGGTTGGAAGAGAGGACCAACTTCCTTCAGATCCTCAATGCTGCAGGGTGTGGGACTTCCCAGCATGTTTGTGGCAGCACAGACTCTCCCTAGGTAGCTGCACTGCAGGCTGCTGTACTAGGTAAGATGCAAATCGGCCTTCAGTATCAGCACTTAAGCTGGAGAACACCTACAGCTAAGCCAGACACACACTGTAACCATTAGTGCTCCTCTAAGTAAGCTCCTTGAAAGACAATACAATAAACCTAAATTACAAGATTAATCACTATTAATGAAGGATTTTAGAAACAGGCAAAAGCATAACCTGAGATCCGAATGGCATACATATGCCCTCAACACAAACCAGCATGCCCAAATCATGATGCAGAAATCCCTTTGGCACTTAAGGCTTCTTAGTTATCTGGAAAGTGGGAGGCTTCAGCTTCTCCCAGATAGCTGCACTTTGAAAGAACTTCAAAATAAGAACTTCTCACACCAACCCATCACTCATGGGAGTGTGAAGACAGGATATCCAACTAAGGGGTTTGTTGATCAAAGGCACACGTTTTCTGTAGGCACTTTCTTGAATGTACAAATAATTATCAGTCTTCAAATAATTTCTTTAAGCACTTCAGGTCTGTGTGGCCAGGAATAACTGGAAACACCACCTCTGCCATGCTGGCCAGAACAACAGTGTCTTCTGTCTGGCGAACCTACAGAACAGGATCAACAGTGACTAAGCCACAGCTCCAGTTCAGACAAGTGATGGGAGGGCTGACACAATCATCACCCCCACCTCAAAATGTCATCCCTTAACTGGTGGCCTTTCTTTCTCAAATTTCCCTCCTCTATGTAGCTATATCTCATGTTAAATCCTTTCTTCACTAAAATGTGAGTACTTACTATGGCTGTTAGTGATTTATTAAGCTGTAACCGTCAACTGTGGCGTAATCAGGCTCACCTGAAACACAGAGGATAAAATATTTAGGTCTGCTTTTGAATAGTGCTGATTACAAGACTTCACACAGGACAGAAACACCACCCATGTTAAAGGGATTGCAGGCAAAGTGAAATGAGGCTCAAAAAATTACTTGATTTGACAAAGAGACAAAGCAGGACCCCATTTTACTGAGTCCTGCTGCAGTATCTCATTACTGAAGTGCCACTGGGAATAATATTGCTCCTGCTGTTAAAGCAAAGATTCAAACTGCAGAAACTGAAGATCCCAATCTTAGACATCCTTAAGTTTCAGAAATGCTTAGACGCAGGACTTTGATCGGAGCTTCTCCTGGGTGAAACTTTGCCTCTAAAGTCAGCGACCAACTTCTTGGTTATCTTTCAATAGGGACCAGACTGAGAGCAGGATCTAAAACAATCGCTTTAGGGAGATATATCTTATGACCTGATGCAGAGCAGAGAATTCCTCTGTGGGGCCAGAAATCCCATAAAGAAAACAGCTCACCTGGAGCACTGGTCGGGGTGGGCAGAGGTCCCCTCCTGCACAGAAAGAAACACAGCTGAAGATCTCCATGTCTCCAGGACTCTCATTGCCCTGACTCTGTATACTCCAGCTACCCTCCCAAAGCTGGTGGGAGGGCAAGAGATTTGGCCAGGCTGAGGTTTGTGGAGAGCTGATACCAAGGCACATGTCATATCCTGACCCAAAAGAGTTAATGTCTCAAATACTGTGTGAGGTGATGTGGAAGGCTACCTTGCAGTTAGGACAAACATGGAACAAAATATGCCAGTGCAGGAGGGTATGGAATACATGGGAGGATGATTGGACTCATCTCCCTCCCATATTTGCTGCACACTGTGCATCTGTGACCCCCACTTCAACTCGTGGAAAGGGTTAATGCCCCCCTTTCCCAGTCCGCTCCCACCTGGATGAATGTGCACACTGGTACGCACTGCCTTCCAGTGCTTCCCATGCAAATTATAGGATGCATCTTAAAGCCACGAAGCAACACCACTTCTGGCTAGGAATAAAAAGGACTTGAACACACTGGCAGGTGCACACCCACCACCAAAGACACGAGGAACAGACCAGGCAAGACATCACTGGAAACCTGGGTGGTGATACAGATCTTTACCTATTCTCCCTCTCTCTCACTCTCTTTTCCCTCTCTCTCTCTCCCCCTTTCTCTTAGACACATCATGGACATACACAGAGTTTAGTCTGGCAGTTCACAAATAAATATCTTCTTGTATGGGCCTATGGTGTAATTTGACCTAAATGGCTCATCAAATCTCTCCCTTTTCCCTCCTTCCTCTCGAGTCAAATGGGATGTGACAGTGTGTCATGGTGGGTTCACTACCAAGAAGCCGCTTTGTAAACATAGGCATTGATGCTGATGCAGTGAGGGAAAGAAAAAATTAAACCAAAAAACACTAAATTGGGTAATCATCCACTTATAAGCCTCAGGGCATGCCTTTCATATGGGTTTCTCCAGAGTGAGGCATCAGGAAGTCATAAACGGACATGACTTCTCTCCCAGTGTGACAAGCAAAGTAGAGCACTCCTCTTTAGAGACACTCTTTAGCCCTGATTTGTCATCTTTCCCCTGGAAAAAGCATCCTTCACCCTTGTCCTCCCCGCCCAGCTTCTGTCCCCGGTGAGTGAATTCAGCTTTGATATTTCTCCCTCTCCCCACATACACTTCTAACTGTCCCTTGTCTCCTCAAGCAGACAGACCATATGGAGAACCATGCAGGGAAGCCAGGGATTCATCCTGCTATTAAAGGCTGCTTTAGAAGGGAGCTCAGAGCAAGTCATGAAATTCAGTATTTTTCAGGCTGCCTTGCTTTTCTTCTGTCCAAGCATCCCAGCCCCTCACCTCCATGTCAAGTACTTCTGAAATAGGCTTGATACAAGAAAAAATGAGCAGATTCTCACCACAAACACTTTCAAAATAAGATTCTGGACCATAAAAAGTGAGAAATTACCCCCAAAAAGGGGAACAAAAACCTCTGACTGGGCTTGAGGGGATCCTTGAACAGCTTATAGTAGGCAGTACATTGGCATAACTCCTGCTGCAAAAAGTGATGGACTACATTGCATTAGACTACATTGCAAGTATTTTCCTCTAATACTCACAAGTTGCACTTCCAGCAGACTGAGTGGAACAAAGTACATTTGGGGGACAGGGGAGGGGGGTAGGGAGGGAGGTAGAGCATCATTTGCAACGACAGTTGTACACATTATGTCCCTTACCTTGATATAGGTACAGTAATCGGACTCCTCACAGCACTTGCATTTCTCTGTGTGTTATAGTAGTTTTCATAAACAACAGGAGCTAGGAAAAGTTAACTATAGTAAAGAACAGACCTTTTATAGATGTAAACTACCTGTCATGCCAACATTCAGCTGCTAAGTCTTCCCCCCCACTCTGGAAAATGACTAAACAGAAAATCAAAAGTTACAGAGAGGGGAGATTATCTTCAGGCGATGGTGGTAGGTGGCAGAGACTACTGCTGCATTCCAGTGAATGAAAGGAGGAATTTTGCATCCAAACTGATGCTAATCAGAGCAGCAGCTCCATGAGGAGTACGAGCAAGTCAGCACTGCTTTCTGAGATTGTACTGTGCTCTTACCTGGAGCCAAACTTCCAGTTTTGCGTAAATTTACAAAGAAATCAACATCCTTCTCAATGCTACACATTTCCAAACTCTTGCGGATTTCCTCATATTTCTGCAGAAGAGGAATCAAAAGCATCGTGTCAAAAATAAGGGTTTTTTCCTATAGGTTATCACACATAGGGTGAAGGCCCAGTGCTCACCCTGGACACAAGCTTCAATGGTAGAGGAATCAGAAAATCATGGAAAGGTTTGTGTTGGTCACCTAGTCCAACATCCCTGGAGTAAGCAGGGACATCTTCAACTAGATCAGGCTGCTCAGAGCCCAGTCCAACCTGAACTGGGATGTCTCCAGGGATGGGATATCTATCAGCTCTCTGGTTAACCTGTTTGGGTGTTTCATCAGCCTCAAAAACCACAGGAGTCCCAGAAGAAACCTCATCTGTAAGAGCTCCAGCCAAAACCTTTTGCCTGCACACTCATGCTCATGTCTAGTGGCCATAGCCCATCTCAGACATAACACAGCTCACTGCATAGGAAAGCAAATGGAACTTTACTTTCCAAAGAGAATAATGAGCATTTTCATTCAACATACCTCATCATTCTGCACACAGTCCAGGGACAGCTGGTTGACATGAAGCCAAAGGGCATTGCGGAAGTAGTTGATCCGCTCACACTCCTGAGTCTCAAAGAACTGTAACAACACAGACAAAACAGCCCTAACATCTTTAAAATGAGAGCAAATCTCTTTCATCCTCATTGCTTCTCACCTCAAAGTACCATTACAAAGCTGACTGCTGGTGGCTTTCTCCTGTCAGAAACATAGAAATAACAAGTATTCCAGCTTGTCCAGAGGACAAATCATATCTTTATGCTACTAGGTATTTCAAAGATGATTGTTAAGCTCTGCAAGGTCTGCAAGATCAATGTGTCACCCAGTGCACTGCTACCTCTGGGAAGACCAAGCCCATTTCTCAAGGCAGCGCATGTTCATTAGGCACCCTGTGATCCTGGTGTCCCAGCTCACTTCCCCCCCACCTGGTACAGACTGATCAAATAGCACTGGAGACATATGAAAACAGCAGCATGTGTGATGGTTTGAAACTGTCTTTTTAGTTTTTCCTTGCAAAGTTCAGAACAGAGAAAGTGAAAGAGTATAAATAAGTCACTATTGGGTGTAAGAAAGCAAAATACTGATTGTTCTAAACACTTCCATTGGATAGATAGAAATGTTTAAGAACTGTTACCCAAAACAAAGAGGGGCACTCTGCACATTCTGCGTTCGGCAGTGGGGGCAGTTGCTGGGCTGCCTGGCTGCTGTTTCTTCTTCTCTTCTGGCTGAAGATAACACACTGACCTTGGCAGCTAAGTTAACAACTTTCTGCTTAACTAACTCTGCTTCTCTGTCCAGGAGGGTCTGGGGGGAAGCTCCTGGGAGAGAGAGAGGCCCCTTTGGGAGGGTCCCCCTGGGGGGAATCAAAGGGATATCGGTTGTGCTTTTCCGTTGATTGTATATATTTGTAAATGTTGTGAATTTTGTATATTTGTACATATTCATTGCATTTCATCGTAGATTTTAGAATCTGCTTGTAAATACAGCCTTCATTTGCTTCCAGACTGGGCTAGCCTGGTTATTGTCGGTGGGAGGGGAATTTCAGCTCACACTGACACACTTTTTATTTTTGGCGCTCCAGCTCGGGGCTTGATTGTTTGTATGATTTATTCCTGCTCAAGCAAGTTGACTCTTTAGTCTTCTCCTTCTTTCCTGTCCAGCCCTTTCCAAGCAGGTTTAAACACAAGTCTTTGAAACCTGCTCAATTTCATGTGCCTTCACCTATTTCCAGTACCTTTCATCCTAAGTGTATATGTGCACTTGTAATCAGTTATGACCTTTGCAACACACTGAGGGGAAAACCTTCATGTGATCCATCTGCAGAATTGAAAACTGCTGCTTCCTACAGCCCATAATCAGAGAGGTTTTCTTGGAGACCCCACACACCAAAAGCACACCAGATCTGAGATGCTAACACATGCCACACAAAAGAGACAAGAAATTCCATATCAAAAGGAAAAAGTCAAATAAATAATTGAGGAGAAATAGCCTGGGAAGAGATTGATGTGGCTGGAGATGGAAAGATCTTTTGCAACCTTGCAGGAGACCTGGGATAAAACCTGATCTCTGCAGGATGTGTCCATGCCTTGGAGATCACAGCAGAGCAACTGCACGGTCTCCTCACCACAAGCTCTGAACCTTCCCAGCCCATGCTAAAAGTCCTTGCTAAACCACTTCACTATGAGACAGTGTGGTTTAGGCTGATAAAACAATTCGGAGGTGTTCCCACACTGCCATGTGGTCTGTGAGATACAAGGCAAAAGCCTGCATGTCCATGGGTGTGGCTTCAGCCAGCCTATGTCCACAGCCTCTGCTGTCATCTAAAGTCTTTCCGAGTTTCAGAGTCTGCTGTGTGGTGTTACAGCAACACTACGTACTGGCCTCGAGTTGCCAGGGGTGCAGAGGTGACCATGGCTGTTTAAGATGGTGACCTGACCATACTGAGGACATAGGCAGGTAATGGGCAAAAATGTCACTACTTAGTGCACTGGCTCTATCAATTATAAAAAGTAGTGAAAGAAAAGAAAAAAAAAAGAAAAAATAAATTAGTGGAAAGCCAGCGGAATACAGAGAGGGAAGATCTGTACCTTCCCTGACCCCCACAGCAACGAAGGGACATCCGCAGAAGAAGCTGCCACATGTAGATTTTTCAGAGCATTTACCTCACAAGCTTTGATGTGCTCTTTCTGCCATTCTTCCCGGATCTTCTCCAGTGTGGTAACATTCTGCTGGTAGCTCCTATCTGTAAGGGAAATTACATTAGCGTCAGTTGATTAATTTAAAAAATGCTCTTTGGAGGAAGTTAATATGTGAACCCTGAAGTGGCTGGAATATCAGAGAGAAAGCAGTAGTAATGCATGAGCTCGGGCTGTAGGTGGGCATTGCAAAGGGACACAATGCCACACAGCAATACAGAGAGTTGTGCCATGCGAGCAGCCTTAGTGGGCCGTGCAGACTTCTCCAGGGCGGGTGCATGCCTCTGGTATCTTGGGCATGTGTTGCTAAGGAGCAGTGCCTGACCCAAGAGCTGGAGCTAACCCAAAAGCCATGGCATGGTTTTGTAACACCTTTGCCCCAGGAAATGGTCTCTTTGCCCTCCAAACGCTGCATTTCCACACTCACCTGAGTCCTCCAGAGCTGATTTTGTCTGAGCCAGCTTCAGGAACAGCTGCCAAAGATAGGAGAGAGAAAAACAGAAGACAGGATCAGTTTGATCGCTGATGGCGCTGCAGCTCAACTGGAGAACATTACCAGCCTTCTTGTCTCACTCCAAACCCCAGAGCTGGGAAAAGAGCAACAAGACAGGAAAGCTGCAAGAAGAGACACCCTTTTTTCCTCCTATTCCATGGCCACCACCCTCTCTGTACCTTCTCCTGCTGCTTCTGTGTCACTAGGTTTGCGTTGCGGTGCACAGCCTGTTCTGCCTCATCCTTATCCCTGCAGCGCTGCTCGTAGAGCCGCTTGGCCTAGGAGAACCATCAGACGGGGCAGAAGCATGTCAGCGAGTAAGAATATGCAAATACAACTCATGCAGTCAACTTTGGACGAAAGCACAGCCTACAAGAGAGAGGTGCAGGCTTGCAGCAGTACGAGGATGGCACGCAGTGTCCCACAGAGAATCAGAATGCTTTGGGTTGGAAGAGACGCTAAAGATCATCTCGTTCAACTAGGTCAGGTTGCTCAAAGCCCTGTCTAATCTGGCCTTGAACACTTCCAAGGAGGGGGCATCCACAGTTTCTCTGGGCAATCTGTTCCAACACATCACCACCCTACACAGTGAAGAACTTCTTCCTTGTATCTAATCTAAATCACCCCTCTTTCAATTTAAAACCATTACATCTTGTCCCATCACCACAATCCCTCATAAGAAGTCCATCTCCATCTTTCCTGTGGGTCCCCTTTAGGTTCTGGAAAAGAAAACCCCTTCAGGTACCGATACCCTACTCTTTGTGTAAAGCCAAGCTCACAAGACAAGCTGCTCTTTGTGCAGTCAAGTCCATAACTAGATGTAGAGTTTCCCAGGGATGCGGCCAAACAGCAGCCTTGCAGGTTTGGATATATATGTTTCAGTTTTTCTGAGCACTCCCTGCACACCACTCATGCAGACACAACATAGGAACTTGTAGCAGAAGAGGAAGACCTGCCCCAGCACCCCACATTTGCATGTTAGCAGCATTAATCCATATGGCAAGGAACAGCAGCATGTTTCCATTACCTCCATGGTCTTCTTGTACTGCAAATTCCTGTTTTTGTGAATCGCCTCCATTATCAGCTCTATCTGTGAGGACAACAGACCTGGAGTCAGCATGTAACCGACCACCAAAGCTCCAGGGTGGGCTATGTGGCTTAGGAAAGGAAGAGGCATGGACCAGACTCAAACAGGTTTAAGGACCTTTGTCCACCCAAAGCATCTTCACAGAAGCCATCTTTTATGCTTCTATCTAAGCCTCCACTTGTATACACACAAAGGAGGTTTATAAACAAAAACCTAACAATTGATGAGCTGTACCATCTGCACAGGATCTGGAAAAAACAGGAAACCCACTCCCCTCCACTAGGTCCAAAGCAGCCTCTGTTTCTAGCAGCTTCCTCTCATTTTCCAGACAAAGCAATATCAGGCCAGAAGTTAAAAACCCTGCTGATATAGTACACCTATGAAGATCATATGGCACTATACATACACTTGAAAAATATTTCTGGTTGAGGATGGTGTCCCTGGAGCTGAGCCCCTACTGTCACAGGCCCCAAAATGCAATCAAAGGAGAAGGTGTGGCAGTAAGAAGGAGGAATTTGAAGGTTGCCACACAGTTCACCAACATGGTTGCAACATGTAGGAAGAAGCTCAAGACTTCCCAGCAGCAGCAGGCACCAGGGTCACAGAGGGGACTGGGGCACAGCAGGAGACACCAGTCATGAAAAGCCTGTCACCAAGACAGGACTAATACCCTACAATGAAGGTGCACACTCCCATGACACCTGACCTTTTTCCGATGCAATTTTTGTTTTTCCCTGAAGTCTTCCATTTTCTTTGCTTCTTCCCGAAGGGTTTGTGCCAGCTGAATGTGACCTTGTCCCACATTGTCTATCTCTACAAAGAACAAAAACAAAACAACAACAAAGTTATATATATATATATATATATATACACACACATATATATATACATACATACACACACACACAGACACATACATTCCTAAAAATACTATTGCTCAAATCAGCTATGGTAGCTGACATCAAACCAATCCCACATCATACATGACAGGACGATGTAAGGCAGCCAAAGCATCAGCTTTTAGATGCTACAGTTAGAATCACAGAATCATTTAGATTAGAAAAGACCTTTATGGTCATCGAGTCCTACCATAAACCTAACACTGCCATGTGTACTACTAAACCATGTCACTAAGTGCCATGTCTATATATCTTAAATACCTCCAGTGATAGCGACTCCACCTCTTCCCAGGATTGCCTGTTCCAGGCCTTCTGGTGAAGAAATTTTTCCGCATGTCCAATCCAAACCTCCCCTTGATGTGCAGTTCGAGCCCATTACCTCTAAGGCCACTGTTTGTTACTTGGGAGAAGAGACTGACCCCAACCTTGCTACAGCTTCATTTCAGGTAGTTGTAGAGAACAATAAGGTCTCTCCTCAGCCTCCTTTTCTCCAGGCTAAACAATCCTGGTTCCCTCAGCCACTCCTTACTGGACTTATGCTCTAGACCCTTCATCAGCTGCATTGCCAGCACCTAAATGTCTTTTTTTGTAGTGAGGGGCCCAAAACTGAACACGGAATTCAAAGTGCAAATCACTGCATCTGTGTGTAAAGACAGCAAGGCAAGTCAGTCCAAGAAACTCTATGTGAGCTTCTGATGTACAATGCAAGCATGATCTCTGAGCTGCAGCCATCCCTGAAAGCCCAAGAGATCTCCCAAAGCCCTGTGGGTTCTCTCTTCCACACATACTCTGGAGCACTGAATCCCAAACTCTGCATGCTGAACTGAGGTGGACCAAGAGGACACCCTATGCCTGACTCCAGCAGTGCACAAGTTTAGAGGCTTCTCTGATATTTTCTTCTCAAGCAGTTGCCTGTAGATTTTGGCACTGTCAGGTGTCCTGGTAAATACAAAGAATTACTTACGTTGCTTGAAGACATCCAGGGATCTCTTCAGTGTGCTGAAAAACACAGGCAGAGCTTTAAAAAGAGTGGGAAAATAGACCCAGGCACCGGCATCAGCAAAGCACCTCTCCCAAACCAGATAACAAGTCTCTCACTCAACAGTGGCCAAAGCAGCTTGAAGAAAGTTTGTTTACCTTCTTTACACTGCTGGCTTTTTTTCCTCTCAGAAAGTATAAGACAGCTCAGTTGGTCTGAGATCTACTTTACGTATTTCTGAACATTGGAAGCTATTAAAAATCCTGACTTTCATAAATGTTTCAGGCAACCTCCTAGAAGTATCATTTGGGACACAGAAACATCTTCTACATAGTGCATTGGCCAGTGCTTGGAAACATAGGACACTTTTCTCCCTATTAATATTGTGCAACAAAGATTTCAGAAAAGATTTATGCGACACCTTAATATAAAACTGTAAATAAATTATCAGAGAATACCAGACTGGGCATAAACAGAAACAAAGCAGGAAGAAGGTGCCGAGGGTCACTGTGGAAATGGAGATCCAATCACGGACAGAAGTGCAGCAGCCACAGCACCCCTGCGCAGTGGTAAGATACTGGGCTTTGAAGGTTTGCTTGGTTTGAGTCAAGGAAGTACCAGTACTTTCCTCTGACCACAAAAACACTCAGGAGAAAAACCAGGGTCTCATGCTGATCAGCCGTCTGCTGAAACACTGGCCCACATCTTGCCTGAGTGCCGGTGATGCTTTGGTTGGTCTATGGCTGGTAGGATCTTGGTGCAGTCAAACTCAGTTATTAAAGAAGGCTAACCCAACTGTGCACCATTCATTCATAAGACCAGTTTCAGATTATCTTCTGGTAGCATCCCAATCACATTTCAACACTGTTTTGTCTCTCACAGCCTGCTTCTGTCTCTTCCTCCTTCATCGCTCCAAGTCAGGACACCCATAAAGGCAACACACACAGAGGACTGTGAACTTACTTCAGCTCTGTCTGCCCACAAGGCTTCTTCTTTGACAAGTTAATGAGCTCTTTGCCATATTTTTCTTCTATAACTGCCCTGTTAAGGAAAGAGACAAATGAGAGGAATTTCTCATTTCAGAAACTGGTACTTGTTTGGAGCAGGGACCAAGACCTGCTCTTAACACATTCTTTCTTCTGACCTGCTGCAAACTGACTGTGGACAGTTTGAAGGGAAACTGTTGATCACATTTACCCAACAGCCTTTTTAGGGAAACACTTTGTTACTCTGTGTCTGTGGTCCTGTTGTGTTGCTCTCCCCATTTTTCCATGGCCAATGGGTGCAAGGACCATCTTCACAGGAGATGGCAGACTAAGCAGCCAGTACAAGTGGTAGCTAGATGTAGTCAGGTAAGTAACCTGAGGATTTTTTAGCTCAGTTTCTTTGGGTAACAAGGCTTCTGCAATCACATTTTATGCATCTTGGCCATCAGCTTCTGTTGATCCATCTAAACAAAGTACTTTAGAATCTGATTTGGCTGACTTAAACCAAATGTGACAGAGGGAGTAGGTATCTCAGAGAGCACGCAGCTACCATGCACTCAAAGGCTTAGCTGGGCCATTTAAGCAATTTGGGACTTCTTAAAACGAGGCAATAGATACTCTTTCCTGCCTGCCTCTGGTCTTCAGGGAGAACATCTGAAGAAGAGGCCACATCTTGTAAGGTACCATAAATAACACCTTTGAGAAGTCACATTGTCTTCCCATCTTGAAAGAGAGGGTGGAGGAAGAAAACCTATGTGTTGGAGTCAAAGAATAGCCAGCTTTCTGCAGCTGTTTTGAAATCTGTACAGACAATCAAAGCTGAACTCATTCGGTTAAATGTTGGTATCTCTTCTGGGCAAGCTGTCCTAGCTGTCTGCAGTCAGTGGAGAGAAACAAGCACTGCTAGAGGCTTGCATTACAAGGTACTAGATAAAGTATATAGCTTCTTAAAATGCCTGTATCTCTGGCACAGAGGCAGATATCTATGCTGTGGATTTCTAGAGTCTGGCAGTGATGTTCAACTAACTTAAGCCTTTAAAAACTCAAAAAGCATGTAGGAAAATGGAAAAATAAATACTATAAACTTATTTTTCTCTTCTATCTAACATGAACTTCCTTTTAAGACAATGCATTAGATTGAAGAGGCATGTTCTCCATGGCTGGGACAATGTCCTGGCATGGACTTCATACCACAGCACCAGCCATGCAAGGAAAGAGCAGAGTAAGAAAATAAGTTTCTCATCAGTCAAAAATAAAAGGTGTTTTAACATAATACACAGTTGGAGGCAACAGAAACCAAACTGGGAATGCAAGGAGTAGAAGTAGTGCCACTGCATCTTTGCCCAGTTCCAGCCAACCCATTTTCAGAGGCATTTCATTACCTTTCCTTCAAAAAGTCTTCAAACTCTTTGCAGTTCTTCCTGCCATCATTCAGATGTTGAATGATGCTGTCATAGCCAACCGTGCTCGTCAGATCTGTGCTCTGAAAACACAAGAATAGGAATAACAGCCTCATCAGTGCAGACCACAACCACTGCCACCTCCAGCAGCATTTACACAAGTGATTGCTCAGATGGCTCTTCATGAAATCAGATGCTTTTCTTGAAGGGTTGGGAGAGGCTCCAGAATGAGAACAATGGCAGCAATTTGGGATAAGACACTTCTATGACTTTCAGAAAACAGAAGCGCTTGGTCTTGCTGCATCCTACACTCCCCTCTGGCCTAAGCACAGCTTGGCACTTGGCATTTCCTCTTAGGAGTTTAGCTATCAACCCTAACTTAATGTCAGCTCCACCTCTGTGCTTGGTGAGATCATGGAATAGATCCTTCTGGAAGCTATACTGAAACACATGGAGAACAGGAAAGTGATTCAAGACAACCATCATGGCTTCACCAAGGGCAAGTCCTGCCTGACCAACCTAGCGGTTTTCTAAGATAGTGTAACTACATCAGTGGACAAAGGAAGACCAAAAGATGTCTGTCCTGGTTTAAGGCCAGACAGATCCTCTATTGCCCTGCGAGGGACAAAAGAACGTCACTCACACAAACAGATTGGAGAGCGATGAAAAGTTTAAATGGAAAAGCAATTAGTGTTTTACAGAAGCTAAGCACAAAGCATAGTGGCAAAGATATCCCAAAGTGTACAGAGTCCCTCACAGCACACCCAAAGGCCTCATAACACTTCCCTTGTCCCCACCTGAGGGTATACCCAAAACCCCAGGGCTCTTTCTTCCCCCCCCCAGATTGCTAGGCTAGTCCCAGGCTGGCCCCTGAGAGAGGGCCCAGGGCCCCTGAGACTGCCCCCCTGCCCCGGTCCTTCTCCTCCTGGCATTAGGCCTAGATAGGCTTAAGAGGCCTTGAGGTACTCCCCCACCATTACCCGATAGAGAGCATCCTCCATGGGAGCAGAAAGGGAAGAAAGAGGAAGAGAATGACTTTGCAGATGGATTTGTAGTGTGCAGGATTTATGGGTAGAAATACGCCGATTCCTGTGTCCTGTGATTCCTTATTGGGTTGGACAACAGAGGTGTAACTTACGTGGCAGTAAAAGGAGGGAGCCAGCCTAAATTGCCACAGTGTCATATATCTGGACTTTGTAAAGCATTTGACACAGTCCGCCACTGCACAGAATCATAGAATCATCCAGGCTGGAAAGGACCTCTGAGATCAAGTCCAGCCATTTCGCCCACACCACCAAGTCTGTTACTCTCCTCTCCAAGGCTGTCAAACTCTTCTCTAAGCTGGAGAGATATGGATTTGATGGGTGGACTGTCAAGTGGATAAGGAATTGGTTGGATGATCAGATCCAACGGTCAATGGCTTGATGTCCAGTGGAGACAGATGACAATTCCCTCAAGGGTCTGTATAGGGACCAGTGCTGCTCACTGTGTTCATTAATGATATCAAGAGCAATGCTGAGTGCACCCTCAGCAAATTTGCAGGTGATACCAAGCTGCATGGTACAGCTGATAAGTCTGCAGGAGAAGATGCCATCCATAGGGACCTGGACAAGCTGGAGATGTGGGCTGAGGAGAATCTCATGACGTCAAAAAAGGCAAAGTGTAAGATTCTGCACCTAGGTCAGGGCAATCCTAGATACCAATACAGGGCTGAGGGATGATGAAATTGAAAGCAGCTCTGCAGAAAAGGACTTAGGGATGCTGGTGGATGAGAGGTTGGACATGAGGCAGCAATAGACACTTGCAGCCCAGAAGGCCAATCACATCCTAGCCTGCATCAAAAGATGTGTTGCCAGCAGATCCAGAGAGGTGATTCTACCACTTCACTCCACACTGGTGACACCTCACCTGTAGTACCGCACCCACCTCTGGAGCCCTCAGTCAAGGAAGGATATGAACCTGATGGAGTGGGTCCAGAGGAGGGCCATGAAGATGATTGGAGGCTGGAGCAACTCTCCTACAAGGACAGGCTGATTGAGCTGGGGTTGTTCAACCTGGAGAAAAGAAGGTTCCTGGAAGACCTAATAGTGGCTTTCCAGTACCTGAAGGGGGCCTACAAGAATGCTGAAAAGGAACTGTTTACAAAGGCCTGTAGTGATAGGACAAGGGGCAATGGTTTTAGAGAAGTGTAGTTCTTTACCATGAGGGTGGTGGACACTGGGAACAGTGGAACAGGTTGCCCAGGGAGGTAGTTGAGACCCTGTCCCTAGAAATGGTTAATGTCAGGCTCCAGAAGGCTCTGAGCAACCTGATCTAGTGAGGGATGCCCCTGCTCACTACAGGGAGGTTGGACAAGATGTCTGTTGGAGGTCCCTTCCAACCCAAACCGTTCTATGATTCTATGAAATCAAACACTAAAACCCCTCCAAGTTTCTAGATGTAGCCCAACTTATTACTGCTCCTTCCAATTTCTGCAGACATGGAGATCATGGTTAGTGTTTACTTGCATTGCTATAGACATTACCCTCACATCTGGCCATCAAAGCCTACAGCTGAGCTGGAGGTGAATTTATCAGGTCTTTCTGCACAGCACTGCTGAGCTATGGGCCTCTCACTGCCACCACAGTAATGTATGAATGCACCCAATGACTGCTGCTTTAACAGCCTTCTCTTTGGCCTTGCAAAAAGCCACACTGTCCCACACATCAACTCAAAACACCATTGTAAAGATCATTTCACCAAGTACTAGATCATATCCCATCACTGTATGCCCTCCAACATATCACACAGTGCCAGCTTCTTTCCTCCTCCCAAAACATGACAGCCATGGAGAGAGTCACAGCTGAAAGCAAAGCTGCTGACTTTTACATTCCCATCTTATATCATCCTGCCTCTACCAGGAGCCAGGTCCCATCTTCCACGCCAGGGCGCTCAGCTCCAGAGTGCCACTCACACTTCCCACAGAATTCTGAAAGATCAATGCTTTCCTCCAAATTACTTCTTAGAAACATACATTGTACTGTGATGAATATAAAAGATACATGCAACAATGCTTAGGTGGGCTAGGACAAAGGCTGACTAACTCTACTCCATTCTTTCTTCATTCTTTCTTCATACTCATGCCTGGAAGCACATTAGAATAAAAAATAGATTTTTTTTTCCCTACAACTGTTGGAGATTTACCATCCTGGAGACCTAGACCAAGCACAAGGCTCCTAAGTGCTGTGATAATCAAAGACATGCTATGGCCATGAGGTTTCCTGCTCTAGAAGAAACCCAAAACATATTCATGAAGATGAGCGCAACATGCTACCTGTCGGCTTCTGCAAAGAGGAGAAACATGTGTTGCATATAACAGCAAATGGGGAAAGAGGCTGCAGAAAGGAAGCCATGGCAGGAGCAGATATGAAACTCAGCATAAGGAAGCAGAAGCCACAGTTATTAAAGAATAATAGCATGATGGAGAGATTCAGGAAAGGGTTTAAAACCAGGACGAGAGTACACAGAGAACTGGCATGAAAGTGTGGGCAGCAGAGGGATTTCTTAAGAATTCATGCCTGGTACAAGAAAAGAGGAGGAAGAGGTCTGGTATTTCTGATAAATGATTTAATTATGTGAATTTCTCTAAGAACTTGAATGTTAACAGAAAGAAAGCAAGAAGTGAAGCAGAGATCTGGTGGAGTAGAATCTGCAGGAAATCTCTGGCTATTCCAGGTTAGATTTGCTGCACCCATGGCATGCATGGGAAGAGAGGACTGTGAAGCAGGACTTAAGCAGAAACCAAAATAGTTTCTGTTTATTCACAAAGCACTAATGACCCCCAAAATGGGCTTATTACAATAAATCCACAACTAGTTCTCAGTTTGAATCTTTCCTAATTGGGTCTGTGAAAAAGGAAACACACTTGCGCTGAAGTCAGTCTTCATGACAGTTGCAAAACACAGGGACATCCTAACTTGACTTCCTGCCTCAGGTTTTTAAGGAAACAAGGGATGTGGAGAACAACTGTTGGTCGCTGCAAGCCCAGGCAGGGCAGAGCAGCCAGACCCACACCACTGTGTGTCAAAGGACACTCAAAGGTTCCTGCAGCCCACTCTGCTGCCTGAGACACTTGGGCCCACTATGTCAGGCAGAAATACCAGGGGAAAAAATGGGATAACTCGTTAAAAATGTGCACTAAGCTCATTATTCTATCACTCTTCTTTCTCTACCGGAAGGATTTAATTCCACCATGTATGTATTGCTTAAACAGCCAAGACAGGAGAAGGTATCACAGTGCATGTTGTAATATGAAAGATGGCAGGTAACAGAGATGGTGAACATTTCCAGAAGAGCTTCTTCCAAACAGGAGGAGTTCCTGGCCCAGAAAGAGATGAGCACAGTTGTATGCTGTGAAATCAATTCTTCCAGGACCCTTCAGGGCTGATGTTTGCACAGAAAGGAGAAAAAGGACCATCATGACTGACCATGGGACATCCCAAAGGCAGGGGTGTCAGGAATCACCCTGCAGCATGTGGCTGTCCCCCATGCTGTGCAGAGGTCTAAGCCCTGGTGCTACTTCAGGGATGGCCCATAGAAACTAAAAGCATGATTGCAAGGTGATGAAGAAATAGCTGATGTTTCTTGAGCCTGCAGGGTTCAGCAGGAAGTGCCTCCCTTCCCAATCTGCTGCCCAGGTTTGTGCCATCTTCTGAATGGATTCAATTAAAAGATTAGATTTCTGTGCTTGTTGTGATGCTCTGAGTTTTGTTTGCACTTTTAGCCAAAAAAGGGGCTAAAAATGCTGTAGTGGGGATCTGAAGTCATATTATGACCTTGTGTGAGTCACAGATGAAAGCAAAGCTGCTGACTTTTATATTTCCGTATTCTATCATACTTTACATGGAAAAAAACCATCAGAGACACAACCTACAAAGCCAGTGGCATGGGAGAATCATAGAATCACTTAGATTTTAAAGACCCTTAAGGTCATTAAGAACAATTGTTGACCCAGCACTAGTAGGGGTGACTCCACCACTTCCCTGGGCAGTCTGTTCCAATGTTTGACAGCCCTTTTGCTGAAGAAATTTTTCCAGGTGTCCTGTATAAACCTTCCCTGGCACAACTTCAGGCCATTTTCTCTTGTCCTGCCACTTGCTATTTGGATGAAGAGACCGATTTCATCCTTGCCGAAACCTCCTTTTCAGACAGTTGTAGAGAACAGTAAGATCTCTCCTCAGCCTCCTTTTCTCCAGGCCAAACAATCCCAGTTCCCTCAACCACTCCTCAGAAACTTGTGCTCTAGTTTTTTTATCAGTTTTGTTGCCCTTCCCTGGACATGCTTCAGCACCTCAGTGTCCTCCTTTTACTTAAGGGCCCAAAACTGAACACAGTTATTAGAGGTCCACCCTCATCAGTGGTGAGTAGAGGGGGATGACCACTCCCAAAGTCTGGCTGGCCCCAGGACCCCCGGGTCCTTTTCCAGTAGGCATTTTTCCAGCCACTCTTCCCCAAGACCGTAGGATTGCCTGGGGTTGTTGCAACCCAAGGGCAGGATTCAGCACTTGGCCTTGTTGCATCTCATACCACTGTCCTTGACCCATCGATCCAGCCTGTTGAGATACCTCTGCAAAGCCTTCCAAGCCTCAAGCAGTCTGTCCCAACCTTCCCAAAAACGAGTATTTAGAGCACTGCACTGCTCATGGACCATCCCTTGAAATTTCTTTATTTATGCAGAATTCTTAGTGTCCCTCCTCAGCCTTACCTGCTTAGAGAAACACAGCAGAACCTAGATTTAATAGTTGAAAACATGGTGTAGCAATAAATGGTTATGCTATTCTTGTTCAGTTCATTGTCAAAATCACTCAGAATCCTGCAGATACTGCTGAGACAAAAAAAAAAAAAAATAGAAAACACTTGTGCTGGCATCTGCAGGGAAAAGGGTGAGCAGAGTAAGAGCTGCTGCAAGAGGCTGCAGTTCCTCCTCATTCCATAACCAGACGGGTACAACAGTACA
Organism: Indicator indicator; assembly: GCF_027791375.1. Classification (NCBI taxonomy): domain Eukaryota; kingdom Metazoa; phylum Chordata; class Aves; order Piciformes; family Indicatoridae; genus Indicator; species Indicator indicator. Next base: position 12,221,896 of record NC_072053.1, on the reverse strand, counting down.
GAAAGAGACTAACAGGACAGATGGTCACCTGAAAATGGCATCTTGCAAAAAGCAGCTTTTTGATTAATAATTTTCCATCTGAAGTTTCCTTTCCCTACACCAACACACCTATCCTGCTCATCCCAGAGACACAGAAGGCAATGGGACATCCCACTTCAATACAATTACTTCTACCTGCAAAGCCCACCTTGTTCCTTTCAAACAACAACCTAAGGATTTCATAATGTGGCCAATAAACCCAACCAAGCCTGTTTAGAAGAGGAAAAATGGGTAAGGGGAAGTGAAACAGTCCAGCTAGTGCCGTATCATGAGTCAGCAGCGAGGGAGTGAACCCAGGAGCTGAGGGCTCACAGCCTCCCTGTTACCCAACAGTGGGGATAGAGATAAAAGGAGTGTATCCCTACCCAGCCTCACAAGGCTAGGAAAATATCATGGAAATTAAGAATAAATTCAGCCAGTCACACCACTGACAAAATACCAGCTGTAACCCATAGCAGAGAGGCCAGTAGGGAAGAATCACTGATTCCTTTGAATACACCAACACTCCCTTGCTCTGCACCAAGGGACAAAGCATTGCTTATCTGCCACACTTCATTTGTGCCATTCCAAAAAGAGCTGCAATAGGTCTTTCATATGCACTGGGGGGGGGGGGTAAATAAGTGTTTTCAGAGACTTTACCATGTACTGTGTAAGAAAATTAAATAAGCCAGTGTGGTTTTTACTGCAGATGACTTGCCTGAGCCATGAATTCTGTTAGCAGCATAGTTTTTTCTTGATGTGACAAATACTTGAGAGTGCCAAAAAAATTTAGATACTGAAGCCTGAATTTCAAAAATCACATCAACAGACCAGCCTCACTGTTAAGTCAGCAGTCTTCAACATTATTTGCTATTTTTTTTTAATGTTTCCCCAAATGCTTCTTTTTTAATGCACCCTGCAATGGACTGCAGAGAGCATAGCACCGGTTTTGTCTCATTAAAAGCAAAATTACCTCAAATCCACCATGCAAGTTGCAAAAGTTAACCAATAGATCAGACTTAGGATAGTTTTTAGCATTATCATCATTTCTTCTTTTGCCACGTAGTTTTAAAGTACCTAAGTGGTCTGATGAGGTACAAAGCTTTGCTGTTGGGTTACCCAAAATACTCTGCAAGAACAAGCACATACCAAGAAAATGGATAAGTGAAAGAAGAGACCTTGTAGAGTGAAAGAAGAACAGCAGTTGCAAAAACAAATTAAAACAAAACCTCACACTTGCTCAACTCATGGCAATTGCTACAGGCAGGGCAAGAGGAAATAAACATGGTCTTTGTCTTATTTTTACTTTTGCACAGCTCTTTTGCAGTGAGCACAGGTGTGGGAGGGAGCTACACGAGCAATTCAGGGCAATGCACATGAAGCTTCAGGTATCTCTGGACTTCAACCCCTGAGTGAGCAGGAGCTGTGGCAGGATGTAAAAGAGCAAACCTCTTTAAGGAAATTTGTCATTTTGTGCTCAGACCTAAGAGCATGAACAAACTCAAGTGCTCAAAGCAAAGTCACAGCATGCTTTCTGACACAGTGCATAATGTGTATCACACCATGAACTTCAGAAGGGACAAGGCTCCAGTGCAGGAATGGACAGACACATACACCAAAGATACCATAAATGCTAGGGTTTAAAGCTAAATCAGTTCCTAGATGAACCCTGAGGCACAGCTTCGTCATCCCAGCAATCCAAGCAAGGGCTGCAGTTTACCATTCATGACCAGCCATGTTTCAAAGCTGGAAGATGCAATAACCAAAAATGCATCAGCTCTTGGACGGTTGGGTTACTTTTTTGTCCAACCAGCTGGAGCATCACTCCCTTGGAGACCCAAAATCAAGCCATTCCCATCAGCTGTCTTGACTGCTGTGAAATCACTTGCTTCATCAAAGAAGAGTTGGCTTAAGTGTTTTAAGAGGAAAAATTGCAGGAGGAAGTTTGTGCTCTCAACACTTAACAGGAAGTCAAAGCTGCACAAGCAGCCCTCCACATCTCACATAGATTTCCTTTTTTCTATCTCTCATTCCCCATTCCCAACCCCCAGCTCTCACAGCTCATGCACAGTCACCAGTACATGTCATGGAGGCCACTTGGGGTGTTAACTGCCTTTTCCATGGGCGAAACAACTGCAGCAGGGCCTTCGTCTCTCCACTGAGTCACATCCATCATGCTCCCAACCAACCTTTGCCCCAGCTGCCTTCCCCAAGCATGTCAGTTAAAGAGGAGGTAAAGCACACAGCCTTCAAGAAGGAAAGAGGCAAGCAAAATCCCTGGCAACACCAATAGCTTTGGGCTCAGCAAGAGCATTATTCATAAATAGATGTGTTTGCTGGGCAGGCATAAGTGTGCCATGCCATGTTTAGGCTCCTTCTCACCCTGGAGTAGCTTCTGCCCTGGTATTTTCTCTCACTAATCCCTCTTCTCCAGGATCCTCCTTCAAAAAGCACCAGAAAAAGAACAAACCAGGCAGTGCTAGCTGAAGCCAGCCCCACATCAAGGATCTCCTCTTCAGTCCAGTGTGCTACTGCAGCATGATAAACCATGTCTGCTCAACTAGCATTACAGTTATTCCTTCTAACCTGGAGAATCTTGCCACCACCCTCACCCCTTTCGCCCACCGCCCCCCCCCCCCCGCCTACACATTTCCAAACCAAAGGAGCACCATGGAAATTTCTCAGGCAGTAGCTGATAAAAAGCTGCCAGATGCAAAGCTGGCTTTATTTTCCAAACCAGGTTTGATACCACTGCGGAACATGGTAACAAAGCTGAGCAAGCCCAGTGCACTGTACTCACCCCTCCTGTTTGACAACACAGAGGAGCCCCCAGACCTTCTGCCTGCTCCTCCCACACACCTCTCCTTCATCCTGCAAAGCAGGACCTCCTTCCCAGGCATCATATAAGAAACCCACAAACCTATTCTTAGATGGGAATTTTCAGCCTCAAAAGACAAAATTCTGTAATTTATTTCATAGTAGTCAGTACCTGGAACAAAAGCCTGCATACCAGGAGGAACTCAGCAGCCACAATGGCAATGCTCTGCAGCAGATAGGCAAGTTTTCAGCACTCCTCTACTCCTAAACCCAGTTTATCATCTTAAAAATAAATTGTGGCATTCCCCAAACGGTGGCATTTCCTCCACAGCCTGGCAGCAGCACACCAAGCAGCTTGCTCCTAGTCTGGGATTAGCTCAACATCAAAGAATCCTTTTTCACCATGGTGTCTCCAATTCACCGGCCAATTACTATTATTAAGCCCTCACCAGCCTAGCACCGACTCCTTCCAGCAGTGCAGTGGCAGCTCCCCGGGGCACATTTGGGCTGCGTGGGAGCAAACCCACAGCCCTCAGAATGGTCAGTGCTTGCTGGGGGATGATCCAAATCTCCGGTAACTGCACCCCAGAACACTTAAGAAGACAACTTCGGAGCCAACTCTGACCAGAGAGGGGTGACGCTCGAGACCCAGCCGTGATCTCTCGCCTCCAGCTGTGATTCCCCGCTTTCACCTGGGTTCTGACCACAATCCCACGGTTCACCGTGGTCCCGGCTCACCCAGAAGTGGTCCCTGAACCTCGCCTCTCGCATGCTGTCGCTGCCGCTACTTGGTGCTGCTGTCGCTGCCGAACTCCAATGCCGCTCCCTATGCTTCTCCGCCTGGCCGGTCCCACCCCGCGACGGAGTGTCCCCACCCAGTCCCGCCCCGTTTCTCCTCAGCTCACGGCTTGGCTTTGCGTTCCCAGCTCTCTGCTGATTTGGGAAGTCAGAACACTCTACCGAACCTGTTTTCGTGGCAGATGGATGAGTTTCAGCAATCGTCTGAGGCCAGGCTCAACAACGCCAAGTGCCAGGTCCTACACTTCGGTCACAACCCCAGGCAAAGCTACAGGCTTGGGCAGTGTCTGAAAAGCAGCTCAGCGAAAAAAGACCTAGGGGTGCTGGTTGACAGCCGTCTGACCATGAGCCAACAGTCTGCCCAGGTGGCCAAGAAGCCCAGCAGCATCCTGGCCTTTATCAAAAATGGTGTGATCAGCAGGAAGAGAAGTGATTGTGCCCCTGTACTCAGCCCTGGTGCGAACACCCCTTGAATACTGTGTTCGGTTTTTGGCCCCTTGCTATAGGAAGGACATTGAGGTGCTGGAGCTTGTCTGAGATCACACCAAAGCTGGTGAGGGGTCTGGAGAACAGGTTTTCTAAAGAGCAACTGAGGGAACTGGCATTCTTCAGCCTAATAGGTGATGATTTTTCCTCCCACATAAAGTGGCAGAAGGAGAGTTAATGGCATCCAGTTCCACATCAAGGGGAGGTCCAGGTTGGATACCAGGAAAAATTTCCTTAGCTAGAGGGTTGCCAAACATTCTAATAGGCTGTCCAGGGAAGTGGTGGAGTCACAATGCGTGGAGGTATTTAACAGATGCATAGATGCAGTACTTTGCCGTGCTGGGTTGGATTCAATGATCTTAAAGGTCATCTAACAAAAATTATTCTATGACTCTTAAGATTGGTGGGGATGCAAGGCATGGTATTACTGCACCACAGGAGTAAACCTACTGGTTATAGCCAAACCTAACTTACCCCCAGTTTCACAAAAAGAGACATAGAAATTGAGCATCAGAGCCAGTGGCTACCCAGGCAACCTACAGCACCTTCTCCACTTCTGCCTTGGCCAGAGGTTGCCAGAATACTTTGGGAAGGTTTCATAGCCTTGGTTATTAGGAGACAGTGTCTAAGATGACATGCTGTGCTCCTGACCTCAGAGCTGTTCTTAAAAAAAAAAAAAAAGGGAAAAAAAAAGGGTAAGCAGATGAGACAGGACACTGCAAAGCCTGAATCATGCCCACTACCCTAAGCAGCTGTCTGCTTTAACAGAGCAACAGCTTTAAAAGTCCAGTGATGTGGAAAAAAACAAAACAAAACCCAAACCAAACTAACAAAAAAGGGCATTTTCCAGTTTCTGAAATAAATCTGCTCAGTCATAACCAGAACCCACTGGCACTTGGCAAACATTTCTGAGATTTCTGCCAACTAAAGCAGGTTTGCATTGATTTTTCTTTCAGTGGTCATGGCTGCATTTCCAGACCCATCAGAAGTTGGGTCACATCCATGTTTCAGATGTGAAGTTTGTCAAAGCTTTGAAGAGGGTTTAAGCAACCTCACTGGAGTCTATCAGTTGAGGTACGACCTACCCAGCTGCAAGCACACCAAAAACTCCAGGATGTGAGTTCTGTTATCAGTTGCCAAGTTTTCTTGACTGCACTAGAAGGGCACATTAAGACAGGCAGGGAAACTCAAGCAGGGCCGAGACCCAAAGCAAGTAGGACAGTAGCATGAAGCAACCATTCCATATCAGCCCTGCAGCACCAGCCACACATCAGCTTTGGTGTCACCTGCACAGAGCACAGGTGTTACTGCAGCACTGACATCATGGGACACCACACTGAACAGCGCATTTTCTGCATCAGGTCTTCAAGCTGACTTAGCAAGGCTGATGCTGTACATGCTCCCAGCACAAGAGAGCACAAACCTGCACCACAAAGCCCTGCTGCTATGATCCACTTGCCATGATTAGGAATGGAGGATGGTTATTAATTTATGAATTATGAAATACAAATTATGAAAATTATATTAAAACTGTTATTAACCAATTAATCACCTTATATATTGATTCTAATGCACGGTTGTGAAAATATATTCCATAAGTGGTTTAGTATATACAATTTGACACGATTAGAATATTTACAGAATTAATTCCTAATTAAAGGGACTGAAGGGTGCAGTTCCTCCACTTGTCCACTAAAGACTTGACAAGACGCTTGGTGGCTATAACTATGTACAGAGATACTTACAACACTGTCAAGAGGCAATTCAAGCTGGAACATCAGGTGGCTAGGCTCAGGTGCTTTGAAATAAATGTTACTAAGTGTTGCACACATGAAAAGATACATTGTGTCTTTCTTTGTAGAGAGGCAAGTTGCTGGGTTACATTGGCTGCCTTGGCTGCTCACAGCCTGCCTGCCTGGGGCTGATCCATCTGGGTGGGGAAAGGCTTCTGGGGCTAAGGCTGCAGCTGAGTCGCTGGCGGGCCACACAGGGGCTTTCCTCCAGACAGTGACTTACTTTCTCCTCCCACCTCAGTGAGAGGGGCAAGGCTTTTTCCTCCTCCAGCAGCTGCAGGACATGTGACTTTCCAGCGATTGGTGGCTTCCCTTGACAGGGTGGTCCCACAGCGCAACCGTAGCGACTGGGGGCTGACAGCATCGGTGCAGCTCCCTGAACAGAATCAGCCTGGCAGAGCCGGTCCGGGGAGTGGTCCTGCGCAGCAGGGCCGGGTCCTTCAGGGTCGGCCCTTGCAGTCAAGGTGACGGTTCCTGGTGGGGAGGGTCAGCCATCTCCAATCCTGGAGATAGGCTTTGGGAAAGGGGCATGGGGAAGTGGCACTTTCCTTCAGCTCAAAGTGAGCTGACTGTGCCTATCTCAGCAACTGCTTCCCATTAAGGTGACAATGCAGTCTTGGCCTTGATCTCAAACTACTCTGACAGCTCCAGGCTGCAGAGCAGTGACAATGGCTCCCTTTATCTCCTGCGAGCAGCAGGGGTCATACAAGACATGCTGCTGCTGGTCAGCATGACTGCCTGGCTCACATTAGTCCTTCCCCCTGTGGGCTAAAGCTTACCCTCAGGGTTCCAGTCCTCTCGAAGACGTGACTGGGCTTACAACACTGGCTTTTGTAGGTTCACTGAACGCATCTCCTTTGCTGGTTCCTCGAGCAGCTCAGGGAGCTGGCTTCTTTCCCTGTTGCAGAGGCCTCTAGTATGCTTGCATGTGGGAGTGAGAAAACTTAGGGGTGCTGTGAGCTTACATAGCTCCAGTGAAGTGAGAGAAAGCAAAAGGAGAGAACAAGTTGGTAAACAAGGGGAATACTTCTAGATTTCTTGAGGCTGGATCTGGCCAATGGGCACACTCGTCAACAACCTGCTTTAACCTATAGAAAGGGTGAAACTAGAATTATGCCCTTAGATGGAAAGAGCATAAGCATGCCATGCGATGGGTGCATTAGTTGTTTACCCCTTAAGGAGACAGGATGGTGCCTGGGCCTGTCCCCTTCTCCTGAAAGAAGGGTGAAAGGCAGGGGGAAGGGGGGACTTACCAAAACATGTTGGGACAAGTTTGCTGGTATTTGGGGGCATAATTATGGGCACACGGTGCCTTACCATACCACTACTTCTCACTTTCTGCAGCACCTCTCCAGATATGGGATTAATCCTTCCAACACCAGCCCCACCATCCTTCTACCTGACTGCATGCAACCTATTTACCATTATGGTTCTTTAATATGGAAACTATCACCTTCATGTCACAGCAGCAAACAGGACAGAAATCAGAACTGTAGAATACTTGTTACAGAAAAAAATGTATAAAAAAAATCCCTGCAATTTTGGACTGTCAGCCCCAGGCTCAGTGCTTTCTTGCCACAGCAGCATGCAAGCAAAGCATGCTGCACTAACACCAACATCTGACTGGGGCTTACTCTGTGTGTGCATCAAGCTGCAAAAGCTGTCCTGGAAGGGAGGAGGGACACAGGGCAGCCAGAGCAAGAGGCCTCATCATAGTACTACAGACTGGAAGACAAAATTTACTCCACAGGAAGCCGCCCCACCAGGAGCACAACCCTCATCTAACATGCCAGCCCTGTGAAGGTGACTGACACTTTTGGACTGCAAATGTTCACTTTTCTCCTCTACTGCAGAAGCCAGAGCTTATGCTGTCAAAACCACTCAAGCCCTTAGAGGCATTTCTTAAGTCTGGAACTGTATGAAAGTGTTTCCAACCGCTTATGACATTGCATGTTTGAAGGCAGGGTGCTCTTGTAAAGGACATTAATGGGACAAAGCAAACAGCCCCCACAGAAGTACTAACCACAGGTAACATCACAGATTAAGGACCAAGTTCCTGTGAACCAGGGTACAGTTGAATACACCAGAGCAACTTTAAACTGAACTTCCTCACAGCCCAGACAGAAGTTCTAACACCATACCTCTAGTAGAATGGAGAAGTCAGGAAACTGAACAGATGCTCTGGTACTCAACCTCCCCTCAAATCACGAACAACTGCAAATAGTTTGACAGAAATGGAGACAACTAGATGCTGCCCCCTACCCCTCCTTGTAAAAGGAGGCTGATATACCAAACAGTGAAGACCCCGGATTTCTCACAGTTCCTTTAGCAAGTGTACATCCAGGGAAGTTTAACCCTGGGTTTTTTTAAAGGCATGTGTTGTTGTGAAGTAGTAATTTATAACAGAATATACCAGCCTTTTTACAGGGCAGCTTTTATTCTCTTTGAGAACTGTACATTCAAGTCGCACATACTTTTAAGTCTTTGATGGAGCTGGAGCACAGGATGACAACAATAGCCTGGTCTTTCTGAACAGTTTGAAGATTATGCCTCAAAAGTAGCCAGGAAATTTGTGACTATTTCCTTCAACTTAGCTTCTGTCTGGTCAGAGATCTTCCCTTCAGTCCTGTTGAAAGAGTTCAGTTAAACTTCTGACACAGGAACAGTCAGTCACCAAAGCAAAGAAAAAGCCTTATAATGAATCTTATTATTTCTGGAAAAATCAGATGAATTAACACATTTGTTTGATGTATAAAGCTACACCACTGAAAGTAGTGTGCAACATTTCTTAAAAAGAAACAGTCCTCTTTAATAACTAAAGTTTGTCAAGTTCTCTAAAAGCAGCTGTACATAGTTCAACAAGGGTCCATCTTCTACAGAGCTATGCCTCAGAGATGGAAGGCACAATCTGACTCACGGCAAAACAAGCCAGGAACAGTTTACAGGACACAGCTATGGAAACACTCACTCCCCAATAGTCCACTTAGTGGCAGTGAAGGCAGTGAGCAGCATTTCATACACAGTATTATAGAAGTTTAAAACTATCAACAATACAGGAACTAAGAATCAGAATTAGATTAGAGCAGGGGTATACAACTAGGTACTTTTTAAGCATCAGATGGATTTCCCAAGTGAAAACTGGAGACATGAAGCTGAACTCCGGATGGCAGGGCAAGGACAGCAGGAAGGCTGATTTAACCTCCAGTTTTGTACAGGTAGCTTAGGGCCTGATGTTCTGCAATACACTGAATTAACAGTTCAGTGACCATTACCTGCACTCCAACCATCAAGCTAATACCTTTGAGATGAAACAAGAAGATAAACTATCATACCTGATTGTGGAAAGTAGGGCCTGGTGCTGGCTCAGGACATGAGCCAGGAAAGCACTCTCAAATTTAGTGATTTTGCTGGGCTCCAGCTTGTCCAAGTGACCTCTTACACCAGCATAGATGACTGCAACCTGTTCCTCAATAGCCATGGGAACTGCAGAAAAGCAAGCAGTTATGTTATTGACAAGTCTTACCACTGAGACACATTAGTACTACACAGAGCTCTCTGAAGATCAACCACACAGACAATGGTTCATGCAACTTTGCATTTATCAGGTCCACAAAATGGGCATGGTAAATACTGCCACAAAGACCAGTCTTGTTAGCAGCATGGACTATGCAGACTCGTTACACCCATCACACTCACCGTATTGTCCTTGTTTGAGAAGCTCTGTAAGACGTACACCACGGTTCAGCAGCTGTTGCGTGGCAGCATCCAAATCAGACCCAAACTGAGCAAAGGCAGCTACTTCACGGTACTGAGCCAATTCCAGCTTCATAGTACCTGCCACCTACCATACAAGACACAGGTCAGATTGAGACTGATCAGTTTTTACAGGTTTCTAGCAGTTTGCAAGTTATCTTCAGCTGGTAGTTGTCACAAGTCCTTTTACCTTGCACACCAAGTGAAGTGAATCTTGGTATTCTGACACATGACTATATACAGTTCTACAAATCTCACTATCTACTTGGCCTTTTTACCAGAAGCATGTTATACCTGCCTAAAATGGTCAAAGCTAATAGTACATCTCTTTAATTCCCTACCTGAATTCAAAGTGTGAGGTTTCCTGTTCCTAGCTAAGATTAGTACCCTGTTCAACATACTGAAATTTAACAGCCCTGTAACTTCATGCAAACACTATTTTCCTTTCTCCTCCCACTCTCAACAGGCAACAGAAACACCAAAAATAGCTCTGAAGTTCGTTTTTATCCCTTCATAATTCTAAGGAATTTGAAACTGTATTCCCTTTATTCACAACTCTTTAGAGTAATGTGGGTTGGAAAGCCTATACACTACTAACTCAAATGAGAGAAAAGAGCAGTTTTATGTTTACCTGCTTCATAGCCCTGGTCTGAGCAGCAGAACCTACACGGGACACAGACAGACCAACATTGATGGCTGGACGGATACCTTTGTAGAACAACTCAGTTTCAAGGAAGATCTATAGAAGAAAATTGCTTTATTATCTTGGTCAGAAGCCTAGAAGCCTCCTCAGAGACCTGCTGATAAGTTGTATGGAAGTACTGGCATGTGAAGGTGTCCTACCTGTCCATCAGTGATGGAGATAACGTTGGTTGGAATGTAAGCAGACACATCACCAGCCTGAGTTTCAATGACAGGCAAGGCAGTCAGAGAGCCACCTCCAAAGGAATCATTCATTTTAGCTGCTCTCTCCAGCAGGCGAGAATGCAAGTAGAACACATCACCTGGGTAGGCTTCACGACCAGGTGGACGACGCAGCAGCAGAGACATCTGACGATAGGCAACAGCCTGCATGGCACAAAGTGCAAGCTCTTATTTCAGTAGCTCATTTAAAATCTTGAATTTCTAAATCTAATGTGATCTTAACAGCTACAAACACCAATGCTAGACTATGAGGCCTATAAACAATACTTCCTTACCTGTTTGGATAAGTCATCATAGATGATTAAAGCATGTTTTCCGTTGTCTCTGAAGTATTCCCCCATGGAGCAGCCTGAATAGGGAGCCAGATACTGAAGGGGTGCTGCATCAGATGCTGTGGCAGACACCACAATAGTGTACTTCATGGCATCTGGAAAGAATTGGGAGACAAACAGCAGTGAATATGTTACTTCATCACATCCATTATCAGCATACGTAACATGCACGTGAATTACTAGTTGCTGAATCAAGTCCAGGCAGAATCACTACACTGTTACAGGAAAGAACACCACACTTGAGTAGCGTACCTGGTTGCTCAAGTAACTCGAATTTCAAGAGCAAGTTCACAGCAGGTTACATCTAACATTTGCAGGCTTCTTTCCACTTAAAATTAAGTTTAAACTTCCACTAAGGTAAGACTTGAGTTTTAGAAGTAACCCAGCTTGAAAGTCTAACTTCCTGCCTTCTGCAAGTGGGTATTACCCTTTTTTTTACAGAACCAAACTGTCTTTAAAATGGATTCCTTCACAGGTGTGACTGCTTGACCAGCAGGCAAGAGGTAAGCTCTGTTACACATGCAGCCAGGGTGAATGTGACCACTATTTCTAAGATGCTGTAATTTATCCTTTGCATCTGGGTAGTAAAGTCTCTCCACTAAAATTGCAACTGCTCTTCACTGACTTGCACACATATGAAACAAATACCAAGTCCACAAATACTTCTAGGCAGTATCCTGTCATCAGGCCAGCATGACTGCTAAGAGGAAGCTCTGTGAAGTTTTGCTGAAGAAAAACAAAACCACCGCATCATGGAAGGTGACTTTTGCAGGAGTAATTCAGCAGTTTTGGGGCCTCATACTAGTCTTCTAATGCAATGTAGCAAAAGATGGTTGTTTTCCTCATATTTCTTACTCAGAAGAGCAAGTAGCTTTTACATCTAATAAGCAGTAGATAGGAAAGATTATGGCATTATTTTCAGCATTATAATGAGAACAGCATGTCGGTACTTATCAGGCTCATCCACAAAAATCTGTACCTGCATCAGTAAGCCTCTTCACCAGCTGAGCAACAGTAGACCTCTTCTGACCAATTGCAACATAAATACAGTACAGCTTCTTTTTCTCATCTGTGCCATCATTGAATCGTTTCTGGTTGATTATTGTGTCAATAGCAATTGAAGTTTTCCTGTATAACACACAGGTTGTAAGCTCTCCCAGTTGTGTTCAGTTTTGTACATCAGTGTGCACTGCTAAGGAAAAATTTTTAGGCTGGACATTTAACTTACCCAGTCTGCCTGTCACCGATGATTAGCTCACGCTGGCCACGACCAATTGGCACCAAGCTGTCCACAGCCTTGATACCAGTCTGCATAGGTTCACGCACAGAGATCCTGGGAATGATCCCAGGGGCCTTTAAACCAACCCTTCTACGGGTCTTAGCTGTAACAGGGCCCTTAAAAAAGAAAAGAACACCTGCCACAGTCTGTATCATGCAGATAAAAGCAGTAGTAGTAAACACTTAGTTACACTTACCTTCCCATCAATTGGGTTGCCCAGAGCATCCACAACACGGCCCAGCAGCTCTTCCCCAACTGGAACATCCACAATGGCACCAGTCCTCTTCACAACATCGCCTTCCTTGATCAATCTGTCATTACCAAACACGACAACACCAACATTGTCGGGCTCCAAATTCAAGGACATACCCTAGGACAAAGATCACATTATCCTGATGAATCATATACTGACATTTGTATTTCTAGGCTAAACAAACTGCTTCAGTGGAAGCCTACCTTCAGTCCAGAAGAGAATTCAACCATTTCTTCTGCCTGGACATTTCTTAGGCCATAGACACGGGCAATACCATCACCAATTGACAGCACACGGCCAGTCTCCTCAAGCTCAGCAGAGGTGTCAGCTCCTAAGATTCGTTCCTCAAGAATAGAGGATACCTCAGCAGTACCTGGCAAGAGATGTTTCAAACAACACTAAGCACATTAAGGCACAGTATGAATTTAACAAGCTTGTCCTGAAATCGCAAGCAAAGGCACCCTTTCTCAAATATGCTACATGGTGTAGCAAGCAACACTCTTCTGTAAGGAGGATGCCCAAGGTAAGTAGCATTTTCTGTATTCGCAGCCAATAAAAGCAGCTGGAACACATCGTTACGAGCCAGCTGCAGCCGGAATACTGATGGATGTTTAACAATCTCTCTCTTTAGAAAGCAGTTAAATGTAACTGCAACGCTGTGACCTTCTCTAAATATCAAGGCATTGGCAGCAACAGAAGTTATGCTCAAGGACACAAGGTCAAAGCCAGGCAGGCCTGGCAGAGTCATGTGTTCCTTCGTACAGATTGAAACAAGCCAGGAAGGTTGGTGTTTGAAGCATTTTCCAAATAATTCTGTATCAGTTGAATACTGAATTGAATCCTCATGAAGCAGGTAAGCTGTGTAAGCCAACTGACATGTGACCGCTCCTCTGGTTTGGACATAATTTGAGTAATGAGAATTGAAGTCTTCTGCATGTGGCTCTGTAACCAGTAGATTCCTGCTAAACACTACCAGTACGTAGCTGTCCTCAACTGTTTTGTCAGCTGATGCACACCCCCCATTTATTTCAAGTTCATTTTTCTCTGCTACACTGTTTGTTAACAGCATTCGTACATGAAAACCATTTTCAAACTCACCAGTTTTCTGAAAGCATGTTTTGGAGGCATGGATGTTTCTTGTAGCAACAAATGCTGCACCTAGGGCATTTCTGGAAATCTAAAATAAGTAATTGTTTTAGTAACACCAAGACATCCTCAATCATTCAAAAAAAATTTAAAGCATAATGCACTGAAAATTTTGATCATGTGCTAAGCCACATCAAGTGTGCCTTAGTTTCGAGGCAATGCTCACAGCACTTCATTCACAAGTCCTAATTATGTAATCAACTCCAGCACTACTAAGCAAGAACAGACGGTAAAGGAGACTATTCTAAGCAGCATTCTTCTACAGTGCACTGATGTCATCGGCACAGCACCGCAGTGAATCCCAGAGCAACACCTCATTAGCCACCTTTCTGCTCAATATCAAAAGCTCGAGGCATAAAGAGAACAGTGGCATACCTCTCATCGTCCTGTAAAACGGACAAATAATATTGTATCTTATCCGAAAAATCTCATCAGTGAAGTTCAAAAGTAGGACCAGAACACCGGAGACAGTACCAAAAAAAAAAAAAAAAAAAAAAAAAAAGCCAAAAGAAAATCCACAATCCACCAAAAAAAGTCGGAAGAATGAATGCATTGAAAGATTATAATGCTATATCCCAAGGAAAGCTCGCAGTGCAGCTTCGTGCCGCATTAACGCCGTTTCTCTGAAAGTCAGGGCACGCCTTTCCTCCGTTCACCTTCACAACGGACACCCGCTGGAAATGGACCCTGACAGACTACCCGCGCTCTCCACACAAACACGAGGGAAAAAAACGCGACCTGGCAAAACCTCATAATTGAAATCCCTCGCCCTGACTATGTCTAGATCCTAACCCGAATCTAGAGTGCCCATCCGCAGACCCCGCGCCGACGAAGGACATGCCGTTCCCTTGACACACACCCTCGTCCCCTGCCAAGAGCTCCTCATCAGGGGGGTCGCGTCCCACTGTCACCCATCGCTGAGGTGAGCCTCCCGCACATCCCTCGCCCCACACCCCGAGGAGTGGAAGGCCGCAGCGCCTCAATGTCACGGCGGCCTCTAAGACCAAGATGGCGCCCGCCCTCTGCTCGCCTCAGGGAAGAGAGATCGTGCTCACCAGGCCGGCCTGCCGCGGCAGGGAGCGGGCGAGGGCAGCAGCCACACGGGCGGAGAGCATAGCGGCAGCGGCGGCGGCGACGGGCTGCGGCTCCTCAAGGAAAGACTGAAGCAGACAGTGTGCAGCTCCTGACCCCGCGTTCTCTCCACAAAATGGCGGTGCTGCGCCTCGCCTCTTTTGGCGGGGAGGCCACGCCCGCGGGGCGGAGCGCGGCCCGGAAGCGTTTCCCTCTGGCAACTGTGCCCCTCAGGCGCCGTGGAGATTTCTCCCTCTTTACATGTCTGAGGCAGGAAGGACTATGTAGATATAAAAATTGTAACAACAAAAACACTGAAATGGGGCTCTTACAAAAATACCTCGTTCCCGCAGGTGACCTTGAAACGCCCCTCTGCGGGCGGAAGGGGCGGAGCTGGGCGGAGTGAGAAGGGCGGGGCCCCTTTGAGGCCCAGGAGGGCGGGGTGTGAGAGCTGGTAGCTAAGGCTATCAGCCAGGGCTATCTATTTAAGTGGGGCAGGAGTGTGAGGGCTTGCGAAGCCGGGGATGGTGCTGTAGGGCAGACCGCGTGTAGGAGTAGCTTTTGACCACCCTGTGCCGTGGCAGCTGCTGGTGGCAGAAGAAAGATGGCAGGAGAAAAGTGGCAGAAGTATTCTGGCATCTCACCTGAGCTCAGGAAACAGATTAAAAGAGATGTGATGTGCAGCATCATGTTGGTTTTCTTACCAATATTGCAGAGGAGCTTAATTTTTTTTAGCCAGTCTGATGATAGTATGTGAAACCTAAAAGCTGACCCCACAGGTGCCCTCAGAGGGGACAGTAACAGAGTAGCAGCATCACAGGTGGAGGACAGCCTCACTGCAAGAAGCGGCTCAGCTTACCATGGCAGTCTTTCCTTTGACGTGATCTCCGTACCAAGGCCTAACCCTGTGGAGACAGTGCACCTGGAAATGAATCCTATATGTGAAAAGTAGGATTTACTGTGCCAGGAGAAGGTTTCAAATCTCGGACAGGTGCAATGTGGTTGTGTCCCTGTGGTAATTCGGACAGGTTAGCAAAGCACAGATCCCAGCAGAGCTTTCTGGGAACTGAAAAGGCTACATGAAAACTCCTCAACCATTTTCACAGAATCAAGGAGTGCTTCGTATTGGAAAGGACCTTTAGAGGTCATATAGTTCCAAGTCCTCTGCCGCGGGCAGGGGCACTTCTGTGTGTTCACCCAGGTCTTTGATAAAGATACTGAGACTGAACCCAGTACTGACCCCTGGAGAACATCACTGGCTACAGGCCTCCAACTAGACCCTGCACCACTGATCACAACCCTCTGTGCTCAGTTCTCAACCCACATCACTGTTCACTCATCTAACTCATGTCTTAAGCTTACCTATGAGGATGTTATGGGAGACAATGTCAAAAGCCTTGCCAAAGTCAAAGTAGACAGTGTCCACTGCTTTCCCCTCATCCGTCTATCATCATCATATTGGTCAAGCATGATTTCCCCTTGCTGAATCTATGCTGACTAATAATCTTTTCCTTCACATGCTTAGAGATGGCCTCCAGAATGAGCTGTTCTATCACCTTTCCAGGGATGGAGGTGAGGCTGACCAGCCTGTAGTTTCCTGGGTCCTCTTTCTTCCCCTTTTCAAAGATTAGAGTGATACTGGCTTTCTTCCGATCCTCAGGGACCTCCCCTGTTCTCCAGGATCTTTCAAAAATGATGCAAAGTGGTATAGCAACAATCCTCAGCAACCATGGGTACCTCCCATTTGGGCCCATGGATTGTGGATGTCCAGCTTGTCCAGAGGATCTCTAATCTGATCATCCTCAACTAAGGGAGAGCCTTCTTTCCTCCAGAACTTTCTCTTTTACCCACAGGGACTGAGATTCCTGAGGGCTGGTCTTAGCATTAAAGAGTGAAGAAAACGTGGCATTCAGTAGCTCTGCCTTCTCTGTATCCTCTGTCACTAGGTCACCCACTTCATTCAGCAGCCAGCCCACATTTTCCCTGGTGTTCATTTTCCCACTGATGTCCTTAAAGAAGCTCTTCTTTTTATATTTGTACACCTTTTGCCACATTTAATCGCAAGAAGGCCCCAGATTTCCTCATTGCATCCCTACATACTCTGGCAATGTTTCTATATTCCTCCAACTGGGCAGTGCCTTTTTCCACCTATTGTGAATTTACACTTCCATTTGAGTTTTTGCAGGAGCTCCTTGCTCATCCATGCAGGTCTCTTGCCCCTCCTGCTTGATTTCTTACTCATGAGGATCCTGAGCTTGGAGGACATGGTGCTTGAATAATAAACAGCTCTCTTTGGCTCACCTTCCTTCTAGAGCTCTTTCTCCAAGTAGGTCTGTGAAGAGGTTGGCTCTCCTGAAGTCCAGGTTGGCAATCTTCCTTATTACCCTGCTACTTCCTTCTGTGATCCTGAACTCCACTATCTCATGGTCACTGAAGCCATTATATGAATTCAGGTAAGTAATAATACGCAAGCTATTCAAATTTTATTTTATACTTTTGAACTTAAAATCTTTTTGATTAAGAGTTTTATGTGCCTTTATTTGTACTTTGGATACCGGAAACCCAATTGTGTCAAAAAAATGAATCCCCTCAAATTATTTTGCTGATTCAAGACTATTTTTTCCTAGTTACAGAATCATAGAATTGTTTCAGTTGGAAAAGACCTCTAAGATCAAATCCAGCAGTCAGCCTAACACCACAATGGCCAGTAAACCATGTCCCACAGTGCCACATCTGTACTTTTTTTTGAACACCTCCAGGAACAGTGACTTGACCACCTTCCTGGGCAATCTGTTCCAATGCCTGACACTCTCAGTATAGAAATTTTTCTTTATATCCAACCTTAACTTCCCCTGGCAGGATTTCAAGCCTGCTTGTGTTGCCTGATTCTAGGGAGAAGAGACCAAACCCCACCTCACTGCAGCCTACAACGTTTTAGTCGGAGGAGGCAGAGGGGAGAGCTCATTGCACTCTACAGCCACCGGAAAAGAGGTTGTAGTGAGGTGGGTGTCAGTCTCTTGTCCCAGGTAACAAGAGGCAGAACTAGAGGAAACAGCCTCAAGCTGCAAATTAAGTGCAGGTTTAGACTGGAAACGAGGAAAAATGTCTTCCCCGGCAGGGTTGGCTGCCCGGGGAAGTGGTGCAGTCAGCGTCCCTGCAGTTTTTAAAAGACATGTAGATGTGGTGCTGAGGGACATGGCCTAGTGATGACTTGGCAGTGCTGAGTTAATGCTTGGACTCCACCATCTTAAGCACCATTTACGACAGAACGGATTCCCGTCCTATGGAACGGAGCCTGATTCCCGCTGGATGCGCCCCTGCCTGGGCACGCCCCTCTACGCTACAAGTCCCATCAGGCCCTGCTGCGCGGCGGTTGAGGCTGTGGCGGGAGCTGTGAGCCGATGGAGGTCTCCGTGGAAGAGAAGTTCAAACGGGTAATGGTGGGACCGCACTGCGTCGCCCCTGTCCTGCTGCGGAGGATCTCGAGGTGGTACTGGCCGCATCCTTTGGCCGGGCTGTCCCTCCCGCTCCAGAGCGCTCATCCTTACCGTCCCGGACTAGGGCCTAGCGAAGGGGGAGGGCGGGGCGGATCTGGTGGGTTTTCTTTCGGTTCGCTTGATTGCTTACTCTTTTCTTTTCTTTTTCATTTATTTTCTTTTTTTTTTTTCCGTCCCGCAGGTTACATCATGGCTAAAAGAACTATATGAGGATGAGCCTTTTCCACTCCACGAGATAAATGGAGAGACAATCGATGCCTTGTATCAGCTTTCAGAATACAATGAAGCTGTAGAGAAGAATTTTGCTTTACTGATAGAAGACATGAAGCAGAGTGCAACAGAATATGAAGAAAAAGGTGCGTTTGAAGCTCCAGTTCTCAGGTTTTCTCAGTAACCCTGAAGATTGTTAAAGTCTTACATGTAAATCTATATATACATATGCATTAAAAAGCAATTGGAGTGAACTAAGATTTTGTTCTAGTATAGCTTTTACTACAGTGCATCCTATGCCTTTCAGCAAAGTTTATGATAGCATGAGGTTGGTCTAGAGGGATTATTTTAAGCCATCTTGAGCAGGCTGTAAATTCAAGCAGTGAGATTAATTGATAAAACCTGCTGGGCTGAGTAGCACAGCATTGAAATATTGACTGGATAGACAGGGAAGCAACCCTACATCTGATTTAGGAGTCTGAGCTGGTGCTATTGCACTGTTATGGAAAACACTTAAGAAATATGAGTCGGAGAATGTTTGATAATGTTGGGGGGGTTTGAGCAAGTGAGAGTGGTTCAGAGGATCATAACACATTTTTAACACATGTTACAAGAGGGAGTCCCATCTAGGCCTTAAAAGAACAATAATATAAAAAACTATTTTGAGTTGTATTTGTTTTCCAGCTAAGGATCTACAGAGCATTCTGAGAGGAAGACTGGCTATCTCCCTATCTAATCTGTCTAGTGAAGGCCTCAGGAACATCGATGTCCTGGTGAACAGTGCGATGACACTTGACACAAAGGATACTTCTCTTAACAGGTAATGATTCCCACTGTACGTCATGGGTGATGATCTCTGCTGTTTCTCTCTGTTTTTTTTTAATTCAGCATTTTCATACTTGACTTTCACACTAAGACTCTTACTTGCCCAGCTGCTGTTGCATCACTTTGGAGCACACAGGAACTGAGCACAAAGTGCTAATTCTGATTGTCCTATCAAAATCTCTGATGCTCTTTTTTTGCCCCTGTTTTTGTTATCGCTGGCTGCAGGATGATGCCACTCATTGTGTAAGGTAGCACAAGCTCAAGCAGCATTCATGCTGCTTAGGCAAGGACTGCATAACTTTGATCTTCCTTGTCTCAACTCCCCATTCTTTCCTCTCTTACCTGGGCTCAGTTAATGTAAGGAGATTTCCTTAGCTCAGCCACAAAGAAATGGCAGCAGTTAGTCTGCTCATCATAGGTCCTACTGCCTAGCCTGAATTGACCCATAACACAACAGGCAGTAAGGAAGAGCCAAAATATTTGGAATCCAATTTTTGTGTGTTCACAGGAGCTTCGCTCTTACAGATGTGAAATGGAGGAGCAAGCACCTTTGATCCACTCCAGAAGAGAATGAAATACTGCTGGGCTTATGACTAGGACATGCAGTTTCAGGGACTGAACACAGTTACAATTTGGCAAGCTGGGAGAGAAGCATCTGTTGATCAGGAACCCAGTGGTTATATTCTCTAAAGTACCAGATCTTGTCTACTTTCTGTCACTGAGATTGCTGGGCTGTTTCTGTCTTCAGGTGAAATCATTGTTAATTAAGGGAAGAAAATACCTTTAGTGACTTATTTTACACTCTTCCTTTAAAATTGCTGGCAGTTATCTGATAATAATACAGGAACAAGAAAAAGTTATTTGTGTAAAGTGTGAAGGAAATAGTAATTCTGAGTTTCAGAACACCTGACTCCTAAGCATTCTCATTGAATGTCTTGCTAGCTTCTTCAGTGCTATCAATGACATGACTTCTGAGCTATATGAAACAGAACTAAAAAACAGAGAAATGGAACTGGAATTGAGCAATATGAAGAAAAAACTAGCTGCAGCAGTGGTATGGGAAAACCAGTTGGAAGAGTGAGTAATGGATTTTTTTTTCTTTTTTTTAAAATACTGTTTTCCCCCTCACCTTTGGGACTCTGGAGTTAACAGCTGTGGATGCTTCCACTGGGAAATCTCAAAGGGAAATGCAAGTTCTTCATTCTCTCCCTTCTTGTTTTGTCTGTATTACAGAGTTTAGCTTGAGCATAGATAATTAAGCATTAATAAGATAATTGTATTCTGCTATCTCTGATATCTCTTTGAATGTAAAAGTTGTTTAGTTTGTTGTGGTGGGTTTTTATTGTTGTTTGGGTTATTTTGGTGTTTTTAAGGGATGTTAAAAAATCAAAGGAACAAATGGAATTGGACAAGTTGAGTGTTGACAGACGACGGAATAATTTTGACTTCCTGGAAAAGAAAACTCTGGATATGAACGTCAGAATCATGGTTGCTGAGGTAGATGGAAGGAATATTCTAAAGACATTGTGATGGGATGGCACAGTCATGATTGGTCAGGTCCAAAACTGTAGTTACAAAAGACATCCCAGGAGCTTCTTAAACTCCAGGGCAGAGGACTCTTGTTCTAGCATGACAACATGTTACTATGCTTTGGTTGTTCCTGTTACTTTCATGGGCTTTACCCAAGAAATCGTAATGATAAAGGTAGGGGTACTTTCTCTTCTTTCACTGCGAACTGTATTAGCTTGGACTACCTAGTGCTTATTGTGAGGTATGGCCATGTAAGACTATATGGGCAGCTACCAGAAGAGCAGCTGATTCACTGAGGCAAATTGTGTGTCAACATTTGGAGTATAGCCATTTAATTTTAAAATTAATGAATGATTAAACACAGAAGGTGGAAGTTGTAGGAAGGGTGAGGGAGAAAAAACATTACATAATGAAGGACATCTGAGTACTTCATTTAACATTTGGATGCTGTCCGATACGTTAACAAATATGAAATGGCAAACATTGTATTGGAGTTGATGACATTTTACTGAGAAGCCCTTCTCAGCCTTGCCACATGCTCCTCTCCTAGTCGTTTTCTGGAAAGGCTTCTTATTCTTGGTATAAATTGTAGTAGCAACTGATTTCATATACCAGCTCTGGCTGTGTTTCAAATAGCACACAGTTCTCTTGTTGACAAACAGCGGCCTCGTTTGCCTGTAGATCAAAACCCAAGGGAATGTTAAAATATTTATCTTCCTTGTTATATTTCATGGTAATTTGTGTACATCTTCCTTCCTTTTTTTAGAATAAGCTTGCTGCCACGGGGTTGGACCAGTCACTGACACATGAGGCACTCATGAGCCTGTCCGAGGTAGGTCTTACATAGAATAGAACAGAATCATAGAATTGTTTCAGATGGAAAAGATCTTTACAAGATCAAGTCCAACAATTACCTAACTACCAAGTCTGGTGCTAAATCTTGGCCCTTAGCACCACCTCTATGCATCTTGCTGACACCTGCAGGGATGGGGATTCAACCACATTACCAGACAGCCTATTCCAGTAAAGAAGTTTCTTCTGATACCTAATCTAAATCTTCCATGGTGCAATTTCAGACCATTTCTTCTCGTCCTATCACTTCTTACTAGAGAGAAGAGGCCAAGCCTCACCTTACTACAACCTCCTTTCAGGCTCTTGTAGAGAGCAGTGAGGTCTCCCCTCATCCTCATTTTCTCCAGACTAAACAACCCCAGTTCCCTCAGCTGCTCCTCCTGAGACTCGTGCTCTAGACCCTTCACCAGCTTCTTTGCCTTTCTCTAGACCCACTCCAGAGTGCTTCTTGTAGTGAAGGTCCCAAAATTGAACGCAGTACTCAAGGTATGACCTCACCAGTGCTAAGTACAGGGGCATGATTACTTCCACATGCCTCTTTGTCACACTATTTCTAATGCAGGCCAGGATGCTGTTGGCCCTCTTCACCACCTGGACACATTCCTGCCTCAGCTTAGCTGGTTGCTGATCAACAACCACAGGTCTTTATCTGCTGGGCAGTTTTACAGCTGCTCTGCCCCAAGCTTATGGCATTGGATGGGGTTGTTGTGACCCAAGTGCAAGACCCAGCACTTGGCCTTGTTAAACCTTACACAACTGACCTTGGCCCACTGATTCAGCCTGTCCTACAGATTCCTCTGTAGATCCTTCCTATCCTGAGCAGATCAACACTTCCACCCAGTTTGGTGTCATCTGCAAACTTACTCAAACCTCTCACGCAAATCGTTGATAAAGATGTTAAACAAGACTGGACCCAGTATTGAGCTGTGGGGATCGCTACCTGTGACCAGCCACCAACAGCATTTAACTTCATTCCCCACCACTCTGGGCCTGGGCATCGCTTTACCCCATGTTCACCCATCCACCCACTCTACTTTGCCCTAGAACACCATGTCAGGTTTGGGGCTCCCCAGTTCAAGAGAGATAGGGATCTGCTGGAGACTGTCCAACAGAGAGCTATGAGGATGACTGTGGGACTTGAACATACCTCCAGTGAAGAAAGATAGATAATTGGCTCTGTTTAGCCTTGAGAAGACTGACAGGGGATCTTACCAATGTCTATAAATATCTCAGGGGTGGGTGTCAAGGTGAAGGTGCCAGTCTCTTTTCAGTAGTGCCTGATGATAGGACAAGGAACAACAAGTACAAGCGAGAACACAGGAGGTTCCACATCAACCCAAGGAGACACTTCTTCGCTGTGGGGGTGACGGACGGAGCACTGCAACAGGCTACCCAGAGAGGTTGCGGAGTCTCCTCTGGAGACTTTCAAAACATGCCTGGATGTGTTTGTGTCCAGGCTGCCATACGTGACCCTGCTTTGGCAGGGCAGTTGGACTTGATGATCTCTGGAGGTCCCTTCCAACCACTAACATTCTGTGATAAGCAGCCAGTTTCCTACAGTGGCACAGATCAGCCTTGTTTGTCAGGTAGTTTCAGGAAATGTAGTTTGCTCTTTGGTTACTTGAACAAGCATTAATGTTAAGAAGACGAACAGATGAAAATCTTGTAAACGGATACCTCTGAAGTGGGGTGTTTTGCTTTGTCCTAAAAATTGAGAAGAATCTGTGGGTAACTTCAGAGTGAGTTTATTTTGGGCTTGGGAAGACACTTTCCATCATGGACATATTGAAGGAAACAATGAGAATCTACTTTTGTTGCCTTTCATATTTCCCTCTCTCTGTTAGTAATACAGTCTGCTAGAGAATTCTCATGGAATAAACTTGCTGTCATTGAAATAAAAATTGTCAGCCTGTGATTTAACTCCTCTTTTTGTGACCTGGGTTAAAAACACTGGATATTTATATAGATTGTTTCCTGTTACATGGATACCTGTGTATTGCAATTACATGGTAGAATCAGATGGGTCATTCTTTCCAGTGTATGTGAAGTAAACCTGCTTTCAAGCATTTCACAGATTCACAGTATCACAGTATATCAGAGGTTGGAAGAGACCTCAAGAGATCATCAGGTCCAACCCCCCTGCAAAGCAGGATCACCTAGGATAGTCTGCACAGGAACGTATCCAGGTGGGTGTTGAAAGTGTCCAGAGAAGAAGACTCCACAACCCCCCTGGGCAGCCTGCTCCAGGGTTCTGTCACCCTCACTGTAAAGAAATTTCTCCTCATGTGGAGGTGAAATCTTCTATGTTCTAGTTTGAACCCATTGTTCCTTGTCCTATCACTGTGTACCACCGAAAAGAGTCTGGCCGCCTCTTCCTGACACCCACCCCTCACATATTTGTAGACATTGATCAGATCCCCTCTCAGTCTTCTCTTCTCCAGACTAAACAGCCCCAGTCTCCCTTCATAGGGGAGATGCTCAAGTCCCCTCATCATCCTCATGGCTCTCCGTTGGATTCTCTCCAGGAGGTCTCTGTCTCTCTTGAACATGGGAGCCCAAAACTGGACACAGTATTACAGGTGTGGTCTCAGCAGGGCAGAGTAGAAAGGTAGAACTTCCCTAGACCTGCTGGACACACCCTGATACATCCCAGGATCCCATTGGCTCTCCTGGCCACAAGAGCACACTGTTGTTTCAGAGCAAGGGGAGGAGATCAAGAAAAGCCCAGATTCTGAACCACTGTGTACTTTTATTGTTGTCTTCAAATATGTTTTTATCTGTGCTATAAAGGCCTGTGGTATAATTTATTAAAGGAAAAAGCACATTTCGTGAGTTACTAGCTATAGATGCTCCAGCTTTGTGTTGAAGCATCTGTAGACACATAACTAGTTTTTATGTTGTTCTATCTGTACTTGCCCCATTTTAATATTATTTGCTGTTACTGTATCTTCCTCACCATTTCCTTTGCTAGCTTTTCCTGCATGTTACTTCAGTGAAACACTGAAAATGAGTTTCCTGACTTTTATGTTGTCATTCTTATGAATAGCACTGGGTGGCAATGTTTACACTGCACAATGTTTTAGAAGCATACTAACCTAAAGTAATTTTTACATACAAAAAAAAAGTCATAGGCAGTTTTCTAGACTTGTCATCTTCTAGAACCTGAGCATAAGGGCAGGTTTGACTGCTGACATTCCTATACCTGCTTTGTTGAGAGATTAATTTGGTAGCACAAGTGACTTTATTGTTGGAGTGTTTTTGAACAAAACTTTTAGATGATTATTTGAAAAGAGTTGTGAACTGTAGAAGGTGCTGGATATTCATCCCCAAAGAGAGATTATTTCCCTTTGTTTCCAGAGTAAGTGAAGTGGTGCAAGTGTAAAGGGACTCCTTGCAACTGTATGTACAGAACTTTTCTCACGGAAGCTATGGACATGAGAATGTATCCCCTTAGGGCATATATCTCTCTCTGGCCTGCAGTGAAATTCCTCTCTGGTGAATTCTCATTTGAAATCCCTTCTCCTTTCATGGAGGTGAAATCAGGTGGTTATACTGTAAGAGAAGATACCTGAAGATGGGGTTTGACTGGGTTTGACAGGATAACTGAAAACAGCAGAACTTCATATTTCCATGGGTTTTAAGATATAGCATGAAAGCTCTCATCAGCATCCAAGATGCTCATCAGCATCAAAATGCTGTAGATAATATGTTTTACTGTTTCAGATCACTTCTACAAGTAAGATTATAGAATATAATGTCTTTATTTCTTTGCAGAAAGTGGCTGAAGATCAGAAAGAACTAGCGAATTTGAAGAGTGAACTGGAGGTCTACCAAGATTTATCTCCTGTAAGTATTTTTTTTCACTGTTCTGCTGTATTTGCCATTAGATTAATGGACATCAGAATACAAAAGATATTTCTTGTGATGGTTTCAGTAGATGGGCAGATAGACTTGTAGGACATCAGTAATGTCAACAGAAGGCAGAAAAATCTTTTAACAGACAAAACTTAATAAACCAAACCCAAGAAATTAAGTATGCTTCCTGGGCAAATTTTCTCCAACAAAATGTGCAGACTTCTTGGATGAGCTCAGTATCAAAATGAATTGGCTATAAATTAGACATGAAAACATGGGAGAAAGTACCATTCCTTAGTATAACAACTTTTAGAGATCTACCATTATATTAGCCATACATGTCATCAGGCTGTCGATATGGTGGATGCAGGACATTGTTGCAGAGGTTGGAGCTGTCAGCAAGATTTTAACGACTGAAGAAATAACCAAATTGTAGGCATTGTCCCCTAAAAAAATACTTCAGCTTGAGTGAGTACTGTTTGCCCCATTATTTTCTTTGATTTCCCTTGAGTGTGCTGGGTACTCAGATCTCTGAAAACACAGGTTTCCAATTTAGGTGACTAAATTCCAGTTTTGAAAGCCCCAGTTCATTTTATAATTTGGTTATTGTCACTATCAGGCCGCTGTGGGAAGCATCTTTTAGAGAAGGGTTTTTACTCTTTTCAGATTAGAGCACCTATTATAAAAGACTATTTCAGTTAAGGGTAAGTTTGTGAATAACTTTATAGTGACTTGAAATCATGGATAAACAAGGCTTTAGTGTGTGAAACAGTAGATCTTGGCTTTGTGTGATGTCTGTACATCGTCTGTGACTACTAAACCCAAGTATTACTTTTACAGATGAATGTTAAGGGCTTTGTCATTTAGGGCAGAAGCAGCAGAAGCTGAATAGTTGAATGGGCTTTAGTTTCATTAACTACAATTGTAACTGTATAGTTTACAGTTTTGTGTTTGTTACCTGATATGAGCCCTCAGGTCTTTCTGCATAAGAGGTAAAAAATATTTATCCCATATCTTACAAATGGGGTATAGAGGTCCAGAGAGAAAAAGAGATTTGTCCAAAATTGCACAAACTCCATAATTAGTCCTGCCTCGTTATGAACTAGTGACCTGTATTCAGGCCCACACTTCTGTCTACATATCTGTAGCACCTTTGTCAAACTCCAGCCTCTCAACACGTCTTCCTCATACTGCTATCTTGCTCCTAGAAGAAAAGGATGCAGGGAGAGAGTGGGACTGCTTTGCTTTTAAATCCAACTTACTCCAAGAGGCAGCTGCTTCCTTTCCTCAAGTGAAAGAGAACATTCAAATTGGATCATGTTCTCCCAACTCTGCTCTCCCTCCAGTCTTTCTGTCACTTGGAGACATGAAGAGCCCCAATGCCTTGCAGACAGAAGGAGAGAGAAAGGTTTATCCTTGCAAGATTATTGTGCTTTGGAAAATTCACTCTTGGATATGTTTACAATCCGTTTCCATGATTGGTAGTTTTAAAAAAAAAAAAAAAAATTTAAAGACTTTAGGCTGTACCATTTTTTTTTTTTTAAATGTTTGCTCAATCCGGAGTAATATGTTTTTAAATGTCAGTACCTTTTGCGTGTGAAGGGTGTACACAAAACTGGTTTCGTTATCCCTGAATTCCCCAGCAGCACATCATTAGGCTCTTGCAATGATGCAGGAACTCTGTTTTCCATGGAAATATTGATTTTCATGCCATTTTCTCTCATTAGAGTCTTTCCGTTGCACAAGTGAAGGTTGAAGAAATAAAACGAGAACTGGTATGAGATTTTTTTTTTCTTTCGCAGATACTTAAATGGGTGCTGTTGTTCCAAAACAAGCTATATGTATTAATTGATTGTGTATTTATCTACCTCAAATTGTATTCCTTAAGATCTCCAGAGGGATGTTGTGTTCTGACAAGGCAGGAGCTGTGCATATTGGTAGGAGATAGTGGTAGAGGAATGGTATCTAAGCTACAAATGCAGTTGGGCATAATGATCTTGGTGGGGATTAGGCATATCCCTCCGGGTTTTGTCTGCTTTACCTGTTGGAATGTTTACTCAGTCAGCTATAATGCAGCTTCTTGGTCTTACAACCTTCCTTGCTGCTCACGAACTCTCAGAGAGCTCTGGGACCCATATTTTATGTAACAGCTGCTTTGTAGACTGCAATTGGGACTTCCCATATAAAACATAAAGCACATTTCATCCATGTTTGTGTAACCTGCAGGTATGGTGGTTGGGAAACATTAATATGAACCTGTTTGGGAATAATACAAGCCTTAAAGCTGTGATCATAAAGTCACCGCTATTTGAGAGTATTTCATAAATTTTCAGATGGGACTGCTAAGGTTGGTAGGCCATTCGGTTTTGATTCAGAAATGTTAGCTTACCCCACCAGCCTCAGGCTTTTGTCAGGTCAAAGTGCTCACCTCTGGAGCATGTCTGTTCATCTAGGAGGTGTCTAATAAAACATTTGGGCACAGTATGAAGGCAGTTGAGTTTTGAGTCCTTCATTTAGAGATTGACAAGACCAAGTGAAGGGTCCTGCATCTGGGTTGAGGCAATCCCAAGCACAAATACAGGCTGGGCAGGGACTGGCTGGAAAGCAGCCCTGAGGAGAGGGACTTGGGGGTGTTGGTGGACAAGAAGCTCAACATGAGCTATCAGTGTGCACTTGCAGCCCAGAAAGCCAACCAGATCCTGGGCTGCATCAAGAGAAGTGTGGCCAGCAGGTCAAGGGAGGTGATTCTCCCCTTCTACTCAGCTCTGGTGAGACCCCACCTGGAGCACTGTGTCCAGTTCTGGAGCCCCTGTTACAAGAGGGATATGGACATACTGGAAGGTGTTCGGAGAAGGGCCACCAGGGTGATCAGAGGGCTGGAGCACCTCTCCTATGAGGACAGACTGAGGGAGTTGGGGCTGTTCAGTCTGGAGAAGAGAAGGCTCTGAGGTGACCTTATTGTGATCTTCCAGTATCTGAAGGGAGCCTGCAAGAAAGCTGGGGAGGGACTTTTTAGGGTATCAGGTAGTGATAGGACTAGGAGGAATGGAATGAAGCTGGAAGTGGGGAGATTGAGGCTGGACGTGAGGAAGAAGTTCTTCACCATGAGAGTGGTGAGAGCCTGGAATGGGTTGTCCAGGGAGGTGGTTGAGGCCCCATCCCTGGAGGTGTTTGCAGCCAGGCTGGATGAGGCTCTGGCCAGCCTGATGTAGTGTGAGGTGTCCCTGCCCATGGCAGGGGGGTTGGAACTGGATGATCCTTGTGGTCCCTTCCAACCCTGGCTGATTCTATGATTCTATGTACAGAGACTATTGCCTTTTGCAGTAGTGAGGCCATCTGGCTCAATGTATGAGTTAATCAGTGCTAATATTACAAGGTTTTGTCATCATAGGTATGCTGGTCTAACAAGAATGTAAGAAGATTGCTTTATAGTCACTGACTCCTTTTGTTTTCTCTCCTGATAGAAAGCCTTGGAAGAAGAGCTCACAGAAGAGGTTAATACTATGTTTTTAAAGGAATTTTAAGGAGGCTAGTAAAAAGTTTCTTTAGAAAACTCAGGTTCACCTGACGTAGCCTGCTGGAAGAAGATTTGCTTTCTGTTGCCTATTTATTTGCACTAGTAAGACATTTGGAATTCTTACTGTACTTATGCAGCTTTGTGTCTTCTTGCTGCTGGATGGCACACTTGTGACCTTCCAGCAAGCATGCTCATTTTTAGAGATTCAAGTAGCCTTGCCTTTGCAAACATTGCATATTTCTCATAAAATATGTCCAGGCTTACTGTTTTCTTCATCAGTTCTTTTTCCACATGTGATACACACCTGTAAGTGGCCTCTGGATGGCACCTTTACTGGGAGATGTCCCTGCCAGGCTTTGGTTGTCCATTAGCACTTAGAATTGGACTAATCAGAGTCTGGGGTGGTGTTTTTTTTTTTTTTTTTTTTTTTTTTTTTTTTTTTTTTTTTTTTTTACTCTTCAGGCTCTGGATTGTGCTTTTTCCTTGTGTCTTCTATTTGACATTGCAAGTATGGTGATATCAAACTCTTTACACCTACTACCTCACTGGCTTTTGCTCCCTGATTTTTTTTTTTATATTGTCATTTCAGTCCTGGGGACGCAATTTTTCTTCCCCCACTTAAAGCATATCTGATGACTACCAAGTCTGTAAAACATGAGTTCTAAACTCATGCCTGGAGTGCTTCTTATGCTTCTTAGTTTGAGTGTTTCCTTCAAACAGAATTGAACAGTTAATTTTCTTCTTAATGTCGTCAGGGATTCTATCTGTTAATTAATGCGAACAATACAAAAGTTATCTAAGGCTCAGAATACTAGTTACTGTTGCTTTGTAAACTTCTGCAGTGTTTGAGACAGCCCACAAAGGGGCTTTCTTTGTGTGTGATGGCTGTTTCAACTCATGGAAACAGGATGAGCTGTGACTCGTTTCACACGGGTCATAGCAGTTGTGTCACATAACAGCAAATTGTGCTGCTCACACAGGTAAGAGCTGAGCTGAAGCAGCATCAGCCTCCTAAGATTCTGTAGTTTTGTTGTCATCTGATAAAATGGAAACCCATGCTACTACTAACCTGTAAAGTTTACCCATGTTCAAGACTTTGAGAGATGCCAGCCCACTGCTGACTATTTGTGGTTTCTCCTTACATGACAAATTGAGGCAAGCAAATGAAAGTAGGTAAATAGCTTTATGGATATTGAAGCAATAGCTTTTGGGAAGAAAAATAAAGGGAAGAGGGGTGGGGGGTCAGGGAATACACTCTAGAGTGAGAGTGAAAATACCTGAATATTTTTTTTCTTTGCAGAACCACTATGGAACATGATTGTTTTGAAGCTAGGTTGCCTTTTCCAATTCAACCTCAAATGACATCTTCCAAAAGGGTCCTTAGAGCCTTCCTCTTACTTCCATGCCACCATCACACCAGCCTTAAACACTCTAGCTTTTAAAATTGTTTTGTACTAAAGCCAAAATATCTGAACATTTCCTGTGAAAATCTAGATGTAAAGTGGCAGGGCAGCACTTAAGGACATCAAGCATAGACTAGGTGACAATTTGTAGCTACATCTATTTGTAATCAGAGTTGCAAAAGATCATGGAAATTATTTAGCATGGTGTGCCTGTTCACAGGAGCTGTTACTACAGGCAGAAATTGATGTTGCTGAGTTGCTGGAGCAGAGATTCTACTCCTTCATGTCCTCCCTTGAAGTGACATGTGAGACTTGAAGGGATGTGAGACTTCTATCTGATCATCCTTAGCATGTATCTGATTTCTTAGACTGAGCTTGCAGCTTCTATTCGCCTTGTGACCTTCATATCATTTCCTTCACTATGTTGGGGAAGAGTTGAAGTATGCTCACTGCTTTTGGGAATCTTAAGCCTCATCTTCCATTTGCTGGAATGAGCTGCTGTTTAGTGTCAGGTTTTAAAATTAAAGACAGGAAAGGGTTAGTTCTTAGTTTCACGGCTACTTGTCTTCAGTTCCTTCTGAGCTAAGAATCAAGATGGCAGAAGCACATGAACAAGTCACCATTTGTACCTGGGCTAAGCTGGCTAATGGAAAATTACTTAAGGTGTAACTGATGTGAGCTCTAGAACAGATTACAGTAGTGCAGGGATGACTACTATTCATTTAAAAAAAAAAAAAAAAAAAAGGAGTAGTCCTTTGAGCCTGGAAGGAGCAAGAGCATAATCTGACCTTTTCTGTTGTGGAAGGGGAAAGCAGAAAGCCATCAGACCATAGCTGGGTCGGCACTGGCAAATCATTTAACAAGAAAGCCATTGTAAGGCACTGGAAGTCATGTCATGATGATTAAGGAATCTTAATCACTGGAAGCTTTTATGAGTAGATCAGAAATGCTCTGCTTAGGTGTTTATAATGTGAAGGAGTGTTGGTTATGTTCTGTGATAGAAAGATGGACTAGGTGAGAGCTAGATGCTACCAGCCCTGATTTTTCAGTAAGAGCATCAAGATTTAGCTAACATTAGATGAAGGCTTTTTATCACAAAGTGTAACCATGGCTGAAGGCTTGAGAGAAGGTTGTGAAATCTGGGGGTGTTCTCCCCCTGCACCTACAGGGCAGCTGCACTATTTCCTGACTGCTTCTGTTTCACAGCATGTGCTGTGTCTCATGCATTGGCAAGGAGCCTGAATAGAGACAGTGACAAAACCAGACTTACTCAAGAGCTGTCCAACGACAGCTATGTGTTGCCTCCTAACACTGGAAATGCAAAGAAAAAGATACCTAGCAGCTGCAGTTGAGCTGTGTGCCACAGCTGAGCCATCTGCAGCACACAGCATAAATCAGCAGCTAGTTGGCTGTTCCCACAGTTCAGCTCTTGATGGAAACCAGGGAAGTCAAAGGATTTGTGCAGCCAGAATACTGTCAGATTTCTCAGTTGTGCAGTTAAACATTTACATGGGCAAATGGAGATGTCCTTCTTCACTGTTGGGTGTTGGGGGTGGTCCAGCTCTTTCAGCACTGGGATGGAACGCTGGTGCAGAAACACCTCACTGAGGTCTTGGTGAGACAGTAGTAAACCAGTCAGTGCTCCACTGAGAAAATGTTTTGGGCTTCACCTTTCACCCTGGCAGCTGTTGAGTGTTTCCATGGAGGTCACAGTGGGTAGCAAGGAACCATGGCAGCCTGGGGGGAGGCTACCAGCAGGACCCCTTGGCTGTTGTATATTATGAAATAATCACCGAACTGAAAATGACATGAATGCCTGGAGAGGCTTCTGCTTCTTCAGCCTCCCTTCAGATTACATCAGCTGCTTCAGTCTGAACACCCAGCCTGATTTTTGGAGACACCTGGCTATTAACACTCATAAGCTAAGAGCAGTTGTGTTCACTAGGAGCTTTCACAGGGCTCCAAGCAGCTCCAGGGCAGCTGCCTAATGCTGTGAGACTGGAGCTGGAGCCAGGTGGAGCTGCAGACCCCTTTGTGGACAAAGTGCAAAAGATGTACATGCTCAATGCACTGTGTGCTCAATTCCTCCTCTTGGAAAACGGGATGATCCAAATTCCACTAGAAAAATTAAAAATAAACAAAGCATTTAGGTACTACAGCCAGAATAATAGTAAGAAAAACAAACTGCTAGAGAAATGTAAAATACATGAGGCAAATTTAAGGCTGTTGAGCTCAACCAGGTATCTATTTATTCAAAATGCATTGAATCACAAGATCTGGATGGAATCTCTTGTGGCTAGTTAGTTAGGCTAGTACTACAGAAATATTTGTTGACAAAATTTTCATTGTGGCTGAATTTCAATCTTGCTTTCACTGAGACTTTTCTTTTAATTCATACCAATCCTTTAATAGAGTATTAGTATGGGAGTTTGTATTTAAATGCAATTTACAAAAATATTAAAATACTTTCAGGATTTATTTTGAATCTGGCTGCATTTTGTACTGTCTCCAGTAAAACAAGTATTTGTCAATTCTGTTTTGGGTACTTCTAAGGAAATTATGTGATGCGTCAAATTGTGTATACTTGGAATTTTTTAGTTACATCTAGTATTCCGTAGGTCTTACAGGTCTGGAAAAGATTTTGTAATTTCTGAACTATTCTTTGAATGTTTAAATTACAGGGTCAGCAGAGAATCAATAGTGATCCTCATCCATGCAGCCTTGCTGCAGGAAAGCCTTCAGTCTGAGTATGCTATTGCTGTTCGTTACTTCAAGCAGCTTTATAAACATTTTTCATTCTTGTAAATGCTCACTTCCTTAAAAAAAAATTCGTACCAGGGTGGAAGGATTTCTGCTTTGCCAATTCAGAAATACTTCTTCTGGGAAAAAAAAAAGCACAAAAGAGTAAGCAGAGGATTTATCAATAAGTGTGTGTTTAAAGTAAAACTTGAAGCTCTCTCTGCAGTAGGTATCAAGTGGTGGGGGAAGATACAGCACTGCCTCCATCCACCACAACAAACAACCAAAACCAACCAGCCAACCAACCAAAAAAAAAACACCCACCCCGCAAAACCTCTAATGTAATAAATGGTCCCTCTAGCCCTTTGCTAAAGATTCCTTCAATGCTCATTAAGCAGCTGTGCTGCTTAAATAGTCGATGTTGGCTGGTAAAACCCAGTAGCAATGAAAGGATTTCTCTCTCATCTTTCCCCAGGAGACGTAAACTGTAGGTCGGGGGTGGCTGAATCCCTTGGGGTCCTTAGCATCTCTCCCGTGATCCCCTTTCGGCCACTGCTGGTGCCTGCAGAAGAGCCTGGATGACTTCGTGAAAGAAGGAGCAAGAGCACAGGGAGGGGAGGGTTTGGCCAGGTTTCAGCAGCATATTTGTGATTTCAGGTGCTTGGCAGCCTTGCAAGCCAGCCTGGAAAACAGGCGTTGTTTAAATGTTACTCAGAAGGTGAAGTTTCTATATATTCCTTCTGCAGAGGATGCTTAGTAACGTGCCTGCGGGTGCTACCGTTGGAGGCATGGAGATGGGCTTTTGAAGAGTCGGAATATTTTTGTCTGGGGAAGAGACAGGAGGAAGGATGGAGGAGTTCCACTTGCTTAGCGCTAGCCTGGAAGCCCTTAAAGAGCTACAGTCCTCTCACAATCACCTTTTAATTTGACATGGGAGAATGACTCGGGTTCCTCCTGCGCTGAGATAATTTCCTCCAGTTGTCTTTGGGGAAGTGCAAGTGCCGCGGAGGGGAGGTGGAGGTGGTGGTGAAAGTCCCTGGAAGCTCGGGAAGAGGTGCATGGCCGGGCTGCTAAGTAGCTGAAGGAGCCTCCGCCCCTCCCATCTCCGGTGATCCTAGAGATGTGGCACTGAGGGTCCCATTTATCAGACGCATTTGCCTGAGGTCGAGTTCTTATAGCTTCCTCATGGGGGAAACTAACGCTGAAATCAATTCACTCTTGGCAGAAGTGGTCAAAAAATAACAGAGCCAAAGAAACATAGAAGAGGTGCTGAGCCCACTTGGGATCCAGCACCACCTTTTTTGCCTTTCTTACTCCGTAATCTTTCAGCCCATCTCTGTGAAAAATCAGAGTGAGTCCCCTGGTATTTCTCCTAATCTGGCATTTAAAATCTCAGGCAGTAAAGCTTTCACCACCTCCCTTAGGGAGATAATTTTCCAACCTACGGTTCTCCATTCAAAAGATTTCCACTCTGATTCTCAGCTTAAACATTCCCTTCCTTAATTTCACACCATTAAAGTCATTAACGTACCACCAGTGTTCTCCCTTTATGCCACATACCTCATTCTTACAGACCACTAATGTCTCCCCACTTAGTTTAGTACTTCCATTGTACCTTGACAGTCAGAATTTCCTTTTTCATTCACTGGGCCTCCAGCCTGCTGATTCCTTCAGTTGTGGCTCTTTGAGCTCCTTCCCATTCATCACTCTTCCAAGTAAAAGGCAGGTGTTCACCATCCTCACCTGAGTCGTTATGCTTTCCTGTATGCTGTCCAAACCCAGCATTGCCTGCTCCTTGCTACTCTCTCCTAATGCCTGTGCAGCAGCATGCTGTTCTTTGGGTGTCTTTCAGGAGGTGTGACTCCAAAGCACATCCCTCCCTGTAAATACAAATTATGGATTATTTTCCCAGAATTATCCAGCAGGGTTGAGGAGCTGATTTTAGCTGGTGGCAGGGCTTGGCTCTCTAGCCAGAAAATGAGAGCAGACTCTGAATTAGAGTCCCTAGCAGCCCCATGCAGGGAAGGTTTTATCTGTTCTTAAATACAGATTGTGTTAGTGCCCTGCTTTATTCCCTCTCATGCTGACAACGCCAATAGTGGATGCACCAATGAGGCTGGTGGTCCTGCAAGTGAATTGTTTTACATGTTTGGTGAGAAAACAAACATGTTTTGCATGTTTGGAGTACTTGCAAAGTACTGTCTTAAAAGATAATAATTTACTCTTGAATGTGTGTTACAGAAACACAGAATGTTAGGGGTTGGAAGCGACCTCCAGAGATCATCAAGTCCAACCCTTCTGCTAAAGTAGGATCACCTAGGACAGACTGCACAGGAATGCATCCAGGCAGGTTTTGAAACTGTCTGGAGAAGGAGGCTCCACAACCTCTTCTGGGCAGCCTCTTCCAGTGCTCTGTCACCCTCACAGCAAAGAAGTGTCTTCTTGGGTTGATGTGGAACCTCCTGGGTTCTAGCTTGTACTTCTCGTTCCTTGTCCTGCCACTGGGTGCCAT
Organism: Indicator indicator; assembly: GCF_027791375.1. Lineage (NCBI taxonomy): Eukaryota > Metazoa > Chordata > Aves > Piciformes > Indicatoridae > Indicator > Indicator indicator. The sequence continues at coordinate 12,186,286 of NC_072053.1, read as the reverse complement.
CAAAAAGAGACTGACACCTTCATCTTGACACTCTAGATATTTATAGACATTGACCAGATTCCCTCTCAGCTTTCTCTTCTCAAGACTAAACAGTCCCAATTATCTCAGTCTTTCTTCATATAAGATGCGTTCAAGTCCCACAATAATCCTCATAGCTGTCCATTGGACTCTCTCCAGCAGATCCCCGTCTCTCTTGGAGAGCCCAAAACAGGACACAGTATTCCAGCTCTGCTTTCCCCAGGGCAAAGCAAGGGGGGAGGGGAACCTCCCTAGATCTGCTTCCCTAGACCTGCTGGACACACTTTTCTTAAAGCACCCCAGGATGCCATTGGTCCTCTTTGCCACAAGGGCACATTGCTGTCCCATGGATAACTTGTTGCCCACTAGGACTCTAATGTCTTCATGGAACTGTTTTCCAGCAGGATGACTCCTAGTTGTACTGGTGCCTGGTATTATTCTTCCCTAGATGCACAACTCTGCACTTATCCTTAGTGAACTTTATGAGGCTTGCTTTTGCCCAGCTCTGCAGCCTGTCCAGATCTCTTTGGATGGCAGCATAGCCTTCCAGTGTATAGCTCTATTTTGACCTGAATCTCTCTCTTCTCTTCAATGTGCTGTGAAGGTAGTCTGTGGATGTCTGTGTTTCCCAAGTCCGTGTATGTGATTTGAGTGGAGCAGGTGTAGATGCATACACACATTTCTATACCTAGCCCTGTAACTGTTACTGTGCTGCAAGTAGTGTCTATGAGGGAGCAGGATCTTCCATGGATGACTCTGCTATACCATTGTACATGATTGAACACTTGAATTTCCCAGGTATTTTTAAGTCCTGATGAGGATTTAGGGACTGTACTGAAATCATTGCTGACACGTGTTTTCAAATTGCAGAGCACTACGTACAACGTGTTGTGAAGCATATATATAGCCCAAGGCGGCAAAGTTAAATACTCTGATTAAGAAACATCAGAATGATGTTTAATGCATGCTTTATAACGTCACCCTAATTGCACACTGCACTTCTACCGCCCAGCCCCTAGGTCTAATCTCAGGGAATGCAAAGATGAGATCAGCACTGCAATGAGACCAAGTGCTGGCCAAGAAACTGGTGAGAGGAGTTTGTGATGATGGGCTCCTGCCACCTTCAACTGCAGCTCTCCTGAGCTTCATCCTCTTCATTACCCTGTGCCACAGGAAAATGTTTCTTTCTCCTCATTTCCTGATTTCCTTGAGCTTCCTTTGATCTTTCCTCCTGTGTCAGCTCCAACCACTGTGCTTGGTTTGCACACTGCTTCACTGCTGGGAGACCAAATAAAGCAGTGTACTGTTATCCCTCCTGGCTGATTTACCTCAGATTTTTCATAGAGTCATAGAAGGCTCTGGTTGGATGTTTAAAGGTCATCCAGTCCTACATCCCTGCAGTGAGCAGGGACATCTTTAACTGTCCAACCTGACCTGGAAAGTTTCCAGGGATGAGGCATCTTATCATCTTTCTGGGCAAACTCCTCCAGTGTTTCACCACCCCTACTGCAAACAATGTATTCCTTATATCTAGCCTAACGCTCTCCTCCTTCCCCCCTCCCCTTTTTTTTTTTTTTTTTTTTTTTTTTTTCAGTTTAAAGCCATCATCCCTGGTCCTGTCACTACAGGCCCTACTAAAAAGTCGGTCCTTATCTTTCTAAGCCCTCTTTTTAAATGCTGCACAGTAAAACCTCCCTGGAGCCTTGTTTTCTCCATACTGAACACCGGCAACTCCTTCAGCCTTTCCATGTTGTCCTGATTTTTCTGGGACAGCATACTAGGCCAGCCATTGTCTGCAGGCCATTAGTAGTTTCAGGTCTGCCAGGGCAGCTGACCTGAGCTGGCTACAGGTGTATCCCGTACCATAAACATCACATGAATAGCAAAACTGCTATAATTTAACCCGGGCTATGGGCTAAATGCAGACCTTCATAGGACAGGAGCCCCAACTCTCTGATTAGTTTTGTGTCCTTTTTATCTGTTCCCCATGTCCTGCCTGTGAGACCGGCTGGTGCGAACGGCTCCAGCGGTGGCAGCCTGCCGCCATCATCCTCACATGGTCTCGGTGCCCGCACCCCTGTCCCACCGCCGTCACCACAGGCACCTCGATGTGACAAAGTGCTACCCAGGCCGGCTGGCCCTACGGGATCTCGGGAGCGCTCCCCCACGGGTGTAATGGGGTGTGTTGATGTCACGCTGCGAAGCGTACGCAACACCACCGCCAGAACGCCAGTGACGTCCGCCCACCCGGCGGACCCCTCGAGGCGCCTCGGGGACTGGGGAGCAAAGAGAGCGGCACCTGCCGCTCTTTGCCGCGGGGTGGCGCTGGCGGAAGCGCGGCCGCTCTGCGCGTCGCTCGGCTGCTCCGGCGGCGGAGGGAGGAAGTGACGCCGCTCAGCGGAGCCCCGAGACCTCCGGTGACATTCTCTCTGGCTGTGGCGGTTGAGAACCGGCTCCTTCCGGCCGCCCATGCCCTAGCTGATGCCCCCCGCCAGGGTGAGGCCAGGAGGGGCCCTGCGTCATCCAGGTGAGTGGGACCGGCGAGGCCGGGACTCGCCTGCTGCGCGCTCGAGCCGGGCCGCCTCGCCGTAGCCGCGAGCGGCAGGACCGTTGCCGTTAGCCCTGCTGTGCGCGGGCGGGAGGCGGCGGGCCGCGACGGAGGGGAGGGACGACGACGGCACTGCTCTCGGTTCTTCTTCGCATCGGGTCAGTGGCGAGAGCAGGCGGCCTGGTGGTGCCCTGGAGCGGGCGGGCATGGCCCCGCGGCGCTTGGGGGCCTGTTCCCACCAGGCCCGGAGGGGCTGCCCTACTTTCGCTGGGCATCCTCTGCGTCTGCCCAGGGTTTACAGGAAAACGTGGGTGCCCTGCTTTCGGCGCTGAACGCCTCGGAAAAGGATAACCTCCATCGCGGCCCCACACGATGCCTGGAATGCGGGAGTCCTGCCTTGCTGCCCCTTTTTTGTCCTAACCTTGAGGAAAGCCTTTCCAGTTCCTGAAAGCAACTCCCGGTCAGCTTGTGTGTCTTAGGACTTGTGTAGTGTGTTGTAGGATTGTGTTGGCGGTTGGGAAACATCCTTTGAAAAACAAGGCGTGTAATTGCGCTAGTTTTACGGTTCTCTATTTTTCTTCTTGTTTACCTTGGATGAGAGAATATATATTCTATGTAGAAAAAGGTTTAAGTCTTTTGTCATTTATCTAGCCTGAGTTGCCCTTGAGCTCCTACGACTTAATGAGTTGCAGATGTGGCTCTGAGCGACGCAGCCACTCGAGAACATAAGCTTCAACTGTGCTACTTGTTCTTTCTGAAAAGGAAAAGGGCAGTTTGAGCAGACCTGTAGTATTTTAACTGTTTCCACAGTTCCAATATTGTGGTGTTCTTTGCATTTGGGCTGTTGTACAACTGTTTAAAAGGCTGTATTTTGAAAGACTTGAGTGTTTTTTTAGGCTCGTGTAGCTCATAGGAATAACTTGCACATTTGTTAAGTAACATATAACTGTACTTAACTTCTTAGATTGTTAACAGTGGAACAAGGCTACTTGTATTAAGTTTTGTAGGTACTTTTGTGAAACAGTAGCTGTGGTAACTTACTTGATCAAGGTCTTTGTGATGGTTTGAAACTGTTTTTTTAATTTTTCCTTGCAAAGTTCAGAACAGAGAAAGTGAAAGAATGTAAATAAGTCACTCTTGGGTGTAAGAAAGCAAAATAACGATTGTTCTAAACACTTCCATTGGATGGATAGAAATGTTTAAGAACTATTACCCAAAACAAAGTAGGCATTCTGCACATTCTGCGTTCTGCAGTAGGGGCAGTTGCTGGGCTGTCTGGCTGCTGTTTCTTCTTCTCTTCTGGCTGAAGATAACACACTGACCTTGGCAGCTAAGTTAACAACTTTCTGCTCTAACTAAACTCTGCTTCTCTGTCCAGGGGGGCCTGGGGGGGAAGCTCCTGGGAGAGGGAGGCCCCTTTGGGAGGGTCCCCTTGGGGGGAAGCAAAGGGAGATCGATTGTGCTTTTTCTGTTGATTGTATATATTTGTGAATGTTGTGAATTTTGTATATTTGTACATATTCATTGCATTTCATCGTAGATTTTAGACTCTGCTTGTAAATACAGCTTTTCATTTGCTTCCAGACTGAGCTAGCCTGGTTATTGTTGGTGGGGGGGGTAATTTCAGCTCACACCCACACAGTCTTGGTTGTAAGTAATTGCATCAGTAAACCCAGCACAAAGTACCTAATACCATTTTAGAGGCTGAAAAAGATCTGTGTGTAGAGATGCTGTTGCGTGAGCTGTCTTGTTTGATACTGGTTTTTCTTTTTTCACCATAAAGTAATTGTAGCATTTAAAAATGAATGAATGGTAAGTCTTTGAACTCTTGAGTATCTTTTTAAAACATAAAATTTCTCTTAATTCCGCTCCCCCCACTCTGAGGATGACGTGAAGTTACTCGTCATGTGGTTGTGAAACACAAACATGCCTGCTTCCATACATTTACAATACAAAAGCAGTGAGATGAGATATGGAGAACTCAACTGTGCAGCAGCAATCAGTTTTAAGGGTCACTTACTGAGTATTTCTCACATCTAGTAATCTAGAGCAGACTGGTGCTGGCAAAACAGCTCCAAAGTGAGTTGTTATGTGGCTACCAAAAGGTAGTAAATATTTTTGGTATACCAGTAACACTGGTATTTTGTCTAGAAGGTTCGGAAGGACAGCGGGAGTGCTGGAAGATAGTATATGAGTTTGGGCAGCTGGTATTTATGCTCAAGTATGAGGATAACAGTTCTGACTCATTTTTAAACACTTGAGTTCTTAATTATAATGTGTCTGCTATTTCTGTTTGCTTTTCAGCCTAATTGCTAGTTGGCATCATGAAGAGGTGCTATGAGAAATTCCTGAGAAATCAGGAAGAGTAAAGGATTGTGGTCTTGCACATCCAAGTGTGTGATGCGTATTGCAGTACAGCCTGGCTGTCTATGCATGAAGTCTGCCTGCTTGTCAGAGACTGAAGTGCACAAACAAGTTGGGAAATGAGTGGATACATTAAACTGTGTACTACAGAAGGAGGGGAAAACAGAAGGAACCTGAACCCAGCCACAAGGTGCTTGAAAACAGTTAATATGGAGTCATCACAATACACAAAAGTCAAACACTATTCTAACTGATAGAAGAGGGGTAGGAAGGATGTTGGTGTTGTGTTTGACAAAAAGGCAGATCACACTGGCAGCTGACAGTATGGAGGAGTTGAGGATTGATGACATAAGACTAGATGGGTGAAGAGCAAATACAGAGAAGCATGAGGGTCTTTGAAGATCAAGTCTTAGGGAGATAAATTGGCATAACTTGATTGGAACAACAAGAAATAATTGCCAGTGCTGTCACAGAACCACAGAGTGGAAGGGACCTCTGGAGATCTATTCCACTCCCACTGCCAGAGCAGATTCTTGTAGAACAGTTTGCGTAGGAGGGTGTCCACCTGGGTTTTGAATGACTGCAGAGATGGAGACTCCACCACCTTTCTGAGCAGCTGTTCTGCTTCTCTGCCACCCTCAAAGTAAAGTGGCTCCTTCTTATGCTTAGATGGAACTTCCTATGTTCAAGTTTGTACCCATTACCTCTTGTCCTGCCAGTGGGCACCACTGCAGAAAGACTGGCTCCATCCTCCTGACACCCACTCTTAAGTATTTATAAACATTGTCCTAACCACCCCATGGTTGTATTTATGTATCCCTGTGGTGTATTTACCTTTAAAATGCAGACTACTTTGTCTTGCCTTGATTTTGTTCACTTTCTCTACTGTCTCTTGTATGTTATCCTGAAAGCTGCCTGCTCCACCAAGGATGTATGCCCATCTGTGTCCCACCTGTATATCAACATTTCACTTAAGCATCTGTTAATGAGATGGGAGTCCACATACCAGAGTGTGAAAGCAGCTGCAGACACAGCATTCACTCTGGTCTGGCTGCCCTCTCTCTGACCAAGCTGTCACCACTAGATATATTAAAGCTTTGTAAGCTTTTCAAATTAGTAAACAGTTTCAAGCAACCTATATTTAATTTTCTATAACATTTCAAAGTTGGTGTGTTGGTGGTACTTTTTGACAGAATTAGTTTGATGGTCAATCTCAGCTTCAGTGGTTTTATCTGCAGCTGTCTAAATGACTTAGAAAACTAAACATTTACAGAAACTGAGCAGCAGGTTTAATGGCAGATTTGCTAGATCAGAGTGAAAGATTTGAATATGATAGTTGCAAGTGTGTAACTCAGAATAAGCAGTCTGGCAAAAAAGTACCAAAACTTGAGAATCTTTGCTGCCTTGAACATCATCGTTAGCAACAGGGAAGCAAGAATGACACAGCAGTGAGAGGGGGAGACAGGCATAGTCCTGGGAAGGAGCCCTAGGATAAAGTGGTGTGGTACAGTGTGTGTTGCTGCTCAGTTACAGCTCCAAGACAACTTGAGGTTTAACTTGGCCAGGAAACTCTGTTTTGCAGTATGCGAATTGAAGTTTGTCAAGAGGACCAATGCTCCTTCCTTTTAACTTTAGCACTGTAACTCAGGAGCAGATGAACTGTTATGACACCAGAATCTGTGGCAGCAAATATTATTGCAGAGAACTTAGCAAGATTTTTGTGGTGATTTGTATTGTCTTTTTGTCAGTTTTTTGTTTAAGATTTTTAATGCATAATGCAGTTCTGAGTGTGCATGCAAACTGAGATCTGGAATGCAGTGAATTCTGAGCAAAAAGAGGCTGTAAATGATAGTGTGTGTATAGTGTAAATATTAGCCTCTGCAGTTGTTTTCTCATGACAATACAACTCTGAGTTAGACTGCAGTGACTGATACCTTGTCACTTATTCAGCGTTACTGCTATGAGTTATAATTTAAGTGTGGCTGCCTATTTCTACTTGTTAGTGTTCCTGATCAGCATGAATAGATCCTGTACGTTTTAGCAGTTTCTCCATGGATATGACTTACTTTCGGCAGTTTGGGCACACATTGATTACTCGTTTAGGACTGAAAACGAGATTTGGCTCAGTCACTGAGGTGTTGCCATTACATCCTTGTAGATGCATTGCTAAATTCAGAGAGAGGTCAAGTAACATGTCCATGGTTGTGTGGTGAGTTACCTTTGGATTTGGAATACTCCAACCTAATATCCTTTTTTTTATTTAAGAAAGTATTTAGACTTTTATATCAGTCTGACCATACAGTCTGTCTCTTGGATGCTCAGAAATTGATCTAAGTAGCAGAATAGCATACAGGCTTCAGACAAGTCATTCCTCATGACAGCTGGCCTCTAAAAAGCCATCCTAAAACCTGTTAGGAGTCAGTCTGACATCTTTTTAGTCACAAACAGAATAGATGAGCACCTTTTTAATTAAATGCAAGTATTTATGACTCTTTCAAGCTAGCACTTTTGAATCGGTATACATGGATCATGGGTTTGACTTTATAGCGAGACTTCTCTAGTATCCACAATGCTTTTCTGATTTGATACTTCAGAATTTCCTGGAAATGAGCAGGAAGAGCCAGACCATCATTGGATAAATGGTTTTTTTTGATGTGTGTCTGCTCTAATGTCTTGCTTCATGGTGCTTGTTCATTAGCCTTTCAAGATTTATTTTAGAGAAGGCAGATTTCACTTCCATTCATCCAAAATGTGTAGAGACCAAGTGACTCACAGTAGTAGAATTGGGAATAGCTAAGAGCCAGAATTTATAATGTCAGTTGTTTGCAATTTTTTTTTTTTTGGTAGGGAATATTACGTTTCCATGATACTGTTTGAGCTTTGCACTGTGTGCTCCAGTAGTATTGTGAAACTTTCTGAAGTAAAAAGAAGCAACTTCACATGATAGCCAGGTAAGGTTAAGACTGTTCTCTTGTACTGTGGCTTTCTCATCAGCTGCTAATATCCTAACTGAGTTTATTCTCCCACTTGTTGCTCTCTGGGAATGCTATCTTCTGCTACAGAAAGCAAGCTGCAAAACCTGAAAAAAGCCAAATTACAGGGAAAAAGTTTGATTAAAAAATAGGACAGAAAGCTAGGAAGTGGTCTCACAATTGAATGTATTTGTGGTTGAAAATACAGTGTAAGATGGGGGTTTAGAGATTGTCTCCTAATGAAGTAAACTAGATGAAACTTGATGAGACTTCATCATGCCTCATCAAGCAAGATGTCTTTGGGATTAGGGAAAATAGTAAGTTTTATTATTATGGGAAATAGTAAGTAGTAGTGGGATTGTAAGTAGTAGTGCTCATGAGCTAAATCCCTAATGAACACAACTGAGTACTTAGTAGCTGTGGTTCTTTCTGAGTTGTTTATACCTTTTGGCCAGCACTGCACAGAACCTCTGAGGAGTCAGAAAAAACATGATTTTAAATGTTGTTTTAAAAGAATGTTTTGGGTGGTTTTTTTTTTTTTTCTTTTTTTTTTTTTTAACTGGTATTAATAAGTCTTCTTAAATGTCATTCACAGGCTTTGGGTTCTGTGCTTTCACCTCAGTGTAATAAGGAAAATCCAGAGATTATTGAATGCTGTGAAACTGAGCTAGAGAAACTTAACACAGCTAAGTATTGAGAACTTGCAAAAATACAAACCTCGCTTAGCTCAGTGTAAAGTTGGTTTGACAGCAGACGTTTGATTTCCCTTTTTAGTTTTACAAGATCAAAATGTCTTTTCTGCATTCTGGAGAGCATTTCACTGTTTCTCTGTATAGAACATGTCAGGCTACAGCAATAATAAGATAGGGTTGAACTAATAGTCTAGACTTGATACTTTTTTGGTTTTCCTGTTTCCGTTTTTGATGGAGAAGTTGTATGTATTGTTTTATTCTCCTGTTACTAATCATTAGTTTGAAGAAGGCTATTCCACATGACCCTCTTCTAAGTCAAGAACAACAACAGAACAACTAATTTTGGTACTGATGCTTTTGTTTAAGGGTAAACAGGGTGCTCTGGTTTCTTGTAAGTGTTTGCATGCTACTGATGGAAATTATCTAAGTTTTCTTCTGGTCTTTTTACAGCTTCTAATTTAGTGGTTTTTTGCATGCTGTTATTTAGTTTCTGTAGTGAAATATATGTAAATTTTCTGTATGCTGTGGGAAGTAAAGATCTGTTTCCTGGTCTTTCTGTTGTCCACTCAAATTAGAGCTCAGGTTTCTTCACCTGAGCCAAGTGGGAGTAAATACTGTAGGAAGTACCTAAAAGTAAAACTTGCGGTAGAGGTGTTATTCATAACATACACATAAGTGGCTTTTTAACTGTCAGTTCTGTTATTTGAAATACTTGAAGCATCTTTTGTTCATATTTTTTCATGTGTTGTTTGTCCAAAGCTTAATCTAAAGTAACCCTCTCTTGACCTGTCCTTTTTCTTTACCAGGCTTTGTTCTTCTACTGTGACACACCATGCCACAGTCCTTCAAATTTTGCCAGTGTCCACAGATGTTCATCTATGGCTGTGGTGTCCTACAGGAATTTAACTCTTTTGTTGCATTAGTTTCTTAGAAAAGCTGAATTAAGGAAGAGAGTGTTAGGGTTTATAAAGATACGGACTCAAATACTAGCTGCCTTGAATTAGCTGTGGTCTTTGATATGGCTTAGTGGCACAGATGAGCCTTCCTGGTGAGAATGGAGTAGCTTATTTCCAGCAGAGCTTACTGTGTCCTAATTAGGTTATTGACAGAGCAGTGTTACGAATTCTTGTTCTTTAGGAGCCCTTTGAACATGTAAAAACTCAGTATCAGTTGTTACCTGTGTGGTGGGTGCTGAAATCAATTGGCACCTCTTACTACTGGTCAAAAAACAGTTAAGGATTTGATATCAAGAACAACCAAACAGCAGGTGATATCATACTGTTACTAAAAATTTCATAATTTGAATGCAGTGTGACTTTAGTGCATTGATAGCATTTATTTTGCAGTACTACACCTGCTGCAAATTCATATTACAATATTTGGATTTTATACTACTATCTTAGTGATTACAGAAATGAGTAATAGTTGCTTATAGATGAAAAAATGACTTGAGGGTTTGGTTGACTTAAAGCTCCTTTCCAGCCTTTCTGCAGAATTTGGGCATGTTGCTTATCTCTTTTCTTTAGTTGTCCAGAGCATAAAATGGGTATATTACTGCCCTATGCCAGGAAGATACTGGCTTAAAGCAAAGACACAGTGATGAACTGAAGTACTTTTAGGTTGCAAATACCTGAGGGTGGGTTTACTTTTTCTTGTGGCAAAGAAGTGTAAAATGTTCTGATCATAAAATGCTTAAGTACTGTAGAGTCCCTTAATACCTCTTAACTCATCTCTGTTAAATGGCCATCATAAACGCATAGCACTTGCAGTTCAGTGAGGTGAGCTCTAAATTTGCCGTAGGAGATGTGGAGATGGTGGTGAGTTGCTGTGTGAGCTGCAGAAACACCTGCAAGACAGCCTGGGCAGTTGTAGCATGGGTTAGGTAGGCAGCACTGTTAGTGGAAGAGAACACTACACAGAACTTGACAACACAGATTTCTTTTCTGTTGAAAGTATCTCTTCTCCTAAAATCAAGGGTTATGCAACTTTGGAGTGATGTTTTGCAAGGTGAGGTGAACTGTCCAGTGCTCTCCCTTGCTCCAGCCCTGTCGTTGCTGTCTGTTGTATAAGATGCTCACCATGCTGCCCTTCCCTCATTCAGCCAGCTAGCCCAATGATAAGGTGCACAGCTTTCCTCTGGGAAGTTGAATGGCAGAAGAAATTGATGGCCCATCAGGTAGGCAGTTCTAAGTCTTCAAAGTGGCAGTGAACTGCAGAGTGGACTTAAGAGCTCCTGGAACTGCAGCCTGTGTGCCATGGCACTCATTGCTGCTTCAAAATTTCCAGTTAACAGCATTAGCAAGGTACTTTTGTGCCTGGCTGTGCTGGACCAGCTTTGATTTTTGCAGGAGACAGCACAAGCCTTCCTCGAATGAACGCTCCAGTACTTAGAGGACTTTACTACTTCAAAGTTACAGTGCAGTTGTCTGGATCTGCCAGTATGAGCTATTAACTACTAATAAAATATTTGATTACTTTCAGACGCTTCAGATAAATGGTATTAATAGAAAAGAGAATATGTGCTCTGAAAGGCAGGATTAATTTGTTGTTGCTATGTGCAAGCAATTTAAAATGTGGCTTTTCTGTGAGCATTACTTTGTTGACTGTGGTGGAAAAACAGACCATCATTTCTTGAGGAGATCTGTTTGTATAGAATGGCATGAAACAGTGGAGGAAGCACAGAATGCGTTTCGAGTAACAGAAATGGATAGGTGAAGTGGGAAAGCTTGTTATAATCTTTGTAAAAGATGGTACATTCATATAGCTGTCTTCAATGGGATGACCTTCTGGAAGATAATATATTGTAGAGAAAAATAAGTGAAGCATGGCTGTCCTAGCACTGAATTTTGCCACAAGTGTCAATGAAAGAATAATGAAAAATCTGAACGAGTCACTTAAATTTTAGATGAAAGTAAAAATGTGCCCCTTCTAATTTTTAGAGAGTATTGTAGACTTTAAATCACTGCTGACTTGAGAAAAATGATGTCACTGTGAGGAAGAAATTAGATTTTTTTAGAACGCTAAGCGCAGTCAACCCTTTGTGTCTTTATCTGTGTGCTAATGAATGTATTTTTACAAGGACTGTGATTTTTTTTTTTTTTTAGTGTGGGATTCCAGTGCAGTTAGTGAATGTTTCTGTAAGCCTTTGTGCAGACTTATGAACTTACCCATTGCTGCTAGTTACCTTTCATTTGAAAGAGACAGGATATGTGCATTATATTGCAAACCCTTTTATTTAAGTGTGAAGTCTTACTTTGTATTTACAAAGAAAAAAGTTGCTTTTCAAGGTTGCAAAGTATGCACCGAAAACCTTTCAGTCTTGGATAATTTGTATGTGCAGCCTGTTGGAACTCCCCACTTAGTAGGAAGCAGCCTATTTTTAACCTTCCTTTGTTTATGCAAAACCAGTTGAAACACAGCATTAGTTTTAATCCTTTCTTCTCTTCTTTCACACTGCAGTTCTCTTACCATGTGGAGTCTGTTACCCTATCTTTCACAAAGAGTTCTATTTTTTAGAGTTGCTACCAGGCCTGATTTATGAATCATCTGATAAAGAGCCAGCTCCACTCCCAGGAATGCCTTAGGTGGAATTGTATGCCAGTGAGTCAGCTTTAGGCCAGCATTTTCAAAGGAACACTTTATAAATTACACAGTATCCATGTGGAGGTGTCTCAGTGTTATGAAAAATTTCTAGAGCATCTTGCACTTCCATCCATACAGAGCTGAGTCAACTGTCTTGAGTTAAAGTGAGTGCTGGTCACATTTCTCTTTAAGTGCATGGGTATGGATAACACTAAAATAAAATACATCAAAGAAGTCTGTATGGTGTCTTGGGGAGGAGATGAACAAGTCCAAAAGACATGAGTTGGGAAGTTCAGAAAGCGCTGGTGCTTCTCCATTTGTCCTCATGCAGGTTGGTCTTTTCTCACAGAGGTCTAGTTATTTGGATTGATTAGTTACTTGGACTTTTTGTGGTTGATCATACCTGTATGTGTTGCTAATATGAGGTCACTAGTGAGTATGCTGAATTAAGTTTTTGCTTGAGAAGGACAGTGATTTGAAAAGAGAAGAAGGAAAAATACAACCAACAAAACAGGTACACCTACAAAAATGTTTGGTAAAACTTTGGAAGCGGCTAGAGTCATAAGCACTTTACATCCTCAGATTTATCTTAAAGTCTGTAAGAAGAAGGCATAACTTTGGTCTTTGTCAAAACTTTCTCTTGTCTTATGAAGTGGACTTGTGCAATAGAATCAACTCTTCAGTGCCATGTGCTTGCCAGTGCATGTCCTTTCCTAACTCACCATTCTCAGACACATATCTATCAAGCTTTAAATGTAGTGCTTGATGAGCTTGGCTGAGTGTTTTCATTTAAAATATACATTATTACCCTCAGTTGTATACATTTGTCATTACCTCTCTCACTTCTGATTTATTTCATCTGTGTTGGGTAGACATGAGATAATGTAAACACCTTCCACTGCCAGTGGATTATGCAAGTAGGAGCCACTATATCTAGTTTTGCATAAATACAAAAACATTCAGATATAAATGAATATATTGACTTCTGTGACACTGTAAGATAGTAGATGCTCTGGAAGACTCTCTGCAGTTAGCTGTGTATTCTGAACAATTCCTATGCAGCAGTGCAGTTTCACTTTTAATTTACAAAGTCACAAAAGCTTAAAGAACATACTTTGTGTTATTTTTTGCAAAAATGTAGGTGCAGTTTCATTTTTTTGAAATTACAGCTTGCAAATAGTGGTAGTGGTCCAAGAAGTGAGGTGATGAAACTGTTTTCTTCCAGGGCTAACTAAAATGACATTAAGAACCTGTATTCTGCTAGATAATTTTATTTACACAGTTGCTGTAACTGGCATAAGAAGGTGGTAGTCATAAGCAGAAAAAAGTAGTAGTCAGTTGAACTCTGAATAGGAACAAATGTGTCAGTAATAAAGTAACTTTTGACAACAAGCTCCTATGACAAATGCAGCACTTCTGAAGTAAGAATGGGTCATATTCACAGGTGCTGAGAAGAGATGTTTTGTATAAGCTAGGCATCCTTTATCATTAAATACTTCAATAAACACAAAAAATAACAATGCACAGTTAAGGTTAGGTTGCTACGGTGTTTGTTAAGTATTTCAGGCCTTATAATTTGTTTGGGTTAAATTAGTTTCTTTCTGACACTGCAGGATACACAATTACAAAGAACATTTACAGAGAGCAAACAAAACTAGTATTATGAAGGATGTATGAGTGGCTAATTGTTCATTAATAAATGGCACTCATGCCATCTGTGATATAACTGTGCAGATGTATGTGTTACTTAATAGCTTATGTTCCAGATAATTGTTCTTTAGGAAGCTACTGGCAGTTGGATTTAATTTTTGCTTTTACGCTTCTTTATCTTCAAAAATCTCTTCTTAGAGCAAACACTGCTGTGAAAAAAGTACTCAATACCATCTCCTGTGACTAGTTGGAGCCTGTGACGTCAAGGTCTGATGAGACCAAACAACGCAGATACTTTTTAGTCAAATTTGGTTTCTTCTAAAGGGATGATTTGTGCTTGTGCTCCCTTCTTTTCTTCCTGACAGTGCTGGCAGAAAATTTCACTTATTTTTTGGGTTTGCTTTATACTGGTTTAGTGAAGTGAATCTACCCAAGGAAGGATGTGGCATTTTTGGTGCAAAGTAGGAAATACGACAGCACAGTCACAGTTAGGGGCTAAAAGCCCATCTCTTTTAGTGGAAGCAAACTTAAATTGCCTGAGCGGTCTTTGCTAATGTGACCTTCAAAATCCTTCTGGATTTCTTCATCAGAGTGCAGATTTCATAGTGCACAAATGATGTGCTTTTATGAATGAGTCCACATTTTGAAATTATTTCCCAGGTAAAGGTGCTGTTTGGTCCTTAATAGCTTCTGCATACTGGTGTGTTGTATCTGTGGACAGAAAACGTGATTTCTATCGGAAAAATCCAGCACAGAAGTTTTTACATGTCAGTGTATCCTAGATAGACTTTTGTGAAGTTGCTCGGTCCTGTGCTGGTATGTCACTGAAAATATAAATCGCTGATCCCTGTATGCGGGAATCAAACCAACGTGGCTCAAGCACTTAAAGATCCTACTTAATAAAAGGTTTTCTTAAGTCATTGTAATTAGTCTGCTAGCAGGGTGACAAAATGTGGATGAAATGTGATTTTTTTTTTTTTTTTCTGACTGATAGGGCAGAGAGATGGAAAGGCAAGTACAGGTGTTCTATATTATAGTCCCTTTGGGAGCTGTGAGGTAGATGATGTTCCCAAGTAGGATGTTTGTGAAAAAAGAGGCTCCAGTTCACTTTGGCTGTCCTTCAGCTTTGTGTTGAGCTGTGCTCTTCGTATTCTACAGGCTAAAAGGATGAAGAGTGCAGAAAATGTACTGCAGTAATTATTGTGAATATTTAACTGCATTTCTTTTGGCCATGCTAGTATTCTTCTGGTGTGTGTTTGAGCAAGAATTTTTTCCTTGCATGCATTTTTCAAAACTCTTAGAAAAGATACTTTTCAAAGTACATGGACAGAGCAAAGCTGGGTGTTGCACTGGTAGGTATAATACATACTGCACTCTGTATAACTCTTGGCCAGTCATTCAGTCATCAAATCTGTGTTTTACTTACCCATGTAACAGGAGAATCATTTGGTAATGTAGATTTGCATATATTGGGATGTGTTCATCTTTCAGAACATGTGTATTCATCTTTTGGGTTTGTCAATGTTGTGCTGTAGCTTGGATATAAATTGGTTCTTATGTGATATTTATTGCCTACATTAAATTACCATCCCATAAATTATTTTTAACATTGCTTTCAAGAGACTTTTTATTCAGTGCAAGTATTGACAAACATTTTTCTGTATATATATTCCTGTATTTTTACAGTACGTATTTTACGCTTTTTCAGGGGAAAGTAAAAAGCTGGGTTTACTGTTTGCTTGGGGCTTTGGGTTTGGTTTTTTTTTTGGTTGGTTCGTTGGGGGTGTTTTTGCATGTGTGTGTGTTTTGTTTGGTTTTTTAATATTTTGCAGACCTAGAGTTGTCATCACCTTCTTTCTTGCGTTATCTGACATCAAGTAAACTTTCTTTCCATAAGTCGTGTTTCCCCTAAACAAATACTTGCCTAATTCCCCTGCACCATACAGTATTTCATTCATTAACCTCAAGGAAGTATGACCTCTATTTTAGTATTCTTTAAAGATGAATTTTCAAAGTGGGTTAGGGCAGGCAGGACAACACTGAGCTTTCCCACAACCTTTTAGAAGCAGGGAAGATGCCTTATTCTCTGCTGCAGATGGAGGGAAGCAGTCTGCAATTGTACATGCAATTACAGGCAGCTTGGGGTACATCAGGAATCTGTAGGAGGATTGTCAGAGCACAGAAAAATCCCTCTGAACCATCCATGCTTTGTCAGGCTACTCAAGTACTAATTGTCGTTGTCTGCAGAAATGCATTTTGTTGTAGATTAAATTTTACTAGTGCTTTTTCTTATCTACGCTTTTTTTTTAAAGTGCCTTATCATTTGCTTCTAAACCCATGAATGATGTTGTTACATTCTGTTAATAGGTATGCGAATGTAGTAATCGAAAGATCCTTATGTAGAATGCCAAGAGAAAATTAGGTGGAAGGCAAAGTGTGGATAATGCAGATAAAATAATTGATCTCTAAAACAAAATTTCACTGGATGTTTAAGGTACTTTTTGTGTTGATAACATGTAGTTTTTCAATTGGATAACTAGCATGAGTTTTTTATTTGCATTGAAGTAGTGCAATTTGCTAAATTTTAACTTGAAGTGAAATTTAGGATATTGGTGTGGGATGGATGCTTTTTCTTGCTTGCAGCTCATACCATTTGATGCTGTTTTTCTGACGAATTTGAAAGAAACTAGGTCATCCTGTAGGTTCTCATACAACCAGGATTTGAGGGACATTGAAGGAGTATTTGAATGGTGTATTAGATACTCCTGAAAAGTCTTTGTGTGACTCACCATCATGGTGACTGCTGAGAGCAAGTCTGTGTTCCACATAGGTAATACTTCTCAAGAACTTGCCCATAGATGTTTGTAAACACCACGTCCTTGACAATTTAGAATCAGTCATGCTATTTCTCATAAATACATCTTATGCAAGTTCTGCTGGCTGAGTAGTTTTACTAGCAAAGGAATGTATTTGTAGACTTGCTCTGTAGTGTTTGGCTTGGTTTCTGCTTAAAGTGACTGGATTTCTCCTCTGTCATGTTGGCACTGTGAGTCTGCAACTTAACCAGAAAAACATTGTCATTCAGTAAGGTTGAGGTCCTGTTCAACCACAAGTAGTTTTCTTACAGATAAGAAAACAGCACTGTATTCTGGTCTGTCCAAGTGGATGGCTGCTAAGTCTGGGAATTTTCAGCCTGGCATTGTTCGTAATGGCAAAAATTCTCAAGTAAAATATGTTTAAAGTTCTAGGTAAAGAGGGTTAGGTTATGTTGCTTGTAATAGGTTGATCTTTGTTTCATAAAGTCAGAATTTAGAAATATGTTTATTATGTACTGCTCTGTTTTGATTCTTGTGGGGTGAATTGTGTTTGATACGATTTTAATACCATCTTTCATGGGTATGTAAGAGGAAGAATAAGGTGTAACAGGATGAGGTCACTTGGAAAAAGAAAATGAGGAAAACCAATATGATACTGAACCAACCTGTCTGTGGTCAAAAGCAATGAGTTATTTAGGTAATACTGTGAAAAATGAGACTGAATTATGTGGGTAAACTACTCTTACTGTCTGTTCTTTTGCAGGCTTGCTGTATTGCTGAAGTGCACGTCTAGTTCGCTGAGTCTTCAGACAGCGTGCTCCATGCTTTGAGACCAGGGGGATCTTGATGCTCTGAAATGAAGATGGAGGCAGTGGCAAAAACAGAAGAACTTGTTGGTTCAGAAGTTCCACCAAAGACTTCTGAAAATCAAGAGACTGCTCCTGATGAAGACGGACCTATAGAACTTGAGACACAAAATCAGAAGGACAACATGCCCACTGCAGCAGACTCTGCAGTGCTCTCTTCAATGCCTTGCTTACTGATGGAACTGAGGCGAGACTCCTCAGAATCTCAGTTAGCATCTACAGAGAGTGATAAGCCAACAGGTGGTCGAGTTTATGAGAGTGACTCTTCTAATCATTGCATGCTTTCACCTTCATCCAGTGGGCATTTGGCTGACTCGGATACGTTGTCTTCCACGGAAGAGAATGAGCCCTGTCAAGCTGAAGCTGCTGTAGAGGGAGACCCTTCTGCAGTGTCTGGGGCTACAGTTGGGAGGAAATCCAGGCGATCCAGGTCCGAAAGTGATACTTCAACAATGGCTGCCAAGAAAAACCGACAGTCTAGTGATAAGCAGAATAGTCGAGTTACCAAGGTAAAAGGTCATCGAAGCCAAAAGCACAAAGAAAGAATCCGGCTCTTAAGACAGAAACGGGAGGCAGCTGCTCGCAAGAAGTATAACCTGCTGCAGGACAGCAGTACCAGTGATAGTGACCTGACGTGTGACTCAAGCATGAGTTCATCAGATGATGATGAAGAGGTTTCAGGGAGCAGCAAGACAATCACTGCAGAGATACCAGGTAGAGGATGTTTTTTAAACTGAACTGTAGCGCACCTGACATCGTTTCTCAGCTGTCATGCTAAATTATATGAGTGACACTTGAGAAAAACCAGGAGAGCTGCAGCTCTGTGTAAATTTGAAGACTGCAGTATGTTAACAAGACATGGGCAAATTTAAAAATCTGTTCTGAGGTTTCAGTGCACTCAGCCAACAAAACATAGAGATGGTAAATTGGAGAAAGGACTGTCATTGAATTCTGGAATTTTAAGATCTTTTCCTTTGTAAACCTCTATGAACGTTTATTAGTGCTGTCAAATCCCATTAGGTGGTGATAATCTAATAAATACATTCTTAAGATAAGTGGCCAGGTTTGCTTTAGGATATCAAGACCACAGTTCAGCAGCTGTGTTAGAAATAACATGGCATACCTCTTGCTCATGTTACAGTAAGGCCCTGTTCATTATTGCACTTGTGCCATGCTTTCAGCTCTACAATTCAGTGCATGACAAACCTATTTAGCCTTATTGGAAATTCTTTTGGGTTGTAGCTGGTCACCTGTTTCGGGACATAAATACAAATTTGTTTACGTGGGTGCCGAGCTATATCCGCACCTAAGGTTTCTGCATTTTTGAGAAAGCTGTTACCATTTTCTTATAAGGACCTTTAATTTATGTATTTCTATTTTTTTGACACATCTGTGTTAAGGTTTGAGCCAGCAAGCTATAGTGGCCTTCTCATAAATTTATTAGAAAACAAAGGTGAATTCTTCACTTTTTTTTTTGTCTGCTGAGCCTTTATTTTACTAGCCCAAGTGCCGTGGATAGATTTTGTGTGAATTATTCTTGCAGAATATTATAACATAGAACTATCATCATATGGCAATCAAAAATAAAAACACATAAAAATAAACTTTTTGGCTTTCCAATTTTTACTGGGTTACATGCCTTTTTGCCTCTTGTGCTAGTGGTTGGGTTTTTTTGTTGATAAATACCAGCTTACATAGGGCAAGAGCATTTAAAGGAAAACTACAATAATTAGTCTTAAGATGCTGAACTAGCATTTGTTAGATTTAAAATTTGCGTTAGACTTGCCAAATAACTGTTTTAACAAACTTGCTTATGGTGAATGATTCTGTCACCATGAATACTGGCATTTTCCCCAGGTATTGCTAGGAAGCAGGTTGCACAAAGGAAGTTAGTGTTTATTATTAGAAAGTCTGGAAAGCCATAGTCCTGTAATTATTGTGTAGCAAACTTTTAATAGAGATCTAAAATTATTTTTACTGATTTAGTACTTAGTCAGACTTTGACCTTTCATAGTTTTGTGCCTGTTGAGTATACTTTACTGAGCAATCAAAGCTTCATTTAAAGCCTGATGAAGAAGACTATTTCATTAAGCTTTGGGACAGGTTTCTCCTCACCCTCCAGAAAACCCCAAATACACACAACAAATCCCCACATTGTTTATATATGTGTATATATATTTTTTCTTTTTTTTTTAAGTCATGAAAGTACCTTGTGACCTAGAAAGGCACTACATGATATTTCCGTATCTGCTTAGATTTCAGACTTCCATTGCAGAGACCTGAAACCACTCTGGGGTACTTGTGTGTCACTAGGCTCTTCTGTATTTGAGCTCTCAGTCTTTAACTGTGAGGTACTTGCAGTGAAACGGTATGAGGACTTGATGACTTGGTGATGATTACACCAAGGCCCCATTTTACCCGTGATGCAAGATGTGGGAGTGCAGAAACCATCCTGAGGAGCAATGACATTTATTCTTATGTAATCACACTTAGCTGCTTGATAGTAAATTACATTTAAGAGATGAAAACTTTTGACCTGTCGTTTTGGAATTGGGTGTAATTCATACCTGCCACATTGCAGTTTTCCTTTAAATAGAAACGACTTTGGTTTGTGGGAAACAGTCTCCAAGTGTAAAAGCAAAATACATTCTGTAGAGATAAGGACAAGTTTGGCCAAAAAGGAATCCTGTTCTACTTGTGGGTTAATGAAACGTTGTGGTTGTAACAGATGCTGTGGAAACTGTGAGTCTGAGTAGGACTCCCAGCTCTCTGTCGCAGTGGTAGGTTCGTATGCCATCTGTGATCCCTCTTCTTGGAACTAACAAAGTGCTTAACTTAATTTTTTTTTTTTTTTTTTACACTAGGAAGCCATTTTAGTGCACTTAGTACTACACTGAATATCACAAAAATTTAGAGAATCAACATTTAGTTAGAAATTAGTACAGGGTGTCAAAAGCATTACTGGAAATTCAGGCCATGCATGTCCTCTGCACAAAGCAAAATCTGAGGTTTAGCTTTAACTTGAGTGTCAAGAAATTAGAGTGCACCTGTCAAGGCCATAAGCATGAATAAACATTGGCATTTACTTTTGAAAAACATCTCTACACATTGATGCAGAAGGGTTTTACAGGTAGCCTGTGTTCTGTTTAGTCTTAATGTATTTGGATGCTTCGGCTGTAGTGTTAGCTTATTATTGGGACTCAATGTAGCTTATTATTGGGACTAATTTTAAAAGATTGTTGTATGAAAAATAGCTTTACCAACAGAGATGCTCTAAAATTTTCAGTGATAATGGGACCTTAATGTACAAAAGTTATACATACTTTGCCTTTTAACCTTTTGGACATGTAGTGTCACAGACAACAGTTTGCTTGTATTTGGTCTGAGAATTGAAGTGCCACATTTGAGAACACAGTAATCTTTCCTGTTGTGTAACAAAAGCTATTTCATTTTCATAGTGCTTTTTTTTTTTTCCCAAACCTTTCACATTACTGGCTCTGAAATAGGTTGGCTAAATTAGGAAGGTAAGAAAAATGTTCAGTGAAGTAGCTAATGACCTGAAGTTGTGAACTGAACAGTTGTGCAATAGAGAGTCAGTTTTCTCAGCTAAACTTATATGTAATGTGGATTAAAATATAGGCAGGGTTGTTTTTTTCTCATACTGAAGAGTCAAGTGTTGAAGTCTTGTTGGTGATAACTTCAACACAAATATTGTGAACTTAGTAGGAACAAAGCAAAACGTATGTTACGTTATTCTGAATACATCATTATGTGATGTTAATTTACACCTGGAAATACAAGTTGGATCTAAACTTCATGAGTGCTACTGAAAATATTTTTACTGAACTGAGTAGTTGTAATCTTGGTCTCCTTAGTTTGGGGATTGCCATTTTCATTTGGGGAATGACTTTAATTATTGCAGATGAGGTGCACTTTCTGTTAATGATCGAGGCTCTCTGTTGGCATTTAGGATTTTACCATTTGTAAATATCAGCAGGCATTCATGGCATAAGAGAATTATCTTTCAGTCCTGAAATAGGCTTTACTATACCTGCTGCTGTTGAAAAGTTTTCCTTTAAATGGTTTCTAATTTGCCCATGCATATTAACTCTGAATGAAATTGACATGAGTGCAATTCTGGGAATCTTTATTTCTGTGTAAACATTTTCTTTGGAAGAAGGAAGAGGTTTTAAAAAATCCAAATATGAAAATATTGGCATTTCACTACCATTGTGCTTTCTACAACTCAGAAAATTAGAGGTGACTTGTATTTTAGGCTTAATCTGTTAAAATATACAGAAATCCAAGGAAAGGAGTACAGTGTGTGATGGACTCTCAGACAGGTTATTGTTTCCTAAGAATTGTGCCTAGATGTTGTGTGAAGCATCTTGCAAAGGATGAATTTAGATGAAGTAACTCAAGATGACCATTATGTAAGAACATGGAAACCCAGAATCTACTAAGAATGATATGCAGTAAGATACTAATTTGAAATTGTTGTGTGGCATAATAACATGGAGGTATCAATCATGAGAATGAAAATGGGACATATCTTCCTAAATTGTTACATTGTCAGACTTCTGAAATTAAATAACTTTGGATTTGGTTAATATTTAGGTGGTACTTAATAGATCCCAAGAAGAGACAGCATTTGGGCATTTTTTGGGTGCTGTTTTGCAGGAGATAACTGCCTTGAAAATAAGATGCAAGTATTGGATTCTGACTGCTTTGTGACTGCTAATGTCTTTACCTTTTAATTTGACATAACTTCGAAGACTGTAGAGCTGTGAGTTTACAGGTAGCAAAGGGACCAATTAGATCAATGCTGGCATTTCTAATATAATAAAAATGCATTTTTAGACCTGATTTTTAAACCTGAAGGCCACCAGTAGAGAGAAGATTGAATAAGGCTTGTTACAAGAACTGCAAGGGAAACATTGGAAACATTAATTTGCTGCTACTGTAAATTGTAGATGCTCTGAATGATGCTTTTTTAAAAATAGTATTGCAAGGTAATACATTCCAATATGTAGTCATTCCACTTTACAAAACCATGTTGTCGTCTTTGACCATGCTATCTCATTCTTAACTTTAAAAGTTTTTTATTTAAAGTGCAATTAAAACTTACTAAGCATTACTTAAAGGTGTAAGCCTGTGGAAATCAGAAATACTGCCATTCATTACATGATCTTAGGGTAAAATCCCTTACTAAAGACTAATAAACAGTCATATTAAATGTTTAACACTAGGAATATATGAACAGAGGAATATTTTTTTCAGAGAGGAAATAGACATTGCATGTAGAAAAGGAGCCATGGCTTAGGAAAAAGTTACTGTTTGACTTAGTTACTTTTAGTTAAAATGCAATTGGATAAATGCAAATTAATTGTTGTAAAGTATTTTTGAGCAGAGGACCTGAATGCTGAATTTCCAGCCTTTTCAATAGGTAAACAGGTGACAGAGAAGACTTAGGGAGTTTACTAGAAGTTTTTGGCCTCCTACATGTAGCATTCCTACTGCTGGGAAGTAAGAGAATAATCCTGGGCTTTGTATAGCTCTTACCGAAGAACTGATGGATAGCTCATAAATAGCTCCTAAAAAGAAAGTATTGTGTAATACTGCAATTTCAGGTACACAGTGAAGTCCCAATAAGGATTTAGTGCCTTATCCTTTTATTAGTAAACATTTGCTTAGGCTGTGCAGGGATTTCTTTTATTCTTAGGATATCCTGTTTTCTATTCTTTTTAAGCTAGAGGATCCCACAATTTTTGTGTTCATGTATTGTCAAATTTTGTAATTTAAACTTTGTGTGGTTTAATGTGATGCTTGTCTTGTTTTTGGAATTATTATAGTTAATGTTTGTGTGTTCAGAGGGCATGCACACATTATTTACTATTCTTCAAAAAGGTACAGCTTTTCTTGGGGTTTTATTATTTCCTAGAGGATTCCTGAGTGAACTCTGAACCTAAAAACATGCACATCACTACATTCTTATTACTATGTAGTGTAAGTTAATGAGAATGGCCTTCTTGTCTTGCTGCTAAAGCTTTTCCTGATAATCCCAAAGCCATTTTAACCACCTTTTTGATTAATCGAAGAAAGAACAATCTCTTTCCAGCTGTGCCCTGTTTTCTGCCTTAACTAGAATTACACTAGAAATGCTGCATAGTTGGTGACTCTTGCAATGAAGGGCACGCTTTGAATTTGAATCAGTGAGACTGATCACTCCATGTTGTGTGGTTTTCTCCTGTGATGTAGCTGTGTCCATCAAACCTGATGGAGGTTGCTTTCAGCCCATGTATTAGCGTAGTATTCACATATCCTTCCATGTTTGTGTATGTGTGATTGTGTGGTGTATTCTCTTTATTGGTGTTTAGAGTGTTTTCCAAAAGTGGACCAAGAGCTTTGCGCTTGGCTACTGTTAGATGCTGCAGTCACTGTATCAGCTTCTATGTCTGTTAGCTGGTGTACAATTTTGTCTGTGTTTCACAGTCCATTATAAAAAGGTTCAAATGTGTAAGTAAAACACACAATTTTTCAGGTTTATCAAACAGTAGTACTTTGGATCACAGTTCAACAGTTTAAATATGTTACTGTCTAATGGTTTTGACACCAGTTGAATTCAAAACAGAAATTGCGAAGGTTTTGGACTAATTTGGTTTATTTTAAAAATACTCAAACCAACCAAATGAAAAACAACAAACAAAAAAAACCCCTACATACATGTGTGGCATAATTTTCTGAGAATTCTAGAATAAAAATAATTTTGAAGCCATAATTTCTGTTATTAATTCAGTGAGTGAAAAAAAAGCAAAACTAAACAAATGAAAGAAAACAAACAAACATAAAACTGAAAACCAACCCAAACCAAAAATATTGTGTTGTTGTTGTTAATGGTAATACTGTTGGTTGATATTTGCTAATTCCTCCCCTGTTGTCCTACCCAAGGGACACAACTAGAAAAGTTTGTTTTCCTGAGCTAACATGCCTAAATAAACAATATTATGTTCTTACTTAATAATGTCTTATCAAATGGCCTCAATGTCTTTAAAGCTGGCTTCAGTCGTGCTGGGGGATCTGGAGGAGCGACCAGGGAAATTCCAGGATTGCTTGACAGGGGCACCGTGTGGGATAGGAACTGCATAGGCAATGTCCTGGAAGAGGCCATGAACTGCTTTGCCGAGATGCAGAGGCAGACAGAGGAGAAATTTCGCTTGTGGATAGAAAAGCTAACCCATCTTGACACGGATGAAGAAAGCAAGCAACAACTGGAGCCCAGGGAACCTAAAATTCAACTAGTTGGCCAAAGAATCCCCCCTACCACACAGTCAGGGGCTTTCATGCAGATGCCTGATAGCCAAGCACTTCCACAGCAGACGTCTAATTCTTACATGGGCTATCAAAATGTTGATGCAACTCTAGAGTTTCCAGCGACTTTTAATAACAATTTTCCACCTATCTTTCCTGAGAATGGCAATATTGCAGAGCGTGATTTGAATCAGTCATGAACTTAAAAAAAAAAAAGCCAATCTTTGCAATCTTGATGTTACTTTGAATTATGCTAAGAACAAAATTTGCTTTTCTCTTTGTATATGTTTTGGCTCTCTCTTGTGTTTTATTGCCACGGTTTCTTCTTAAAATACCCCACAGTATGCCTCACATGCATGTGCCAGTACACACATACAAACACCTTTAAAGGTGTGTGTGGAGGGGAACCACTCTAAGCTTTCATCACCAAACCTGGGAAAATGTACCTTAGAATCCTTGTTTAGATAGCCCAAAATGAGTAGAGCTGTGTTTGCTACAATGGGAGCGTTCAGAATATTCATCCAAATGCTCTTTCTCGCATGTTAGAACATTTATATAAGGAACATTTATATAAGTTTTGTATTTAAAGATGTGAAGTACCCTAGAGAACCAGACTAGATAGAGATCCATAATATTTCCTCAACTGTCTGTTTATCCCAAGGTTTGCAACGTGAACACGTCTCACATTAGGTTTTTTTTTTTAACTCTTTTTAGGCAGGTTTCAAAAGCTTTCCTTAAAGATGTATCTATGCATAACAAATGTACACAACAGATTTTTTTCTCCTCCCATTTGGTAGTTCATTTTCCGTGCAGAGTTTTTATTAGTGTCATTACTGTATTGCACATGGCATATTTACAGAAGCAGCTGTCGTATATTGTGTGCACAAATATGCTCATGTATACACGCATGCTTGATTTGGGTAGACGTCATCTCTACTTTTAGGTGTCTGCTTTGGTGTTCTGTAGATCTGCTGAGTCAATGATAAGAGATAAGCCAACAGAGGACACCTCCTGGCAGTGTCTTCCTCTTCCATTTGTTGTCTAAACTTCCCTTATAAGCAGTTTGGAATAGATAACTTCTGGATAAATTTAGATGACATGAGTCACACCCAGCTCCATGTGCATGCATGGCCTGTGCACACAAAGCACTGCTGCTACCTTCTGTATATGCAATCAAACTGCATCCTTCATGCTGCGATAAAAAGAGTCGTGTCAGTCCCAAGATAAGCAGCAGTCACTGGATGGATTGAGCCTTGGCACAGGAATTTAGAGGAAGTTTTAGCAGCCAGATTAGTAATCACTGTGGTAGTCTGAAGGTGCAGGTTGCTAGTCTTGGTCAGACATCAAGAGCTTCTTCTGAATCACATTTGAAAGCCACTGAAATAATTATTTACCTGTGATGGGGAATGCCAGAGCATTAATTTAATTCAAATAATACAATAACTTGATACTGTGTGGATTTTTTTTTTATATATAGTGATAGTTGTCCTGAATAAACAGGCTTAAAACTGTGATGCTTAAGGTAGGATTAATTTAAACTATATATTAGAAATCTGTATTTGCTTCTAACTATTATTGCTGAACATGGGGATTTTTTTCTCACTTCTTCATCAAGGCCTTTCTTGATGTGAAGTAACTTCAGTGTGGCTACCAAAAATTTGTATCATCAGCTAGAACTAAAAGTTTCTAATGCAAATTTAAAAAGATTCTAATAAAGAAAATTGCGTAGATTTAATGAATAAAGAGAACACTAGAGGTTTCCTTTAGTTCTGGTATTTTGTGTTTTCTAATGTAGCATAAATTCTTTACTTCCACTTGGAAGTAACCACTGTATTTTCTGTTGGTCTGATTTTTTTTTTTTCCCCCCTTCCTGAAGTCTGTGGGAGTTTCTCCATCTATTTACACAGCAATTTGGATCAAACCTGTAACAGGAGCTCAAGAAATGCTTTTTCTTATCAGTATGATTCTAACACTAGTGTTTTACCATTCTTGGCCAAGACATTTTTTTAAGTATGTGATGCCTTCATTAAAAAAAAAAAAAAAAGAAAGAGGTGTATAATTTTCAGAGTGACTCTTTGAAAAAAGACTATGCAGGAGAGAAATTTTAAGTACTGGAATAAATTCTTTACAGATTGCCTTCATGCATAATTTTGATACAAAAATTTTGATATAAACTTGTAAAAAAATTCTCTCATCTGACATTGTGTGCGTTTAACTGTAGGTAAAAGTTAAATGAGTTATTTTATGTTTGTTTGCAGTTTAATAAACTTGTCCTCATCTGCTTAAAACTTAAAATATTTCAGGGAAGATTATTTACTGACATAAAATCAGTTCCTTCTGGTGTTCATAGATTTGAGATACAGATACCTGTATATATATCTTTATGATAAGAACAGCATATTTTAAGGCATGACAACTTTGCAAGCCTTCCTGTGCATGCAGAAGCAGCTTTTAGCAGTGACTGATTTCTTTTTATATGTAAGAGTCACTTAACTCAGTGTGTCTGTAAGCATGCCCTTAACATTTCTTATAAAATAGTATGTATGGATGAATTAGATATTTAAAAAAAAATTGGATGAGGAGATTAATTGAACTCATCTCTCAGATTGAAGCAGACATTTATATACTGATCTCATAATGGATGATAACTGTTAGGGATATAGTCAGTGAAATTTCTTTCAACTTTTAATGCTTTGGTTAGGTAATCTCTTTAAAATAAACAAACAAAACCCGACAAAACCCCAGAACCAACCAAATAACAGCAAACAACACACAAAAAACCCCAACCCCAAAATACTGGAATAAATGGGAAAAAAAAAAACAAGGTTTGGTTACTATAGGCAGAAAGTAAAAATTCAAGCATTTTGTCCATTTGTTAATTGCAGTTTTTTCAATGCAGGTAGCTAGTAATGTGAAGAGCATTACAGCACTAGAGCATATGGCCTTCAAAACTGTACTCTTCTAAGGATAAAAGCATTACAAGGTGCCCATAAGACTGAAGGAATAGATCATATGAAACATAATTTTAACTATTGCCCTTCACAAAATCTACCTAGTGTAAGACCAGTGATTGTAAATGGTAAATACTGTTTTGGTTGGTTGCTCTTTTTACTTGCTCAAACCTGGAGCCAGGTCTTCAGCTGTCGTAAATAATCTCCTTTGAAATAAAGAGTGTGCATTGGTTTACACAGTTGAGTATTTTGTCCATTAGCTCGTTTTCCACATGAAGTATGTTTCCCCTTCTAAGAAGCTGAGAGGGGAACCTCACTTTGCTGTTGTTCAGGTGTAGTGGCACCTACCTGGTGAAGGATTTTCCAGGCTGTCAAACGAAACAGGAGCATCTCTCTTCTTGCTTTATGTTGTGAATTTAAAAGATGCAGAGCACTGGAGAAACCACTCTCTAGTTAGCTATGACAGGGATGGGTCTGTTTTTTAAATATGTGGGACAGCCTTTGACATTTCTTGAGGAAAACATATTCCTAAGACATGATTTCAGATTTATTTTTCTCTTGGAAATATTTTTACTATATTATAGGGCTGTAGTTACGTTTTTCATGATTTCCATTAAATGGGCTCATGTATGAAGGGCTTTGACTAGAAACTTTCAGGGAGTTAAAATTTCTTCAGCTGAAATTTTAACATAAATTTTAATCTTACCCATTCCGTATTTTGTTAAAGCAGTCTGGCTTTACTTAAGACTGTCCTAAGATTATCAGAAGGAAGTTCTTCTTACTTTCCAACCCAGAGTTACATTTTGAATGTATGTTTATGTTACTATCTCAACAAATTTCTCCAAAACTGCCAAATTTACAAATAGAAGAGAAATCAATACCAGTTTTGCATGGATGTGGAGACTCACGGATGATAATTTAGAATTTTGTTAATTGCCCTAGGTTTTGTACTTTAGAGCAGAGTGAAGAAACATGCTAGAGAATTATACTCGGGTTTGAAGAGTAAATGCATTGCTGTTGTAGTCCGATGTAATTCCAGGAAAGGTGGTGCCAGTTTAAATCCACCTGGCTTATTCAGGTTCCTATATTGTAATTTTTAATACTGAATTATGTATTTTCACCATGGCAGCTGTTTCTGCATGGGACTAATTAAACACGGGTATGACCACAGAGTCAGGATTTAGTAGCAGGTGAAACACAGCTACTTTGTTAGCTTTTTTTTGTGCAAGTGCAAAAGAAATAAGTCTTTGTAAAAAGTCTCAGTCTAAATGTCACTAAGTGTCAAACTGACAATTCAATAAAAGAAAAATTAAAGGATCTGTTCCAAGAATTGGGCCCTGTGTTAGGAATACTTGGAAGTCAAGGGACTTGTGTGCAGTGTATTTTGCAGGCTTGGCTGCAAGTTCGTTCCCAGGCATTTGTGCTGCTTCCCTCCCTCAAATGGAGTTTAAGGTCTATAGGAAATCCCGCCCTTCACACATCATTTTATCTGAGAGTCTGGTGTTTCCTTTGTAAGCTTCTCTACAAAATATCAAAATTTTCAGGTTTTATTTATGAAAAAAAAAGGAAAAAAGCAGGTAATTCACAATATAGAACAGATTAAAGGAAGTAAAACTTACTATTTCTATTGCAAAAAAAAAAATCTGGGAAAAAAAAAAATCTTGAGCCTTTCAGATATGCTGCTCTTCACTGTAATTTTTAACGGTCGTAGGACAAGGTGATTCAGCCAGAAATATACATCTCTTTTTTTTAAGCTCACACTGTATTTTAATGTTTTCTGCAGGATCATTAGGTTATTTTAGCTGAGCTGCTAGAGTTAAGACTGGAAGACCAATCTTAACTTCAATGATATAGGATTATACTTGGCAGTTACTTTACAAATTGAAAT
Organism: Indicator indicator; assembly: GCF_027791375.1. Taxonomy (NCBI): domain Eukaryota; kingdom Metazoa; phylum Chordata; class Aves; order Piciformes; family Indicatoridae; genus Indicator; species Indicator indicator. Next base: position 12,156,631 of record NC_072053.1, on the reverse strand, counting down.
GTATTTATTATGACTGATTTCTGTTGTTAATGTATTTTGTCTCTTCCTGTATCCATATACTGTAAATCTCTTTTTTTTAAATCAGTGTTTCAGGAGCATTTAGAAAATAAATCCTAGCCCTATTAGAACCAATTGAAAATTTCTACTTATTTCAGTGGGGCTAGCATTTCACCTCATTAAAAAATGAACTTATTCTGCAAGTTTTGGTCAAAAAAAAAGTCCTTTAGCTGTCTTCTGAGTGTTTGCCTGATGAGCCTGTTTAAATCAGGCCAACCAAATAGAAGTTTTCAAAATAATCAAGGTCTGCACTATGACCACTGCAGTTACATTTGAAAGCATTAGAGCAAATGTGCTGTGTAATTTGTACTGTAGAAGCTAAAATATTCAGGCTGATTGATAGAGATGGGCAGTACTTTGCAAAACAAGAAGTTAGAAACTCGTCTTTCTCGTAAATTTTATTAGTCTTACCGTGTTAGATCAGCGAAATGAAGGCACATGGAAAATAGGCTTATTAAGTTAAAAGTGATTTGATGTGCTCTGTTAAGTCTCACAGACTGATTGAGCAGGGGATTTAGTCTGGACCATTAAAAGTTTTGTATCAAGGCTTTATCAGTCTTTCCCTGGAAGATGCAGTTTGTATTTATAAAATGCGATGTTTTCTGGATGAGTGTGTGTTTGCCTGCTTCTTCCTAATGCAAGCTTTATTTACATGGGGATTTTTTAACTGTCTTTGCTAAGAGTAAGCTGTGATGATTTCCAAAACCCTCCTGATACAGTTTGGCAAGTAAAACTGGGGAAGGGATCTGGCTAATATATCTACTGCCGTAATTAATGAATGAATCATTAAGTGGCATCAGGAAAAATAAATCTTACCATAAGATATAAAGTGCAGGCCACTTCTGATATTTTCAATACACAGCCATGTTCCATGTGCCTTTGCTTAATGCACAATGAAAAAGACTTTATTATGTCGTATACATAATTTGATAAAACATTGTATTTTCCATCTAATCATCAAAAGCCTGAAAGAATGAATGTTGATCAGCAAGACTTGAATTTCTGAGATCTCTTTTGATGTGATATACTAAAAATTATCTAGTCTGAGAACGGATACTAATTTGATCATGTTGGTTTGGTTTTGTTTATTTTCTTATTATGAAAGACAAAACCACATGAAACAAACATGAAAGCTTTACTGGGTGAAATGAAGGAAAAAGTGAGGAAAGTTGATTCATCAATAACTTTTGTTCACTTTATGATTTTAGAAAGAATGTTGTTACACAACTATTGTTTTTCTGTTGTATTTACAATGTAGTATTCTTTGCCTCACCCTGTAAGTTTTGAAATGTAAGTACTGTAATCTGGAATAAATAAATGTATAAAAGTAGTAATGAACTGTTTCATGTTGCTCAACAACGTAAAAAAGCACAAATTTCCTGCTCCCCCACCTCTCTTTGGGAATTGTTGTAGGATTCAGATAGTTTATGCCATTTGAGTTGTGCATATTTTATGAAATCACAGCTCTGGATTGTGTTTTTGAATAATACCAGGTTTGTATTGTTTACCTGGAACAAAGAGACTGTAAATTCATCCTGTAGTCTTGTATATGAATCCTTTTTTTTGGATCAAACTTACTCTGGTGTGCCTCCTGTAAAAATTATTTTGGCAGGCCACTTAAGATGAATCTTCTAGTTTTGTAACACAAAATATTATTGTTTTGATTATTGTAATGATCATCTGAACTTAACATTTATATAAGTATTAAAGTCCATTATGTATTTTGCTTAAAGTAAATGGAGTTATGCCTCAACTTTGTCAAGTGTAAATGAGGGCATTCTTAGGTCTTTTGTTACATTTAAATGTCTCAGTATATAAAAATAAATGCAATTTAGTTTCAAATACTGAGCTTGAGACAAAGCAGTGCAACTTGCAGAGTCAGTGTGCAAAGGTGAGGCTGGAACCTTGTCTTCTTGGGCTTGTGGTTACTTAGGTAGCTTTGTGTAATGCCTTTCTAGTTTTTGCATGTTTCAAGAGTGCATTCCTAAACATTATTTTCCAACTCCTTAATTTGCCAGTTAAATATAGCTTAGTAATTTGAGGGGAGTATTTCAGCAAAGATGAGTTCCTCTGCTTGTTAGCCTTGAGCAAGCTGCAAATCTCTGCTTGCCTCAGTTTCCCCATAGGCAACAGGAGATTAATAACCACTTGGGACATCTTTGAGATCCACTAATGGAAAGCTTTTTGTAAGAATGAAGTGCTATAATTACTGATATTGCTATTGTACATGTTCTGTGTTTTGAAGCTTAGGGTGATACACCTAAATAAGGCTCCCCATTTCGTTGCAACGATTTTGCACATTGCACATCCAGAGAGTGTTTCAGACCCACAAAATTAGTCGTTTAATTTTGAAATAATTTCACTTAGTATAGTTCTTCAGAGATATTTTTTTTCTTTACTTGTAGAGAAAACACAGCAAAGTTTATATTCTGTCCCTAATGCAGGAATTCGCTTTAGCAGGTGTGCCTTGCCTGCAGTGCTTGTCTAACCTCTTTCTGTTTACTGGGGATGGAAGGAAGAGGATGCTTAGGCTGCAGTTTCCATGCTGAGATCACTTGATTCTGAAGTTCCTGACTTTGGCTGCAGTGGGAGGGCATTTAGGTGAGGAGCCTGGCCCTACCAGACTAAATTGAAGAAATCTAAAGAAAAATAGTGACTTTAAGGTACTAAATTCCCCATTCAGGTTATGCTAGCTATTATCTTTGATTTTGTATGATAAGGTACTACTGTGCATTGATACACAGCTGTGGCATTACAAAGGTATGGTGCTTTCTCACAGGTTTGCTGCTTTTAACATACAGCCTAAAGTTTTACAGTTGATTCCCTGGTTTTGTCTGTGCTACCACTATAATAAATTAAGGAGTATTAGGAGTGCAGATCTTGCAGTGCTGTTTGCACCACTGCATGCATAGCTCTGTGAAAAGCATGAGAGTGGCTAGCAGATAAACTATTGAATTGTAAATGTCAAGCTTAAAATTAAAGCATGGGATTTTTTTATATGTGTCTTCTGATTCTGTTGCTCTGAGCACAATTCATTCTGATGAGATGTATAAATGAAGGGACAGTTGGACATTTGGAAACTGTCCCCATGGTGACCTCTGCCTCTGAATTATTTTCAAAAACTAAACAAAACTAAAAACCAAAACAGTATTTCCCTTCGTGGTTAATATTAAATATCAACAGCTGTATTTTGCTGCTGACTTCAGTCTTTTTCAAGCATTAGAAATGAATTAAAGCTTATCATTAGGGAAAAATCTAAGTCTTCCTGCTACCTTGGCTTCTCAAAAGATGCAAATTTTCTTAAACAGATTGTTTAAATTACTGACCAAGGAACCTCCTAATTGTGCTACATTACATTTTGATTCTGACATGGTTTGTTCTGGTGTCTGTTTTTCTCTCTGTTGAAATCATGTTGTAGTCAGTAATATGAGTGACTTTCTTAGAAGGAAATGATGGTTGGAGTTAATCTTTTTAGTTTTTCAATCTGAAAGCATTTTTTCACTTATTTCCTAGCTGAAGCCAGTTGTCCTTATTTCTTGGTACCACGCATTCACTTTGCATCACCATCATCAGATGATTACATAGTTGGCTGGGGAAATATTATTTATTTCCAAATTTAACCCTCCTGTCCTGTTCTTGTGGCACTGAAAAAGAAACTCTCTTTTTAGAACAGGGCTTTTGGAGGTTTTCTTTATATGCCTTTGCTGCAACTTTCATCTTCTTGTCTGCAGCTTATTTATTGATTTACTTAACTGTTTGGTTTGTGTTTGTTTGGTTGTTTTTTTTGTTTTTTCCCCTTTAAACACATGTAGAAGTTTATTGTCTAATTCTTCTTCTATACATGCTGGGAATCCTAGGACTTGTTTTAGCATCCATCACTGTTGCCTCATTGGTCATTTACTACTGATAGATACAGATATTGCTTTCTGTCAGGTGTCTGTCATTTGCAAATCTTACCCTGAAAGGCAAGGCTGAGGAAAGCAAAAATAGATCTCTGCTGTGATTGCTTTGTAAATAGGCAGCTTGGTTTTTCCAGATTGTTAAATTGGTGGCTATTACACTGACAAATATAATTACAGTATGTAAAATATATTGAAAATATTTTTGTCTGTTTGATGTATACTAAATTTAAGCTAAGTTATAAGGTGTGCTGTTTGGAAGTGTGGAAGATACAAGAGTGGAGCTACAGATAACAAGTTTATGCTTGTATTTTCTACTGATGAAGACTTTCACACAAGTTATTTCTATGGGTAGGTGATGAGAATATCACTCTGCATGTATATACATTTCTTATACATTTTTGCATGATTATACATGTAGGAGTGGTACAATTTTGACTTGAGACTATTGGTGCCTTTTGTCCAAATATAATTTTACTTGTGTAGACACGTCTAATTAAACTTTTGTTTCTGTTATTGGAGATCTTAGTAAGAAGTGAGAGAAGCAAAGACATGAAAGAACAGTACATAGTTCCTGAAATTTTAGTTAACCTGTTGAAAAAATGGTCAAATAGTCAATATTGTACTTGACCCTCGTATCTTCTGCACTCAGCTGTTTATTTTTGTAGATCACATTATATATGTTCATGCTGAGCTCTGATGATAAGACTGAAAGAAGATAGGCCTCTCATGATTCAGTCCAGTTGTAATTTCTGCATGTAATTTAATCATCAGCCTTCACAAATAATTAACTAAACATCAGCCAGCTTAATTTTGAACTTGATGTTCCATTGTTTTATAATTGCTTTTTAAAAAGAGAAAGATTGCCTTTCAGTTAATTATGAGGGTGTTTTTTTCAGTCCTAATCATCAGTGTTTCATGTTGCAAACAATTTGGTCTTTAATACATTGGCATTTAACTACCCATTTATTTTTGTCAGGTTTGTTTTAAGTTTGTAATATAACATTTTTTTAATGAAAGTGTTGGTTTGGAGGCAAGTCTGATCAGCAATGTTTTGTAAATTTATTCATATCATGTTGCAATACTGATCTTTAGTATGACTTAAGCAATATGGTCACTCTTTAATGAAGTGTGTTGCTAGTCACAGAATACTTGTTTTTTTTAAATAGTGAGTTTGTGTTTCAGGGACCAAGTTACAAAATAAACAAAACATCACTCTAAAAACCTCAGTAGAAACAGCTTTTCAGACAACTAAATTTGTTCATTGTGGTCTTTCTGCCTTCAGTAGCCACTTAAGATTCCTAAAATAAACTAATCTTTCCTGAAAAGTTTTTTCATTTTATTCTTTGTGGCTTTAAAATATTTTAGTCATTTTGTAATTTTGAAGGTCCTATCTTCCTAAACACTTTATTAATTTATATTTATTTTATATTATACCATACAGGTTACAACCACTATGTATCACACCCATAACAAAAAAGTCTTCCAAACACACAACTGTCAAAACTTCCTTGACTTAAAGAATTGCAGTAGCAAAGCAGCTGAGCTTTTGGCCCAGCCTGTTTTTCTGTTTCATACTGATTTTTGTGGATGAAGTCAGCCCAAAGAAAGTTTTAATTCTGCCATCAGGGAAGTGGGAACTCCAACCACTTGAATCCACTCTGAGTCAAAAAGCTGTAGCTGAGACGAGGCATTTGACTGAACATACGCATCATTTCAGAATTACAGTATTTTTCCATTTACTCTTTACTTCCACATTAATCTTTGTCTTGAATTTGACTTTTTTTCTGATCCTTTTCTGTTTCTAGCATGCTATTCAGTTACTAGTGTTTTTCATTCCTCATGAGAAAATAGTCCATCCTATTAAAATAGACCAGAAATAGGTTTTTGTTATTCCTCAAGAACAGATTTCAGAATCATGTAAGCAATTTTCTCTTCCCCTTTCACTTTGGTGTCCAAAAATAGATATAATCATCATTGAATTAAAAGCATGTTTATCACTGCACATTGTAGTTTTGTTTCATTTTATTCTTGATTTTAAAAAACAACACCAAAACACATTGCCATTTAAAAATTTTCCACTGTCTTTGACAGTTAAATGTTATGAAAGTTGCCTATTGTTAAATGTATTGTTACTGGATCAGTTATATCAAAAGTTAGTTTTAGTCAGTCAAACCCTAGAGTAATGTAAGATGTCACTTTTGAGTTTTGTAAAATTCTAGAGAAATGTCTTGCCAAATTTAATGTCCTGTAACTTACTATTTTTTATTTTAAACTGAAGGTTTTATCATTTTAAGATTGTAAATGTGACATTGTCAGATGTGGAGATGCTTATGTGTTACCATAAAAGATAATACACAAATAGCTGATATATTGATAAACGTGGTTTTCTTACAGTTGTGTCTTCTGTGTATGCAAAACTTAAAATGTTTCTGTAACCACAAATTATATTAATTAACTGAAGTTTAATAATTCATACAATTTATGGTCTGTAAGAGGTTCATGTAGGAGATTGCATTAATCCTTAAAAAAAATTATTTAAACTTCTAAAGTTTTCTTTCACAGTATGCTGACTTCTAATTCATGTTGCTTTGCTCTCCTGCAGATGGACCTCCAGTTGTAGCTCATTATGATATATCAGACACAAATTCAGACCCAGAAGTGGTAAATGTGGACAATCTGTTGGCGGCTGCAGTAGTTCAAGAGCACAATAATTCTTTAGGAAATCAAGACTCAGCATCTACCTGGAGAACCAGAGGGTTGCTAGATAAACTGAATGCTGATGCAGGTTTGTTTAATTTCCCTCTTCTGTTATTTAACTATCTCAGTGCTTCTTCCTTATTTTTGCTATTAGTATTTTTATAGTTTGTACAACTTTAAAAGCTCCTTGTATGGATTTTGCAGTAAATCAGAATAGGTGCTTATTAGCAAAGTCTGACATTTATTCCAAAATATAACTGATAGAAATTGACAAAGATTCCTGAAATTAATTCTTTGACACTAATTTTCTTAATTATTTTTTCTCCTCCTTTTCTCGTAATTACTTCCTGGAACTTAGTTCTGTGGTTGGTTTTTAATAAAAAAAATGAAAGTGAGCTAAGCTTGTTACTGAACAGTTGATTATGGTAACCCATGCCACCATCATCATAATCTCATTTTAAGTATTGTAATTGCCTATGTCTTTTTTGTCTCTTTTGCTATCTCTTCATTTCTCTAAATTACAAGCATTAATTATTCATGTATTCCCTCTGCATTTCTAACATACTGTAGAAAATTGAACAGGCCAACATGAGGTAGAGATGAAAGGTGAAAAAAAGGATGTAAGTGGTCTTACCATCAAGAGACAGCAAAGAAATTTCCTTCAAAAAAGAAGGAGCAAAAATACAATGGATGAATCAGAGAAGTTTATGCAGCTCATAAAAGTTGTTCAGTCTCACTAAATGCTCATGGCTCTTCACTAATAAAGGGAGTTAAACAGCAACATGAAATGCTACTGTGTTTTCAATGCATAGGATATTTCCAGTTGACTTCATCCCATAGCTTTGTATGCCAACATACTGCCTTTCTCTCCACTCGTTTTTAATAGACATGATGTTTAGCTATATAAGACCTGGAGCCTTGCCTGCAGTAGTGCTTCATGGCAGTTTTTTGTTTCATTCTGTGTTGTCCAAACAAAAGCCTGCCAAAGGGAAGCTACATCTGAAGTGTTCTGGTGGCTCTGAGCTACTTTTCAATGTCTAGAAGAAACAAAAGTGTGTGGCTGATTGTGAAACAGCTGTTCTGTTATTATGAAGCAGATGAATCCATTCTTTCAATATGAGAATCTCTGCTGTATTATTTTCACTGTGATCTATGGCTGGATGTTGTTCCAGCCTGTTTGAAACTAGTCAGTGTTTTCCAAGCTCACTGGTTTTGTTTGCAAAAGCTGACCGATAGCTATCAAAGTTTGAATCCTAACAAAGCTATGTGAATCCTAACAAGTGCACTCCTTAATTAAATAATTTATTGAATTATTAGAACAGTTGAATTTGCCTTTTTATATAGCTCCAGTAGATTGGTAGTTCAAAGGAATGTAAGAAAATAAAAAGTAACGTTTCTTACCAAGCTTTATTCCACTTTCTGCTTGTGAGTACAGTACTGTACAGTCTTCCTTCCTTTTTCAAGGAAGATGTTGCCAGGTAAAAGAAAACTAGAAAACTTCAAGAAAATAATTCATTCCTGACCCTGTGGGAACATGTTCAGACAAATTTGCTCCTGGTGCTACAGCCAGTGTCTGAAAGGATCAATCTCTTTTTCTTTCTGTATACACCTTCCCCCAGAACCCAGCAGTCTCGGCACACTTCTGTATTTCATAGGATCATAGAGTAGTTTCAGTTGGAAAAGATCTCTAAGATCATCAATCCAACTAGTCAGTACTGGCCTTTTCTTAACCATGTCCAGGATTGCATATTTGAACAGCCAGTATCTAGTTTAAGAGATACTAAATGACGTGTTCCTATGGGAGAATAACACCATAAGCTTTATCTAAGTGAAAAATCTTACTAGGACAAACTATCACATCTGTGTACATGAGTGAATATTTTGGGCTGTTTTGCAAGCTGTGATGTTGAAGGACAAGCAAAACATCTCCTTTGGGCATCATCCTAATGCTCATGCAAAGAAATTAACAGTGCAGGCATGTTATTAGGCATGAAATGTGTGGCCAGAGGCTGTGAATCTATCTGCATGCTATAGTTCTGATTTACACTCAGCTACTGTTGTAACATTTACTCTGCTAATCATGGTTTCTCTTCTGCTAATTAATCTTTTTGTTGTCTGAACTTAAAACTATGGCACTGTTCTTTTGAGTCTCTCTTTTACATATCTGGTCCTTCTTTTGTGGGCTATTTAAGAACTGTTCTGTTTTGCCCCTCTGCCAGATGTCACCCTGTCTAGCAAAGGGTGCAGAACAGTGATCTATCATTAGTACAACATGTTAAGGCAGGTTGAGGTCCATATTACCCTGTATGAACTTATGACCAAGGATCATGCTGCTGTTCAGCTGCATATGCTGTAGCAGCAGTGACATTCAGGAGCAGACCAACATGAGTCACTAGGGCAGTGAACACCTAAAGCTCCCAGTTTGCATTGCCAGTACATGAATCAAAGCCTCTGAGCACTTCCATGTCATGTTTCACGGTATACCTAGCCACTTCTTTTAAAGAAACATCTATGACCCATTTTGGGGCTTTCTGGCACTCAGTGATTTTCCCAGGAAGCATTCTGCTGTACTGTAACGTTAGGAGAAGTCTGCCTGGGAAGAAGCATGGCCGGCTCTGATTAAGACCCAGAGTACTGCATCTAGCTCTGACGCCCTCCACACAAGAAGAATATAGACCTGATGGTGCGGGTCCAGAGGAGGGCCACGAAAATGATCACAGGGCTGGAACACCTCCTATGAGGACAGGCTGAGAGAATCTAAGAGTGGCCTTCCAGTACCTGAAGGAGACCTACAAGAAGGCTAGAAAGGGACTGTTTACAAAGGCCTGTAGGGATAGGATGAGGAGCAATGGTTTGAAATTAGCGAAGAGTAGATTTAGGTTGGATATTAGCAACAAATTTTTTACCATGAGAGTAGTGGAACACTGGAACAGGTTGCACAGGGAGGTAGTTGGTGCCCTATCCTTAGAGATACTGAAGGTCAGGCTTGACAGGGCTGTGGGCGACCTGATCTAATAGAGGATGTCCCTCCTCACTGCAGGGGCATTGAATGAGATGACCTTTGGAGGTCCCTTCCAACCCAAACCTTTCTATGAGTCTGTGATTTATGTTCAGCTGACAAATCTTTTTTTTACTTTAAAAAGTTGCGAACTCCTCCTTCGGGTACATGACGGCACACAGTTTCCTTTCTTTGCTAACCCTGGTCGGATGTTGCACCAAGGGTCTTCCTTTGCTTTCGCAAAAACCGAACGTAAAATATGGTCTCCATGAACATTAGAATAACAACATAAGATTTATCTAAATGAAAAGTCATATTAGGACACACTGTCACATCTGTGTACATCATGTCCTTTAGGCAGGAGTTGGATCTTGTTCACATTTGCATGGTAATGCCGTCACCAGAGCTACTAGATAAATGCAAGAGTGATTCTATATCAGGTGATGTACTGGAAGCTGGATCACTTGTTGTAATAATATGTTCTAATCTGATGGGTTTTTTTTGTTTTGGTTTGGTTGGGTTTTTTGTTTTGTTGGTTTTTTGGGTTTTTGGTTTTTGTTTTTTTTTTTTTTGGTTAGCTTCAAAATTTCCTTTTTCAGATGATTTGTGAGTTGTGTAAACTGTTAAACATGGGCTGTATTTTCATTTCCCCCATCTGAAGGTCATTTGGATCCAGGCTTCATTGTGAGTGACAAAACCTGTTCTGGTAATGCCCAGATCACTGAAGAAATTAATATCACCTCTTCTGATAGTGAAGTAGAGATTGTTGGAGTTCAAGAACGTGCCAGGTATGAATTATTTTTTCTTGCTTTAATATTTCTTTGATTTTATCAGAATATATGTATTGCAAAATAATAAATTCAACATGGACTTCAGATTCTGTAGTTACCTATCCGTCACCAAGCACAAAAGGCAGCAAACTTTGCACTTTTTTTCTCCTATTCTACTGATTACAGTGATGTCAGAATGTGTTTTTCTTTTAGAATGTTATCAACTTGATAAGTATTAAAATTAAGTGTGTGATTTGATATCAAACAGTAACAGGCTACAAATATCAGCTATTAAAATAGCAAATATTGAGATATCAAATTTATATACATACAAAAATATTTATGTGGGTTCTTGCTTCCTTTCAAAACATTCTTACTTTAATAGTTTAATCAAATTTCACTTCATTTAGTAAATCAGTAGTTGTGAAAATACTATCAACTTTTCAATGGCTAATGTTGTAAGATAGTCCCTTTAGGTTGAAAATAAGATCCTATTAAATCTTGGTTCTTTTTCAAGATATGAAAGAGTTCAAATCTCCAAAGTAGATGAAGTTTAAGGAAGCCAGAGCTTTTTTTCAAGCTCAGATAGAATGCTGTCTAGCTGTTCTTCTCAGTAGGTATTCTTTGATATTACTCTTAATCTTTATGATTTTTCCGTGGCTTATGGTATTATGAAGCAGTTAAACAAGACTGACATTTTCATATAGCATGGGATATTAATTGCATGAAATAAAAGTAAGTAAGTTAAAACAGGATACAGACAAGCTTTTACTGAAACTGGCATGCTGCTTGGTGGGTGCTTGGAGGCAAAAAAGGAGTGAGGGATGAGGAATAGGGCTGTCCCTCATTGTCCATTCATTACTTCTTTCTTTAGGAAAGGAAGAAGAAAGATGTACAAGACCAAATTTCCCAGACAAGAAACTGTACAGATAGTGCAGACACAGTCCGGTGCTGTTGGATATGGAAAAAGGAAATGTAAGGAAGGAAGAGGGATTTAGCTTCACTTTTAAGATAAAGTGCTTGCATGGCTAACTCTTTTGGAAGATAATAACTTCTTAGGAAGTAGCTCTTCCAGCAGATGCAGGCCTTGGAGGATGTTTGTCCTAATGATGAGCAGTGTGGACGTGTCCTTCCATACTAGTTCTTCTGAGAGTGTTTAGCACTACATACACACAATCCTTCTACTTGATATACCCTGTGCAAAAGCTTTACCTGCTTTTGCCATGTATGACAGTGGAAATAAGCAAATGCACAGCTGCTGTTTAAAATCAGTTTTAGTAGATATGAACTTAAATAATTTCAGCAAAGACAGACATAAAGAACACATTTGTAGTATCCTTTGTTCACATAGCCATCTACCATCTCCCAAAGGCTAGTTCTAACCAGCTCTGTTGAATGTCACACATGTTAAGTTGTTTGACTCCTGTTTAGAATTTCATTTCTCTTCAAGGTCTAGGCTTGCAGTTACGAAGTATTGATGGGCTTCTGACACAGTTGTTGTTTGGAAAAGGTTTAGGATTTTAATCTGTGTCTTTTACGTGTTTAGTATGATAATTTGGATTCAGTTCAATTTGCCCACATGTTTTTTATTATGCTTCATATCCTATGTCATTGTTGGAGTGGCATGAGTTGTGACACCCTAGAGTTTGTCCATCATTCATAGTTTTTCAGATTGATTGTAAGTTGGTGATTTGGTTTCACATGATAGAAATATTACTTGGCATCTACTTAGGACACTAAGTCATATTTTTCAGTTTGTTTACTTTTACTTCAATGGATTTTCTCTTTCTTATGATGCATCTTTTTTTTTCCCTAGTTTGGTTGGTTGGTTTTTCTCCATGCTTTTTTGTTGGCTTTAGTTGGTATCTTTCCTTAGCTACAGACTGGAAAGCATGTTCCCTAAGCTAGTGTTTGACTGAACATTTTCCTACAGGCTGCTTGTGTGATTTGTTTGAGGATAAACATTTTGTTTTTGTAAGGTACCATTTCTATGAGATCATTTATAGCTTGCTTTTTGTCATCTTCAGGGAGAAAAGTTGATACTAGCTTTGCATAAGCATTGAGGACTGTTCTGTATCAGGATGATGGACCACAGTTCCTGAAACACTGAACATTGTTATTTAATTTGCTTGAACTACAATCTTCTCTTGTCAGTTATACTGAAATATTTCTTCTTAAAAGAAAGCTTAAAAAGAATCTAGAGTTTTTAGAGTTCCAGTGTCATGTTACTAATTCTCTGTAGATACATACTTTTACATATTTTTAAGAATCAAGAAGTAGTAAAATGCCATTTGGATTATCATATCCAAAACTCAGTTGTGTTTCTGAGAAGGAAATTAGGTATTGATGTTCAGAGGAGTTAGAGCTTGGAGTATGAGAAACTGTGTTCTATTTCATGAAGCAGCCAAGAGAGGTAAGCATAACCTAAGCAGCTTTGAAGAAAAAAAAGATGCACTGTCTTAAAAAAAAAAAAAAAAAAGAAAAAGAAAGAAAAGTAAATGTCAAGGATATTTGCCAGTGCAGAAAACTTGAGTTCCTAAAACACAGTACACATGCCCTCAGACAGAGTCATAGAATTAACCAGGTTGGAAGAGACTTTCAAAATCATATAGTCCAACCTATCTCCCAACAACATCTAATCAACTAAATCATAGTACTAAGTCCCTCATCCAGTCTTATTTTAAACACTTCCAGGGAGGTTGACTCCACCACCTCCCTGAGCAGCCCATTCCAAAGGCCAATCACACTTTCTGTGAAGAATTTCTTTCTAACATACAGCCTAAACCTCCCCTGGCACAGCTTGAGATTGCATCCTCTCCTTCTGTTACTGGTTGCCTGGGAGAAGAGACCACAGTATCCCAGTATCACAGTATATCAGAGGTTGGAAGGGACCTCAAGAGATCATCAGGTTGAACCACCCTGCCAGAGCAGGATCGCTTAGGATAGTCCGCACAGGAACACATCCAGCTGGGTTTTGAAAGCCTCTAGAGAAGGAGACTCCACAACCTCCCTGGGAGCCTGTTCCAGTGCTCTGCCACCCTCACTGTAAAGAAGTTTCTCCTTGTGTTGAGCTGAAATCTTCTCTGTTCAAGTTTCAACCCCTTGTTCCTTGTCTTATCACTGTGAACCACCAAAAAGAGCCTGGCCCCCTCCGCTTGACACCCACCTCTCAGATATTTATAGACATTGATCAGATCCCCTCTCAGTCTTCTCTTCTCCAGACTAAACAGCCCCAGGGATCTCAGTCTCTCTTCATAGGGGAGATGCTCAAGTCCCCTCATCATCCTCGTGGCTCTCTGTTGGATTCTCTCCAGCAGGTCTCTCTCTCTCTTGATCTGGGGAGCTGAAAACTGGACACAGAATTCCAGGTGTGGTCTCACCAGGGCAGGGTAGAGAGGTAGAAGAACTTCCCTAGACCTGCTGGACACCTTTCTTGATGCATCCCAGGGTCCCATTGGCTCTCTTGGCCACAAGAGTGCATTGTTGTTCCATGGAGAACTTGCTGTCCAGCAGCACTCCAAGGTCTTTCTCTGTGGAGCTGCTTTCCAGCGGGGCAGCCCCTAACCTGTCCTGGTGCCTGTTGTTATTTCTCCCCAGCTGTAGGACCTTGCACTTGTCCTTATTAAACTTCAGGAGCTTTGCCTGCACCCAGCTCTCCAGCCTGTCCAGGTCACGTTGGATGGCTGCACAGCCTGTCAGCTGTCAGCCAACCCCCCCAGTTTTCTATCATCAGCGAACTTGCTCAGGGTACTCTCAATGCCCTCATCCAGGTTGTTGATAAAGATATGGAACAAAACTGGACCCAGTACCGATCCCTGGGGGACACCACTTGCCACAGGTCTCCAAGTTGACTCTGTGCCACTGATGACGACCCTCTGAACTCTCTTGTGGAGCCAGTTTGCCATCCACCTCATTCACCAGCCATCTATGCCACATCTTCTGAGCTTTTCTATGAGGATGTTATGGGAGACAGTATCAAAAGCTTTACTAAAGTCAAGGTATATGACATCCACTGCTCTTCCCTCATCTACCCACTTGGTCATTACTTCATAGAAGGCTATCAGATTAGTTAGATGAGATTTCCCCTTGGTAAATCCATGTTGGCTCCTCCTGATAATCTTATCTTCCATGAGGTTAGAGATGACCTCCAGGATGAGCTGCTCCATCATCTTTCCAGGGATGGAGGTGTGGCTGACTGGTCTGTAGTTGTAGACCAACCCCCACCTGGCTACAGCCTCCCTTCAGGTAGTTGTAGAGAGCAATGAGGTCTCCCCTGAGCCTCCCTCTTGTCCGGCCTAAACAACCCCAGTTCACTCAGCCTCTCCTTGTAAGGGCTTGTGCTCCAGACCCATCACCAGCTTTTTTGCCCTTCTTTGGACATGTTCAAGTATCTCAATGTCCTTCTTAAATTGAGGAGCCTAGAACTGGACACAGTACTCAAGGTGTGGTCTAACCAGTGCTGAGTACAGGGGCACAATGACTTCCCTGCTCCTGCTGGCCACACTAGTTCTGATGCCACTGGCCACCTTTGTCACCAGCCATGCTGCTGGCTCATGTTCAGCCTACTGTCAGCCAGTACCCCCAGGTCCCTTTCTGCCTGGCTGCTCTCCAGCCATTATGACCCCAGCCTGTAGCACTTGTATGGAGTTGTTGTGGCCTGGCACTTGGATGTGTTGAATCTCATGCTGTTGGACTCTGCCCATCTGAGCAGCCTGTCAAAGTCCCTCTGCAGAGCCCTCCTACCCTCCAACAGATCCACACCTGCTCCTATCTTGGTGTCATCTGCAAACTTACTGATGATGCACTCAATCCCCTTGTCCAGATCATCAATAAAGATATTGAACAGGATGGTGCCCAACACTGATCCCTGGGGGACACCACTAGTGACAGGCTGCCAGCTGGATGTGCCATCATTCACCACCACTCTCTGGGCCCAGCCCTCCAGCCAGTTCTTAACCCAGCACAGAGTTCCCCTGACCAGGCCATGAGCTGCCAGCTTTGCCAGGAGTTTGCTGTGGGGGATGGTGTCAAAGGCCTTGCTGATGTCCAGACAGACTACATCCCCAGCCTGCCCCACATCCACCAGGTGGGGCACCTGGTCATAGAAGGAGATCGGG
Organism: Indicator indicator; assembly: GCF_027791375.1. Taxonomy (NCBI): domain Eukaryota; kingdom Metazoa; phylum Chordata; class Aves; order Piciformes; family Indicatoridae; genus Indicator; species Indicator indicator. The sequence goes on along the minus strand of NC_072053.1, from coordinate 12,141,090 downwards.
TTTCTTCTCATGAAGAAACACAGAAACATTATACCAGCAGCCGAACATCTCCTACTTATATATGGAGCCAGGAGCAGATACAGCCATGACTAGTACTTAAAAAGAGCAAAACAATGTTTGGAGCACTGGGTATAAAGTTTTACTAGCACTTGTGTAAGATTTACAGCTGGGAATGGAGTGATCATCTTAAAGACACTGGTAAATTCTTGTCATCATCATATAATAAATTTTTTTGATTGATTTTTTCTTTTTTTGGTTGGTTTGGTCTAATTATGATTAGCTTGTACTTCAATTGTCACATATCTATTATAAATATAATAGGGAAAAATACTAAAAATAGGTGCAAATAAGTAGGTACATACCTCACTTGAGCAAGATCTCTCTTGTAATTATTGTAATGAAGACATCATTATGTCCTTATTTCAACACAGTTTTTCTTTCATATAGAAGGATACCTTTTCTGTTTTTCTCATCAAGCCTAAATTAATTTTTTTCAACAAGTCCAGTGTGTAAATTGCTAGCAAGAAACTATGTTTCTGAATTATCATAGAATCACCTGGGTTGGAAAGGACCTCTAAAGGTCATCTAGTCCAGCCCACAGGCAGTGAACAGAGACATCCTTATGTAGATCAGGTTGCCCAGAGCCCCATCAAGCCTCACCTTGAATATCTCCCGGGATGGGGCCTCAACCACCTCTCTGGGCAACTTGTTCCTGTGCTCAAACACCTTCACTGTAAAGAACTTTTTCCTAACATCCAATCTAAATCTACTCTTCTCTGATTTCAAACCATTGCCTCTGGTGGTAATACACGTGATGGGGCAGACTTCTTCAAGGTCTTTGGGATCCACGCTCGTATGGACATGTGCATTAAAAGCCACACATTTTACACCCACAGTTCTTAAAAATAATTCAGTCCTCATCACCACCCCCAAGTTTAAATTAAAGGTTAATCTCAGCTTTGTTACTGGGTATTTAAGATGTTATAGATTCTACAAATGGAAAATCCACAAGGATGTTTTGGAGAGGAATATGTTAACAAGTTGCCTAAGTGATAAAACACTGCAACTAAGAATCTCGTGCCTTAATTTGATAGTAAGTTTAATCCTTTGTGGTTTTTGCCTTGCTACAGGTGTGTGCATCCCAGGGGAGGTGTGATTCAGAGTGTGTCTTCCTGGAAGCATGGCTCAGGCTCACAGTACATTAACACTCAGCAAACACAATCATGGACAGCTGTGACTCCCCAGCAGAATTGGTCTTCACCCCCGGAAGTAGTAGACCTCACTTTGGATGAGGATACCAGAAGCAAATATCTACTGTAATGCAGTGTCACTGTGTTTCTGTCCCCACCCCTTCTCCCTTTTGTGGCACAGAAGTTCATTGTTAAAACTTCTGCTTCAGAAGGCCCTCTTCCTGGCATTATCAAATTCAAACTCATGAAGTTTTTCAGTTCCATAAGAATGTAGTATTTCAATATCATTTAAAATGGCTTTGCCTTCTCAAAGGAGGGTTCCTCCCAGAATGAAAAGCTAATAGCACCAAATTTAAAATGCATCTACAGTTACTAACGTGTGTGTGTTAATCTGAAGAAATAACTGTGTGCGAATTTATGTTCGCCTCCAACTTCAGAACATTTTTAAGTTATCAGTATATTGAGTTTGTTAGTAGAAGTTAGTGTTTTGCTGTGTGAGCATTAGTGGTTTTTAGAAATGCTATGTCCTTGCTGATTTCAGTGGAATTGGGGTTATTCAACACTTTTGGGCCAAAAGTATTTCTACCGAAGCTGATTTGGTTATATTACCAGCAGAAGGGACTGTCCTTAATACAAATGGCCCATAACATATGCACTGAACAGCTTTTAATTAAAGAATTTTTATTTTCAATATAATTTATAGTTTACACTTTTTTCAGTGCTGAGTCTTCTGTCTACTCGACTACTGTGTTCACTGATCGTTTCTTACAGCATGTTATGGTTTAAGATAGTAGTAGTAGTGACTTGGTAGCAGCTGGTTATTGCAAAAGCACAAGAAAAAGTAATAAAAAGGTCCAGCATCCTGATCTCTTTTAAGTAGAAATGAACTTTATTTTTTTTAAATCTATATCCGAGTCTTGCCTGGAGTACAAGGGGACAAAAACATTTTGCTCTAAATCCTCATCCCTGCTGTTCCTTATTTTGCTTCACTGACCGTTTTGAGAAAAAACCCAAACAACAAAACCACAACCGCCTTGCAAAGCCCCAGTCTGGCAAAGCAGCTGTGTAGTGTTCAGCTTAGGCAGCTCACTGAAATTTATGTGGCCATTCAAGTGCTTCATCCTAAAAGATGCTGCAAGATCAGAGCTTAAGGTTGTATTTGTTTTGTTTTGTTTTTTAAATTAGATCTGCACCATTTCCTTGGCGTTAGGTCATGTCTCTTATCCTAGTTTTGAATTTGTTTTTAGAGTATGATTCAGGAAACATTTCCTAACAGAATATTTACCAAAATCAGTGGAACTAGTTGTTTTAGTGGGCTGTAGTTTCTGTAGTGTATAAAAAAATTCCTGCCCCTCATATGTAATTTTGAGCCTTTCTCAAGGCAAAAAACCAAAGATTAGACTTTAACAAGATGATATTCACTTTAAATGTCTGTTGTGCAATTAAAATGTTCCTTTGTATTCAGAATGTTTCTAGTGGAAATTTTGTACAGCTCTATTATCAGATTTTTTTGCCACTGAAAACCAAACTGGGTGTAGTCAGGACACAGGAACTTCTGTTTTCTTTTTATGTTGGCTTGTTTCTAAATTTATTTGGCTTCTAAGAATTTTATCTGTGGGCCAAATGAATAAATAAAATCACCTGTGTTATCGCATAATGGAAAAGAAACCCAGCGGTGGTGGTGTAGTTGGCAGCAGACATCTTTTTCACAGTAAACAGAAGGGTTCTGACTTCATTTTAAAGAACAACTAGGTAGGGGATATTCCAGTTTCAAGCTTCACAGTTCCAGCTTTCTAAAACATTGAACGTAAGTGTATTGCATGGCCAGAAAAATGTGTGGTGCTTCTAGTGACTGATTTCTTTCTCTGTGGGTGGAAGCAGGGGAGCAGTATGTGGATGGAGCCCATTTGCTGCACTCAGTAGGGAAAAACCCTGTGTTGTTGGTGCACTATGTCACTAGTGGCTGTTGATCTTTTCTCCTCATATTTTTAATCATGCAACTAAGCTATTGTTTTAGTGGGCTAGGACACGTGCTGTAAAGGTAACTTTGGAGCAGTAATTTAGTGCAGCTGCTTTTTCCTGTTTCACAAAGTCTTTCAAAGATCAGTTTTTCAGAAAGCTGCAGGGACCCATTTGTAGTACTTCCATGAAAAATACAAACTTGTTTTTCAGTTTGTATATGATGTGACTTCCATGTATATATAAAAATGACTATGTCCTAACCAAACTTCCTCCAATTGTGCACTGTGTTTGTTTAAACAATTCATGTATTGTAGTCCAATGCAGGTTTTCTTTTGTTTAAAACACTACATATTTTCTCTTACTCTTAACGAAGTTGAAAGGGTAGTGATATGAAAACCATAATCACTGGATAACTAGTAAGTGTTTTTGTTTTATTTTTCTCTCTCCATTTTTCCTTTTTTTTTTTTTTTTTCTTTAAGAGCAAAAGGTGACTGGACAGTTTTGCTCTTCTCAGCAAGAAAGAGAAATGTTAGCCATTGTATGGATAAGAACCAATGCACTTGGGGCCTGATCCAGAACCCACTGTAGTTGATATTGGGCTTTTCATCAACTTCAGTGTGCATTGACTGGAGCCCTTCATGGTTTAGCAGTTCCTGAATTGCTGGAGTGTGAACTTAGAATCATCTGTAGTGAAGACAAATAATTAACTTAGATTATAAGTGTTTAAAACATTCAACTAGCAACAAAATTTGATTCTTCTCAACACTCATTATTTAGTTCTCATTTTCCATCTAGTATTTAATGGTCTTTGGAGAAAAAATAATAATAAAACAGAGTGTTATATATATATATATATATATATAAAAATATATATATTTTTGGTGCAAGATGAGACCTTCTGTTTTTTGAAACAAGTCTGTAGCATAAAGGTTAAACTATTTTAAGATTAAATAAAATAGAGTGTATTATTTAAACAATACCAATTTGTTGGATTTTTTTTTGTGTTTTCATTCATTATACATCAAGAATAGTGTGGCCATCAGATCTAGGGATGTGATTGTTCCACTCAGCACTGATGAGGGCGCACCTTGAATACTGTGTTCAGTTTTGGGCTTGTCACTACAAGGAGGGCACTGAAGTGCTGAAGCATGCCCAAAAAAGGGGAAAGAAGCTGGTGAAGGACCTTGAACACAGGTCTTATGAGGAATGGCTTAGGGATGTGGGGTTGTTTAGTCTTCATAAGAGCAGGTTGAGGGGAGACCTCATCACCCTATACATCTACCTCACAGGAGGCTGGAGTGAAGTCATGATGGGTCTCTTCTCACATGCAACAGATGACAAGAGGAAACAGCCTCAAGTTGTGCCAGGGGAGGTTCAGGTTGGATATTAGGAAAAACTTCACAGACAGAGTTATCAAGCATTGGAGGAGGCTGCCCAGGGAGGTGGTGGAATCACCTTCCCTGAAGGTTCTTAAGGGATGTGTGGATGTGGTGCTTAGGGGTATGGTTTATCAGTAGTGGGACACACACTGCATCAGTGTATGGTGGATAGTCCTCGATTATTGACTGTCAAGCCCAGTTTCTTTATTCAGCGGTCCAGTGAAGCAACCAGCACCTAGTAGGATGAAGACTCACTGCTCAGTGAAGAACACACATCAAGAGGGTGGCGATTGAGACCACCACACTGATCCTGGACATGATTCTGTAGGTGTATCCTGAATATGTCACCTCAGGCAAAGGACTCAGAACAATTGATGCTGTATTATTGGACTCAGCTCAGAGCAGTTGCTGCTCCGCCAGGATTACTCTGGTTATGCAGAGTTGTCAGTACATTGTTGTATGTGATTGCTACATTCATTGTCTTGTCCTATAGTGATTTTATTGTGAGCATTGTACGCAGAGCCCTGGGTTAAAGGCACTCATATGTTCTGTACTGGAAAAGAATAAAATCCACAAGGAGCACGAACAAACCGTACTAAACTGCAACCCCTTTTAACTTTGGAGGCAAGAGGTGATTGTCTGCCACTCCGAGGGGGTCACGACTGATTTTGTGTTGGAACATCACTGGCGTGAAATGTGTCAGTACATCCAAACTGCTCCCCCCCACAAAGATGGGATCAGGGGGAAAAGAGGCTGGAATGAAAGGAGCCAGAGGGGACGCGTCCCCCTCCCAGGCCTGTGGATCAGTGGATTTCACATGGGCCTTTCCCCCCAAGCCACATGTCCTGCCATGGGCATGTTTAAGCAGAGAACTGATGGTTATTGGTTCTTTGATGTCAACATGTGACTCAAAAATTAGCTGGCTGGATTAGAACAGGTGAGCTGCAGAGACCACAGGCTCTTATTCTTGAATTTTTGCCCTACACACATGTGGATTATAAGCAGCAGCAGCAGTTCAGGAAGATTTTCTGATAAAAAGAGACAAAAGAGAAATTCCCTCAAGTGGCAAACAGCATTGTGAGTAATTGATAAATTCCTACAATTGACAGGAACTTCCTACCTTTTGTTAGTAGGTGCAACATACTGCTCTTGGATTTATCTTTTTCCAAATACTGTTCTCAAACAGTAATAATAACAAAAAATAATATTTATATTTTTATTAATTTCTCACCTTATTGCCTTTATTTGTAACAAAAGGGTTTTGCTAAATTCCCCAGTTCCCCAGGGAATCTGTAAAAAGCGTCCTTTGCCAAGTGCATCTCTGTTGTGTGCCTCTAACAAAATGCTGTCTCATGCAGCTGAGGATTGCGTTTGCTTTGTCCATGGCTTCATAGCATCGAAAGCTTTTGGCTGGCCCATGATCAAGGACACCCAAATATTTCCCTGCTTGAGTGGGTGCAGAAGAGGCCATGAAGATCATCAGAGGGCTGAAATGCCTCTTCTATTAGGACAGCCTAAGAGAGTTGGGGTTGTTGCTTGGAGAAGTGAAGGCTCTGGGAAGACCTTATAGTGGCCTTCTGGTACTTAAAGGAACTACAGAACTTAAAGGAACTACAGGAAATTCTGGTACTTAAAGGAACTACAGAACTTAAAGGAACTACAGGAAATATGGGGAAGGACATTTTATCGGGGAGTGCAGTGACAGGATGAGGTATAAATTTAAAACTGAAAGAGGCAGAAAAAATTGTTTATTGTGAGGGTGGTGGAGCACTGGAACATACTGCACAGAGAAGTTGTGGGTGCCCTGTCCCTGGAAATGTTCAACTCTAGTGTCATGTCGATTACTCCAGCTCATTCAACCTCATCCACATCTTCCAACATTGACAGTGCTGCTGCAGAACTCTGTGTGATAAGCATTATGGTAGAATTCTTCTAACTCTATATAGGCAACTACAGACCAGTCAGCCTCACCTCCGTCCCTGGAAAGATGATGGAGTAGCTCATTCTGGAGGTCACCTCTAACCACATGAAGACAAGAAGATTATCGGGAGTAGCCAACATGGGTTTACCGAGGGGAGATCCTGTCTAACTAATCTGATAGCCTTCTATGAAACCATGACCAAATGGGTAGCTGAGGGAAGAGCAGTGGATGTCATATATCTTGACGTCAGCAAAGCTTTTGATACTGTCTCCCGTAACATCCTCATAGACAAGCTCAATAAATGCAGCACATATGGTTGGTCTGTGAGGTGGCTTGAAACCTCGCTTGACAACAGAGTTCAGAGGGCTGTCAGTAGGCCCACTGCAGAATGAGGTGGTGCCTTGGTGACAGAGGACACAGAGAAAGCAGAGTTGCTAAATGCCTTCTTTGTCTCTGTTTATACTGCCGGAGGCTGTCTTCAGGAGCCTGAGGCCCCAGAGAAAAACAGGACAAAGGAGAAATTTTCCTTGGTTGATGAAGACTGTGTTAGAAAACAGTTAAGTCATCTGGACATCCATAAATCCATGGGTTCTGATGGCATGCACCCAAAGGTGCTGAGGGAGCTGACAGGTCTCTCCATCATCTTTGGTAAGTCATGGCGGACAGGAGAGATGCCTGGGGCCTGGAGGAGGGCAAATATCACTCCACTCTTCAAAAAGGATAAGAAGGAGGACCTGGGTAACTATAGACTGGTCAGCCTCACCTCCATTCCTGGAAAGGTGATGGAGCAACTTATCCTTGGCACTGTCCTCAGGCATATCAAAGACAAGAGGGTCGTTAGGAGCAGTCAACTTGGTTTTACCAAGGGGAAGTCATATTTGACCAGCCTGCTAGCCTTTTATGAGGACATAACCAGGTGGAGGGATGATGGTAGAGCAGTGGATGTGGTTTACCTTGATTTCAGTAAGGCATTTGACACTGTCTCCTACAGCATCTGTGTAGCTAAGCTGAGGCAGTGTGGTCTGGATGATCAGGTAGGGAGGTGGATTGAGAACTGGTTGAAGGAAAGAAGTCAGAGAGTTGTGGTCAATGGGACAGAGTCTAGCTGGAGGCCTGTATCTAGTAGAGTCCTTCAGAAGTCAGTACTGGGACCAGTGCTGTTCCATATATTCATCAATGACCTGGATGAAGGAACAGAGTGCACTGTCAGTGAATTTGCTGATGACACCAAACTGGGTGGAGTGGCTGACACACCGGAGGGCTGTGCTGCCATTCAGCCAGACTTGGACAGGCTGGAGAGCTGGGCAGGGAGAAATTTAATGAAGTTCAACAAGGGCAAGTGTAGAGTCTTGCACCTGGGAAAGAGCAACCTCATGTTCCAGTATAGGTTGGGGACAGACTTGCTGGAGAACAGTGAAGGGGAAAAGGACCTGGGGGTCCTAGTGGATGGAAGGTTGACCATGAGCCAGCAATGTGTTCTTGTGGCCAAGAAGGCCAATAATATCTTGGGTTTTATTAGAAGGAGTGTGGTCAGTAGGTGGAGAGACGTTCTCCTCCCTCTCTACTCTGCCCTGGTGAGCCCACATCTGGAATATTGTGTCCAGTTCTGGGCTCCTCAGTTCAAGAAGGACAGGGAACTGCTTGACAGACTCCAATGCAGAGCCAGGAAAATGATTAAGGCAGTGGAACATCTTCCTTATGAGGACAGACTGAGGGAGCTGGGGCTCTTCAGCTTGGAGAAGAAGAGACTGAGAGGTGACCTCATTCATGTCAGTAAATACGTAAAGGGTGAGTGCCCATAGGATGGAGCCAGGCTCTTCTCAGCAATGCCCAATGACAGAACAAGAGGCAATGGGTGGAAGTTGAGGCATAGGAAGTTCCATGGAAACAGGAGGAAGAATTTTTTTCACTGTAAGGGTGATGGAACACTGGAACAGGCTGCCCAGGGGGTTGTGGAGTCTCCCTCTCGAGATATTCAAGACCGGCCTGGATGAGTTCCTGTGTCGCCTGGTATATGTGATCCTGCTCTGGCAGGGAGGTTGGACTGGATGATATTTTGAGGTTCTTTCCAGCCCCTAACATTCTGTGATTCTGTCATCAGTGGCACAGAGGCAACTTGGAGGCCTGTGGCCAGTGGTGTCCCCCAGGGATCGGTACTGGGTCCAGTTTTGTTCCATATCTTTATCAACAACCTGGATGAGGGCATTGAGAGTACCCTGAGCAAGTTCGCTGATGATAGAAAACTGGGGGGGTTGGCTGACAGCTGACAGGCTGTGCAGCCATCCAACGTGACCTGGACAGGCTGGAGAGCTGGGTGCAGGCAAAGCTCCTGAAGTTTAATAAGGACAAGTGCAAGGTCCTACAGCTGGGGAGAAATAACAACAGGCACCAGGACAGGTTAGGGGCTGCCCCGCTGGACAGCAAGTTCTCCATGGAACAACAATGTGCTCTTGTGGCCAATGGGACCCTGGGATGCATCAAGAAAGGTGTCCAGCAGGTCTAGGGAAGTTCTTCTACCTCTCTACTCTGCCCTGCTGAGACCACACCTGGAATTCTGTGTCCAGTTTTCGGCTCCCCAGATCAAGAGAGAGAGAGACCTGCTGGAGAGAATCCAACAGAGAGCCACGAGGATGATGAGGGGACTTGAGCATCTCCCCTATGAATAGAGACTGAGAGCCCTGGGGCTGTTTAGTCTTGAGAAGAGAGGACTGAGAGGGGATCTGACCAATGTCTATAAATATGTGAGGGGTGGGTGTCAAGTGGAGGGGGCCAGGCTCTTTTTGGTGGTTCACAGTGATAAGACAAGGAACAAGGGGTACAAACTGGAACGTAGAGGATTTCACCTCAACATGAGGAGAAACATATGTACAGTGAGGATGATGAAGCATTGGAACAGGGTGCCCAGAGAGGTTGTGGAGTCTCCTCTAGACTGGTTGTGGAGTCTCCTCTAGACACATTCAAAACCCATCTGGATGCATTCCTGTGTGGCGACCCTGCTCTGACAGGGGATTGGACCCAATGACCTCTGGAGGTCCCTTCCAACCTCTAAGGTACTGTGATACTGTGGTATATACCAAAGTCACTCATAACAACAATGACTTTCCATTGTTTTCTTGGAAGTCCATCTTTCCTGATCTTACCACCAGCCACTCTCCATCATTTATCATCAGTCCTGGCTCACAGGTGAGGTCCCTGATGACCTGAGGCTGGCCAATGTGATACCCATCCACAAAACGGGGCCTGAAAGAGGAACCAGGAAATTACAGATCTGTCAGCCTGACCTCGGTGCCAGGCAAGGTTATGGAACAGGTCATCCTGAGTACAATCACACAGAACCTACAGGATGGTCAAGGGATAAGGCCCAGCCAGCATGTATTTAGAAGGGGCAGGTCCTGCCTGACCAACCTGATCTGCTTTTATGATCAAGTTACCCTCCTGGTGAATGGGGGTAAGGCTGTGGATGTAGTCTACCTGGACTTCAGCAAAGCCTTTGGCACTGTCTGCCACAAGAAGCTCCTGGCAAAGCTGGCAGCTCATGGATTGGACAGATTCACTTTGAAATGGGTCAAGAACTGGCTGGAGGGCTGGGCCCAGAGAGTGATGGTGAATGGTGCCACTGCCAGCTGGCAGCCTGTCACTAGTGGTGTCCCCCAGGGATCAGTGCTGGGCCCTATCCTGTTCGATATCTTTATTGATGATCTGTATGAGGGAATTGAGTCCATCATCAGTAAGTTTGCAGATGACATCAAGTTAGGAGCAGGTGTTGATCTGTTGGAGGGTAGGAGGGCTCTGCAGAGGGACCTGGACAGGCTGGATGTGTGGGCAGAGGCCAATGGGATGAGATTTAACAAGGCTAAGTGCAGGGTTTTACACTTTGACCACAACAACCCCAAGCAGCACTACAGGCTGGGGTCAGAGTGGCTGGAGAGCGCCAGGCAGAGAGGGACCTGGGGGTGCTGGTTGATAGTAGGCTGAACATGAGTCAGCAGTGTGCCCAGGCAGCCAGGAGAGCCAATGGCATCCTGGCCTGTATCAGGAATAGTGTGGCCAGCAGGACAAGGGAGGTTATTCTTCCCCTGTACTCAGCACTGGTCAGGCCACACCTTGAGTACTGTGTGCAGTCCTGGGCTCCTCAATTCAAGAGAGATGTTGAGGTACTGGAACATGTCCAGAGAAGGGCAAGGAAGCTGTTGAGGGGTCTGGAACACAAACCCTGTGAGGAGAGGCTGAGGGAGCTGGGGTTGTTTAGCCTGGAGAAGAGGAGGCTCAGCAGTGACCTCATTGCTGTCTACAACTACCTGAAGGGAGGTTGTAGCCAGGAGGGGTTTGGTCTCTTCTCCCAGGCAACCAGCAGCAGAACAAGAGGACACAGTCTCAAGCTGTGCCAGGTGAGGTTTAGGCTGGAGGTGAGGAGAAAGTTCTTCACAGAGAGAGTGGTTGGCCATTGGAATGTGCTGCCCAGGGAGGTGGTGGAGTCACCATCCCTGGAGGTGTTCAAGAGGGGATTGGACGTGGCACTTAGTGCCATGGTCTAGTTGATTGCTTAGGGCTGGGTGATTGGTTGGACTGGGTGATCTCAGAGGTCTCTTCCAACCTGGTTTATTCTATGATTCTATATTCAATATTCAATTATCTGCATCCTAAAATAGTCCTAATTTTCCCTGTAGCCTTTTGGCAGCATGGCCCTCCAGGACAGGCTGCCATTTTGAAGCAGCGTGCATTCAAGCCTGCTCCTCAATGGTGCAGATACGTAGGAGATGTGTATCCATGGTGTTATAAGCAGTGCTCCTGAAGCCGAAGAAGAGCTGGCAAGTCAGAGGTGGTCACTGGATGATGCTTTTAAGATTATTTTGTTGTGCATTCTCCCTCGAGGCTCATCTTACCTGGCACAGCATATGACAGAGATTCATGAAAGGGTAATTTTCTTGCTTTTACACATGATTACGCTTCCTATTCAGATGCATTTATTCACACTCTCCCTGGACTGTGTGTGACAAAACCACCAAATAAAAATAAGCTCTGCAGAACTCTCTCTTTGACTGGGCTTTCCTTCTCTTGGTCAGCATCCCACTAGTCTTGCAGCAAATCCATTTCGCTCTTAAATACATCAGAGATATGAATTACTGAACTGGACAAAGCAATGGTTCTCCTGAGCATCTGGGGCTGGCTCTCAAAAGTGAGGGACTGCATTTGCTCAGCTTCCCATCTCTGTTGCCGGGGAGCAGGGAATGATGCATCCTCACAATGCAGAATACTAATCAGGATGGGACCCATCGGGGTGAGACGTCATTGAGGGCAGCTGGTGAGTGACTCCTTAATTGCTCTTCCAGCTTTGCCTCTTGCTTCTGAAAGTTGGGCAGAAGAGTTATCTCCAGCATGGTGGAGTGATGCAGACAAAGCCTCAGCTTGCAAATACATGGTCTCTGATTTTCTTGTGAAGGTGGGAGATAGGCCCTACCTGTCTGGGAGATGCATGCCAAGGAGGAAAAAGTGCAGGTTTGGGTATTTTGTCAAATAATTTTTTGTATCCAACAGTTCTTTATGCATGCTGGGTCTTTTCTTCGATTGTTAGTGTCATGTTTCCAATGCTGTGCTAAATATTAGGCTGAACAAGCAGTATTCCACCCTTACTCTGTGGAAGGACAGAGCTCTTCAGAGAACTGTTTTCAGATCCAGACAGGTAAGAAATGGAAATTATCCAGACAAAATCCTGGCAGATAAGCAGATAAGGGAGCACCACCTTGTAGAAATGTCCCCATTTGTGTGCTTTGCTCAACCAGCTTCCCAAATACCTCTCATACAAAAGAATCCTTGAAACAATGAAAAATCCAGTCACTGGGAGTCACTAAGTGTCCTCAGACCATGTCTGGCTTGGGAAAAGCCAGATATGAAAGCCAGGAGTATGTAGTGGAGGTGGTGTGTACACAGTATGACCTTCCCCAGGTACTCTGGGTGTTAAGAGATACTAGTTGTTTTGCTTAAATAAAAAAGTTTTACATAGAATGAATCACTTAGAGATACGCTCTTGTGTGACTCAGCATGATGTTTGCTCAGCTTTAGATACCATGAGTAGCTGGATTCACTGAAGCTGTACATTTCCACTTGGGTTTGCTGAACGTGGACCTGCTACATCTACCTACCTTTCTCTGCAAGAAAGACATTGAGATGCTGGAGCAGGTCCAGGGAAGGGCAACAAAGCTGATGAAGGGTCTGGAGAACAAGTTGGGTTGTTTAGCGTGGTTAAAATGAGGCTGAGAGGAGACCTTCTTGCTCTCTACAACTACCTGAAAGGAGGTTGTAGCAAGGTGAGTGTTTGTCTCTTCTCCCTAGTAACAAGAGATAGAACAAGAAGAAATGGCCTCACATTGCACCAGGGGAGCTTTAAGTTGCATATTAGGAAGTAATTCTTCATTGAAAGGGTTGTCAAGCACTTGAACAGGCTGGTGGAATAACTATCCCTGGAAATATTTCAAAGATGCAAAGATGTGGTACTAAGTGACATGGTTTAGCACCAGACTTGCTAGAGTTAATGGATGGACTTGATGACATTAAAGGTGTCTTCCAAGCAAAACAATTCTATGATTCTGTGGTTCTACTTAGGCAAAAAAGGATCTCCAGAACCAGGGTAAATCAGGAGGAAACTTCAAGGCTACATCCATCAACAGTGGCTGTTAAATAGCCAAGATCATAGAGTCATAGAATGGCTTGAGTTGGAAGAAAACTTAAAGATCATCTAGTTCCAACACCCCTGACATGGGCAGGACACATCCCACTAGATGATCTTGCTCAAACCCTCATCTAGCCTTTTCTTAAACATTTCCAGAGATGACGTGTGCACAGCTTCTCTGGGCAACTCATTCCAGTGTATAATGACCCTCATAGTAAAGAACTTCTTCCTAATATCCCATCTGAATCTACCCTGCTCTAGTTGAAAACCATTGTCCCTAGTTCTATCACAACAGGCCTTTGTAAACAGTCCCTTTCCAGCTTTCCTGTAGGCCCCCTTCAGGTACTGGAAGACCATTATAAGGTCTCACCAGAGCCTTCTCCAGGCTGAACATACTCAACTTCTTCAGCCTATCCTTGCAGGAGAGGTGCTTATCTGGATGCTCTCCAGCAGATTCATGTCCTTCTTGTGTTGCAGGCTTCATAGCTGGATGCAGCACTTCAGGTGTGGTCTCACAAGAGCAGAACAGAGGGGCAGAATCACCTCTCTTGACCTGCTGGCCACACGTATTTTGATGCAGTCTGGGATACGGTTGTTTTTTTGGGCTTCTAATGCAATTGCAGGCTCATGTGAAGTGCTTCATCAACCAGCAAGTCATTTTCTGAAGGACTGCTCTCAGTCCACTTGTAGCCTGCGGGCTATGCTTGGGATTGCCCTATCTGTGCTTGGGATTGCCCTGACCTGAGTGCAGCACCTTGTTGAACTTCATGAGGGCCTACCTCTCCAGCCTGCCAGTGTCCATCTGTATGGCATCCCTTCCTTCCAGCGTGTCTGCTGCACCACACAGCTTGGTGTTGGCCTGGCAGCTAGCCAATATAATGGCCTGGCTGGACACAGTGGAGAAACGTAGAATGTGATCAGAAGGTGTGAGAGGACCTCAGGCCAGAATCAACATCAGAGCAAAGGGCACATGCCGGGTGCCTGAAGGTCACATGGAAGGTGGATGCATGGTCTATAAGGGCATAAACACCCAGGGATTTATTTGTTTGGGGTCCCGCTCTGGAGACACTCATCTCAAACTGACCCTGCTGCTGTAGCATTCTACTGAATTATTTTTATTGTATTCTATACCTGACACTCTGCTTTGGAAAACTGAGGGTTCACACTGTGCTTCTTTAACACAGGAACAGGCAGGGGTTTGCTCTGACTACCACAGAAGGGACTAAATAACCAGACACTCAACCTATCCCTTAACACCTAACGCATGGTCTTGTAGCTTTTTGGTGTCTGTTGGCTCTAGGGGAGGTGCGAAGCTCTCAAATGTTCATGCATTACTTAGGCTGGAGAGAGTAAGCAGATGCCTTCCTTTGAATAATTGAAGATTGGTGTTTAGCTCATGCATTCATTTACTATGGGTGTGTTGTAGATGTATTCTCAATGGCGAGCATCAGACAGTCCTTGGACTCCACTTGTGCAATCAAGACCCTGCTTCCACCTCAGATTCTGACATACGATGCCTGGGTTGTGATCAAAGGACTAAAGAGCAGCATGCTGCCCCTCCACGGCTGCAGGGCAGTATATAACTGGTCTCAATATTCTTCATTCATCTGGATTTTACTTGTTCCATCTTATTTTTTTCAGTCACAGTGGGTTCCTTCATGGGTTCCTCCTAGGTTTGAAGACCACTGTTGCCCACAGAGCTGGGGAAATGGATGCAGGTGGCCTTTGGGGTAATCCAGGGCAGATTCAAGCCTTTAAAAGTGTAGACCAGGAAGAAGAAGAGAGGCTGGAGACACCCAGAACAGAAGACAAAACACTGAGCAAATCTTAATGAAGGGAGAGACTTCAAATGGCAGCTCACAGCATGTCTCGGACAAGATTTGGCAAGTTGAAAATACTCTTAAGTTCATCTCCTCCACTGCAAAAGGAGGATGAGCTCCTAATGCACACCTGACTGTCCTCCACAACTCCTCAGGGAGTTTGAAGGCCTTTGCTGTGGCTGGAGTACCACTAAAACATAATCTCAGGACATTAAAAACCCCATCTCAACTGGAGCTGTGAAACCACTGGCTTCTTGCACCAGCTGCTTGTTAAGAGGGAAAAAGTGGATAATTTAAAAAGAGGTCCCACTTGGGCAGGGCACAACACAGGGAGCATGCTTTCCAGCAGGGTCTGAGCTCCAAGCCAGCCAAGAAACTGTTACAATAATTCTTTATACCCTGGCAAGCAGCAGCACTGCATGGTACAGTCAAGTTTTTTTGAGAGAGATGATGAACTCCATCATGCCCCAGTGACCGATGTGAGGTCTTGTCCTGGACCAGCACTCACACTTTGTGCAGGGGTATAGCAAAACACTTATAATGCTATGAAAAGTTCTCCAAAATGCTTCAACATTAGCTTTACACCTGCATCTTCCCTGTGTCCTCAGTTCCTGGAGCTCCAAACTCAGACTAACCCACTCCCAGCCCCATGGGCAGGCTAGAAAGGAGTTTGTGGGTGGAGGCAAGAACTCTCAAATGGGATAACATTAATTATTTTTAATGCAATTTGGTCACTGACATTTTAGCTCTGAAAGCCTGGGCTGGAAGCAGCCCATGGGAAGGCACTAGATGGCACCAAAGCTGGAGGATATAGGCTCCAGGCTGCCGTCACACCCTCTGCTGCATTGCCCAGAATGGGGGAAGTCCCTTCAAAAGCAGATAAAAATGCAAAGATACCAAATATTTTGGTTTTCCTGACCATGTTGGACTCTGTTGCCTTGGCCAGACCCTGCCCACACAGCCAGCATCTTCCCCACAGCAGGGAAAAGGGTCCCAGGAAGAGCAAAAGAAATGTAATGCTACAATTAAATTACCCAGCAGACGTTTCAAGGTAATTAATTGCTGATGATTGAGACAGGGTCGTTTCTCTGGGTTTCTAGCCTGGATCTGGGAATGCAGACAAGGGTCATTGACCTTGCCTAGTTTCTGGTTAGTGAAAAATCACTTTGAGAGCAAGGAGCAAATTTCACAGGTAAAATATTGCAGCATCTTCTATTAGTGACAGACACTATGGAGTTTTGCAGCAGGACTGCTGCTGAGCATGTTGCCAGGAGAGGGCTTTCCTTTTTTCCTGAATCTTGTACCTACTGCAGTTGCATCCCAAAGCCACTAGTGGGATGCTGGGATGCAAAAACCACCGGGGATCAGCAAGCACATAATAAGCCAAAACATCTTACTCCCCCAAAATATGATTCTCAGACTGCGAACTGCGAGGCAACAGCTTTCTTTCTCATTGGAACCCAGCGAGTGGGATGAGCGAGGGAAGGGTGCTGTGGTCAGACAGCTGGGAGCGTGTGGCCATTGGTGCAGGCAGGCTAACAGGCACAGTTAGAGCAAACAGTGATTGACTGTGCCCCAGGGGGTTTTTTTGAGTCAGCTTGGCAGTTGGCATGAGCAGGGCATGTGGGCAGGATGCAAGGTGCTTCAGTTTTACTGAAGGAATGATAGCGGCTACTTGGAGGAGGAAGACTGTGCTCTCTGCACCCACCCATACAGAACAAGTATGCCCGTGCAGAACAAGTATGAGGCTCTGCAGGAGGAGCTGGTTGTGAGCAAGGACGAGGGCTCAAAAAGGCCAAAAGTGCCACAAAGGCCAGAAGTGCCACCAAGGCCAACTTGCCTCAGGCCAGCCCTAGGAACTGACCCTGAAAAGAAAAATTAAAGGGTCATTGTTGTAGATGACTCCTTGCTGAAGGGAGCCAAGGGTCTGATATGCAGATCAAACCCCCTTCATAGTGAGTTCTGCTGTCTTCCTGGTGCCTGGGTAAAGGATGTCGTAGGTAAACTTCCCACCCTTGTGAGTCCTTCAGACTATTACCCACTTCTGTTTTTTTAGGTAGGTATTGATGCAGCAATGACAATCAATTAAAAGAGACTTTAGAATCTTGGAGGGACTGCTAAGGAGATCAGGAGCTCAAGTTGTGTTCTCCTCCATCCCTCTGACATCAGTGACGGATGAGGGAACGTTTAGGAAGAGCCAACAGGTCAACTCATGGCTCCAGGACTGGTGTCATCAACAGGAGTTTGGATTTTATGATCACAGCACACTTCACAGGACACCAGAACTGCAAGCAACCAATGGGATCCACCTATCCCAGAGGGGGAAAAGGATTCTAGGGCAGGAGTTGGCAGGGTTCATTGACAGGGCTTTAAATGACATTCGAAGAGAGAAGGGGTTGTTAATCTCATGCTTGCCTCTGACAGACATTGGGGCAGCTCACCAGAGGCAGAGGGATGGAGTACTAGCAGGGGCTCTCAACTTGTTACCCTGAGGCAAGCCAAGGATGAAGCACTGGGACACCCCAAGGGAATCAAGCGGGAGTCACCTAAGAGGGTGACACAGCCAGCCCAGCTGAAGTGCCTCTATGCTAATGCATGCAGCTTGGGCAACAAACAGGATGAGTTAAGGGCCACTGTGCTGCTGGGATGCTATGACATAGTGGCTATTGCTGAAACTTGGTGGGATGATTCCCGAGACTGGAATGTAGGGATAGGTGGCTAGAAGCTCTTTAGGAAGGATAGTCAGGGGAGGAGGGGAGGAGATGTTGCTCTCTATATCAGTGACCAGCTGGAATCAGTGGAGCTCCACCTGGGGAAGAATAATGAGCTGGTTGAGAGTGTATGGGTGAAGATTAAAAGGAACACAGGGGAAGGAGATGTTATGTAGGGGTCTGATATAGGCCACTGGACCAGCAGAACCAAGCAGGTGAGGCCCTCCACAGGCAAATAGAAATGGATTCATGTTCACAAGCCCTGGTCCTCATGGGAATTTCAACCACCCTGACATCTGCTGGAGGGACAACACAGCAAGGCACCAGCATTCCAGGATGTTCCTGGATTGCCTAGATGACAACTTCCTCCTCCAAATGGTAGAGGAACCAACAAGAAAAGGTGGTGTGCTGGACCTTGTTCTCACCAACAGGAAAGGCTGGTGACCAATGTGAGGCTCAGAGACAGCCTTGGCTGCAGTGACCATGATGCAATAGAATCTAAGATACTCAGGGCAACTAGGGGGACATATCCCAAGCTTACAACCCTGGATTTTAGGCGTGCAGATTTTGATTGCTTCAGGGATCTGCTGGCCAAAGTATTGTGGGACAAAGCCCTAGAGGGAAGAGGGGCCCAGGACAGCTGGTCAGTATTCAAGGATGACCTTCTCTGTGCCCAGGAGAGGAAAGCAGGGAAGAATGCTAGGAGACCTGCCTGGATGAGCAAGGAGCTCCTGGACACAAAAAGAAACTCTACAAGGAGTAGAAGAAAGGACAGCTAGAATGGGGGGCATATAAGGAAGCTGCGGGAGCAGCAAGAGTCCTGGTTAGGAAAGCTAAAGCTCAATTAGAATTAAATGTAGCCAGGGAGATCAAGGGGAACAGTAACAATTTCTACAGGTATATTAATGGTAAAAAGAAGACTAGGAAAGGTGTTGGCTCCCTCAGAAAGCAAACAGGGGAGCTGGAGACAAGTGAGATGGAGAAGGCTGAGGTTCTCAATGACTTCTTTACCAGCTGCACTCCTGGAGTAACGATAATGGCAGGGAGTGGAAGAAAGAACTGCCCATTGTGAGTGAAGATCAGGTTCATGACCATCTAAAGAACCCAAAAGTGTTCAAATCCATGGAACCTCATGAGATACACCCATGGGTACTGAGAGAACTGGTAGATGAGGTTGCTAAACCACTCTCTATTACATTCCAAAAGTCATGGCAGTCTGGTGAAGTCCCCACTGACTGGAAAAGGGGAAACATAACTCCCAGTTTCAAAAAGGGAAAGAAGGAAGAACCAGGGAACTATAGACCAGCCAGTCTCACCTCTGTGCCCAGTAAGATCATGGAGCAGATTCTCCTGGAGGCACTACTGAGACAGAAGAATAGTGAAGAGGTGATTTGGTACAGTCAACATGGCTTCACCAAGGGCAAATCCTGCCTGACAAATCTGGTGGCCTTCTATGAACAGGTGACAACATTAATAGATGAGGGGAGAGCAACTGATGTCATTTACCTGGACCTGAGCAAAGCCTTCGACTCTGTCCCACACCACATCCTGGTCTCCAAACTGGTGACACATGGGTTTCATGGGTGGACCACGAGATGGATAAAAAAATGGCTTGATGGCCACACCCAAAGAGTGGCTGTGAAAGGCTCCATGTCCCAGTGGAGGCCAGTGAAAAGTAGAGTCCCTCAGGGATCAGTCCTGGGACCAGTCTTGTTCAACATCTTTGTCGGTGCCATGGACAGAGGCATTGAGTGCACCCTCAGCAAGTTTGCTGATGACACCAAGCTGTGTGGTGCAGCAGACACGCTGGGGGGAAGGGATCCATCCAGAGGGACCTGGACAGGCTGGAGAGGTGGGCACAAGCCAACCTCATGAGGTTCAACAAGACCAAGTGCAAGGTCCTGCATTTGGGTTGAGGTAATCCCAAGCACAAATCCAGGCTGGGCAGTGACTGGCTGGAAAGCAGCCCTGAGGAGAGGGACTTGGGGGTGTTGGTGGACGAGAAGCTCAACATGAGCTGTCAATGTGCACTTGCAGCCCAGAAAGCCAACCAGATCCTGGGCTGCATCAAGAGAAGTGTGGCCAGCAGGTCAAGGGAGGTGATTCTCCCCATCTACTCAACTCTGGTGAGACCCCACCTGGAGTACTGTGTGCAGTTCTGGAGTCCCTATTACAAAAGGGACATGGACATGCTGGAACTTATCCAGAGAAGGGCCACGAGGATGATCAGAGGGCTGGAGCACCTCTCCTATGAGGACAGACTGAGACAGTTGGGGCTATTCAGTCTGGAGAAGAGAAGGCTCTGAGGAGACTTTATTGTGACCTTCAGCCTTTCAGTATCTGAAGGGGGTTTACAAGAAAGCTGGGGAGGGACTTTTTAGGGTGTCAGGTAATGATAGGACTAGGGGGAATGGAATAAAGCTGGAAGTGGGTAGATTCAGATTGGATGTTAGGAAGAAATTCTTCACCATGAGGGTGGTGAGACACTGGAGCAGGTTGCTTAGGGAGGTGGTAGAAGCCCCATCCCTGAAGGTTTTTAAGGCCAGGCTGGATGTGGCTCTGAGCAGCCTGATCTAGTGTGAGGTATCCCTGCCCATGGCATGGGGTTCAGAACTAGATGATCCTTGTGGTCCCTTCCAACTGTAACAATTCTATGATTCTAAAATATAGGCAGGATGGAGGAGAAAGGATAAGCTTTGGGTCTTTCTTCTCAAAAAACAGTGATGTGAAATAACCTAAAGCTCAATCCCTGCCTGCTCTGTAATGCACAAACAGATAATGAAAAGCCTTGAATCAAAATAATTCAGTTTTAGGAGAATGACGAGACATAAATGGGGGCAGGATAGAATTGTTTTGCTTGGAAAAGACCTTTCAGATCATTGAGTTCAACCATTAACCCAGCATTGCCAAGTCCACCACTAAACTATGATCCACAGCACCACATGTACATGCCTTTTAAATACTTCAAGGACAGTAACTCCACCACTTCTGCAGGCAGCCTCTTTCAGCACTTGACAACCGTTTCAGTGGAAATTTTTTTCCTAATATCCAACCTAAACCTCTCCTGATGCAACTTGAGTCTATTTCTTCTTGTCCTATCACTTGTTACTTGGAAGAAGGAACTGATCCCTGCCTCACTCCAAACTCCTTTCAGGTAGCTGTAAAGAGTAATAACGTCTCTCCTTAGTCATCTCTTGTCCAGAGTAAACAACCCCAGTTCCCTCAGCCACTCTTCTTAAGATCAGAAAATAAGCAGAATCTCAGACTGTCATCTAGCAAAGAGATCACACAATCCACGTGTTTCACCCCTACAAGGAATGAGGCATCAGATCTTTTCATGCCACGAAACCCACTGCTCCCCTCCTGCTATAAAATGATCTCTGGGAGCACCAGATGTCTTCCATAAGAAAACCATGGCTTCAAAACTGCTGAGAAAAAAAAATCCCTCCACTGGAGATTTCCACTGTTCCCTCAAGTTTGAAGGAAACTGGCTCATTAGGTTTCGAGCCAGTTGATTCTATCCTGGGTTGCCAAAAGGTTTCATCCAGCTTGCTTTTGCAGAGAAGGTGAAAAATTCCATATCACATTGAAATTACCAATGGCTTTGAAGTGGGCAAAGAATGCGTACCAGGTCTGGCAAGGAGCTGAGAGTTGCTCACCTCCAGATCTTCCCAGGGATGGTGGCTGTTGTGCTATATGAGCCTCAGAACTTCTTAGGTGTTCTCTAACACATTGATATTTACTGAATATCCTCCATGCATGCCTGGCTAAGGGGCAAAACCTTCCCTATGGGACTGAAGAGTGAGACATCCTTAGTGTCCTGACACCTGTGTTGCAGCGTCTGCAAAACATCAGCTCCACAAGTTCACTGGCGGCAGACGTGAGACTGCTCTGAAAAAGAATGTTGTGATGTTTGTTCAGTTTTAAAGAGAGCAGAAACAAAAATGGGAGGATGTGCTGGGACCCCAAAAGCTGTGTTGCAGGGCATTAACAGGCACTGACCATTTGGCCACGAGGAAGCTGAGGGCTAATTTTGATGTCAACCTGTGACTGCAGCATCTGTGTGACATGCAAAGACCCAGTGATGGATCAGGTGTCCTGGGGGGAGGTGAGCATGTCTGGATGAAAAGCAACAGCAGTGAGGGCTTAGCCCCATGAAATAGCTGTAACAACTGCTGTGGCAGGGCTGCAGGCCACAGTAGCAGCTGCCTAAGGCAGCTGCAGCTGGTGGCAGGGCTGCAGCCCTTGGCTCACAGCCAGCATTGAGCACAGAGGACCACGGAGGGGATGTCAAAGTGCTTTGCAGGGTCCGTGCGCATGTGGGGAGACTCCCAGGGCCCGTCCTGCAGCCATGACAGTGAGGACAGGAGAGTGGGAAGTATGATGGAGATCATTCCTTGGGTGATTCACATGCAGGTTTGGCTTCAGTGCACCTTCGAGGCTTTTAAGCACTTAGAGACATGTCCCTTTGTAGGATGTGTTTAATACAGTATGACCAAGTGAATTGCACCTTGCTGCTGGAAACAATTTTTTGCCACTTGTAGAAATGGATGGAAAATGTTAATTTTTTCATGCTGCACTATAAATAGGGCATGGGAACTGTTTCTTTATAACATAAACGTGGAAAAAAAACCCTGAGTTTGCTCTTTAGTTGGAATTATCCCGGCTGGTGGGACAATCTGTGCTACCTGCAAATACTGTGTTGCAGATGCAGGGTCATAGTGTGGGCATTGCTTAAAGCAGTACAGTTACTGTGGCAGACAAGGCCCAGCAGCAAACTCTCCCGGGACTGGCATAGCCTCCTGCGAGAAACCAAGCAGGGTGAGGCAGGAGAGAAAAATCCAAACTGGGATACAATCAAGTGGGCACTGGAAGGCAGTGGCCACCTGGGACTTTTCCTCCTGCCGTTTGAGGGGACCTCAGTGCAGCAGCTGTGTGAAAACTTATCCCAAAAGAGCCCTTTTGGGTGGATGTCACAGGTCTGAAGAAAGCCACAAGGGCATGCAAGCAGCTGTCCCTGCTGCCTGTGGATCAAGTTAATCCTGCCCACACCATTGCCCGTTATCAGGCCTCAAGTTATGGGGCTGAGAGGGAAAGGGTTAAACAGACCCAGGTTGCCACTCTTAATTCAGATCAGGAAAACAAACCCAAACCCCAAAATAAACCCAACAGCAGATCTGATGCCATAATCCAGGCAAACAAATCCATCACATGGATATGTTAGGAAGCTGTCAAGCACTTAAACCAGCCAGATGCACGGGATGGATAAAGCTAAGCAGGGATTAACGGGGCTCCCCATGGCGGATGGCAGCCAAAGCAACCCCCTGGCCTGAACAGTGCGAACAGGTGCCCAAAACATCAGTTTGCAACACAGTGAAATGCTTCCTGGGACCCTGGCAGCCACCTCTTCTCCACAGCAGGGTCTTTCCCACTGCTTTAAAACAGTTCCAGGTAAACAGGGATGAGCTTCTGGTTGTGGTTTTCTTTTGTTTTGGTGTAGGTTTTTTTTTTTTTTTCTGTGTGAGGAGGACTCATCTTTCTTTAAGCCATGAAGGTTCTTCACTCCATGAGGAGGGCAGCTCCAAGCCTTTTTGGGTTTCCATGAGCATTCTGGGCTCAGCCAGAGGCATTTTAGGTCAGCCCAATTAGGAAGTGCTGTCAGTAACTGGGGCGTCAACACAACAGGCCACTGTGTTGCCTGCGGTGATGGGGACAGGGATGAGCCCCTTCATCCTCCTGCAGCTGGGCCTGATCCTCTGCTTTTGGCCCAACTTGACTTATGCTTCCCATACCGGCTTGGTGGGGTGTGGGGATGTATGGCTGGGAGAGCAGGCTGTGGCTGTTGGCCTCAGGTCTGAATTCCCATGGGGTGCATGGTGTGTGCCACACCCCTGCTTGTGTATATGTGTGTGTTCGTGTGCGTTCCTCTAGTGGCACATGTGCAGGGGGCTGTATGCGCTGTGTGCATGCATCTCCACCTTTGTGTGTGTGCATGCTTGTGTGAGTGCATGTGCACATGCATCTGCGTGCATGTGTGGTGCATGTGTGTGTGTATATCAGTGTGTGCATGCGTGTGCATGTACATCAGTGTCTGTGTGCATGATTGTGTGTGTACATCAGTGTGTGCCTGTGTGTGCAGATACATCAGTGTGAGTACATCAGTGTGTGCCTGTGTGTGCATGCGTGTGTGTGCATGTACATCAGTGTGTGTGCATGATTGTGTGTACATCAGTGTGTGCATGTATTTGTGTGTGTACATCAGTCTGTGCATGATTGTGTGTGTGCACATCAGTGTGTGCACGTGTCTGCTTGTGTATGCGTACATCAGTGTGAGCATGTGTGTGCCTGTGCGTTTGTACATTAGTGTGTGCATGTGAGTGTGTGCATGTGTGTGCATGTACATCAGTGTGTGTGTGCATGACTGTGTGTGTGTACATCAGTGTGTGCGTGTGTGTGCACGTGTCTGTGTGTACATCAGCACGCAAGTGTGCGTGTACATCAGTGTGAGCATGTGTGCATGCGTGTGGTGATTGTGTGTGTATATTAGTGTGTGCCTGTGTGTGCCTCTGTGTGTGTGCATGATTGTGTCTGTGTGTACATCAGTGTGTGCATGTGTATGTGTTGCATCAGTGCGTGCATGTGTGTGCGTGTGTACATAGTGTATGCATGGATGTGTGTGTACATGTTCATATGTCCTTTTTATTGGTGTATACATGTGTATATGTGTGCAAGCATTTGTGTGCACATGCGTACGCATGCATGCACCCATGCGTTCATGTGTCTGTGTGCCTGCATGTGCCTAAGTGTGCACATGTGTGCATGTGCTCATCGACATGCAAGCACCAAGGTCCCTGTCTGCGTGCACGTTTGCGTGTGCCAGTGTCTATGAACGTGCACACGTTTGTGTCTGCACTTGCTCGTGCCCTCCTTTGCACGTGTGTGGATGCGTGCTGACCTGCATGCACGTGCCCTAGATCGCGTCTATGCACGTGTGCCAGTGGCCACGACCATGCACATAAGGCTGTGCGTCCACAGACTTCTGGCACGCCTACGTGCGCGTGCCTGAGCCCACGAACACACACTCCCTTGCGTGTACACACGCTCGCGTCCGCCTGTGCATGTGCACACATATGCACGCCGGCGCGCACCCGTGCGCGCCGCCACACGCGCGCAGCTATTTCGGCCCCGTGCCCGCCTGCGCGCGTGCCCGCCTACCTCACGCCCCGCCTTCGGCCCTGCCTATCGCCTGCCATTGGCCAGTGCGCCGGTCATGGGGGCGTGTCTCGGCGGCGGCGGGGGCGTGTCGCCCTGCTCGGCGCTCTGCCATTGGCGGCGGGCGCCTTTGTGTGCCGGCGGAGCGGGCGGCCGCCACTCGCCGCCGCGTCGGAGGGGCCGGCGGGACCGGGCCGCGCCGGGCCGCGCCGCGCCGCGCCACAAAGGCCGCAGCATGGTCCTGGTGCACGTCGGCTACCTGGTGCTGCCCGTCTTCGGCTCCGTGCGCAACAGAGGTACCGCGCCGTGCTCCGGGGGCCATGGGTTCGCGTCCCGGGGCCGCTTCGTGCGAGGCAGGGAGGTGGGCGGGTGGGCAGGACTCAGGCTCCGGTCCCCCGCAGAAGGAGGGGTGAGGTTCCCCCCAGACCTCACCGTGAGTGCGGGCAGCTCGGCAGTTGGGACGAGCTCGTTGGACTCCCTGCGCAGGTCACCGCACCCCCCCATCCTCCCTGTCTCACCCCGAGCAGTGCCCGTTGTGGGGCTTTCCCTCTCCTTCCCTTCTCCTTCCCGCCCCGCCCGGGGCCGCCCCGGCGCCTGCCGCTTGCCCAGCTCCCGCCTGCACCTCCAGTCTGTGCTTCGGTAGATCCATTTTCCTTCTTTTATTTTTTAAATTTTGTTTTATTTTTTAATTTGACACCTCCCACCTTCCCCACCCCAGCCCCCCGTCTCGCCGTGTAGCGTAGCCACCAGGCCATTTCAGCGTAGCTGTAGACGATAACAGCCATTTTTGTACCTTCATCCTGTTTAGCTGAGTACATTGCACTGTAAATTCCTGTTAAGTGGATTCATTTTGCTGTAGTCGCTGGGCGCACAGTCTCCTGAGGGGCTTGGAGGGGGACACACACGCGACAAACGCCCCCAAAATGCGGCCAGAAGCCCCCTAAAAAAATGAAATCGGGGAAGGGAAATCTGGCAATGAACTGCAATTGGCATTAATAAAATTGGAAAAGAGTTGGGGAATAAGATCTGTGATTACAGGCCAGTTAAAATCCGCCCCCAGATCTGCTGGCCGGCATTGACAAGAGTCGCCCGCAAAGGGGTGCAGCATCCCTGTCCCCAGCAGCGGTGACACTACTGCCGGCAGCTGTCCCCCGTGGGTATCCACCCAGCCGCTCGCCTGGCCGGCCTCATGCTGCTTACTGCCCGTCCCATCAGCCACAAGTGTCCCGTCTCGTTAGCACACCTCCACCGTGGCCAGCACCCCCCGCTAAAAACTGGTTGTGAAAAGAGAGGCGACTAGCAAAAAATGGTTTTCCATTAAACAGGGATAAAACATTTTTTTCTGCTGTGCTAAATTACTTCCTGTTCTTATTTTGTGGGTAATTTTCTGTATCGAATATCCTTTGGTTGTGTATCTTCACCTTTTTCTTGTACTAAAACTAAAGCATGGTCTGTATTTTTTTACATTACCTAGTTTCTGATGTAAATCTTTCTGTAGAGACATACCCTGCTGAAATGTAATGTGCTGTAGCCTATACATCTGCTCAGTGTACGCTGCTTTTGTTCTGTTGCCCTTCCATAGCATGGTGGGCCTTGCCTTTTTGTATTGTGTGCATGATGACATTGTTACACACGATTCCACTAATACTAATATACGATCTCTCAATAAAGAAACTAGTTTTCCTATATTAACCTAGTGTGCTTTTTCTATTGCTGTTTCCCCATTTATTGTCGTATCCTGCTGTTTAGATTTTTTTCCTTGCTTTCCCCCATCGTGAGGTTTGAGTGAGTCGATTTTTTTCCTGTAGTGCAGATATGGGGGCTTTTAAATACATTTTTTTTTCTCCTATCCCATAATTACCCTCAGCATTAGTCTGTCTATACATACTCCATAGATGCACAATCCCTATTACTGTTATGCTGATGCAGAATTCTGTTTTACTGCAGAATAGCAGAAAAAAAAAGTGTATAAATCCAAGCCCTCATTCTTAATAATAACTAAAAAAATAGATTTTGATGAAAGGTTTACTACTTGTTTCATTTTAGTTACAACATTATATATTCCTTACCAGATTGATTCCAAACCTGAGTGGGATGACCTCCAGACAGATGGGGAGAATTATAGATTTCTAAGCTCTGATTAGCAAGTGATAAATGAATCTGAGGAAAAAAAAAAAAAAAAAGATCCCTCTAATCTATTATCTGTATATTTAAGCATATATGCAAGTGCCCTGCCCACCATCTGCTAGGAGAGAAGTTGCTGGGCCTCTGTCCTGCGGTGACTGGCATGCTATAAATATCTTCACTAGACCCCTGCAAGGCAGGGTTTGTAAAACCATCCCAGCTGCTAATGTTGTAACTACATTTTTCTGCTTGAAACCTTCGGGCCCACCATCTTCTGAATAACCAGATTTGGTCAAAAGAGCAAACTGTAACGTTGGGAGAAAGTCACTGGGAACTGTAAAATATTGGAAGCAGGGAGTGATGAACAACCAAATTGTGATCAGCAAGCAATTTTGCTGCAGCTGCAAAGCGATAGTAATACTGGTCACCTCTCCTTATTCCTGTGCCAGACCTCCTTTTCCAGGTCTGGAAAATGGTCCTGTAAAACTTCCCGGTTTTGGCTTGGATGCCACTATAAACTGAGGAAAGTCAGGGCTTCCAAAAGCAGGAGATGGGGCTGGGGCTGGGGGTGCAGAGGGGGAACATCTTGTCTCTAATTGCATTTCCACAGAAGTGGGGGACTTGGATATTTGGATTAGGATCGGATATTTGGATTGGATATTTTTTGTTAACGAAAGGAAGACAAATTCAGCAGGTTGGTGGCTCCCACTGCTAAAATTTCAAGAGAAGCCACTAGCAAGCGAAACAAAAGCGAGTGGCTCCAGAAACCTGCCTGCCCTGCCTTACCCTAGCATCCCTCCAAGAGACACATTATCTTGCAAGGCTGTGCCTTTCCACCTCCCTCCTAGCTTTATCTTGAGTTCAATTGGTTTTGTTTTTAAACATTTATTTATGATTTCCTTCTCCATATTTCCTTTTCCATGTACCTCGATGACTGTTTGGTCATTCTGTCCTCCTCCCCCTCCTTCAACCCCTCTGCCCCCCCTTCCTTGTATGAGCACAAGCAGGTTTACCCCCTGGATGTAGTGTATGCTGTGGCCCTTTGTTCTCGCTCCATCCTCGCCCCGGGCCAGCGCTGAGCTCCGTGCGTGACACATGTCCCCATATGCATCCTAAGGAGGGAGGCTGTGCTTCTCGCTTGCATGAAGGGAGATGTGCATGCCTGTTGGGGCTGATCATTTTCCAATGTGACTTTTTTTTTCTTTTTTTCTTTTGTTTTCCAAATTCGACCCTTACCCCACATGAGACAATGAAATTTGGTTTATGGTGTGGAAAAAGTGAATCCCCCTCCTCTACCCCACCCTGAAACCCCGTCAAGGATAAGCCCCGTTCCCTCTGAAATGTACCTCGTGCTACAGACACCTGCTGGCAGCTGCCCCTTTGTTAGGAGTGGTGGATTCACTGCAGCAAGGGTAGTAACCCCCCCAGACTGGCAAATCAGTGCTCATACAGAGCACAACTGCTTGATCAATGTACTCTGAGGCTACCTTGGTAAGCTAATATAGGAAGCTGCTGGGTTAATGTCAGCTGGTACAAAGCAATTTCATCTGCATCATATTTTTGACCTGTCTTGCTAGAAACACACTCCTGTGAGAGGAAACATTTCACCCCCTCCTTCCACCTTCCAGCGTTATTAGTAACCACCAGGTTTTCATAATCCATCAAATGCGTCCACAATTTAATGATTTAATTCCTTTTTACACTCCTGAGCCTTGGAAAGCCACCTGGTACAAAGAAAGTAATCTTTTATTTTAGCATCCTGGGCTGAGGAAATCCAAGATGAGTCACGTGCTGGTGGTGCTGCTGTGGGTGTGGAGGCACATGCAGTGATTTCTATAAAGCCTATACATCTCTCCAGCATCAACATATATTCCTGGGCTGCTTTAAGTAACTTCTTTAAATAACAGAAGGATAAACCCAAGCGTGGACAAAACAGGCACTGAGATTTGTTTATATAAGGGTTGTGTAAAGGTCTTATATGCATCTATGTGCATTTAATGATATCACATGGGAGCTGGGCCAACCTGTCTCTCACATGGGGTTTGGGATGGTGTCACAATTCTTATTTTTAAGATAAAAGATAAACAAATAGTGGTCACATTTTGCTCATATTGGGAATTGCAGTCTAATGAAGGCTGACCTGGATTTACCTTGCTGTGTGCAGTTCTGGTACTGTGGAATTATGTTATTTACTAACTGGTGAGTTGGTGCCCAAGTGAGAAGGCAAACACAGCTGTGAAGCTGGGATGAGCCTGTTTGGGTGGTGTTTTCCACAAAACCTGGGAGCTGTTCTGGTTGGCAGGGTCAAGGTGGTGGGGACTCAGTGGGATACAGTCCAGCATCACTCAGTGCATCCTGGACGGAGTGTGGCATGCCAAATTGGGGGTGACATCTGTAGGCACTGGGATGCTGCTATAACCACCTCTGGCCTTGGTCCTCGCTGAGTCCTCCTCTGTGAACCTCCTGGAAAGACTGTCCTAGAGTAAGTCTGAGTTTCCTTTTTTGCTGTTGTGTTAAACTCTGCTGAAAGGGGAGGATGGAGTACTGTTGGGGCAGGCATGGGAGTCCCATCCTCCCAAAACTATAAGAGAACTCCCCTAAGTGCTATGGGGAGCATGTGTGGCATCCAAAATTGGCTCGTCCCTCTCTGCTGACCTCTACATCTGGAGATGCAGAAGTGGAAGGAGAGGGAAAGATGACTCTTTTGGTGGCTTTGCAGGGCATGATTCCAGGTAGCAAGAGCACGGGTATCCCCTCTTGCCCATGTACACGTAGATTTAAACCCAAAATGTGTGCTGGGGCTGCATCATGTCAAAACTGGAAGGCCCTTATCTAGAATTGTGCAAAAAGGGACAGCAGATCAGCAGAAAAAAGTCTTTCCCATCCTCAACCTGGGAGCACTCATTTTGGGAAGCATTAATTAAATGTGCCAGGAATGCAAAAGGAGTTTTTACAAAAAGTATGCTCTGACGTCTTGATTATCTTTGATCTCAGTAACTCCAAGACCAGAGTTGATATGGCAGTTGAGAGATGCATGATGGCATTGCCAAATGTGATTCTTGAGCATCTCATGCTATTTGGGTGCTTTGCATCAACCTGCAGCTCCTGTAGTCAGCGATAGCACAATTAAAGGGTAATATATAAAGCAGAGGTTCAAACTGCTGCTTATGGCAAGCTTGGTGCTCAAAACTCAAGCTACAGCACTAGGAAGATTTTTCAGCCAGCACAGTGTTTTGGGAAGGAGAAGGGTGATGTATGGCTGCATAGGGCCAGGACAGGGACCTGCAGGTGGACAGTGAGAGTAGGGCTAAGGATTAGTGGGGAAAATGATAATTTACTACCTTTTTAGTTTCACTTTGTGGAGATGGAGTCAGTCTGCTGTAAAGGTTGGCAGAGCTATTGCAGTTTCCCAAGTGGCTCTGCACATGACCCCATGGGAGATCCCCCAGTTATAAACTTACGTGGTCTTTTCTTACTCTTAACCTTTTAAAGAAGAAAACTGGGTCTTTGGGAATGGCTAAATTCTCCCTCTAAACTAAAAAAGCCTCAGTCATTTTTCAGCCAGGGTGGATGGTGGAAGAAACTGGGCTCCCTGTGATGGAGACCTCAGGTGGGCAGAACTCAGAAGGGCAGATCTATGCCCTTTCCATGCCTCCCCACCACCTTCACTTAATTCTTTCTGCTCCCCCTCTGCTCAGTTTTTCAGTCTCCCAGGACTTTATCTTGCACATTTTCCTGCCTGCTGGTCCTTCACATTTCCTAGTCCCAGCTGGGTTGGGCTGGCTGGCATATGCTGTTGTGGATCCCTCTTGGTAAGTGTCCTTACCTGCTGTCATTTTCTCTGTCTTTGAAGGCTGTAAAATGTGCCTGCAGGAAAGCTGCACGCATGTGGCTTATAGCTCTTTAATGAACGCTATCACTTGAGTTTGATAGACTGGGCACCGCAGGTCAGGACCAAAGGAAGTGCTGGAAGCAGTGAAAATGAAGGTTATGGGAAGTGGCAGTAAGGGACAACTTGGTACCTGTGGGCTTGAAACCTTCAAAGTGAGGACATATCTGTGGGGAAATGTTTGAATGAGGATTTCAGTAGCTCGGTGAAGGACCTGGATGTCTCTGTCTCTAATACTGCATAGCAGTGCTCCTCGCTGCTTGCAGTGGCTGCCTTGCCTGGAGGTGATAGGTGTGACCATCATCTTAGATGGGATTTAAGTGATGCTGCAGAGCTGTTGCTTCTCCATCCCTTTCCTCGAACTGCACAAGGAGCAGCCATTTCCCTAAAAGAGGAAAGAACAGGGCTATGGGTAACTTCAAGGACTTCTTTGAAAAGACCTTGAGCAGGACACTGGTGGGACTGGACAGCTCATCAGGCCGCATATCCAGACAACCAACACTGGGATTGAGTTAGGAGCTGCTCTGAAAACCTGCTCTTGTCTTTTTGTCCAGGCTAGGGAAGATCTCTAAAAGACATTCAGACACATGGTCTCTTAGGCATCTGCCTGACTGCAGCTCCCCAACATGGGGATGTCTGGCTCCTGCAGCAGAAGGTGGGCATGGGAAATACCCCCATGCAAATGTGCCCTCCCAGTGGTACTTTGTGCTGTGTCTCTGGGCTTTCTTGGTCTCCTGGTGACACCTGACTCTTCCTTCCAGTCATGTTGCTAGCTCAGGGTACTGATATAGCCAACGGGATCTTGGTTCACATTTTGAAACTGTGGGTCCATGAGGAGGCATGTCATGAGCATTTCCCAATCAACCTGTTTCCATGACAGGACTGCTTAGAATCTATGTATCAATGGACAAAAGGAAGCGTTCTCCTCTTTTTTTTTTTTATTTTTTCAATAGCAGAGAGTTCCTGTTCTCATGCAGCCCTGCAGCCCTGGGTAGGATCACATGTGTCTGGTCCATTCAGAGCTGATCATCATCAGCTGTTGGGAGTTAAGACTTAAACAGACTACCCTGTGAACCTCACACCTCAGTGAGGAGCATCTGGAATCAGAATTTAAAAAAAAAATTAAAGAAACCAGCAGCAAACCGACCACAGTCTGAAGGTGTTTTGTTGGCATGAGGGTTCGATGACAGTTGTCTTTGCAAGACTATCATCTTGTTTTCAGTTGTGGCACAGCATTTGATGGCAAACTTGAGCAGGAACTTGTCACATCTCAGGCAGCTTCTGAACGTAATGAGGGTTCTAATGCTTTAGGCAAGGAGTCCATCAAGTCTGGCAGTTTTCACATCCTCCAGGCAGAAAATACCATTCCCTAATTTGCCTGGCAAGAAAGGAGCTGTAAATCTCATGCAGATTACCAGGTTTCTTGTTGTGGTTTGCTAAATCCACATTTCTCTTTATGTAGCATGGCCTTTAATATTAATATGTTTAATTTCATTTATAAATTCACTTATCAGCTTTCATTAGTCATCCTGTTAATGATCCCAGGCAAGAAATTTGTCATTTGACATCAAAAGGCAGATTAAGGGACTTCTAGAGCCTTGGGTAATGACTTCATGCAGCACTGGAATTATAGTGGTTGGCATATGAGGCTAATACTATGTATGTTTTGCATCTGCTGTTCAGGGGATGAGTGATTATTTTATATATTTAGCAGAAAACAAGAGCATTTCTTAATCATGGACAGTGGTGTTACATTCCCTGCAAGCTCTGCAGTATTATGAATCACTGGGCTATAAACATCTTGTTGCTGGTGTACCTGGTTTTGCATTACCAAAGTGGTAGGCCCTGGAGGGTCGGAGCCTGACAGCTCCCCTCCTCCTTGAGAGGCTTTACTGAACAAGTAGCTAGTTGAAACGAAGAAGTTCCCTCAGTGCTAGGAGCTGGAAGGGACCGGGAATGGATTCATCTTTGCTTGGCCAAAACTGAGTCTTTGGTCTTTGCTCTCCTTGATGACAAATGTGAGAAGGTTAGTAGGGTTTGGAGATGGCATGAAATAGTGGGAAAAGTTCACAGTATTTGCTTTGAACACCAGGAAACCAGCATGGTTGTACTGAAAACTGATGAGATGTAGTGTCCCCAGGCCTTGGTACGTTCAGTTCTGTGATGATGGGGCTTGATAGATGTTAGGAGCAATCAGTGTGATTTGAAGACTGTCCAGCTATTATTTGTGAAATCCCACAAACCTCTATGGGCTGAGATAAGGACTGAGGAGGCCTTCAGTGGAGAGGGAGCATGACATGAGTGGGCATGGAAGGTACAAGGCTTTTGTTTTAATAGTGAATATCTCAGTTGCATGCAACACTATAAAAATACGTCTCTGTGCTGGCCACCTGCAAATCTTTCAACTCCCTCTGTACAGTACTCCTCTGGATAGAGCCTCTGTCAAGATACAGGGTCTGCAGGCAGCTCTCCATGAGGCTAAACAAAGAGAATTTTATCTGTTGTATACAGGAAGAATTTACCAAGCTGGTTTTGCTTAGCCCTCGTTGGCCTGAGCGTGAAAACTTCTGTGTGGAAATGTGGTGGGCTGACCCTGCCTGGAGACCAGGAGCCATTGAGCTGCTCTATCACTCCTCTCCCCAGAAGGACAGGGGATAGAAAGTAAGATGGAAAAGAACTCATGGGTCAAGAAAAAGGCAGTGTAATAAAGCAATAGATGCACACAGAAGCAAAAGAAAACAAAAGATTTGTTCTCTACTTCCCGTCAGCAGGCTATGTCCAGCCACTTCCCAGGAAGCAGGGCTTCAGTACACATAGCAGTTGCTCTGCAAGACAATGTCATAATGCCCCCTCCTCCCTTCTCATAGCTTTTACTGATGAGCAGACTATACATGATAGGGAATATCCCTTTGTTCAGTTTGCATCAGCTGTCCCGGTGATGTCTGCTCCAGAGATCTTGCCAAACCCCCAGCCCACAGGTGAGAAGAGAATGTTGGAGGCAGCCTTGATGCTGTGAGCACTGCTCAGCAGCAGCCAAACCAGTGGTGTCTTCCCAACACTCGTCTAGCTACCAATACACAGGACAAAACTATGGGGAAAATCAACTCCATCTCAGACAGATTCAGTGCAAAACCTGAGATAGTTGCACCAGGTGACATTTAGGTGGGATTTTAGGAAAAATTTCTCCACCAAAAACTGTTGATGATCTCTGGAACAGGCTGCCCAGGGAAGTGGTGGAGTCACCATCCCTGGAGGTATTTAAAAGATGTGCAAATGTGGTGCTGAGGGAAATGGTTTAGTGGTGGCTTGGCAGTATTGGGTTAATGATTGGACTTGGTGGTCTTAAAGGTCTCTTTCAACCTAAATCTATACCTTCCTGCTCTTATCAAAATGTCAACAAAACCTATTTTTCACCATTAATCTGTTGCTCAGTTCTGCCTAACTCCTTCCTCTGTTAAATTAACTGGTGGTGGCCAAGTTTTGGTTTCTGAGGTTACTCCTTGAAGCTATGAGCTGAAAATATGGTATTGCATGAGAACTGGGCCCTAAAACAAGGGATGTTGTGTCCCAGTGGCAACTATGGGTATGTGGGTGGTGGATCAGCAGCTTATCTTGGTGGCCCTTCTACTGACCTGAGTTGCCAGGGACTAGAGCTAGTTGAAAATAAAGATACTTAGTTTTGATAATGATGATTATTTTCCAGTTCACTGGCTGAAAATGTATTTTCCTGGTTTTATACTGTCTTTGAATTTTTCAGCAAAATGATGGAAGGGGGAAGGTTCTTAAACGGTTCGTTTGAAGTGAGTTGGAATAGGCCACAACCCTAGGAGTGAAATGCTATCTTATGGCAGAAAATAAAGCAACATCAGCTGGATGCGGGGAAGAAAATGCAGGGAGTGTTTTTGATGGATGTTTTGCAGAAAATACCTGTGCAAAAGTACCTGCTGCTCTTTCATTGCATTGAACAGGGAGCGCTGGTAACTCTCCTCTCCCCAGCCTGCAGTTTTGATGCATCAGCATGACTACTCACAACTTCCTGGTCCCACCACAGGGCCCCCTTCCCAATGACATTCAACCCAAGCTCAGGGATGGACATGCTTTGAGGAAACCGAGCTCACTGGCAGCATCTCTTGGGAGGACATGACATACAAGCCTGTGTGAGAGCCAAAGGGCATCAAAAAAGTGCTGGAACCTTCCTGTGAGCCAGGGTTAGGGGCAGGTGGATAGTAATGGGGAGCAGAGATGACACAGCAGGGCACCCAGAATCTGAGCACACTTGGAGCTGCCACCACTGCAGAGGATTTTGGGAGACCCCTCTTTGAATGCAGCCTCTTGGAGGTAAGTTTGATGGAGTGGATGATTGTGCAGAGTTGGCACGACTCTGGAGCCAAAATGCTCTTCTCCAGATCATAAATAGACCCAGCTCCTGATTGTGTTCCTTTGGCTTTTTCTTTCTCCCCCCCCAGAATAAAGAACAAGCTTGTTTCTAGTGATGCCATGATGTATGCACTTTCACATCACGGCAGGCAGTGGAGATTTGAGAAAGCCAAGAAATATACTGAGACTTTGTGAGTAAAAAAAAAAAAAAAATTGAAAAGAGAGGATAAAAGCCCAGAACACAAGAGTAACATAAAAGGACAAAATGTTTGCCAAGGTTCAGAAATAAAAAAAAAAGCAAATTAAAAGGTTCTTTGTTTTTATTGATGCTTGCAATAAGGGGTCTGCTCCTCATGTCTCCTGGGGTTTGGGATTGGCTATGGTGCAGTCTTTAAGCTCTAGAAGTTGCTTTCTCTGTGTATCCACATGCATACCACCTTCCATGGTAATAAAGGTAGCTTTCACCTCTGGTGTCCTGCACTCTCTGAAGAGCAGAGCTTAAAATTTCTGGCAAATTTGCATCCATGGGAGAGGTTTTAGCTGTGGAAGTACTGGGTGATGGTGAAGGAAGAAGAACGCAGTGAAGCCCAGGATGCTTTCAGGTCGGTGAGCAATGGATCAGAGAGTCCAGGAATAGCAGCAACACAGAGAGAGATCCCATGTCACAGGTTGGAGGTGCTTGTTAGTGTGGCTTGGAAATGTTTGGGAGAATCACAGTCATAGAATGGTGTGGGTCAGAAGGGCCCTTAAAGGTCAGCACTTAAAGTTACAACTGCGTGTACAGGGGCACTTTCCATTAGATTAGGGTGCCTAAAGCCCTGTCCAAACTGGTTTGAACAGTTTCAGGGATGGGGCATCTACCAGCTTCAACCTGTTCCAGTGCCTCACCAACAGTGAAAAATTCCTCCCTATTATTTAATTAAAAATCTCCTGTCTTGTGGTCAGGAGGTCAAGAGAGGTAACGCTTTACACTGATCTTGTGAGACCCCACATCAAATACTGCACCTGTTTCTGGTGTCCCCATCATAAGAAGGATGCAGAGCTGTTGGAGCAAGTCCAGAGCAGGGCCACAAAGATGATTCAAGGGCTGGAAGACCTCCCTCTGATAGGCTGAGGGAGCTGGGTTTATTCAGCCTGGAGAAGAGGAGACTCTGAGGTCACCTTATAGCTGCCTTCCAATACCTGAAGGGATCCTACAGGAACGATGGAGAAGGACTTTGTGTAAAGTTGTCTAGCAATAGGATAAGGGGGATGGTTTTAGGCTGAGGAAGAGTAGGTTTAGACTGTATCATAGGAAGAAATTCTTCACTATGAGGGTGGTGAGACTATGGAATGGGTTTCTCAGGGAGGCTGTGGATGCCTTCTCCCTGGGGATGTTTCAAGCCAGCTTCGATGAGGGTTTGAGCAGCCAAGTCTAGTTGTGAAGTGTGCCTACCCATGGCTTAGATCAGATGATCTCTAGGATCCCTTCAAACTGTTACCCCTTCTTCTATCACTACACTACTTAAGAGTCCTTCCCCACCTTTTCTATAGGTCCCTGTTAAGTACTGGAAGGCTGCTGTAAGGTCTTCCTAGAGCCTTCTCCAGGCTAAACTAACACAACTCTTTCAACCTGTCCTCACAGAAGAGGCGTTCCAGCTCCTCTTCATCTTCATGGCTCTCCTCTGGACCAGCTTGAGCAGGTCCTTGTCTTTCCTGTCTAATGGGTCTCCACTACATACAAGCTGGGAGTGGTCATTCACTGATTTCCACAATATTGAGAAAAAAGGAGGCATTTGTCAAGCAAGCCAAGCTTCTGTGAAGGGCTGAGCACTTTGGTTGAATGAGCCATCCCTTGTGGTGGAAAACATAGGCCATTCAGGAGTGTGCCCAGCTTTGCACAAGCTGCAGCTATAATACCAGGGCAACTTTAAAAGTTATGAGCAGGCTAATGCTGCTGGGGCTGTATACTGCTGTGCTGCTACCCTGAAACACAGAGAGCAGAAGTTCATATATTCCATTAGAGCAGAAGAGCAAATGACCTGAACCCAGAGATCCCAGGAGGAAGTTTGCTATCCATACAGCTTTTCTTGATTCTCTTAAAAAAACCCAGAAGAATCATCCCACTGTAAAATATCAGGAATCAGGATTTTGCCCATCCAGCTTTCTGTGTCAGGGTATTCAGGAGGAGGCAATTGCCTGTAGGCATCTCTTCATGTCTAGATGTTTACACCTCTACAAATCATGGAAAACTTCTGAGCCAGCCAACAGATCCTAAATGAGCTTAGTTTGATTTGCCTGGTCAAAATCATGCATCTGAATGGAGGAAGAGGAATAGGTACTCTGCAGTTCATCTTTTGCAAAGGCAAGAAAAAATTGTAAAAATGCAGTGTGCAGCTTGGCTGGTGTTCTGGTGGCACCATGCTTTAATTAACATCACTGAGAAGTTCAGAGCCCAATTTTAACTCTTTTTTGTTTGTAACTGGGAGCTCTGAGAAGTCAACAGATTTTGTGGCTTGAACAGATTTTTTTTTTTTTTCAAAATCTGGACTGAATATGAAATACACCTTTATAATTGCTGCTTTTCTTTCTTTTACTTGATATCTGTCAGAACCATCATCTGATGGACATTAGATGGGTTAGAGTTATTCATGATGGATTATTTCAGCTCAGACAGAAATCTTCTCCTGGATTTGGTGGTTAGCACTGTGAAAATCTTGTAACCTTTTTCTGCTTTCTCTATAGGTTCAGTTACATGGTGAACTGGCAATTCACATGGAAAACGCACTTCTAGGATTATTTTCTTTCCAGTCTTTGAGCGAAGTCTGCACTCTTTGTGATGCAGAAGTGCTGGGCATGGCACCACTCTCTGCATGTGCAAGTACACCCCTTGCAAGACTAGATGAAACTTTCTGTGTGAATCATATGCTTATAGAACCATGGAGCATTGTGGTTGGAAGGAACCTTTAAAGGCCATCCACTCCCACTGTGCTGCAGTAAGCAAGGTCACCTTCTACTAGATCAGGTTTCTGAGAGCCCCACCCAACCTGACCTGGAATATTTCCAGGAACGGTTTCTATACCTCCTCTCTGATCCATGTTGGTGATGCTTACAAAGCTGCAATGTGGAGGCACATACCTAGATGCCTCAGAAGATACTCCTGAAAATTAAAAAAAAAAAAAAAAAGAAAAATAGGAAAAAAAAGAGCATTTTCCACTGGCTGATAGAGTTGCAGAATAATTCATCTGGAAAGGAACATCTGAGGTCTCCAGTCAAACTTCCTATTCAGGGCAGGGCTGCCTTCATGGTTCTTGAGGGTCTCAGGTTCTTGCCCAGCCAAATCTGGGATATGTTCAAAGGTGGAGCTGACTGCACCTTGATGGCATTTGCTCTTTAGTCAGCACTCCCTGGGGGTACACCTGTGGGCAGGGGTGCAGATGCACTCTCATCTGCAGCGGCATTCAACATTGGACACTTCCATTCTGCACTGGTGCCATCCTCTCTAAACAAGCCACTTTCATGGCTACATCTGCAGGTGAAGATCCAAAACCCACCATGCGTCTGGCCAAAAGTGGAACAGCTGGGCTGTGTCCAACACTGGGAGCAGAAACTACTCTCCTCAAAGTGCTGGATGCGCTCCTGCTTACCCAAATGGTGTGCATGGATCCAGGTAGGCAGTAGGGTGACCCCAAGCTCCAGAGATCCCCACTTTGACCCTCTGGTCTTCTCTAAGGTTAACTAAGCGCCTTCAGTCTCCCAGCTTCCTTTCTCCATCTGTACAGTGCCCATCTCGCAGGCCACTGAGTATAAAATTCAGAAAATAAGGACAATGCAGACAATCCTTCTCCTTTGTAGGTAAAATTCTGGGGAAAATATATATGTGGGTGAGGAAAAGAGGATTTCTGGTTTTCATCCTCCTTTCTGTGGTCAGTACTGAGGAAATATGTTGCAGAATTGTGTCTGAAGAATTGTATTGTGTGTAAAAACTTGGTCAGATGTCTCTTAATTTCTTTAGGAAATAGATTTAGAGATTAAACAGAAAGTTGAAAAGCTGAGATTTTTTGGATGAAAAATACAACCCTCAATTATTCCCTAATGTCCTATACACACATATGCACATTATAAGAATAGCTTTAACATTATTTGGTTTTAATACAGAGGGAGGCATTTTCCCAAGTTGACCCACTGCAGCATTGCAAAAAATGATCCAGCCCCCATATTCTCTATGAAATCCTTTTAAAAATAATGATCAGGGGGGAAATCTGGCTGCTGACACTAACTGTACCCTTTATCTGTCTGCCCTCATCAATAGATTTGTTTTCCCCATGTGTCTGATAGATCTTGACTTTTTCAGCCCAACAGTGACTTTTTGCAATGCTGGCTGATACAGAGCCATGGAGGCTTTTGGCCATTTCTGAACAGCAGTCAATTTGGTGAAGTAAATCAGATCTGGAGTCACTGAGAGGGAGTTAATGTAGAATGTCTTTGTGTTTTACAGTCATTTTAATAGGCATAATTACTCTATTATACTGATCTGCCTGTATTTAACTCTTATTTGTACCTGATTGGAATAAATGTTTTCCTTTAGGAGGGATGAATTTCGCAGAGTGAAAGAGCTATTATAAACCACCCAAATGCCTCTGCAATAACAACATGACATCTCACAGCCTGAAACCTGTACTGTTTCTGCTATGGTAGTGCCTGACAGTCCTGTTTCATTCTTTTCTCCACCTCCTTAAGCTTTCAAAATGCATAGTGAAATGGTGACGTTTGGCACACAGCTGGTTAGACCTTGGGTAGTCCTGCACAATTAAAATTGTCACCTTGTTTCAGAAGAAACAGTTCCTGACTTCAGCCCAAGCCAGCTTCTTCTCTGTGTTCTTGTGTTACATGGTGGAGAATATCCTCACCTTGATACCCAAATGGGGCTTTGATAAATTAAGACTCTAATATGAAACTGCAGGTTGTACTGTTCTGGTATAGACATGAGTTGTTTGCACCCTCATGTGCGGGTTAATTGTGCTAAAAACTAACAAAAGTGTTTTTCCACCTTTTTTCTAGGTCCTCTTTTGCCCATGGATGACAGTAGCTATACCTCTTTATTGTAGAAGCAGGGACAGGTGTGGGAGGCCATCAGCCACAGGGCCATGCTGGAAGGTGTTGGGAAGGTGAATGGTTGGGTTGGGCACCTTCATTGCTTGTTTCTCTGCCATGCAACTGGCATCACCTCAAACCTGCTTCCTGTACAGGTGCAGAGCCCAAGGGATGGGGGTTCATTATTCCTGTGTTGGTGGCTGTTGGGCTGTGAAAAGTACATGGAGGGTAGCACCTAATTGGTCTGACTGGGGTGGTCTTATCCTCACCCAATATCCATAAGACCAGCAACAGGGAGGATCATGCAGCATCTTTAAATCTTCCATATTGTCTTTGTGGAAGGCAATGGGATGAAAAAACTTTAACATTTTTCACAAAGTGAGTGGTAGAAATTTGTCGCTGGGGGTGAGGGCTGGAAAGTGAGAGAGCAAAGATGCTGAAATTATTCCTTGCTCTAGGGTTTTTCATAGATTGTTTTTGGTGGATCTCTTTTTGTTTTGTTTCCTTTCATCTTCTTGGCTCTATCTTTCAACTGCATCTCCTGCAAATTTGTCACAGATCAGGAAAACTTAAACCACGATTTGTAGAAGATGAATGGACTTTTAAAATAAGATTTTTGGTCCCTGATGTCAGTGGGGTGCCAATCGCTGTGTGCTGGTGCTGTCTGGTTCCTCTGGTGCTATCATTAGGAGGTGTGGGCATCATTCATTGCAGGGAGGCTAAGTCTTGCTGCCTGTTAATGGAATTGAGCTGCCTGACCTTAACGTGTGACTGATATTTAATGTGAGGTTTCTGTGGACACCAGCAGGCTGTAATGGAAACAATACAAAATAATGCAAAGGCTTAGCCTCGAGAGGACAGCAAAATAAATTAAATTTAGTAATTAGTAAAAATCCTTTGGGCCTAAAGGTCACATGTAGAACTTAAAAAAACCCGTATTCCCACTTCAAAATTGCACAGATTCCTGGTAGACTCCCATGTGCCATAGGGAGGAGTGTGGTACAGTCTATTTACCCTGGACTGCTGGGAAATGTTGGGATGTTTCTAACTCCACTCAGATGGGTGCATCTCCAGCCCCACAGCCATCCCCATCACCGTTCTTGTCTCTTTTGCTCCACTGAGATGCACAGCCCTGTAGTCCATGGCGTCTCTCTTGGTGCACCCACCAGTCACACCACAGGTACCTCCTTGCAGGTGTGTTACCTGCAGCAGCTGGGCTCCCTACAGAACCCATCTGGCCTTGGTGGTTGTCACCTGCTATAAATCTGTGAGTGCCCAGAATGGATGTCTTCACGCCCCATCCCTGGTGCTCAGTTGCAGTCCTTGCTTTACTGGAAGTGTAGGCAGCAGGGTGATTTGGTGTGATATACCTGGACAATGGGGAGCTTGCTTGGATCTGGAATGCTCCCTTGGTGAGGCTGTTCACTGTCAAGAACATCTTTTCAGCTAAGTCACAAGCTGGGGTGGACAGGAGCTCTTTCCTGTGGGATTTTGAAGACTGTGGGAAGAATCACAAACTTCTGCCTGTGGCTCAGGGCTTTGAATTCTGGGACCCAGTACTGGTAAATTCTTGCTCTGAGAATGCCAAAGATACACAATGGTAAGAGCAGATGTCTGGGCTGGAATCACCAACCAGAAGCTATTTCCCTTTCCCCTCTCTTCATGAGTTCCACATGCCCCATGGTGCAGCAGGGTGGGCAGGTGAGGTACAGAGAGGGTTTTCCCAGCATGGGGCTCTTGCAAGAAAACGTAAAACTGGAGAATGAGCCCATCATCCCAGCTGTTTGCCAGGAAAAAGAAAGCTCTCTCTGGTGCAGATGAAGATGTCTCCAGAGCTGGGAGGAAGCTCTGGACCAATGTGGTGCCAGCTAAAATACTGAATCACAGTTTACTAAAGGCCTCCTGAATGTCTGAGGCCAGGACGCTGTAAAAGGTGCTCTGTTATCCTTTGGGAAAGAAAGATTTCCACTTCCTAAGATGCAGGATAATCACAGACAAAGCTGAATTATGTTAATGGACTTTAAGTCTATTGCCCACCTTCCAGGATGTGTCCTCCCACTGTTGCCCTCCAGGATGTGTCCTCCTACTCAGTGTGCCCAGGCAGCTAAGAAGGTCAACAGCATCCTGGCTTGTATGAGGAATAGTGTGGCCAGCAGGAGTAGGGAAGTGATTGTGTCCCTGTACTCAGCATTGCTGAGGCTGCACCTCAAACACTGTGCTCAGTTTTGGATCCCTCACTACAAGAAGGATTTTGAGGTGCTGAAACATTTCCAAAGAAGGGCAACAAAGCTGGAGAAGGAGACTAAAGCACAAGTCCTACAAAGAGTGTCTGAAGGAAATGGGGTGGTTCAGCCTGGAGAAAAGGAGGCTGACAGGAGACCGTATCGCTCTCTGCAACTACCTGAAAGGAAGCTGTAGCGAGGTGGAAGTCAGTATCTTCTGACTTCTCCCAAGTGAAGACAGGACAACAGGAAATGGCCTGGGTTTAAATTGGACATGTGGGAAAACTTCTTCACCAAAAGGTTTGTCAAGCCTTGGAACAGGCTGCCCAGAGAAGTGGTGCAGTTACTACCTCTGGAAGTATTTAAATGACATGTGGACATAGTGCGAGGTAGAGGTGACCTGTCAGTGGTGGGTTAATGGTTGGACTCCAGGATCCTAAAGGTCTTTTATGTGATTCCTGGTCCCGTGTGTCCTTGGTTTGCAGGGAAGAATACCATCTGCTGCTGGGAAAAATGGTGCGTTTAAGGCAAAATAAAAGAGTAGATTTGCAGCCTATCTAGATAGGCTGCTACTGGTAGAAACTTTGTCCTTTTCCTCTTTGATTCATCTTACTAGCAATGGTAACACACTAATTGGCATGAGAGTCCTGGGTGGGTGCTCTCTAAACTTGGGGTGACGTAGGAGACCTTGGCAGATCATAGGGGAACAGGTGAGTTCTTCAGTCCCTAAAGCATTACCAAGAGGCAAAGGGGAAAGCAATGGCATAGCAGCAACCTGCAGTTGTACAAGCAACTTCTCATGGAAGAAACGCAGAGGAGGTCCATCTCCCGTCACTTTTGCTGCCCAGGCCAGCTTTGTCCTCTGCCCAGTCCCCATCTCCTCTTCTGTAAAAGATGGTGCATTAACCAGCCAGATTCTCCTCCTCCAGTGCCATTTCAGTATAGAAACAGCAATTTTGGGTGTGCTGTGATTCACCACAGCACAAAAAGCCTGCTTGAAGGCTCTGCAGAGAAACTGAAATCAAACAAATTTCAGATGGTCTCACAAATGAAGCTGAAAGGTCACAACACTATCAGGGAGGAGGTTGTGTGCCCTGCTGCAAGCCTCTGCGAAATATCAGCCAAAGA
This sequence comes from Indicator indicator, assembly GCF_027791375.1. Lineage (NCBI taxonomy): Eukaryota > Metazoa > Chordata > Aves > Piciformes > Indicatoridae > Indicator > Indicator indicator. Next base: position 12,097,415 of record NC_072053.1, on the reverse strand, counting down.
TTAGTCTATGCTCTCCAAAAGGCCAAGAGATATAAAGGCTCTGAGTTCCTTCTGCTACACGTTCAAACTCATGGTATCTAAAAATGGCACAAGTTACCTATGTGAAAGAGAGACACAACTTCAGGAATAGCAAATTCAAAAGAAAATGTCAGGTTGGTGAGGTGTGTGAACCTGAATTTGGAAAATCCTTAGATTTTTTTTTTTTTAAAGCCAAGAGGACTTGTAGATGATGTGGCTAGTGTTAATTAATTTGGCGTTATGCTAAGCATCGTCATTGCAGTTTAATCAGCAGCTGTGACACAGAGTGTTGTTCACCTGGCAGCTTCCCATCCCAGGTTTTTTTTGTTTGGTTGGTTTGGGTTTTTGTTTTCATTTGTTTTGGTTTTGGGCTTCATCTGACATACAAGTTGTCAGTGCAGGAGTTGTACAGGACAGTAATTTCATCTGGGAAAAGCAGAGTCAGAGCATCAGTTTAATTGAGGGCTTAGACTCATGTGGAAAGAGCTCAGCAAGGCTGCAGACTTTTTCCCAAGGCCATAAATACTTCTCCTAATAGTATTGGGTGGATTAATTGGCAAATTCTTGGCTCTTGTGCTGATATGGATGGCTGGTCTAACTGGATTCACTAACTGTCCCCTAGTCCACTTTCTGGTGTGGCACTGGGTATCCCACGACCTTCAGGGGTCCAGGATTGGGAGTTTGAGGAGTAGCTGAACCTCACACCCATGATAATCCCTTCAGGAGACACTGTGTAAACATGAAATAAGCCTCTGGCATGAGAGAAGACCCACCTCATATGTGGTGGGTAGTGACTGGTTCTGAAAACATGTGGGTGGGTGCATTAGTTAAGTTGAAAAGTGCCCAGTGTGTCAAAAGCTGCTGGCAACGTGTTTTACCTGACGCAACACCTCTCCTCCTTGCAAGTAACAGCTCACAGACTTCAGTCATTACCACTATTTGTATTTATGGGGCAGTTAAACAGGCCTATAAACATCAATTTACAGGTTCTTCTGCACCCTGTAACCAAAAACCTCTTCTTTATTTTGTTGTCTTTGTTAAGAGCAGCACCTGCAACCTCAGGAGCTGAATTCCCTCAGTAAGGCTGGCTTTGGAAAGTAAGATAATGGTGGCAGCCTGGTTCTGCTAATCAGCTTCTCCAAGGGGGTTTGGTAGTTGGACAGGGTTGAGGCTGTGTAGCCTCCCTGTACCTGCTGTGCTTGTTGGTTATGCTGAATGGCAGCGAGTGGGTTTCCGAGGTAGATGCAATAAAAACAACATCCATGTGAGAGAGAAAAAATGTTTCTGTCTGAGTGCACTTGGCAAAACCACTGTCAGGAATGGTAAATATCATAAAGGGAGGTCAGCTCAGGTCCCAGATGGGCGGTTTGCTCCTGCGCATGACAGGAGGAGGCAGTTCTTTGAAAGAGAATAGGAGAGACAAACTTGCCTGCTATTGCCTTGGTAACCCCTGTTTCAGGTGACTTGAGTCTGCTGGTTTGGTTTCTTCACTGCTGAGAAGCATTTTCTTCTCCCAGAAGCTCCCCCAGGTCTCTAATGGTCTCCAATGCTCTTCATCCCACAAGATGACCATCTTATACAACCAAGGGGCTGATGTGTTGCCAGGACTCTGGATACAGACCAGTTTCTTACACTGCTCTGTCTGAAATAATTTGATGAGGAGCAGACTTCTAGAGCTTGTGTTCTGGTGAAATGAGGGAGCAGATTGCTGTTGAAGTCCCTCCTCTTCTGTATTCTCCTCACTCTGCTTGAATCCCTTGTTCCTCCCACAGAAGCTGGAGAAGAAATGCAACCAGGGGTTGCAGACTTGCATATGCACCTCCCTCATCACCAAGCTTGGTTCATTCTGGATTTGTAGTTTCTGTGTCTTTAAAATTCACATGGATTAATCCTTTGACTCTGCAAAAGCTACTCTGTTTGAGGTGGCTGGGTTTCTTTTTTAGACTAGTTTAATTACTGGCACACTGTTGCCTTTGAATCTGAAAGAGAACAAAAAGCTGTTCATTGACAGAAAGCACAGGGAGTGCAGACCCACTGCTGCTGTCTTTCCTGCAGACAGATTGAAGCCAGCATGCATAGATTTGAGGCATACACACCTGGCACTGGCCTGATGTTAAGCAAATGTTTCCCATCAGTGAACCATGCATGATGTTTTCTCCAGAGACCCAGCTGTGGGAGCTGGGTTACATCCTGTGTGAACAAGAGCTGAGAAGACTTTGCTGTGGATGGAGGCAGCTTTTGCAGAATCATAGAATGTTTTGGGTTGGAGGAAAACTTTAAAGGTCACCCATTCCATACTCCCTGCAGTAAACAGGGACATCTTTATTTAGATCATGTTGTTTGGTGCCCCACCCAACCTGACTTGGAATGTTTCCAGGGGTGGGACATCCATCTTCTCTCCGAGCAACCTGTGCCAGCGTTTCACCACTCTCATAATAATAACAAAAAAATGTTTTCTTTCTGTCTAGTCTAAGTCTTTGGAAGCAAAACCACTTTGGAAGCAGTGTTGCAAATTGTCCACCTAGAACTTCCTGCAATGTCCTTATTGCAGCAGGAGGAAACTTCTTTGGGTGAAATCGATATGCCATGTCAGAATAGTTTCACATGCTGACTTCTTGCTGTGACATCTCCTATATACTTGACGTGGTTGGTGCTGCTCAATCACAGATGGACCAAAGTATACCTGTATATTTGGGAGCTTTTCTTTTGATTCACCACTCCCTCATTCAGTGAGTTACCTGGGTTTCATGCAAATCCATACCATATGTGGGCCACCCTGTTTCTCCTAGGGACTACATGTACAAACTGCTGATGGCAGGCTGGGACCTTCTGGGACAATGGGTGGGCTCTGCAGCACAAACTGTCTGCCTTCCTTCCAACCAGCAAATTCCCCATATGTCTCTTCTAAATAATTCTTCACTGAGTCTGATGGGCTCTGGGGAGGCTGAGATATGGAATGAATATGTGGGGAGGGTCTGTGTATGCCAGTGGGCTGCAAGTCTGATACTGAGGTGTAGAACTTGGTGAGAGGCTATTTTGGGGGAAAAATTCCAGCCCTATAGGGCTGCCTTCAATCCTCCCTCCTCACAAATTGGAACATGGCTCAGAGTGGATGATGGGTGGTGGATCTGTACCTCATGAAATGGATATTTTCCTAAGGTAACATCTGCAGAATACTTCTTGGGTCATGTTGTATGATCCTGACTCAACATCAGCACAATTCTCTATACCTGTACAATATTCCCATACTTGCAGCATCTTGTGTCCTCCTGCAAGAAATCCCAGTCCTGCAGATAGCAAAGTATTTGAATAATAGCACCAGATGGACAGTAGCCCAGCATCCCACTGGGGACCCTCAGATATCTGAAACTGGCTGTATGAGTAAAATCACCGCTATTTCTCTTTGCTCAGCTGAGGTGAACATTTGAAGGGCAGCCAAGCCCTCAGGCTGGGATCTTGAGGCACCTCCTTGGCTTTTGGATACCAGAAAGTAGCTGGCCTCCATAAAGCAAAATCTGAGTCTGGGGTAAATCATAAAAAGCTAAAATCCTGGTGGATAGCTGACATAAAACCAGTGCCCACCCAGGAGCTGGTTAGACAGTGCTGGGCTGCAATAGGTGCTTGAACTGCAGAGAATTGGTATGTCATGGGGACACAATTAAAACAGCAATCCATTCTCAAAACATTGCTGACCTTGATTAAAGGCCTTGGGGAATTTTGCCACATTTTAACTCTTCCTGGCTTGGCTTAATGTGCCAAAGATCGAATAATCCGACGTTGCAAATCATCCCTGGAAATATTAGGCTGAGATGCTGGCACCGTGCTGGGAGAAATACATTGATCCTGCTCAAGAGAGGATATTAAAAAGTCAAGATATTTGAGAAATGACATTGTGGGTTGCGTGTACCTGAAGAAAAGCCTTCCAGTATTCAGTGTAAGCTGCTTTCCAAAAATCATTGAAAGGTGGGAAAAAAATATTGCTCGTATTTTTCTGATTGTACAGGTTTAAGCCAAAAAAAAAAAAAAAAAAAAAAAAAAAAAAAAAAAAGGAAGGAAAAAAAGCTTATGAGATTTAAACTATTTATTACCAAATAAAACTGTATCTGGGCCATATGCTTCTGTGCCGAGCTTTGGCCTCATGAGAGCACAAACACTGAGAGTTACGATCCTCTCAAAAACAAGGTTGATGAAAGAAACATTGACTTAAACTTAACTCTTTCAGGGATCTTCATCTTAAGTCTCTCAGGGGTGCCAGATGCTTGTTGGGATGTTTCAGAACCTGATCACAGAGAAATGAGGTGCTGCCTGTGAGGTGGAGCTGTACCGGCAGCATCTACCTGTCTGCTGCTGGGCCACCTGCAGCCCTGCAGGATATTCTTAATGGAATAAGCAGGAACATGATTTCCTATTCCCATTGTTATGGAAAAGTGAGTCCGTTGCAATCAGCCTCCTTTGACTTCAGTGAGATGAGGCAATATCCACAAGTGGGAAGATCTTAATGCTGGAAAGGACAGCTGTTTTCACCTTCTCCAACTCACATCCCAAAATTAAGTTCTGCCTGAGCAAGAGGACATCCTTTAGGAAACAATCCAGCCTCAGCTCTACCAGCCCTGGTGCTGAGGAAGGGATTTTGGCTGTGGATATAGGGTGCTCAGTGTTTCAACCTGCATTTGCTGCAGGTCAGTCCCAGCCAATGGGTTTTGCCAAGTTGGTTGTCAGGCTGATAAATCTCATGCTGCCCAGCCAGTGAGAGGCACCATTTTAGGCTGTGCTCGATCAGTGTCATCTTTGATATTTCTGATGTGGAGACACAGCCCTGTGCAATCCCTCCCACCAGGGTACATGCATGGCACCTTTGGGTTCCTCTCCACACTTCCTCCTGGCTTTAGCATCCATATAAGGGGCTTATGGGTACCACAGAACCCCACATCCTACTTTTTATATAGCAGATACTTGTGCCTCAAGATGCTGCTGAGGTTCTGGGACCTTGTGTTTTGCCATTTCTACCAAAAATCTCATTTTTTGGGGGGTAACCTGCTGCCTGCAACTAGGACCTGTAAAGATTTTCTGAGATGGATGACTTTTTATTTAGCTCTGTGAAATACATATTTCTTGCTGTTTGAGCAGGGTTTTCCTTTATATGTTATTACAGGAGGGAACAGTGGCACTAACTCTTGCTAGGACCTCATGCAGAAATGTAAAGTAAGAGCTATTTTTACATTGAGGAAACTGATGTTTTACTTGTAATTTAAACACAGATCTCCCTCTCCTGGAGTGACACTTGCCTATAAACTTTGGAATATTAAGTTTAATAGGGAACAGGCTTTCAGGACCTTTGATTTTTAGCTACAGGTTTCTTATTTATGGAACCTGAAAAGGGAATTGCCAGAATGTGGCACGGTAGGACTTGTGGTAGGTGGAGTTTTCCCAGACCTGTGCCAGCTCACCATGGGCACCCACTGCATCTCATATGGCTTCTTTTCAGCCTTGGTCCTTGAGATGGACCATGTCTCAGCTGCTGTTGCAGAGCTGGGGGTTCAAGCAGGTCCCTGCATGGCACCTTCAACCAATGCACAGTGATGACTGAACTGCCAAAGTCCTTTAAACTATTTAAATGAAGAGTTCTAGTGGGGTCTGGGAAATTGCAGAAGCTCCATGGGTGCAAGCCCCCATGGTGAGGGCTGCTCTTAGACTGTGAGGGTTTAGCTTGTGAACTTAAGCTAGGACCTCATAGCACTGTACAGGGGATTTGCTAACCTTACTGCATTCACTGCATCCTATGGACCCAGCTACTGCTTTTCTGCTCTCTCTTAAGAGATAATAATTTTTTTTTTTTGTACACAAGCAATTGTAAAACTCCTGTCTTCTGTATATTGTCAATTGGAAGAAGTGTCAGCTGCTGAATGGCTCCTACCTTCTGCCTTGTGGGATGAGGAGGGGTGTTTTTTGGTGGTATCTTCAAAAGACTGAGGTGCACTGAGGAGTATATTGGCTTGCCTGCGCATCAGGTGCAGGATATGGTGCAGCTTTGCCCCCATGGCCCCATGGAGGATCTCATGCAGTCTGGTAAAACCTAATACCATATGTGAGAATAGAATCTAGAAGGTGGCACGCAACATGGGATTGAGTGATTCCTTTGCAAGTGGCTGTCCCATGTCCTGACTTACATCCTTGTCTCTCAGCACTACAAACTCTGTTAGCCCCTGGCATTATTTGTGGCTCTAATGACATTCTCAGCACCTGCTACCTCCCTTTCTTTAACAGCCAGCCTAGCTCCTTGCTGCTGTCCAAGGCTGTGGTCTCTCTTGTAAGGTCAGACAACTGTTTTGGATGGCACATTTCTAGGGAAAACAAAACTCAGAGTTGTGCTCTGCTGTCAATGAATTCTGCCTTTGGGGATAATTTGCCAGAGCCAACACAATAGAAAGGCTGCAGTGCAAAGTAACCCCCATCCAACCTAACGTGCTATTCCCAGAAAAGACAAAACACACTGTTTCCCAAACTTGCCCCCACAAATCACTGCTCTGATGTTGCGTGGATGTCTCTCCCACCTCTGAACTTAAGCTGCAGATAAATAGATGAAGCAGGAAGACCCAGATGGTGATTACATCCTCATTTGAAACACAGGAAGGGGGAAATCAATGCATGTGAAATAGAGAGGGGTGGGATCAATGCAGAATAATCCCTCACAAAATAGTATCCTCTATTTTTGTAGGACAGGTTTCAAATCCCTAGCAGGAGGGTTTAAAGCACATGAGAAACCATGTTCCAAAAAGGATCTTTCCTTTCTTTGATGATAAAAAGGGAGCAGAATGGTAATTTTCACTGTAAATTCTTATGGATAGGGGAGACAAGGTGTGTGGAGAGGGCTGGCACGGGTGCCACTGGTACTCACTGAAAGTCTGCTTAGAAGGGAGGAGGTACTGGGGCAGCCACAGGATTGGGGTGCTGCTGCTGATTCCTCACAGCCTTATGAGGCAGAGCAGTCCCATCTCCCAGGCTGTGCCAGGACTGTGGATGAGCCCTGGTTCCCAATTCCACACAGCGTACAGGTGTTCTGAAAGACTGCTCCTGCCTTAGCCACTGTGACATAGCATGGATTGGAGCTGGGTAGATGCAGGTTTGAGATCAGGCTTTTTGCCTAAACAGAGCAACAAGAGATAACTGAGAGCATGGAGGAGAGCTCAGGCTGACTCTTCTCTGGAGGATTAAAGTTGCATTTGGGTTTCTGAGACTTGTCAGGTCTGGCAACATTTGGGTGGAGGATTTTGGTTTGGGCTGCCATAGAATTAACAGGCTTCATGAGCTATGCTTTGCAGGTTTCACAATCCTAACAGGTCTTTGCAATATCTGTTTTTACCCCATGGTTTTGGCTTTTTGCCTGTTTCTGAATGTCCTACATATCATTACTGGTAGGAGGGAACTGCTGCAGGCCACCCTTGGCTGGTCATTAGGAGCAGTTAAGAGTGCTTTAAGGCAGGTGTCCAGTGTTCCAAAAGTCTGGGGAGGGCTTTGGACACTGTGAAAGCAAGGAAAGAAGCACTGAATTTCCATTTCCAAACAACTGGCTGCAGCATATCATTGCCTGTCCAAGCTGAAGGTTCCAGCACGCACGAGTCATCATGTTTTTACATTCCCAAGGACAGGGAATGTACTGCCAAGTGAGACCATTGTCACATCAGGATTTTTTAGTTTTTGTTTTTTCAGTTGAGGATTAATTCCTTCTCCTGTTTAATTTTCTTGTTTTGCAGGTTGGAGAGTAATTCCTGTGGATGTAACACCCTGCTAGTTATGTATAACTGCAAAAAGATGAGGTCTCTTGCTGCCCCCCTCTAATCCCCTTTTCAACTTTTCCTGTGAAATGATTTAACAGATCAAACACTGGAGAAGGGCCACTGAGCACGGGTGCCTGGCAATGAACTGGGAAAAGCTCCAATGATCTTCGCCTCCCCCACTGTACAGCACAAAGATTTGAGTTTGGGTTATGCAGAGAACAGACTGTGATGAAGGCGGAGGAAAGGGGATGTGCAAGAAAACTGGGGTGCACGGCAAATAGGCAAAGCCCCAAGAGTTTCCTTGAAGTTCATAGAATCATAGAACTGTTTTAGTTGGAAAGAGCTTTTAACATCATCAAGTCCAACTGTTAACCCAGCAAGTCCACCACTAAACCATATCCCTAAGCATCACTTCTGTAAGCAGATCTTTTAAATACCTGCAGGGGTGGTGACTCTGGACAGCCCATTACAGGACTTGACAAACCTTTTGGTGAAGAAGTTTTTCCAGCCTTCCTTGGTGCAAATGGAAGCCATTTCCTCTCATCCTGTCATTTGCTCCTTGGGAGAATAAACTGACCCCCCACCTCACTACAGCCTCCTTTCAGGTAGTTGTAGAGAGCAAGAAGGTCTCCCCTCAACCTCCTTTTCTGCAGGCTTAAGGTACTGGCCAAACCCTCTCTGCCCGTGCCAACATCAGGGTTTTTCTTGGGCATCATCAAAGCCCTGCAAACAGTAAAGCAGCTTAAAAATATTGGTGACACCTAAGATATGACCTTTGATTTTAGTCTACACTTTGAAGGCAAGCGATCCCTGTTTGCTGTTCATTTTCCAGCCTTTCCAGCACCTTCAGACCAAGCAGAAATGAGTCATGCTATAAAAAATTTGCAGGGGGTTATTGCAACGTCTCCAAAGCCACGTTTCCTCCAGTACCCTTTTCTAGGAGATACACAGAGTTGGTCCAAAACCATGAGAAATGGGGCAGTCTGGGGAGGAAGAGCTAGGCTGGCTGGGAAAGATCATGCCAGGATTCTGGGGCCACCCATACCTCCAGGGAGGGGAGGACTGAAATTGGGACCATTCAATCTAAGAAAACTTTTTCTTTCAGTGTGGTTTGGGTTTTTTTTTGGTGTGATAATCCAAAAAATCATAAATACTTCCTTGAATGCCCTACATGAGAATAAAGCTATTATTAAAGTGTAAAGTATAAACACAAAAAGATGAATTAAAGTGTAACAAGCACTGCTGAAGTGTTTCTCCTTCCTCCTTGGAAAATATTGCTGAATTCAACACATTCCTGTGAAACACCATCCTCAACAAAACTTTTTTCTTTTCTTCTCTTTTCCCCCCTGAAACTAGTGGTAAAGGGTTGCAGGAAAAAAGCCTTCTTCCTATATAAACACCTGTCTTTGTCCTATAATGGGTCCAGCCTGCTTGGCTATATCCCATTGGTAGCTCTTGCTGCTCCCCATTCCTACTGCTCAGCATCACTTCAGCTCTGATGTAAATATGCTGACTAACACTGGCTACTGTCAGTTGTATGTAGTTCCACCTCAGCATCATTTTCTTTGGGGATGCATCAGGGTTGCACATGGCTTAATCCTGTGGTATGTGGAAGAGGAAATGCTCTGCTCAGTGTAAGGGACCATGAGCCTGTGCAGCAGCCACACCATCTTATGTCACTCAGCAATTAATGAAAGGCTTCATTAGGGTGAGAGGATGCTGATTTGGGATCATACAAATAGGCAGGGGCACAGATATGAGATCTGTGTATATGTGTTTTTTATGATGACCTGAGCTATGTTTTGCTGTGCCTGCACAGGGGTCCACAGAGGCTGGGTGCAGTAAAGGCTGTTGAGTGGCAGTGATCATCAAACCACTGAAGGAGCTCATCTCAGCCCTGTTCTACGAAACTTTTTTGCAGCCCTTTTCCATCTACTGTGCAACACACTGAGCAGAAGGATGATAAATCTCCAAAACCTCATGTTTCCCCCCAGGACCCAATTGTGATCCACCAGCCACCACAGACCAGTCCTTTGCCCACCACCAGGGCTCCATCCTGACTCAGTCCTTGGTGCTGCACAGCTTAGCCAAGCAAAGGAGAATGAAAATGTTTGGTTTAATCTATTGCTAATGCGTGCTGGAGCTGCTTCATGGCCAGCCACAGGCTGATGTTGGGGTCTGCTACCCCTTGCATGGCACTAGACTTGTGGGACAGTGGGCTGCACCCTGGGCTGAATTAGAGCTGGCTGCCTGTTATTTTTGGCACAGTTCTTGCCATTTGCTAAACGAGATGAGAAAGCTGTTAGTGAAGGTGCTGAAAGTGAGATGGATTCCTTCTTGTTTGATAATTTTTCTCAAATTCTTTTCTCCTTCTCTTCTATCCTCCCCTCCATGATCTCCTCGCCCTGCAGTTTGCTCTCCTATGAAGGGAGTGAGACACCAAGATATTTCCCACTGTACAAGACTGCTACTTTTTTTTTTTTTTTTTTTTTTTTTTACTGTGGATCTGGTTTGTGGGTTTATTTATTTAAAATTTTATTTTCCAGGTGTGTTGCTGCCTCTCATTTGCAGTTAGTATGTCATTGTAACTAAGTTGGTAAGAGTATATTCACAAACAATTCGCAAAGGGTTAACAAATGACTGATGCCACCAGGCAATTAGCAGCTCGTTTGTGGTGCGAGTCCCTGTGGTGGCTCCTCTCCGTGCGCCACTCGAAGCCAGGGCTGCTCCCATGATGTTAGCCTTTACTTGCTGCAGACTGTCAGGACCGATACTAACTTCCCACCGCGCTGCTATCTCTGAGGGGAATTTTAATGCACATCCAGGGAAACAAAGCTGCAGGCGCCTGGGCTATTAAAAGCCTGCCAGGCTCTGGTGCTCTGAGAGACATCACGGATGGCTCCTATTTATGGGGTTTATCTGCCTCTCCAGGGCAGGAGAAAGGGTTGTGGGGGCTCTAATCAGGACGAAATGGCCAAGACAGAACGGCTCCATTCCTCGGTTCGGCCAGTTGTGGTGGGCAGAGCTTCCACGGTTGCAAAATCTGTCAGTGAGTGAAGCCAGGTCTCTCTAAAAGCTGCCATCTGCCTCTCTGCTATGGTGGGATCGAGATGTAGAAACAGACCAAGACTCCTCACCACTCTGCTAGCCCCCACATGCTTGCACACAGTCCGTGAATGCCTCAACAAGCCGGCCAGATTGCGTTACCCAGGGGAAAAATTCACATGCATGGCAAGCAGTTTAACAGCGTAAGACAGATTTTGTTTTCCTCTTGAAGGCGGCGGGCCTCACTGGGCTGCAGCTGTCTGCCCAAGATACCTATCCCCAGTGCCAGCTCCGGGCCTGACTCTGTATCCCTTACCAGTAGCCTGATGCATCAAAAATACTGTTGCCACAAAGAAAGGAGGTGAAAATAAATTGTTCTGCTTTCAGGAACTTTCTTTTCAGAAAGCCCATAGCATCCCCTATCCCTGCAGGGATTACCCTGGGGCTTTGCATTTCCAAGGTGGGTCAGTGTTTAATGGGTACACAGATCCCTTGAGCCTTTATGGGTGAAACATTTGTGGATGGATACATTTGCATGTGCATATGCAAACGATGTTAAAGGAGAATCCCCAGGGACAGAAACATCCAGTATCAGGCCAGCATATTTCTGCAACTCAGAGTCACATACTAGACTTCAAAAATACATGAACTCAGTAATTGGAGGGTTCATCTCAGGGTGTGAAGGAAATGGGAGAAATTCTTTTAATGAAAAAAAAAAAAGTCCAAGCTGCTTTACCTAATGTATAGAAACAATAAATATAACTGTAGAACTGAGGGAAAAAATAAAAGGGGAAAAGCTGTGGAAATGAAAAAGCAGTGAGGAGGAGGAGGAGGATGTGATAAGTTTCCCTGCGGGTTTCCGCTGTGTTTGAAGCCTGTGTGAGCAAAGCATGGAAATGGCAAGGCAGTGATCTGCTGAAGAGGTTCATCTATCCACATGCCTGCATCATCTGTTGGCTTTCTAAAAACTGATTTATACCTCCTCAGTCTGAGTCTGCAGCCTGTAACGCCATCTCCCAGCTAGGTGCTTTGAGTCCTTTGTAAACAGTTGTTAAGCAAACTTACCTGCAGGCTTTTTGGTTGAAGATCATCTTCACAGTGCAGGTAGGGAGATGAGGCCATGGTATTGCTGAGCTGCTTAGCTGTGGGGATCCAGGTCCATGGTGGGTCCTTGGCATCATGGTGAGAAACCACAACATCCATTGTGATAGCAGAGGTGAGCCAAACTGGTTGGGGGAGCTTATGATCTACATTCATATTGTGGCAGCAACAGGAGTTAATGAAGAATCACTTCCCCCACACCTTGATCCCTGGTTCTGACCCTGACTTTGGGACATGACAGAAGAGGCTTAGAAGGAGTGGATGTAGTGGCTACAGAGCATCACATAAGGCAAGGAGGTGTTGCTGGTGCTCACCCAAAGGCATAAGGTGGATGGGGCATCCATGGTCTTCCACCATCACACCATGACATAGTCTATTTTGGTCTGAGCCATGCCAGAAGACCACGTAGCTCCTCATTTCCATCCCACAGATAACCTGGCTTGGCCAAGTCTTGACTCACTTCTCCACTAGATCCCATCTTCACCTCCATGCTTTAGGGCAAACTTTTGGAATTGCAAGGAACTTTTTAGACCTGGATTATCTAGGCTCAGGTATTAGTTGATTTTGGGGCTTATCTGAGGCCAGGTGGGTGTATGGTAACAAGGATTATCCAAGCTAAAAAGCTTGGGTGGCTGTGTGGGAAGGCTGAGAAAGACAGCAGACCTTACAAATGTGTGTGCTCAACAGAAGAGCACGAAGAACTAATACAGGAAGAGAGGGGAAAAACAAGGAAGGAGAGTGAGGGAATACCCTTTCCTCTGCTGAGAAATAACTCCATTTAGATGCTGGAACTGAGACAGAGATCTCTGATTTTAATGACTTTTAACCTCATCCAGTTGATGGATGCACAGTTGATGGATGGAAGTCTGCACAAAATGAATAAGTTGTTAGCTTTGCTGAAGCAGATGTGGCTCATTGTTAATCTCAAAGTTGTTGAACTGATGTTGCTCTGAGCTATCATTGTCTGCCACAGCAACAGCATTTAACTGAGAGGAAGAACCAACAGGACAAGAAAAGAAAGACTGGCTAGTGGACAGCCTGACAGTGAACCCAGAGAAATCAGTCCTCCACAGTTCCAGATATGAGCAGTTTGATCTACTTGTGCCATGAGGAGGTCAAAGAGCCTCACACAACAAGGTGGACACTCTCCTCCTGACCATCAGGTTGAATATGGGGAGACGTGTTTCCAGGTAAGTACTGCATTGCCTCTGCAACAAGGGCACTGGGCTTCCCTCTCCCTCTTCAGCTGTAGAAGACAAGTGTTTGCAGCAATCAATCACAGAATCACAGAAAATAGGGGTTAGAAGGGGTCTCTGGAGATCACCTAGTCCAACCCCCCTGCCAGAGGAGGTTCACCTAGAGCAGACTGCAGAGGACAGTGTCCAGGCAGGTTTTGAATGACTCCAGGGATGGAGATAACGCCACCACTCTGGGTGTCCTTTTCCAGTGCCCTACCACCCTCAAAGCAAAGGTATTCTTCCTCATGTTTAGATGGAACTTCCAATGTTCAAGTTTGTGCCCATGACCTCTTGTCCTGTTGCTGGACACCATCTTCCTGACATACAGCCTTTAAGCATTTAGAAGCATTGATAAGGTTCCGCTCCGCCCCCCCTCCCCCCCCCCCAACCCCCCAGTTGATCCCTCTTTCTGAAAAATCAAAGCACCTCAATGAAGCAGGAGATTGAGGACCAAAACTTGATCTCATTGGGTTAGGAGAAGGTCTCTACCTTACTAATCCTAGAACAACATCATTACTGGGGCAGGTAGTGGGGAACATGACTCATGAGGATACAATTAGCGGCCCTGGAGCTTGATAGGTACACTTCCCAACCTCATCATTTGCTGTGTAAATGTCCTCAAACGTAGCTATTGAAAATGTCAGCCCTGCCCTTGCTCTGGGGAGTGAAAACAAAAGCCAGAGCAAGGTATCTGGAGTCAGTTTTAGTCTTGGATTTCTCTCTGCTGTGGCAGATATTACTGTCCGGGCAAAAAGTAGATTAAATCCATTTTCTTGAAGCACTTTATGGGCAATGCCTGGCATTTCCAATGCAAAAGTGATTTAGGACCAAATCATGGCTGGGGAAGGAGAAGGAAGATGTACTAGCAGAGTAATCGTTACTAGACACTGCTAGCATGAGATCATCCATTGCATTGACTGTGAGTGAGCACCTGTGAGCCAGATTGTGGTCTTGATTAAGGTGAGTTACCTGGAGTAAGGCTGCTCTGCTAGTGTCAGCAGGTTGACACTGGATTTAACTTGTGTGTGTGAGACCAACATGTGAACTTGGAAAGCAGCCTGCACAAAGGTTCTTTGTGGCTAGATATGGTGAGCAAAAGAGGGTAAACTTGAATACTCTTACATGTCATGTTCTGGTTTGCATTGTTATTTGTTTGCCTAGGCTTTCTTGGGGTTCACCAGAATCATGCTTGGCAAGTACCGGTTCTTTGTTGTGCAGGCTGGTTCAGTTATTCCAGCTGTATCATTTGATGACTGCTAATAAGCATAGATTTGCTGAAGATTTCCCTAAAGTCTTTGCTTTGCTGTCAAAATCCTCATCAGCAATTGGATTAGTTACACGGAATGAACAATTACTATACAAGTTAGTGTATTATGTTAAGACAAATTGATGCGTTTCATTTAATCACGTGGTCCCAATCACATCTTGATAGTATTTTTCCTGTAGAGGGAAATGCATCGTTGTATCAGTAGGTACCAAAAAAACCCAGTACCAAAACAAACAAACAAACAAATGAAAACCCAAACCATAAAAAAAAACCCCACCCTAAAAAATTGCTTCCTTTAATTGACTACTGCCTGAAAATAAGGCAAATTAGCTCTCTCTGCTAAAGCAAAATGGGTTAGGCTTTTACTTTAGGTCATGTTGGCTCTGTATGTTTTCTTGCCCAGATAACAGAGATGAACTCTGCATTTTCTGGAACACAGAGAGGTGTATGACCAAGTTCCTTGCCAGGACTGTCTTGGTGGGAGAGGTAAAGCTCAAGTCCAAAGCCCTGAAAAAAGATCTGCCCACTGTGTGCTCTCTAGTTCATCATGGCTCTGGCATCACAGGACCTACAGATATTTCACTAAATCAGACTATAGCCTCCCCAGATGCAAAAGGCTGACAATCCTTGGCTAAGATTGTACCAGGCATCAAGACATGAGAGAAGATGAGTGATTGGCTTTTTCTGCTTTGCTTATGTGCTACAAAATGTGGGGGAATATCACTAAGCTTCATTGCTTTGCGTCCTCCTAAGCCAGTCTTACCTGAAATACAATTTAAGTGATGCCTGGTGGCACAGGCTGTTGTGTCTGGGTGTGCAGAGGGATCAGCACTTTAACCTGGTCACACACTTTGTCTTCAGCTACTTTGAAGACCTAGAGGTTAAAAATGGATCCCTATTTGCTGTAGCTGTTTTCCATTAGGAGTACCCATGACCATTAGCATGGAACGGAATAGAATAGAGTAGAATTAGAATAGGATAGACTAGACTAGAACAGGACTCCTTTGCCATGCAGATTCAACCATCTCCCTGGGCTGCCTACTCAGTGTTTGAAAACCCTTTCAGTAGAGAAGTTTCTTCTAGTATCCAATCTAAACCTCCCCTGGTGCAACTGGAGGCCACTTCCTCTCATTCTATCACTTGTTACTAGGGAGGAGAGACCAACATCCACCTTGCGACTACCTCCTGTCAGGTAGCTGTAGAGAAGGATAAGGTCTTCTCTGAATCTCCTCTTCTGCAGGCTGAACAACTCCAATACCCTCAGCTTCTCCTCATAAGACCTGTTCTTCAGACCCTTCACTAGCTTTTTTGCCCTTCTCTGAGCCTGCTCAGGGACCTAGAAGTTGGTGGTGTTTTTTTTTTTTTTTTGTAGTGAGGGCCCTCAAACTAAACACGGTACTAAAGGTGTGGCCTTGACAGTGCTGAGTACAGGGAACAGTCACTACTCTGGCCAGGATGTTGTTTGCCTTCTTGGACACCCGGGCACTCTGTTGGCTCATGTTCAGCCTGCTGTTGATCAACATCCCCAGGTCCTTTTCTGCTGGGCAGCTTTCCAGCCCTCAGCCCTAAGCCTGCAGTGTTGCATGGGGTTGGGGTTGAGCAATTCACCATGAGCTGCTTTGCGAGTACCCAGCAAATGCAGCTGTTAGGAGGCATCTGCCCATGATTACAATGAGCTTGAGAAATGGGCCAAGGTAGCACAGGGTGCCAGTTTAACTACTCAGCCTGTTGGTGGGTACTGTGAATTTGGGCCAAGCAGACAGCAGCAAATACAACCTGCAGTCCTGGGAGAATCGGGTATGTGAATGGCTCTTAGGTCTGGGTTTGCAGCTCTGTCACTGAGGAATGACAAATCTGATCCCACCTCCTTTGGTTTTAATTAATAGGTTAGCCAAATCATGCTGTTACCTGACAACATGACAAAAGATCACCATAACAGATTCTGCTGCTGTTGACACATGCATTTGATACGTGGTGCCTGTCTCAGAGGGACACTACAGAAGATTTTGTCTTTAAGAGATGCTGTGTGTAATACTTATGCACAGTTTTGCAAACTATTTGTTTCTGTTAGGTTGTCTCCTGTTGTTTCTCTTCCTGGCATCTGGCTTTCTTTGTAGATCTCCTGTTTCCATACTAACATGAACAGAAAGTGCTCAGGGCTTCCTGAGCTGCTGTGATGAACTGGCTTTGCCCGACAGCAGAAAGGAGTTGTGAAGAAGGCATCATGGCCACATCTGGCCTGTGTTTTGGGATGACACTCAGCGTCTCTTGGTGCTGTTGTCCCTGGATTAAAAACAAAAAATAAAGAAAAAGAAAGAGGGGGGGGGGGGGGGAAAGGTGAGATTTCTACAAAGACGAGGTGTCCAAATAATATGTAAAAGGGTGCCCTATCCTGGAGTTGACCCTCAGCAAAGAGTCATTTCTAATAGCTTTGCTGATGTCTCATCATGCAACTCTGAGCTGCCTCTCTCCCTAATTTAAGAGCTGAAAGTTTTGCTGTGGTGCTTGAAAATGCTCTGGGAATGTAGGAATTAATGTGACAGACTGGGCCAAGGGCCCATCCAAGCAAACCTTGAGGGAGGTGCAAGCCATTGCCAGATGTTTTCTGAAAAGCCTCCACTATGGATATATTTCACATCTCATTTCTTCCTCATTCCCATCAGTTTCATGACTAGTCTCATAGCAGTCCATCCTGCATTTCCCACAACCAGCCTCTTCTCAACATGCAGCTCATGAAGACAGGATTAGAAAAGGTCTCAGAGAAGGTGCATGGCTCTCAGAGGTGCAAGGTGTTTCATTCGTGATCGGCAATAAGTGAGAAACGGTTTCTTAGGGCAGAGATTATTTTCTTGCCTATGAGATACTTTTGGACAAAGAAATATCTCGAGCACATGGAAAGTCAGCAAGCTTTGAAAGTTTTGGTGACCTTGTAACTCATGAGAACGTATTTTTGAAAACAGTTGTAATTTTTTTCCCCTTTTCTAAAATGTTTGTGTTTTTTATAGAATCATGGAATAGTTTGGGTTGGAAGGCGCCTTTAAAGGTCATCCAGTGCAACACCCCAGCAGTGAGCAGGGGCATCTTCCACTAGATGATGTTGCTCAGAGTCCTGTCCAACCTGACCTGGAATGTTTCCAAGCATGAGGCCTCTACCATATCTCTGGGCAACCTGTGTCAGAGTCGCTCTTAGCCTCATTGTAAAAAATTTCCCCCTTATCTCTAGCCTAAATCTCCCCTCTTTCTATTTAAAACCATTACCCCTTGTCCTATTGCTACAAGCCCTGTTAGAAAGTTTGTTCTTTTTCTCTTTAAGACAGGGAAATAAAACCAAGCTGGAGCAGTTTTCATCAATATACACTGTGATTTGGAGCCAAGAAGTCACTCCAAACCCATATTTTGGATCCAATATTTTTTCGAGGAGAAAAATTGTTAGTCAAAATAAACATTTTTCCATGTAATTGACCTTAACTGAGTACTTTTTTTTTTTTTTTTTAAACTTTTGGTAGAGGAGAGAAACAGCTGTTGCTCAGTTATAAGGTCATCAGCCTATATCATCAGTTCTTGCTGTGGAGGGGCAGCCACCAGGTTTGGGTGCCTTGACTGGCCCACAATACAGTTGTGTTCTTCTCTTCCAGGTGCTCCTTTTCAAAGATCTCAGCATCCCCATGCTACCTCCTGCCGGCACTTCCACCTGGGCCCCCAGCCTCAGCTCTCCACCGACTTCACCCTGCCTCACACGGTGCAGCCCCAGCCGGGACTGACCGCCCACATGGCTCCTGCGCACCAGCACAGTGGCCCCCTGCACCAACCCCTGACACCGGTGCCAGCCCTTCCCTTCCAGGATGTGACCGGACCCTCCTTCCTACCTCAGGCGCTTCACCAGCAATACCTCCTTCAGCAGCAGCTCCTTGAGGCACAGCACCGCCGGCTCATGCCCCATCCCAGGTAAGAGGGTTTTACTCTTCCTGAAGGGGGCTGACAAGCTACACCAGCCTCACTTCAACAAAACTGCTTCTGCAAAACCTGCAACGTTATCAATACCTATTGATAATGTTGGGTTTTCTTCACAATTTCATCTGTGTACACCCAGAATGCACCCAGCAGAAGAGAAGCTGCAGGGCAGGTTGTGCCTGATGGTGTATCTTTTCCATGGGGATTTGGACTGTGACCATATAGTATGTCCCAAGGTCACCTACAGGATGATAATGTCATAATACTAACACCTCGGTGATGCAGTGAACCTGGCATGACAGAGTGTGATAAACTGCATGCATGAGCTTCCTCCTTGTACCTGCTGTTTCAAAATCATATAAGGGTTTGTATCCACCCATCCTGTCAGGTTTTGCACATTAAGAGCTTGGTCCTCTGGATCTCTTCAGGTTTCCCAGCAACTGTTGACCTGCAGCACAATTAGGCATGGGAAGAAGCCTAAATTCAAACTGGGATGATGACTGGGGGATTTGGACTAGATGACTGTTAAAGGTCCTTTCCACAGATTCCAAACCATTCTGTGATACCACAACTACAGAGAGAACTACTGTAACCTAGCAGAGGTGGAAATGGATGCCTGGCCATGCCCTGATTGTGTTTCTTGTAAGACAGCTTTAGGTAGCATGTAGGAGAGAAGTACTTTTTTTGGAAACATATGGAAGCTATTTGTGGGTTGTACCCATTGTTCAAGAATCAGAATCTTTGCAGTAATGCTTCATTTGGAAAGAATGCTACAGACAGAAAACTCTTTCTGTACCCTTTCTGTATGAAAATTGTGTGTTCTTCTCATCCTTGTTTTGTATTGCATAAGATGGATTTTAGGTGGATTAATGATTAGTTAATAATTGAGTAGCAATTATGTGTGAGGCTGAGACATTGATGATACAAGTGTTTATCTCTTAGTCATAAGCTGAATTCAAATAAAATCATGGAGCACAATTCCACACAGAAGCTGCTTTGGTAAATGCTGTCAGTGTTGTGTTTGCAAGTGGGTTGTGGTGTAGGAAACAGTAGGAACTTCTTGCCTGATCCCACAGCCCATTTCTGGAAGTGCAGCTGCATTGGAGGAGGGTGTCAGAAACCCCGCAGCTGTGGGGCTTGAGGTCCAAGTAATGGGAATTTGGGTTGTGCCTTGAAAAGTAAAGCCTCTGAGTTGTGGCTGCATGAAAAATTCTTTATCTATCAGTTCCCTGCTACCCATAGCTTTGCTTTGTGATGGCTCCACTGGTAAGCAGGGACTTGACAGGGAGCAGAAGGTACGAGTCTATAGTGCAAATCCTGCCCTTACATCCACCTTGTATCTCTTCAAATGTGGACATTGATCAAGCAGCAAATGCTCTTCCCATGCACAGTTCAAAAGGGTGATAATCATGAGAAGAGACTTAAATCCCTAGAAAACCTTTGGTATATATTATACTCGTTTTTCATCCCTGCCTGCAAAGACAGCAGAGCTGGGGAAGAATAAACTGGATCCCAGCCTGGCTTGTCCATCACCCAGAGAGATGCTGGCAAAAGTCAGTGAGAGTAAATTCTGCTTTCTGTTACTCCTGAGTAAACCTGTTATGAACGAGGTTCCCCAGGAGTTTATGGAGTGCATAGGGAGATGAGACAACCTGCAGCGTCTTTATGACGATGGATAACGTCTGAAGCAGAGACATGTTTTATCTTGTGAGTTGTTTTACAGGGCTTACAGTGTAGAAAAAGAAAGTGGTGCAAATGGCACAAAGCTGCTAAGAAATAAATTGTTTGGTTTCCTCTTTTTCTCCCCATGTGGCCACCAGTTTATTACCTGTAAACTGAGTATATGTGGATGCCACAGGAGGTTAGTGGAGGTCTGTGATAGTTATGTCTGTGGTGACCACAAATATAAATGATGTAGCTCTGGGTTTCTCTTCCCATCATTGCTGAAACTTCCCTGGACTCTTTTCTCTTGGACACATATTCACAAGGGTAACTACTGTGCAGCCATCCCACATGACAGGCTGGAGAGCTGGGTGCAGGCAAAACTCCTGAAGTTTAATAAGGACAAGTGCAAGGTCCTACAGCTGGGGAGAAATAACAACAGGCACCAGGACAGGTTAGGGGCTGCCCCGCTGGAAAGCAGCTCCACAGAGAAAGACCTTGGAGTGCTGCTGGACAGCAAGTTCTCCATGGAACAACAATGTGCCCTTGTGGCCAAGAGAGACAATGGGATCCTGGGAGGTATCAAGAAAGGTGTCCAGCAGGTCTAGGGAAGTTCTTCTACCTCTCTATTCTGCCCTGCTGAGACCACTGTTGGAATACTGTGTCCAGTTTTGGACTCCTCAGCTCAAGAGAGACAGAGACCTGCTGGAGAGAATCCAACAGAGAGCCACGAGGATGATGAGGGGACTTGAGCATCTCCCCTATGAAGAGAGACTGAGAGCCCTGGGGCTCTTTAGTCTGGAGAAGACTGAGAGGGGATCTGATCAATGTCTATAAATATGTGAGGGGTGGGTGTCAAGTGGAGGGGGTCAGGCTCTTTTTGGTGGTTCACAGTGATAAGACAAGGAACAAGGGGTTGAAACTTGAACATAGAAGATTTCACCTCAACATGAGGAGAAACTTCTTTACAGTGGGAGTGACAGAGCACTGGAACAGGCTCCCCAGGGAGGTTGTGGAGTCTCCTTCTCCGGAGACTTTCAAAACCCACCTGGATGCCTTCCTGTGTGGACTATCCTAAGTGATCCTACTTTGGCACGGCGTTGGACCTGATGATCTCTTGAGGTGCCTTCCAACCTCTGTGATACTGTGATACTTGGGTTTTCCCTGGTTTATTGGCACAGGCTCAAAGCAAGAGCCATCAGTACCCATGTCTGCCACACAACTAACTTTGCTGATGGTCTTCTCCCCACAGGCGGGCTCAGGAGCGCATGTCCATTCAGCCTCACCGCCTACACCCCAGCTTTGACTTCAGCCACCAACTGCAAACTCCACAACCCATGGGGGCCCAGCCCAGGTATTTAGCCGAAGGCACAGATTGGTAAGTCTTCTACATATAATTAGGGCATTGAATGAGGTGTTTGAAAAGTCCTGAGGAGGCTGCAAGGTTTGGTGGATGTTGTCATAGAGCAATGCTTTCATAAAAGCTAATGGTTCAGCTCAACAGATACAATGTGGGAAGTGTGCAATAGGAAAACTCATCTCTGGGAGGACCATGAGTAGGTGCTAAAGCTTTTATGCATGTGTATTGAGGCATTGATATTGCCCATAACTCTCCATCCATAGATGTAGAGTGCTGCCAAGCATCAGTCTTTTGCAGAGGTTGTTCCTACTTCAGGGCACAGCCAATGTCTTTTTCCCATAGATTATTGTTTCTACCTCAACCGGATCTTCTGCTATCCACTAGGCACTCAAAATGCAGTGGCCACAACTTTTTATATGATCTAAATTTGAGAGTGCTGTGATGCTCTGCCCTGGAGGGTGTTGTGAATGACTTAATAGTTAACCGTTCTCCTGCTGTATGTTCGATACCCTGAAAAAGTTGAGCAGGGAATTGATCATTTAGTTTTCAGAGCAGGTTTTCAGCTCTTGCCCATTTAATAAGGTACAGGGCCCTATTTGGAATAATAAGAAGATAAGAACATATTTCTGAGTAGCTGCTTGTTAGCTGAGCAAAGTCCATTCATTGCACTGAATGGAAAAAAATGGCATGTGAACATGCAATTAGAGACAATGACAATGTGTATGAGAAAGGGGCTGGAATAAAATAGCCCAAGAAATCTTAATTATGGCATTTCCTAACATCTGAGCACTTTGTTCTGCAAACGGAGAGCCCTTTGGACGCAGAAGGTTTTCCCCCCTCCACGGTAGCAATACGCAACCTAAAATATGGCCAGATCTTTCTGCCATTTTCTTCTCAGGTGTTCCAATTATTGGCACCACCATGAGCTGAATTTGTCCAGGCTGACATCGCTCAGATCGGTTTGCAAAGTGGTTCATGTACCATCTGTCTAGAGCCATTATTTCTGCCTCTCTTTTGGCACAGAGTGTTTAATTATAATCATTAGAAGCATCTGATAAAGCATTGTTTATGTTCCCCTTCTCCTCTATCCTTTCTCCCCCTGTGTTGATCCATCACTTTATAGAAACCAAGGAGTGAGGATGACAGAAATCATACGCTGTGTGTGTCTATTTGGGTGACTCATGTCCCCCTGGGGCACATGTACAATTTGCCCAGGGACAGATATAAAAACTTTACCTTCTAGTATGTTACCACCACACGAACAGCAGTGACACTTACTTGGAGGTAGTAGATGGCAGGCTCTGTCCCAGAAAATGTGGATGGAAGATTTGAAGTTTATCAGCCATCTCAGACAGCACAACCTCAATTAAAATCTTCTGCTGAAGGAGAAATAACCTCCCATTGGCTTCCTTAAATTGTAATTGTTTTTGAACCCCATCAAGCAGCTCTGCATCACACAGCCACTGCCTCATTCCTCCCCTTCCCCTCCAGTGGGATGGGAGAGAGCACTGAAAATAAGTAAAACTTGTGGGCTGAAACAAGAACAGTTTAATCATTTAAGTAAAATATAATAATAGTAATAGTGCTAATAATAATAATAGTAATGAAACGGAAGATAATAAAAAAGGAGTGAAATAAACCCCAAGAAAGACCAGTGATGTACAATGCAATTGCTCACCACCTGCTGACCAATGCCCAGCCAGTCCCTGAGCAGCAATCTGTCCCTCTTGGCCAAGTGCCCCTAGTTTATATACTGGGCATGATGCCATATGGTATGGAATACCCTTTTGGCCAGTTTGGGTTAGCTGTCCTGGCTGTGTCCCCCCCTAACTTTTGTGTCCCTGCAGTGTTCTATCTGGCAGAACACAAGAAGCTGAAGAATCCTTGGGTTAGTATAAACACAGCTTAGCAACAACTAAAATCATCAATATTACCCTTATATGAAATCTAAACCACAACTCTATACTAGCTAGTAGGAAGAAAAATAACTCTATCCCAGCTGAAATCAGGACAATAGTCTTCTGCATACTGCTTTGGTGATGACCATCCACCCTGTTATCTGGAGCTTTATCTTTCACTTTTGCTTGTTAGCAGCTTGTGTACCGTAGGCATCACAGCTCTTGAAATTCACATCTGAGCATCAAGTTGCTGTACAGTTGTCCATGTAGCACAGGCTAGAAGGTAATGGTTTGTTTTGGTTTTCTTCAGATAATGTGCTCTGTTTATGCAGCACCAAATCACGGGAAAACACCATTCCATGCAGTGTTCTGCTTTAGGACCTTCTGTAGACCCATAACATTGCTTCAGGAGATTCAACATCTGCTTCTGAGGCTCGAAATGGATTGGTGAATAAACAGTTCAGCAGTGATGTTATTGTAATTACTTATGCAAGTAAATAATGGCTACTGGACTTTGAGAGATGTCTTCAGTCTTTGACCTCAAAGCACCCTGTGTGTTTATCACACCTATTCTGTAGACAGGGAACATGGGAAGGCATAGAAGTGGTCAAGGTTACACAGAGTGACAGCCTGGGATTGAAACCAAAACCTCCTGATTTTTCCAGTTGAGCCTTCTAGCCACCTGGGAACAGTCTTCAGCAATCGGGTAAATCTCCAAAATTGTGACATGGGAACTGGAAAATGCAGACTCTCCTTCCGGTTGTGTTCTTGCCAGTCACCTGCTGTGTTTTATCCTTTGCCAGGTTTTGTCTCTTTAGCATATGGCTAGTACAAGGTCGGTGAAAACAGTCCCCCTCTTTGCTTTGATTAGATGTGAGGTGCCCCATTAGGGGGTACTAGAGCACTGGAGTTGCTGCCTGGTACACAGCCTGTTCTGGGTTAAGAATTTCTGTACTTACGATCCCCTCACATTTGTTATCAGCTGTTGGGTGAAAGCAGTTTCACAGCTGCTGGAGGACACATTTGGGTTGCTCCTAACAAGCCATGGCACTTGCTGCTGCTGTCCTCTTCCCAGGAGAATGGAAGTTTGAAGCTGAAATGGGAAGCCACCCCTGTACTGTAATTAGTTTTGCTTTGGCAAATGTGAAGACACTGGTTATTAGAGCATTGGATTTTATACTTATGATAGAGTGAATGACTTTCAAAGAGACAAGGGACCAGCTAACTGGATTATAGACCTTAGGTCTCCTCCCAGCCCCTCCACATAGCATGGGGCTGGGACTGCAGTTAGTCTCTGCATGCAGGATGGGGCAGAACTGAGGTGTTTGCTGGGATCATGGCAACACCATGTCCTGCAAATTGAGCTGGGTTATTTTTTCCTCTCTTCCACTATTATGAAATTCCAAGTGCAGTACTGTGTCCAGCTCCAGGGCCCCCAGCATAAGGAAGACATGCATATGCTTGAGCATGATGAGGAGCTGCTCCTCCCCTATGAGGACAGGCTGAAAGAGTTGGACCTTGCAGCATCTTTTCAATATCTAAAAGAAGCCTGCAGGAAAGATGTGTAAGGGCTCTTTATGAGGGTCTGTAGTATAGGATGATGCATAACAGTTTAAAATTGAAAGAGATGAAATTTTTATTATATATTAGGAATAAATGTTTTACTGTAAGACTCTGGAACACGCTGCCCAGAGATGTTGCGGATACTCATACCTAAAGTGTTCAAAGCCAAGTTGGAATAGGGCTTCGAGCAACCTGATCTAGTGGAAGGTGTCCCTGCCCATGGCAGCAGGATTGTAATGAAGTGATCCTTATGGTCACTTCTATCACAAACCATTCTGTGATCCTATGATTTTTCTGGAGAAAAAGCCAAAGTACCCAGACTCACTAAGATGAGCCCCAGCTCTGCTTGCCCAGGTCACGTTTCACAGGGGACAATAGAGGATGTCCTGTTTCATTGTATTGGCCAGCTGGTTGTGTGACACATTTTCCTACAGCAGTCTCATTCAGAAATTTCTTAAAACCTTTATATTTGCTGCACAAACCTCAGTTCTGGAGTTCCTGAGGCTAGCAAAGTTCCTGGAGTTAAGGAGAGATGCAGTCCCCCTTGTCTCACCCAGTCCCAGGGAGACAGTCTCTCACAGTCCTTGGGCTGGGAGTCTTTGAAAAAGAGCACAGGTGTATCAAAAAGCTCCCAAACAGTGCCTAGCTGGCTCTTCACGACTATGCAGAATGGTTCATCTGTGTGTCCCCTGAGTAGTTATCTCTATTCCTGAAACACATTCAAGGCAAAATGTATTCTGCAGTGGTGGCAGCACAGGAGGACTTGGTCTGGCCTGGTTGATCTACCAAGCCTGAGTGACAATCTGAGACACCAAAATGCTCCTTCTCTGAGATTAGTAGGCTGCACATGTGCAGCTCTGGAACTCCAGCTAACACAAATAGTAACTGTCATGGAAACAGTGGGGAACTGCCCAAACTGGAAGAAACTCCCTTTCAAACAGTTGCATTGTCCCAGGTTGAGGAACTCAGCAGCTTAGAGCCCACCAGTGGAAGTTGCCCTCTGAGCATGATCTGACTTGCTGTAACCGACGCCAATCAAAGCCTTATCTTCATCCTCGTGCCCCTAGGGACCTCAGTGTTGATGCAGGACTGACTCACACCCAGTTCCAGGTTCGTCCACTCCCTCAACCCTATCAGCACTACTTAGCTACACCTCGGATGCACCATTTCCCCAGAAGCACATCCTCAACACAGATGGTAAGTAAAGCACTTTTACTGAGAAATGTTTTATGCATTGTCTGCCAGAAGGCAGTCAAAATAAAGGCTGCTATCTTTCTATCACCTGTCTTCTGTGAATCCCACTTATCTCCGGCCGTGGGAGGGAGTGTCTGAAAGAATAATGCTGTATCATTGCACTCTGGATAGGAGAGAGGAAAGAAAAGCTCAGCTGCTCTGGAAAGATTCTGTCCATCACATGCAGCACTGTGCTCACAACCTGGCCTGCAAAATTTTGTCAGGCTGTGAAAGATGCAGCAGTTATTACAAATAATATTAATATTGGAATAAATTGTGGGATCCCAGGACTTCTTGTGTGCAGAAGCATTTGCAGTAGGTCACTCCCTTCCCTGGGCTCCGTCCCTAGGACCATCCCTCATCACATCATTGCTCTCTACATCAGCCTTGATGCCATCTGTAAAGGTTTTGTATGACCTTTTGAAAAGATGGAGATGGGGTTTGATGAGGGGATGGGCTGACTAGGGTTGTTTTCTGACCCTTCTTCTACTAGGGTGTTGTATTTGAAGCTGAGCCATGCCAAGTGCTGCTAATCCTTAAAATGTCTTCAGAAATCCCACAAGGGTATTTTTGTCTTGTGCCTCTGCCACCTGTTATAGCAAGGCTTAAAAAAATCAAAGCTTACATGAAGCAAAATCCACTGATTTGAAGCTAAATAAAATACAATCTCTTTATAAGGTAATCCACATTGAGTGTTTGAAACTGAAATGTTATAGATGCTAAAGGAATCATTGTAACAGTTTATTCAGAAGAAATACTTGTTCTTAGTTATCATTTATAGGAGATCTATTTAATAAACCCTCATTGTTTGGTTATTGAAAGGTTTCCACTGGGGAAGGTGTCAGCCTGATCTTTCATTTTGAACTACTAAAGCAGTAGATATAAATCAGGATACACAGAGAATTTCTATGTGCAAGTACAGGTGGTTTAATTTCTTACCCTCACTTCTCGCAGGTTGTTCATGAAATCAGAAATTATCCTTATCCTCAGCTTCAACTACTTGCTCTTCAGGGCCTGAACCCAAGCAGGCACACGTCCGCTGTGCGGGAGAGCTATGAGGTACATATCTTGTGGACTGGAATTATTACTAAATTTCTAAATGCTGGGAATCTATGCAAGCTCTGGCATAAACTTTTAAGATTTCTTTGTGGTATGGAAGTTGCATTGAGTCTTGCAGCAATAATAATAATTGGGAGTCAACAAGGTTGAGTGGGTTTGGTAAAAAATGGTTTATTCCAGTGTGCCTGAGACTAGCTTGGGTAGACTCTCTCCATTCATGTCTGTGATCAAAGTGCTCCAGTTCTGCAGGTTTTTATTTCCCATCCTGTTAAAAGGAGATCAAATTTCACCATAATTTCTAAGACTAAGACACAGAAAGCAAGCTATATCCTAGGCTGCATCAGAAGTGTGGTCAGCAGGTAGAGGGAGGTGATTCTGCTGCTTTTCTCTGCTTTGGTGAGATCCCACCTGCAGTGCAGTCCAGATCTGGAGTCCTCAGCATGGGAAAGACATGGACCTGCTGGAGCAGGTCCCAAGGAGGCCACAAAAGGGCTGGAGGACAGACCGAGAGAGTTAAAATTGCTTATCCTGGAGAAAAACAGGCTCCAGGAAGATTGTATTGTAGCCTTTAATTACTTGAAGGAGGCCTGTAAGAAAGATGAGGATAATCTTTTCAGCAGGGCCTGTTGTGACAGGATAAGGGGTGATGGTTTTAAGCTGTAAAATGGAAGATTTAGACTAGATAGAAGGAAGAAATTGTTTATAGTGGAGGTGGTGAAACAGTGGCATAGGTTCCCCAGAGAGGTGGTAGAAGCCCCATCCTTGGAAAAATTCCAGGGCAGGTAGGACAGGGCTCTTCCAATCCAAAACATTCATTGTTTCCATGCTGCTATGATAAATACTGGGTGTTCAGCTGCCTGTTGTCTGCTTTGAACCCTTAATTATTGATCCATCAGCCAGGGCTCAAATTCATTATTAAAAGATGACTGAATTTGGTTTGATAGACATTTCCACTGAGGAAGGGGCAGGAAGGAGCAGGTGGAGTGGAATGGTGGGATCTCATGTCCCAGGAGCACTGCTGACAGTGCTTTGCTACTGTTCCTGTGATGCAGGAGCTGCTGCAGCTGGAGGACAGGTTGGGAAGTGTGAGCCGAGGTGCTGTCCAGAACACCATTGAGAGGTTCACCTTCCCCCACAAGTACAAGAAGGTAAGCACTCTGAATCTGTGGCACAGATGATAGCCTGTCTTGGTTGGCCAAGGTTTGTGAGCATGCAGCAGACAGAACAAAGGACTTTGGTGAGTTGAAGTTCTCAGGGTTGGCAAACCTTCAATCAAAATATTCCCTGAAATGGGGGACAGGTGCAAAATTCAGTGTTGGTACTTTAATATTGTGTTGGGCTCCTGGGCCAAAGAGGCAGTGTAGCTCTCAGCTGGCTGTTTCTCACTTCTAGGCTAGGAAGCTGTGGACCAAATTTTTAAAGGGGTCTTAACCTTCTCCCATTCAGCAGGTACAATTTCCCCCCTTACTCATTTGGTAAGAAAGAGCACACACCAAGGGGGCTTCAAGCATGCAAACTCATCCTGTTCTGCATGCAAGTAGCATTGCCTGTATGCCATGCCACAAGGGCACTGGCTCTGTGGCATTTTGCAACAGATGTTTCCTCTGTTGGAGCTGATCTCATGCCCATAAGGAGATGGGTACCATGTGTTTAGGTAATACTAAGTAAAAAATGGGAAGATTTCTTGCAAGTGTAGTAACTCCACATGTTGTTCATTCCCAGCTGGGCAGTAACAAGTAGGGACATGGTGGCACTGCCCAAAATGGAAGTGAGTCAACTGCTGCTGAACACATCTGCAGCGGATCCAGAAAGCTGATGCTAATAAGGCATGGGTAGAGGGTGTGGGAAAGAGGGAGCGAAAGGGGCAGACAGACCCATGATGCAGTTTGGTGGTGGACCAGTAGCCACGCTGGCTTGGGACATAGTGACTGCCCTTCCTAGCAATGGTGGTCCCACATGCCATTGAGTCTTGGGTAGAATGCCTCCATGATGCCATCCTCACTGCAGGCAGGATGAAAGAAGTGGCAGAAGCTGTGCTAGGGCAGCAGAAAATAGACTACTCCTTGGGGCACTACCACCATCCCCAGGAGGAGACATGCTGACCAGCATGTTGCTGGCACCTTCCCCTCACAAAGCCCAGCTTTGTCTGGGCTGGCTCCCACAAACTAGAAATTCTGGATGGTAAATGAAGCTCTTATTATTTGCTGCCCTGCAACTACCCAGACTTGGGAGAGCATTAGAAAGTCAAGGCTTAACTAAAGGATGCCTCTAACCTTTCTATAGAGAAGACCACAGGAGGGCAAGGGTGAGCAAGAGGATGGAGAGGAATCAGATACGGATGAGAAATGCACAATCTGCTTGTCCATGCTTGAAGATGGAGAAGATGTCAGGTATGATCCTTCCATCTGCTCCTCAGCCTCTTGATGCCACCTGAGTTGTGTTTATTAGGATTAGTGCCTCTGTGCACTAGTGAGATTGTCTCTATACTTGTCCTGACTAACTTGGGCTACTGAAGGACACGGGAAACCAATAGCATCTAAATGGATATTAGTATGGGCTATAGGTAGGAAGAGCTCTGCAGCAGCAGGAGGGCCAAGTTTTTATAGTGTCTCCTGGATTCGGATCACATGCTTCAATGCTGTGCCAATGGGCCAGGTGGAAAGTGTAAGAGGAGGATGGGTCCTGGGTCCCAGGCAGATATCTGGAGCTCGGGGACACTGATGTCTGAGCTTGACAGATGACCAAAGTACAATAAAAGGGAATGTGGGTGTGAAATTCAGTGGAGTTTGGTTTGTGGCCAGCATTTATTGTAGAACAAGTGATATTAGTCTGCCCACACAGTCATAGGGGGACATCCTGAGCCCACAGCACAGTCCCAGTTATCCCCCACAGATATCCCCAGGCTTTTGGCTGGGTAAGACCTGTGCTTGTGACAGAGGATGGGAAAAAGCATTTGCAAAGAGCTGAACTACCATGGCTGAAGGAGCTGCAGATAGGCAGTGCAGCTGCACTACCTGGTCCTGCTCCTCACCCTTTAATTAGTTTAAACTATCAATAAAACTCTGATTCTCTTGCTGTGGGTCCTTGTAGTTCAGGTCCCCTCTGGGCAAAGAGATGACCAAGGTGATGCAGGTGAAAAGCATCCACATCTCTGAGGCACATCAGCCAGCTGCATAGGAGCACCTATGCTAATGAGACCTGACTGCTAATGAGTCACAACGATGAAGAACCTTTGGAGCAAAACCTATTACTCCTAAAAGGTTAAAAAGCAGAAGGCAAGGTAATTAATAATGAGAACAACTCAGTGCAGGAGAGTGTGGGGTTTTCTAAAAGGCCTTTAGTCAAGAAGGATACCCTCTCTGCCTTACGTGAGCAGGCATGGCTGGGGAGGGCTCTAGGAGGTAAGCAGCACTGATGTCGCTGCATTGGTGCTCCTCCATGTTTGCAGCAGTCCTGGCTGCTGTCTTCTGGCTCTTCTTGGTACCCTGGACCTCTTCCATTCTAACAGGGTGGTACTTCTCTCTCTGCAGGCGGTTGCCTTGTATGCATCTCTTCCACCAAGTGTGTGTGGACCAGTGGCTGGCCACCAGCAAGAAGTGCCCAATCTGCAGGGTGGACATTGAAACACAGCTCGGCTCGGACAGCTGAAAGAACTGGCTGGACACACCATTTTCCTGCCCAGGTCATATGGCCATAAACCCTTGCAGCAAAATTTTTGCCTTCTGAGCCATTTGATTAAGAGGAAAAGTCTGCAGGCACGTTAGTGAGGAGGAGGAGTGGCAGTACAATATCTAGTGGTAGGAGATATTGCACATAATGCAGAATACGGGCCCGGTGAAAGGGAGCTGGCATTCCCGGAGCTCAGAGACCCCGTGCTGCAGAAGATTTAGTGTTGAACATGAAGGAACTAGTTGTGATAGTCTGGCCTGTCAATCCTGCATTTCATGAGGATTGTATATATACCTCTTGAATACGTAGAAACATGTTAGGGGTCCTTTAGCTATTTCTATGGATGGCAGCTGGAGCATGTTAGCTTAAGAAATGTTGTGTTTGATGCCCTACTCATCTTGTGGTGGACATGTTGCTGTTACCTAATTTGCACCAAATATTTTTTCATAGATTCCTTATTTTGGTGCCTGATTAATACATTGCAGATGGGGAATACAAAAGTCAAGGTTTCCCACCCTTGGGGATGAAGAGGTGAAAAAGCAAAATCCTGTTTACAGTCAGAAGGGTTGCGCTCTTTGCCTCAGCTGCGCGTGCTTCCTTTCCTTGCGTTTACAGTGTGTGGCAAATTTAGATAAGCTTAATGAAATAAATTTTAGGCATTAAATGAATGAAGCAATAGGCAGAAGACTCATTCCTGCTTTATCTGCTGGTGCTGGACAGTTTCTGTAGGAGCACAATATTGAAGTAGATGTTGTTTCTTTGCTTACTGTGTCTTGATGAAGTAGCTTGGTGTATCGAAATCCAAGGAAGGGCTGTCTTCATGATCACCATTGTCCATGATGCTTTCTCCTGTGAGCTATGAGACTGCCAGCACTGGTCCCAAATGATGGTTACTGGAGTCAGTGCCTATAGCTGTGCTTTGGGGTTATACTTACGTTGGAGAGGTGCTAAGAGATGTATGCTCTTGACTCGTCTCCCACGCAAAAGCATGCCTGGTAACAGGATGAGAGAAAATCCAGTGCTCACAAGGCACTGCTGAGGCCATCCTGGGAGGGGGAAGGCAAGGTGGAAGGAAAGTGTGCTGCTTTTCAGAGGGGCTGTGGCCCTGCCCCAAAGCAAGTGCATCTGCACTCACCTGCTTTTGTGTATGCACTTCAGGTTGTATCCATATGGAGAATGGAGTGGTTATTGAAATAAAATTTTGATTACATCAACACTCAAAACAGAATTAGGAGGTGGTCCCTGAAGAAGTGAGCTGTTGTGATCCAAGCTCCCCCTGAAATAAAGATCTCAGCAGGCCAACCCCAGGGACTGAGCTAAAAAACTCTTTGGAGAACTGACATTCACAACCAAAAACCCTTTACTTTCCTTCTCTTTTATTTATATTTTTTAAAAAATCTGGGTTATGGGGTTTTGTTGTTGTTTTGGTGTGTGCTTTTTTTTTTAATGTGTGTGTGTTTTTTTAATTTTTATTTTTAATACTACGGAAGCAAAAAAGAGATACAGAGGAGCAAAGGGAATTAGTTATTAGTCAGGGTCATTATATATTAAAAATGTTGATTTGGTGGAAATGATTTCTGGCTCCTCTGAGCATCTGTTTTGCTGGAACCAAGCAATGATCTCCAAGTAGAAACAATCATAAATTACCATCTGAGGGATCTCAGGACTCCTATGAGCTGTAGTTGGAAAACACCAGCTTCAGAGGCACCACAGACAATTTTTTTCTTTTTTTCTCATCTGGAAAAGGGAGGAAAAGAGGGAAGCCCTAAGGTGTGCAAGGGTGTAGGAGCACCTCTCTTGCTGTGTCAATGCATCTGGAAGGGATTGGAAGAGGATATGTGCTGGCTTATAAGGAAGAGACAAAGAAGAAATTGTTTATGATGAGGGCAGTGAAGCATGAGAACAAGTTTCCCAGAAAGGTGGTGGAATCCCTATCTATGGACACATTCTAGATTGGGTTGGAGGGGACTCTGAGCAACCTAATCTAGTTCATTGCAAAGGCATTGAACTAGATGAGCTTTAAAGGTCCCTTCCAACTTAAATAATTTTATAATTATCTGATTTTGTTATGTATTTGCCGTCCAGTGCAAGTAATGGCTTCTTGGGGGATGTGGTGGTCCCATCCCTGATGTCCACAGGTCAAGGAGTGATGCATCAACTCCTATGGGGCCTGTTCCAGCAGCAGCAGATCGAAACAGAGTTAAAATAATACAAATATTACTAATAATATGGACAAGCAAGGCTTTGCTGGTAAAATGCACTGTAAGCTGGTCTGATCTGTCCAGACACGAGCTGGGGATGAAGCAGGGGGAGGAACATGGCAACTGGGACCCTACCCAGGGGGAAGGGAATGAAGAGCGCTTCCAAACTGCGTGTTTTCTTAAAGCCTATGTGAAGGTATTAGTATTTGCCTAATGAACAAGCACAGTTTTTAAACAAAAACAAAAAACCACCACCACCACCACCACCACCAAAAAAACCTTTGGTGAAGAAAAACACCAAACTCCTATGGTCTCGTGTGAGTGACTGATCCCAAGATGCGTGAGAATTTACAGCGTCTGGAGTTACATTGGTGCATCAGGTTCCTTTGCGTTTAAATAATTTGTACTAGTAAGTTCAGACAATAGGATGAGTTTAAAAACAAAACAAAACAAACAACACACACAAAAAAATCTCTAGGGACAGAACAATGATAGTTTACAGGGTTTTGTGAGTTTAAATGCCTTATATTTAACAATCATAATTTATGACTAACTTGTAGATATTGTGTGTTCTTATTTAATTATTTTTATAGTTGGTTTTTCTTTTTTGCATTTTTAATTATAATTTATTTATTTAGAAATTAATACTAATTTTTTTTATTACTCCTATTACCTCATTTTTGCATTGTTTCTGGGAATGGAATGCTTTGCATGCGTTGGTACTTAAAAGCATAAAAATTAAACATGGGATATGGGGGATAATGCTTATCTTGTCAAAAAAAAAAGATAAAAAAATCAGGGTGTGTGATTACAAACTGTATTACTGTGGTGCTGTTACCTTGGATACATTCCATAAAAATGCAAACCTTTGATTCTGTATGCTGTGACATAGTGGAAAACTGCAATATAGTGACTGTGTTTAGCACATATATATGAATATTATTTGCACTCATAATCAAACTCCGGTGATCCTTTCACATGTGTCCTTGTGCATTGAAGGCAATTAATGACTCTCTGCAAAACCTAAACATTTCAGATGATTCTTGCTACTGTCCTGTCCCCAATGATGCTGGCGGTGCTGCTGCTCTTGCTGCATGTGTCATCCTGCAATAACACCCATCAGGTGCTGGCTACAAGGCTGTGCTTGGGGCAGTGCATGCGTATCATGTCAGACTCTGTGAATTGCTTCAGAAGTGAGGAAGGAAGCCTAGGCTTGATGGTTCTATCCAGTTTTTGGTGCCTATTGGTGATTTCTCTGGTTCTTTGTACTCTCTGCCTGTGTCCAACTGTAAAACATGCATGGAGTCCCTCTTCTAGTTGGTTCTGTTTCCTCTGTAGAGGAGGAAACCTGAGCTTGAACCTTTTTAACGTATTGTAGAGCTAGAATCTGCACTGGAGCCCTCTTGTCCCCAGGGAGGGAGTCAGCCCCAAGCAGACAGCCCACTCCTGCATTAGTGGCCAGGCATCTCCACCTCCATGCTGCTCTCGCAATGCACTGCCCTATCCCAAATGGCTCCTGAATATCAACTATTTGGGCCTCACAAGACAGTTAGGACATCTTTGACAATATTTAAGCTTTAAGCCATAACTGTTATTGGTCAGCACAGATGCTTGGCCATGTATGAACACAAGTGGGGCTCAATGCATGTGCTCAGACAGTAGCCATTCCCCCTTCTCCCTTACCCTGCCGTAAGGTTTTGGATGGAATTTCTTCTGGGTTAGAAAGGTGCAGTTGACTGTACCTTATCTTTTTCTTTCTGTCCCTTCAGGGTGCTGCTCTGCTTTGTTGACTTTGCCTTACCTTGGGTTTAAAACCTGTCTATGTCTTTTTCCTTGCTGCTCTGCAACACTTCTCCCCTCTAGCCTGGAGCTGAGGTTTGAGCCATGTGGGGACAGGTGGTCAGTTGTTCTTCTCCACAAAGACACTGTAAAAGGGATGAGTAAAACAGGGAGTGAGTGAACAAAAATCCTCCCCTTTAATGATCTAGGCTGGTGAAAGGATCACCCACATTTTTGTACTCCTACTGCTGTTCTGTTGTGCTGTGCAACATTTTGCTACATAGACTATTTTATAGAAGAAAGCTAGAAAAATATTTATTATTAATATTAAAGCAATAGTGCATTGAAGAAATGAAAAGACATTAGAAATTGTGTAAATGCTTAGATTCACTTTTGGTGGATTTTTTGTACTTTATTTATAACTAATAAAACAAACTGCATTGCTAACTATAAACCTGTGCCACACAGAAGCTACCTGGGAGGGCAGTCACTTGGTCTTTATTTACTGTTTGACTCGTCGTTTCTTTGAGTCAGAGTCAATTCTGCTTTCACTGTTTATGACTTTGAACTTTGATGTGTAAGAGAGATGCTGTGGAGGTATAAAATACTTTGCCAGCTGGTCCACAGAGGTTGTTGGTGCTTGGGCTTCATGGCAGAAGCAGGGTGAAACTCTACACCAGGCATACCAACATGCTTGAGTTCCTGCAGCCCCAGTTTTGAGCTAAGGTATCAAAATAACTTACTAGAACAAGGCTGGAAATTGCCAGTTCAAGAGAGATTTCTCCTCTGAAAAAAGCCCACAGTGCCTGTAGGATACCTCTAGCAGGTTCTACAGAGATATTGGCAGGTCCTCCATCCTGCTTATCCCTGTTCTGGCAAGGGGGTTGGACCTGAAGATCTCCAGAGGTCCCTTCCAACCCCTAACATCCTGTGGTCTGGTGATCCTTATAGCAGATAAACCTCTCTCTCCCTGTGGGTCTCCTGTTTAATAACTAAGGAAAGACAAAATGACTCGAAGTAAAGAAAACCAAACCCTCTAAACTAATAGAGATATATTCAAGGGTGTTTTCAATCCTTTTGTTACCTGTTGGAAAATCCAATGGGGCATACGCTCAACTTTCATAGCACAAGAAAGACATGGACCTGTTGGAGGCCACAAAAATGATCAGAGGGCTGAAATGCCTCTCCTGTGAGGACAGGCTGAGAGAACTGAGGTTGTTCAGCCTGGAGAAGAAAAATCTCTGAGGAGATCTTACTGCAGCCTTTCAGTACTGAGAGGGGGCCCATGAGAAAGATAGGGACAATCCTTTTAGAAGTGCCCATTGTGATAGGGCAAGGGGTGATGGTATTAAACTAAATAGGGATGATTTAGACTAGACAGATGGAAGAAATTATTTTTGTTGAAGGTAGTGCAACATGAAAGGCTGCTGCCTAGATGGGTGGTAAAAGCCCCATCCCTGGAAACATTCCAGGTGAGGTTGGATAGGGCTCTTGAGCAGCTTGATCTAGTCAGACATGTCTCTCCTCACTGCAGGGGGCTTAGACTAGATGACTTTTAAAGGTCCCTTCTATGCCAAATCATTCTGTGATTCTGTGATCCAACTTTGTATTCTGCACGGCCCATTTCATAAGTGCTCTTACACTTTTATTTTTCCCTCAATGAATGGTGGCAGACTCTGCTCCTATTCACTCTCAATTTGGCTGTCCCTCCTCATGCATTTCATGTAGAAAGGCCAAGACCAATTCCCAGCCTTGACTATGAGATTAAACTAAATAAGCCTTGAAGACAGGTGGCTGTTTGTCATAGACATTTGGTTCCCATAGACAAAGCGAATTGCCAGCTCCTCCAGGGTCTAGCAAAGGCTGTGTAAGGGATGCACCACATGCAAGCAATACAGAGCTCCCATTATAGAAAGCTTTCACAGATTTTGAAAACAGGTTAAAATGACCTACTGGTGCACGTAGGGAAAATATCTGTTACTTACTGATGTCTTGCTGATGTCCTTCAAAAAGGTAACAGCTCTGGGAGAGTCGCTTGAGATGACAATCGGATTTGCTTCAAAGCTGCTGCAGCAAACACACCTCCACAATCTGATAACAGCTCTGCCCAGAGTGGCCAGCAGTAACTGGTAGCTGTGCTGGACAGGGGGAGGGGATTGTCCCTATTCAGGTGTAACAATGCAGGCCAAGATGCAATGTCTTTATTTGCTGTGAGCATCTGCTCTCATGACAGCTGCCCAAGTTTGAGAAGCTTAGTCCTTATTTATGTTTCATAATATCACAGGTTGCAACTCAGAGCTGAACAGCCCCATCAGGACATACAATTATTTTCTTTTTTAAATCGATCTTTTTTTCCTGTGTCAAAATGGGCCTTTATACATAAAAATGGAGCAGGGGAGATTTATTCCACCTGTAGTGCTGTCTGGATTTGGACCCCTCAGGAGACCATGAAAACGATCTGAGGGCTGGAACACCTCTTCTATGAAAAACAGAACAAAGCAAAACACCAAACCAAAACACACAGAGAATATGGGGTTTTCAGCTGGGAAAAGAGAAGGCTTTAGGGGAGATGTTATTGTGGCCTTTCAGTACTTAAAGGAAGCCTATAAGAAAGACAAGTAAATCTTGTTAAGGAGCCTGTTGTGACAGGACAAGGGGTGATGGTTTCAAACTGAAAGAGGGGAGACTAGATATAAGGAAGAAATTGTTTACACTGAGGGTAGTGAAACAGTGGCACAGGTTGCCCAGAGAGGAGGTAAAAGCCCTATTCCTGGAACATGCTGGGTCAGGTTGGACAGGACTGAGCAATGTGATCTTGTTGAAGATGCCTCTGTTTATGGGAGGTTGTCCTAGATGACCTTTAAAAGCCCTTCTGGATCCAAACCATTCAGTGAATACAAGATGGATACTTCTCAGCCCTGTTATTCTGCCTTCATACACATAAGGTTGGTGTGGGTATATAACACTGTCAAAAGCGTTCACAACAACTTCACAGAGATTTTCAAATAATTCTCTGTGCTCTGCAGCAAGAGCCCCTCTTAGCATGCAACAGTACAAAAAGCTCCTTGGTTATTTTTGTTTTCATTGACAGCACGCAAGTATTTTTATAAACATAGCACTTCATCAGGCTCCCAAAGCGATGGGGACCACAGAGATGATGGGATAGCCTGGTTTTGCAGACTGCCATGGAGTGTCATCATCCTTCTCCTTTGCTCTTGCTTCTCATCTGCATTAATGTTTTTTGGATGAAGGAAGGTGAATTGAAACCTCACCAATTAAGGAATAAAGAGCAAAAAACAGAAGTTATAGGGCGAGCAGAAGCTGTGCATCTGCTCAACATACAGCTTTGTGTTGCTCTGCTCTAGCAGGCAGAAATTGCCTGAGCCCTGAAAAGGAACAGTGCTACGACAATTTTGGCTCTTCTCTTCCACAGTTCTGCAGTTGGCCAAGAAACTATTGGTTTTAGCAGCTTAGTTCAAACCCTGCCCTTGGAAAAACTCCACTCTTGCCTTACTACTTTTGTAGCATTAGTTGTAGCAACAGAACTACTCCCCTGAGCCAGGGTGGAGTTGAGTTTTGTGCAAACATGGGCATTTTTTGAAGCCTTTAGAGCAAAAAGCAGTTTTTTCATGCTTTGCCAGGGCTGCCTTCCTGGGAGGCAGTGAGGTTGTTGACCCTGCAAGAGCAAACTCTCCCCTTGTCCTTTTTAGGGTGGCATTGTGGGGAGGACAGCACAGCTTGTGTTGAACATGCCTGTCCAGGGATGGCAGGTGTTTTTGATAGCAATCCAGCAATCAGCAATCCGACTTCTCACTTATGCAGTGATTTGATGACCCTGATGATATTAATTCCTTCTTCAGCAGGACCTCAGCTACTTGCTACGTGTCATTAAACCCAGATGAGCCCATCTCATATGCAAAATTCACAGATTCCCAGACTGCATTGGGTTGGAAAGGACCCTCAAAGGTCATCTTGTCCAACCCCCTGCAGTGAGCAGGGACACCTCCAGCTAGATCAGGCTGCCCAATGCCACATCAAGTCTGATCTTGAATGTCTCCAGGGAAGGGGCCTCTCCCACATCCCTGGACAATGTGTTCCACTATTTTATCACTGCCACTGTAAAGAACTTACTCCTTATGCCCAACCTAAGTCTACCCTGCTCTAATATAAACCATTGCCCCTTGTTCTACTAGTGTAAACCCTTCTAAACAGACCCTCCCCAGCCTTCCTGTAGGTCCCCTTCTGATATTGAAATATTGCCATAAGGTCTCTGTGGTGCCTTCTCTTTTCCAGGCTGAACAGTCCCCATTCTCTCAGCCTGTTTTCATAGGAGAGGTGCCCCAGCCTCTGATAATGTTTGTGGCCTTCTTCTGGGCCCACTCCAGCAGTTCTATGTTCCTCCTGTGTTGGTTGCCCTAGCGCTGGACACAATACTCCAAGTGAGGTCTCACCAGAGCAGAGTATCACAGTATCCCAGTATCCTAGTATATCAGAGGTTGGAAGGGACCTCAAGAGATCATCAGGTTGAACCACCCTGCCAGAGCAGGATCACTTAGGGTAGTCTGCACAGGAACACATCCAGGTGGGTTTTGAAAGTCTCCGGAGAAGGAGACTCCACAACCCCCCTCGGGAACCTCTTCCAGTGCTCTGTTACCCTCACTGTAAAGAAGTTTCTCCTCATGTTGAGCTGAAATCTTCTCTGTTCAAGTTTCAACCCCTTGTTCCTTGTCTTATCACTGTGAACCACCAAAAAGAGCCTGGCCCCCTCCGCTTGACACCCACCTCTCAGATATTTATAGACATTGATCAGATCCCCTCTCAGTCTTCTCTTCTCCAGACTAAAGAGCCCCAGGGATCTCAGTCTCTCTTCATAGGGGAGATGCTCAAGTCCCCTCATCATCCTCGTGGCTCTCTGTTGGATTCTCTCCGGCAGGTCTCTGTCTCTCTTGAACACAGGAGCCCAAAACCGGACACAGTATTCCAGCAGTGGTCTCAGCAGGGCAGAATAGAGAGGTAGAAGAACTTCCCTAGACCTGCTGGACACCTTTCTTGATGCATCCCAGGGTCCCATTGGCTCTCTTGGCCACAAGAGCACATTGTTCCATGGAGAACTTGCTGTCCAGCAGCACTCCAAGGTCTTTCTCTGTGGAGCTGCTTTCCAGCGGGGCAGCCCCTAACCTGTCCTGGTGCCTGTTGTTATTTCTCCCCAGCTGTAGGACCTTGCACTTGTCCTTATTAAACTTCAGGAGCTTTGCCTGCACCCAGCTCTCCAGCCTGTCCAGGTCACGTTGGAGTGGCAGCTCTCCCAATCTGTTGGCCACACTTCTTTTAGTG
This sequence comes from Indicator indicator, assembly GCF_027791375.1. NCBI lineage: Eukaryota > Metazoa > Chordata > Aves > Piciformes > Indicatoridae > Indicator > Indicator indicator. The sequence goes on along the minus strand of NC_072053.1, from coordinate 12,057,262 downwards.
CAGCCCAGGATGCAATTGGCCTTCTGGGCTGCAAGTGTGCTTTGTCCAGTTTCTCATCAACCAGTACCCCCAAGTTCTTTTCTGCAGGGCTGCTCTCAATTTCACCATCCCCCAAAGATAAGGATTTCTTTCTCCTCTTTGCCCCAGATTGTGTGGACCAGGAAGCTGTCTCACTGCACTCAAGCACTGGAAGCATGGAACAATTTTTGGCTGGTGAGCTGATCGGGATCAACACCGGGTCCGCTGCGCCTGCTTTGGCATCTTTCTCTTTTCGTTTCTTTTCGGGGTTTGCGGGTCGGAAGGACCCCTGGCAGAGAGCGACAACCAGCGGTCGTCCTCTCGCGTGCCTGCTCGGGATTGTGACGTCAGCCGCGGGAATTTTTAAAACCTGGCGTTTGACACCATCCCCCACAGCAAACTCCTGGCAAAGCTGTCAGCCTGTGGCTTGGACAGGAGCTCTCTGTGCTGGGTTAGGAACTGGCTGGAGGGCCAGGCCCAGAGAGTGATGGTGAATGGTGCCACTCCCAGCTGGCAGCCTGTCACTAGTGGTGTCCCCCAGGGATCAGTGCTGGGCCCCATCCTGTTCAATATCTTTATTGATGATCTGGATGAGGGGATTGAGTCCATCAGCAGTAAATTTGCGGATGACACCAAGTTAGGAGCAGGTGTTGATCTGTTAGAAGGTAGAAGGGCTCTGCAGAGGGACCTTGACAGGCTGGACAGAGTCCAACAGGATGGCATTCAACAAATCCAAGTGCCGGGTGCTGCCCTTCGGCCACAACAACCCCATGCAGAGCTACAGGCTGGGGTCAGAGTGGCTGGAGAGCAGCCAGGTGGAAAGGGACCTGGGGGTACTGGTTGACAGGCGCCCGAACATGAGCCAGCAGTGTGCCCAGGTGGCCAAGAAGGCCAATGGCATCCTGGCCTGCATCAGGCATAGTGTGGCCAGCAGGAGCAGGGAGGTCATTGTACCCCTGTACACAGCACTGGTTAGGCCACACCTTGAGTACTATGTCCAGTTCTGGGCCCCTCAGTTTAGGAAAGATGTTGAATTGCTGGAGCATGTCCAGAGAAGGGCAATGAGGCTGGGGAGAGGCCTTGAGCACAAGTCCTATGAGGAGAGGCTGAGGGAGCTGGGACTGTTTAGCCTGGAGAAGAGGAGGCTCAGGGGAGACCTCATTGCTGTCTACAACTACCTGAAGGGAGGTTGTAGCCAGGAGGGGTTTGGTCTCTTCTCCCAGGCAACCAGCACCAGAACAAGAGGACACAGTCTCAAGCTGCGCCAGGGGAGGTTTAGGCTGGAGGTGAGGAGAAAGTTCTTCACAGAGAGAGTGGTTGGCCATTGGAATGGGCTGCCCAGGGAGGTGGTGGAGTCACCATCCCTGGAGGTGTTCAAGAGGGGATTGGACGTGACACTTGGTGCCATGGTTTAGATAGTCATGAGGTTTAGGGTGACAGGTTGGACTCGATGATCTTTGAGGTCTCTTCCAACCTTCTTGATTCTATGATTCTATGATTCTATGATTCTATGAATATAGGCCCCATGTCTGTTACAGTGAATATGCTCAGGAGTTCACAGGGGGTAAAATGCTGCAATACAGTGATGTTATGAAACCAGTGTCTCTGATATCTGCACTCCAAGTGAGTGTGACTGGAGTCAACTGGAAACACTGGGACTATGTATTTTAATGGAAAAACCTCCTATTTCACTGCAGCACACTTTCCTCTAGAAATGGGATGAATCTATTGACAAGCTCTAGTAGGACTGGGTGGGAGGGAAAGCAAAGGGATCAAAAGCCAGAGCCTTTTTTTGTTTCAAAACGCTAAATGGGGAGCTGCTGCTTTGCAATGACACTGCATAAGCATAACAAAAGCAGATTCCCCAGACTCTTCTCATGGGACATCATCACTGCCTAGAGAGCCCGAGGTCCATCCCAACAGTGTGCCATGGATTCAACATGCCTGCTGATGCCAGCACACACCTTCAGTCCTCCTGAGGTTAATTCTTCTCCTCCTGTGAGTTCCTAGTCCCTGGTTCAGTCTGCAGTGAGGAGGAGGAATATAGCCAGCAAAGGCTTCTATCATTAATCCTATTAGTGAGTAGTTGATCATTGATGAGGTTGATTACTGAGCTCAGTTAAGCAAAGAGCAGTTTGCTCTTCTCCAAAACCATCAGTTACAATAAAGGCTTCTAAAATGAATTAGACTGAGCTATTACTTGCAAGCTGGCATTGGCAGCCCTGAATAACCTCACGTTTCTTTGGTGGTGCCTGCTGTGGAAAATAAAGGTGCAGTACTTCCCTGGTAGGGCTTTGGTGGGATGCTGCAGCTTCCAAACATCCAGCACCATCTGCAATATGTACTCCTGGTTTACAATCACTAGCCCTTGATGGGAACTCCGTTGCCCATGAGCAGGCAGGGATTCAGCAGCAAACATACACGTCCTAGGACTGTCATGTTCCAGTGGAATGTTTGTAGTCAGGACTTGGTGGGTTTGACCCACCCTTGACCCATTTGATTTCCATTTGCACAAAATGCTTGTTTAGAACAAAGCCAGGTGCCAAGGACTGTCGCATTACAGGTCAGATCCCAGCATCTGCCTGTCTGAAAGCATCAGGACTCTCACTGAAATTTAGGCAAAATTACTTTTGCCTCTCTTTTTCCCAGTGCCCCAATAAGGACTTGCACTGAAACAGATTCAGAAAGTCAAAACGATAAATATATTTAATTTATTAAAGCAACAGATACAACAGATCTGGGACTGCTGGTAAATGTGCAGACTGCAAGTGGTGGAGCTCAAGTTACTAATAAGTCCTGGGTAGCATCCAACAAAGTCAGAGATGCAAATCTTTGAAATGGTGCTAGTATATAATAGTAACAATAATGCAGCAAAAGTTAAGCTGTGTGTTGGATGTGCAGTTCTTACTGAGAAGGCATCCCTGTGTTGGGTGGAAGAAAGGGAGCACAGCCTGATGACCATTCTCGTTTCTGCTAAATACAGCTTTTCATTCATTGACAGGTGTTCCTCTTGTGTTTTTTTAGATCCTAACACCTGTTCCCCCTGCCCTCTAGGTGATGCTTAGCATGATTTGGGTGGAAAGCAAAGTAACATAATGATGTATGTTAGGCAAGTACTCTGTTTGGCTCATTGTCATATCGAGGGGTGTCAACTTCAGTGTTAAAACTGCAGTTAATTAGGCAAAGGTCTTTGCCTTTGAAATCTATTTTGAAGCTGCGTATTTTGCTGTTTGAGCCTTGCTTCATTCACAAGTCTCCCACCTTCAGCTGCTTGGCAGGCCAGCTTCATCGATATTCATTTTCAGAGATAACATAAACATCTCTTGGTGGTAGGCATCTTGTCCTTTCTCCAGTAGCACACCAAATTAACCTGCATTCCTGCCACACAGAAAGATGGACAGATATTCCCCAAGGTACTGCACCTGGGTCACGGAAATCCCAAGTACAGATATAGGACAGGCAATGAGTGGATTGAGAGCAGTATGCAGGGAAGGACTTGGAGATAAAGGTGAATCAAAACCTAGACATGAGCTGGCAACATGCACTTGCAACCCAGAAGGCCTTTCACTTAATAGTGGGCCCTACAAAAAAGATGGGGAGGGACTCTTTATCGCAGTGTAGTGATAGAACAAGGACTAATGGCTTTAAACTGAAAGAAGGTAGATTTAAATTAAATATTAGGAAGAAATTTTTTACAGTGAAGCTGGTGAGACACTGGAACGGGTGGCCTAGAAATGGTAGATGCCCAATCCCTGGATGTGTTCAAGTCCAAGTTAGATGGGGCTTTGAGCAACCTGATTGACTTAAAGGTGTCCCTGTCCATGGCAGGGGAGGTGGAAATAGAGGGATGGTCCCTTCCAACCTGAACCACTCTATGGTTCTATGAATATCAGCTTCTGGGGGAATGACCTCTTCTAGGACACAGGTGGGCTAGGAAGAGGGTCTTCTCACAACAGCTCAGATACGATCCTTTGTCGTCCGAAAGATTTGTGATACTGCTGTGCTTCCTGGGGAGGGAAATGGGGCTCCAGAAGCATTCCTTGTTGGTATCTGTCAAGATGTGTGCAGCTGGGAAGACCTCATCTAAAGAAGTGCTGGCCATTATTGCAGCCAGGAACCCCCTTCTCCATCAAATTAAAAATCAGAGCAGCAGTTTGTATTAAAAGACAAAAACTATAATGAATGGCAGCTGCTCTGAAACAGACTTGATATTCAGGCCATATATGGTAAGATTATCCTGAGGCAGCTTTGAATAAGCTATTCACAGCTTCCTTGAAGTGGAATTGATTACCTCTTAGGTCTTTTGCTCTGGCTTCCATCACAGATCCCAGCCCTGAGCAGACCCAGATGAATTCAGGCTGGTCTGGCTTGAGAGGAGGAAAGTCCATGTGTGGAAAACACCCCACAGATACCACATCTTGAGTCCTTCCCAATCTGCCTGCAGAAAGCCCTGCTGTGTCCACTACTTTTGATGAGATGCCTTCTGGTGGTATGCATGCACGTGCATGGACAGTGTTCACTGTTGCCACAAGTGGGAAAACCTGGGATCTCCAAGCACAGTTTGCTTAAATATATCTTATCCTCTTTACTCATCTAGAAGAGAAACCCATCAGTGGTGCAAGCCCGCAGCTGTGGAAGGGCAAAGCACTGAAAACAGGAAATGGCATTTGAGCCATTTAAGAAAAGTTTATGGCTCTGCCAGTCATGGATTTTAATAATAAATAAGCGAGAAATTTATTTATTTCATTCACAATATGCACTTAAAAAAAAAAAAGTGTAGTTTTTCCAAAATGTTAACCCCAGAAGTATGATCTTGCTAATGAAAATCTCTCGATATAAAAGGCAGCATTTTAAAAAGTGAAACACCATATAAAATAATGCAATGAGAAAAATGTGCATGCAGAAGTGTCTGAAGCCCTCCTCAGTACCTAGGAAAAAGTTCCCTCCAGATTAACCCATCACCCCTCTTTTCATCTAGCCACTTCCCACAAGGAAATATGGTGGTCACACCAGTTGCAGAGTTGGTGATCTCCACCCGTTCCACCAGCCAGCCTGGTGCCAGGCCGGTGTTGTCATGCTCAATCCGGACTTTTTTTAGCTCCCCCATGTCCAGAGTCTCCAGGTAAAACCTGTTGGTTTTGCCTCGCTCAAAGAGGTTCCTGAACTTCTGCTTCAGCGCCCGCTTTCCCGAATCCCCGTTCAACCCAAAGATGGTGATGAACACATTGGCATCGGTCCCTGCACCCTTTTCAAAGCCTGTGACCACTATGGTCTCATATTTGACTGGCACCAAGCTCCGGGCTTTGCTGGCAAAGCTCTCGATAACCTTGGCACACTCAAAGACTTTGTAGTCCCGTCTCTTGTAACGCAGAGGGATTTTCACATTGCATCTGAAAAAGTATCTGCCAAAGGAAAATTATCAGCATGTTAGTGGTATGAATGACCACTTCATTTGGCAAAGGTTATGGCCTGGGCATAGAGTCATAAATCATAGAAACGTTCTAGTTGGAAGAGACCCTTTAAAATCATCAGATCCAACAATTAGCTCAGTGCTACTAGGTTACCATTAAACCATGTTCCTCAGCATCACATCCACACGTCTTCTAAATACCTGCAGGGATGGTGACTCCACCACTCCCCTGGGCAGCTTCTTCCAGTACTTGACAACTATTCTAGTGTAGATGTTTTTCTTAATATCCAACGAAACCTCCCCTGGTCAGCCTGAGGCTTTTTCAGCTTGTACTGTTGCTTCTTACTTGAAAGAAGAGGCCAACCCCCACCTCACTACAACGTCCTTTCAGGTAGTTGTAGAGAGTGATAAGGTCTCCCCCTTTTCTCCTGGTTAAACTCCAGTTCCCTCAGCTGTTCCTCACAGGGCTTGTGCTCTAGATCCTTCACCAGATTTGATACAAAGCTTCACTACCTCTAGTAGTGAGGAGCCCAAAATTGAAGAAAGTATGGGAGGTGTGGCCACACCAGTGCTGAGTACAGAGCAACAATCATGTCCCTGATTCTACTTGTCACATGATTCCTCATGCATGCCACCATGCTGTCGGCCTTTTTGGCTACCTGGGCACACTGCTGGCTCCTGTTCAGCTGGCTGCTGGCCAACACCCTCAAGCTCCTTTCAGCTGGGCAGTTTTCCAGCCACTCTTTTCCAAGCCTGTAGCGTTGCATGTGGTTGTTGTGACTCAAGGGAGGGACCCAGCATTTGGCTTTGTTGAACCTCTTACCATCGCCCTTGGCCCATCAATCCAGACTGCCTAGATTCCTCTATATCCTCCCTATCTTCAAGCAGGTTGACACAGCCATCTAACTTGGTGCCATCTGCAAACTCATTGGGGCTGTCCTCGATACCCTTGTAAAGGTCACTGATAAAGACATTAAAGAGGACTGGCCTTGCTACAGAGCCCTGGGGAACACCACTTGTGTCTGGTCATCAAATAGACTTAACTCTGTTTACCACCACTCCTTGGGCCTGGCCATCCAAGCAGTTTTTTACCTAGTAAAGCCTATGCTCACTCAAGCCACTAGAACCCAAGTTTCTCCAGGAGAATGCTGTGGGAAAGAGTCTCCCTGCCCATGGCAAGGGGGTTGGAACTAGATGATCCTTGAGGTCCCTTCCAACCCTAAAAATTCTACGATTCTAAGCTTTACTAAAATTTGTGTAGACAACATCTACAGCCTTTCCCTCATCCACTAAGCAGGTCACCTTGTCATGGAAAGAGATCTATTAGTCAAGCAGGACCATGCTACTAAATTGCCCAATATTAATTTTGTTTCAGTATTTTTTCATATCTATCTTAATACCAGAGCTTCTTTTTAGAAAGATAGCCATGGCCAAATGTTGCAACTGCAACTGGCAAGTCCTTCATCTCTCCAGAAAGCCAAGGATACCCTGCATATGCCAGCGTTGGTATGGGGCATCTGTCACCTCTTTTGCCTCTGTAATGGCATGTCTGTTTACAGACCCACTAAAGCAAGACAAGCAATCAGACCCACAGAAAAAGGGAATGGGAAAGATAGGGAGGAGTAGAAGTTTTAAAGCCCTCTTTTCCTCATCTAGATTACCTAGCCCAACTTTAAACAGGCAAAAAAAAATCATTGAGCACAGAAATTATAGGTACCAGATGCTGGAAGCCTCTGGCTCTGCAGTGCTGTCTCTGATAATGTGCAGGGCACACAGAGCAGGTCCATAAATTGCAGTGTACCTGGCACCCAGCCATGGGCTGGAGCACTCCACTTTTAATGATGTATTTCATTTCCAATGATGCAGATCACTTCCAAATGAGCTTTTTCCCCTCCTCCCCTCTGCCAAACTGTAGTAGGTTTTCCTGGAAAGTGTGTAGCTGGATTTCTGTGCATGTGTGTAAAACAAACACCTGAAGGAAGAATTCCTGTGGTTCCAACAGTACTGTACTTAAGCACTTCCAACATTTTTGACATTTTCTGCAGCCAAAGTAAGGTATTCCTTTCTCTGGAAAGAAGCTTTGTAAATAAGAAATTCTGTTGGGAGTGAAATCTCAGGCTCAGAGACAGAAAAAGTGAATGGGAGTGGGTAGAGGGGTTGCCTCATGATAGTTTTGTTTCCTGAACTATGTAGTGTCTGATGGTCTGGAATTATAATGGATCATGGTAGTCTTTGTGAGGAGCAAGAACAAAAAGGATGACCTAGCCCTGAGACTTTCCAGAAAAATGTTTAGGACTAGGAATACTCGAAGTGAGACTTTATTTTCATGGTGCAATCTTTCACAGTTTATCATTTGCGGAACATACCCCTCTGTTAGGAGCTGTACTTGCAGGGCTGGAGCTCTGCTTCACTGTGATGACAGGCTGCAGACTTCACCAGTATCTCCTGGCTGCCCTCTTTAATTTAAAACAACTTCCTATAAAGTGAGGCTTTATAAGAAGGTCTTTGGGCCCTTTAAAACACACTGTTTCAGCAGTTTCAGCACACTCTCAATGAGTTTAATGCACAGATCTGATTGCACAGCTGGACTTCAAGAGTTCCAGGTTTTTACCCACCAGGAGAAAAGAACATGTTTTGATATATTATTGCCTGAGTTTTCATTCAGCAATCATTATTGTGGCTCTTCTACTGGCTGATTAATTTGCTAGAAGAGACTCTTAGCTTTTGAAAAAAACCCAACACAACCCTTCAAGGATTTCCTCTTATACACTCAATTGACTCATTTGGAACAAATGTCTTATATTTAGCAGTAATGGAAATATCATGGAGAAGAAAAGAAATCCACAGTTAACACTTTGGATATTCTCTCTGGAGAGCAGTTTGTTTTGCAAATGCATGATCTCCAGTTCCTGCACAGTCCCTTGTGCTATCTGCTCCCTGAGTTCTGAACATCACCCTTTCCAAAGATGGGCTCTGACCAAAGCATGTAAGACCTGATGTGCTCAGGGTTCTTCAGACGTTCATTTTTTTTGGCCATGGGAGGTTTCAGTCATACTCAAACCAGAGTAGCTGGGCTGCATGACTGCAACATTTCTAGTGCGTCTTTTGGAAAGTACCAGAAAGATCTCTCATCAAAGCTGGTCTGAATCAGAGATCCAGGCTTTCTCTTACTTTTCTTCTAGGAGCAATTTTTACAGGGCCAGTTTACACAGAATATCCTACAAACCCCTTAAATTTCAGCCAAAATACTTTTCACAAGTTGAGATGTTAGTTTGTCATAGCTGCAAGAAGTACTCAAGCTGTCTTGTTTATAAACCTATCTGCACATGCAAATGCTCTAACAACTCAGAAATTGCATGGGCAAGTCAGGCAGGGACATTCTGTACCCAACACACCAAACAGCAAGCTTAGCTTTCAGAAAGGGATGAAGATTTGGTAAGACTTTCTGCTATTGCTTACATCTGAAATGGTTCAAGAAGACACATGCAGAGCTGCTCAGCTTCTTCATGCCCTCCCAGAGGAGCTCCTTGTGGGTTAGAAGGCACTTACTTGTTGCAAAGCTCCATCTCCGTTACAATGATCTCTTGGACGTGCCAGAAGACATCAGCTTTTGCAGATGACTTCTTCCCATCTTTTGGACAGTGACCAACACAGATGGCTGCAATTTCACCAACGTTTTTTGAAGAAAACTGAAATGTGTCTGTTGCTCCCCTACAGGAGACAGGGAGGAGTTTCAGTTAGTGTGTTGAAGGCTGCCAGTGACTCGTCACACTCAACTCATATGGATATTAAGTAATTTGCACGTGGCTAGAACATAAACCTTCATTTAAAATAATTTGATTCAACCTACAATCATTCAACACAAAGTGTAATTTCTATGCTTAAATTTAGAATTTTCTCTGATTAGGGGTGACACTTTAAATTGTTGCCACTAGGACTTTCTAGGATAAACTTAAGCTGTTCCACATACAAAATCAATTTACCTCATTACAGATAAAGCTAAAGAATGACTAATTTTCCCTCCAGCACTTATTCATTCATCCCTGACAGATACTGTATCTGTTACACATCTACTCACAATAGATGTTTTAAATTTGCTAGTTCAGCCACCCTTCCTGAATCTCAGCTTGAAAACAGTTTAGAAAAACAATAGGTGTCTGTCCATCCCTTGGCTGGATTCCTGTCATGTCTCCTGTGTATCTTGTGTTAGGTTTATCTCCTTGGGCTGGTCTTTATTCCAACCTTCCTGGAGAGTGAGATCTTTAACTCCACTGTAGACATTATCAGCTTAAGGTCAGGAGGAAGCTCCTCCCAGTATTTCATGTTTCACATGAATTCTCAGTCATTCTTACTAGAGTCCACATCAGCTGTAATTTAACCTTCTCTTACAGAGCCATAAGAAAACCCTTTCCTCCCTGCAAAGCAACACAACAGCAGCAGTGTCCATGACTTTGAAGAGGTTCCTGTCTCCTAAGGGCATGCTGTGTCCTTCAACAAAGCATAAAACTCAGCACACTTCTGGAACACTTTGGTCCCACATGGGAAAAGGAATCTGCCCAGTGTTACACAGATGCACCTACAGCTCATCTGCGCACAAGGTTTTCCTCACACAACAGTGATCTTTCAGCGTCACCTCACAGATTTGTCTGGAAAGTCAAATTTGAGCAGTTCCGACAGCATTAAGCCTCCCACTATTTTTGTATACTTCCTGATTCCCAGTGCCAGTGAGATGCTGTAAAAGGCAATAAAAACACCTCCAGCTTCCTTCTGCTCATCCCAGCTCAAAAATAACAGCTTGCCCAGGGGCTCACCAGAAGCCCAATTGTATGTACTAATACTACAGGACATACACATGCACGTACATCATCTACATTTCCTTTAACCAAATGCTTTTTTTCTCAGCATTTTTAGATCTGCTGTGTGTTTGTCTGAGAGAAACTAAATTTACACCTTGCTTTGACTCCAGGTGAGAAGCCGTTAGGCTTTTTGGAAGGGGGATGAGAAACAGCATGGCACAAATCCAACTCTGTAAACCATCCTGGAGAAGAGGTGGTGTTTGTGGAAGACACAGATGATAGGGAGTTCTTCTAGCCCACCATCCTGTCCCATACCTTTCAAATCTCCTTTTCTTGGAGGAGTTTTCCATAAGGAATTCTTTTGAGCGGCCCAGTTTTCCTTCTAAGATAATCCAGATGTTTTCCTTTGTTTCTGCATCCTCTCTGTCGCTTGTTACTGTGACAATCTCATAGGCTTTAAAGCATAATTAACACACACGTTAACCAGAAAAGGAAGAGCTGATGGCCAGAAAGATCTCTTCATTTGGCGATCACTGTGCTTAAAAACTGTCTTCCTAATATTAGTCAAAGCACACAAGAAAGCATTTGCTAAATAAGGATGAAACCACACTGAAATCTGTGGGACTTTTGACTTCTATGTGCTTTGAATTTCATACAGGGATGCAATACATGAAAATATGAATACTGCTCAATCAGTTATCAAGAGTAAATGGAGCTGCTCTTGAACAAGCTGTGTCCAGCTGCCTGCTGTGCTAAGCACTCTCTTTATAATGCAGCCTAAATACTGCAGTTTTTACACCACCGTTCCTAACAGGGACAGTGAGAGTATCCATGTGCACAACACGATGTGCTCAGATGCTGTGGTGGCATGTAAGTACCCAAAGCAGCAATCTCAAGGCTGACCCATCTATCTATCTATCTATCTATCTATCTATCTATCTATCTATCTATCTATCTATCTATCTATCTATTTTTGCAAAGGTAGATTGAAATCACTCTGAAGTAATGTGATTATTTACTCCCCAGGACTGAAGAAGAGCATTATGGGGCAGTATTTGTTGAGATGCACTTTGTGTATCATCAGTGCAGTTAAATAACTCTCTCCCACTTGCTCACCACACTAAACACCGCTGTTGTTACCTTAGGCTCAGTGGAATTACCTGGAGCAGACCTGGGACTATGGAGTGCTAAGCTCAGCCATCACGTTTAGCTGGGATAGTTGAACTAATAGTCAGAACATGTTAAGAAGGAAGCTGGAGCAATGTTACTCACAAAGCTTTAAGGAGTGAACTTATTTTCCACCTCAAAGATGTGAGCCCATTATTTCTAATGAGCCCTTATGGCTTACAGTTGAATTGAACCACTGCAGATGGGCTCCTCTTAGTTTTCAACCCAGAATGAGATCTTCTTCTTCCTCATAAATCCTGATTTGTTCTTTTCTTATCACAGCATTGCACTTTTGAACCAAAGAGTACCTTAAATAATCCAGCCCTTAAAGCCTGCAAATATAAATGCTTTTTGCATGGGAACCCTTGGTGGAGCCGCTTGTAGGAAATGTGGTCCTACAGCCTTTAAGGTCCCTCAGCAAATACCACAAGACAGCTCTAAACTTACAAGTCCGTTCCTTCAGTTCCAGGATGTCATTATTGGCACAAGCCAGTTCCCTTATGAGCTGCCCATCATCTTCACTTTTAGCCAGCCAACGATCACACTGGAAGCGAAAAGTCTTGTCCATGGCAGAATCTGTCACATCAATATACTCCAAGTGCCATCCTGGTGCAATACCTTGCAAAACAATGAAATAAAAAAGGTTTCGATATTTTCATGTCACATTTAGGTCTGATACCTTTCCTTGGTAGCACCCTGTTGGTGCTAGAAATTTCAGGTATTTTGCTTCAGGTAATGTCACCAGTGAGCACAATGTTGTTCTGATACCAAAAGCAATGCCAACATGTTCAAGACCATAATCTGACCCCCCTTCTAGAGTCAGCCCATGCTTTTGAGGAAGTCTGTGGGTTTTGATCATATATAAGGATGCTGGAACCTGGTCTGGGACAGGATAGATGTCAAGCTGTCTGGGCAAGGGACCGTTGTTTGTCTTTGGCCAGCACTTTCTAAGAAATCAGACTTCTGCAATGCCAGTAGCAGCAGCAGTGGCAGGCAGGGCTGGGGCTGGTGTGCACCCTGTCAACATACCAACACAGGAACTGTCCCAAGAAACATCATAGTGGCTTAGGGAAAACAAATCCTTACAAAGCATCAGGGTATCAGGGCCCTGTAGAATTGTTTACCAACAACAGAAACCTCAAGTCTTGTGGAAATCAAAGGCTTTGGGGGCAAAAGTTAATGGAACACCTTCTGTCACAGAAACCGCTGCTACGTTTCCTTCCATTTTAAGGAAAATATGAAGCCTTAAAGCCAAGAGAAAGATATGAGTTCGTATTCCACCTAACCCCTACCCCTCCAATAGTCATGACAGTGTGTGCATGTTTTGTAGTGGCCCCTTCATGTTTTGGGAATTCCAGCTGGCCACAGGATCTAGGGTTTTCTCGATGGCCTATATTACTTCCAAACCCTTCCTATTCAGATTTGAAGGTGAGAAGGTAATTTACAGCTTGTTCCTTTTACCCTGACGGGTAACACTGCAAGTAAATTACCTGTGCTATCCTGACTTTGCCAACCAACCAAGATGAATCCACTAATGCTGTGAGTGGCCATGAACATAGAACAGACTAAAATGATGGATGCTCCAGACCACCAAATCACCTGACTTTTACCTTGGGAACTTCTGAGGAGTCATAGTTGCCTTTTGATTTTCTACTTCCTTTTATTTTTTTCTTTATTTCTTTTTTCCCCCGCCAGTGGACAAGCAATCTTTAACTACCTATGCAGACAAAAAAGCTTCTTTTGTTATATTTAAATGAAATGTCCTGTATTTCAGTTGCACCCATTGCCTGTTGTCCTGTCATCTGTCTCTGTCTTCTTGCTCCCCCAATCAAATATTTGTACACACAGATACAGCCCTCCTGAGACTTGTTTTCTCCAAGTTGAACAGTCCCAGCCCTCTCAGCTGCTCTTTATGTAACAGATGTCCCAAATCATCAGTCATCCTTGTGGGGCTTCACTAGACTCTATCCTTGCCTGTCTTGAATTAGGAGGACAGTGTCATGTGTCAGTGACAAGACCTGTGCAAACACCACAGGTGCAATGCCCAGGCAGGAGAGTTGGAAGCACCAGCCAAACACGCAGCAGTTCCTCCAGGCTCCAGTAGTAGGACAAAGACACTAAATGAGGTTTTGGGGATGGACTGGCATGCAGTACCCTTAGAGATCCTCACCAGTTTATTACCTCCTTGTCAGACTTCATCACGTTCCTCAGGGTTGCCACCATGCTCTAACTGAAGCAGCTTGCTCTTTGGGGCTCTTTGGAATTTTCCTCTACACATGTTGATAGTGCCAGTTGTTAATCTTTTAGGCAGGCTAATTCCCATTTAAGTTCAGTGAACATCTCTGCAGCACATTCAGGAGGCTGCTCTCTTTTCCATCAAAATTTTAGTTGAAACAGTGCAGAACGAAAGAAAGAAAACATCCTATCCTTCTCCAGCAAGAAGGATCAATGACTGCAGGCTGGGATAGAATAAATAGGTGGTCTTAGTCCTGTTGCCAGCAGTGAACAATGAGATTAAGATAGGATCAGTGCTAAGAAGCTGTATCAGAAAAGTGAATGACATGCACATACCATCCTCCTTCTCCAAGCTGGTCCCAGCAGCTGCTCACCAGGAGAGATGCAAGAAAGAAAACTACTTTTATATTGCAGGGAGAGGTGGACCAAAGCTGACTTTCTAGGACATGGAGCTGAGGGCAAAGCAAGCACAAAGTGCAGCTTTTCCTGGTGATCCCTGTAAAAGATGTATTTATTGACTCTGGGCGATTTAAAGAGCAAGCTCTGGGCTCTGTCAGGGGATCGACACTGAAATGCGAATCCCAGCAGGGTGTCTCTTACAGCACAAGGGTACCTCAAATGAAGGAACTGGCTAGTCGCTGCTAGAAAAATGGTGCTACTGCCTCAAAGCATCCTCCTGTCTGCTTTGAAAAAAAAAATATTTCTCTTCCCTCTCACCAGAACTATTCTTTCATTTATCCCATTTTCCTTCCTGATGGTTAGCAACTTAAATTAGATTAAGTGCCCTGGAAGCTGTAGAAGTATCCTGTGTTGCTTTTAATTTCTCAAGAGAAATAATTCACACCAGGGGAATGCTTTACTGGTTGTGACTAGAACAACACATTTTCCTACCCTGCCAAAAAGATGCCCCATCAAAGGTTTCATTGCCACACTATTAAACCCCATTTAAAAGCTAACATGCATTTGAAATGGAAGGACTGGTTCAGGGCTGAAGGAAATATTTTGTTTAACCAGACAAGGTATTGTTATCTTTGCATTGATCTGGAAAAAAAAGCAAAGTTTAGTAATGCCCAGAGTCTAAATGCAAGACTTCCCCTCCACTGAGTTGTGTGCCGGGCAAAACATCACTGGAAGGACAGAAACCATGTTTGCAGAACCAATTTTCAGGTGATGAAACTCTAGTTCCTGTTTGTTTTTGGCAAAGCAGTGGGCTCAGGGATGTTACAGTACCTAAGAAACAAAAGGAAAGGAAATGACATCCCATATGTATGTAACACCAAAGACACCAAATCCTCAGCACAAGATGGTTTGCGTAGTAGGCCTCAGTCAAATAATGAGGAAGAGGAGACAGAGAAGGGATGTGGTTGTAGCAGGGTGGAAGAACTTTTCTAGGTCCTGTGCACGGGTCACAGAGTTTGGCCATGCAGGAGAAACGGGAGGAACTCTGCAGCAACGGCTCACCAGGCTTTTCCTTGAACACTGTTTAATGGTGGATCCTGATCCACTATGAAAGCCACAGCTGCTCTACCACTCAACTTCTGATGCTTGCAGAAAAGACAGAGCAGAAGTGTTTATATCCTGTTGGCACCTCAACCAACAGTATGAGGAGAACAAGGGCTCAGGAAAAAACCCAACTGCACAAATGTCTCAGAGAGCATTGTGTGATTTTCTGCATTGACACTCCATTACTGTTTTGGGGCAGAAAGAAAGAAATAGCACGTCTGAGCCATTCCTGCTTGATTATGCAGGTCTTGGTATTTAAAATAGTTTGGCCTCCACTGTGCCTTTGTACGAGGTCTTCTATAACCATAATGAGTCTTCAACATTTGTAACAAAAGGTACTTCACTCCAGACCTGCTCAGCTGCCACCAAAATCCCCAACAGCAAACCTGCCCTAATAAAACACGTCTGTGCCATGCAGGCACCTTAATGGTCTGCAGTTGGAAGTGACATTTTCAGTAGCATGCAAAACATTTCAAATGTAATTAGAGGAGGAGAAGAGCTCTGGGGCAAATGGAATCACTTTGCCTGCTTGATGCTGGCAGTTGTATAATTTAGTGTCACACAGGGAAATGCATTCTCTTTCCCTTATGCAGGAGAGCTGTTATTTGTCCCATTTATCCTTCTTTCTAAATGAATCCAAGCTGACAAACAGGTGATGCCCTGCAAGGACCCTTTGTGTACATGTGCAAAGTCTTCACAGAACCATCTTGCCTTTTTCTCAGGTGATGCTTTCCTGACTTTGGACAGACAGGTTGGACTGTAGGCTCCTTGTCACGCATTTCTGCGGTGATTAGTGCAATTGAGTCTGATTTTAGAAGCAGTAGATGTAACACAGACAACAACATTACCTCTTCATTTAACTATAACTTCAGTTTCCAGTACAAGAAGTTTCCTTTGCATCTCTTGGAAACAGCCACCACTTTCCCCTTGCGTGTGTTCACCCCTAAAATATGAAGCTATTCTGACACATGCAGAAACATGGGAGGGTTGGGAAAAAAGAGAATGAACTGAGTCTGGCGAGTTCATCATTCAGCAGGCACCTGATTCCTGACCTTGCTTTAGTGAACATTAAATATAAGTTGTGAAGGGACAGCTGGTAGGATTCAGTCATTGCTGGAAAAACCACATCCATGCTTGGATTCACACGTCTCCATGAAAGTTAAACTTTCTTCACTATTTACAGCCATATTCATTATTTCCCTCTCTATCTCTTGTTTATCTGTAGCAGACAAGAAGAAGGCTGGGTTAATAACCTTTTTTTGTCTTGGTCTTCACTGGCAACCTTACTCCTCACACCTGCCGAGTTGACAGATCAAGGGACAACAAGGTTCCCTTCCCACTTGAAGGGAAGATCAGGTTTGGGACCACCTGAGGAACCTGAAGATACATAAATCTATGGCACCTGGGGAGATGCATCCCAGAGTACAGAGGGAATTGACTAATGTAGTTGTCAAATCACTCTCTGCAATATTTGAAATGTCATGGCAGTCAAGTGAAGTCCCTGGTGACTGGAAGAAGGGAAAGGTTGTGTCCATTTTGAAAAAAAGGTAAAAAAGAGGACTCTGCAAGTTATTGACTTGTCAGCCTCACCTCTGTGCTTGGGAAATCATGGAACAGATCCTCCTAGAAGGTATGCTGAAGCACAAAGAGGACAGAGAGGTGATTTGAGACAGCCAGCATGGCTTTACCAAGGACAACTCCCACCAGAGTAATCAGCGGACAAGGGAAGACCAATGGATGTCATCTACCTAGACTTCTGTAAAGCTTTTGACACGGTCCATTTCTCTAAACTGGACAGATATGTATTCAACAGGTGGACTGTTTGGTGGGTAAGAAATTGGTTGGATGGTCACATCCAAAGGGTAGTGGTCAATGGCTTGATGTCTGGATGGAGATGGGTGACAAGTGCTGTCCTTCAGGGGTCTGTATTTGGGCCGGTGTTGTTCAATATCTTCATCAATGGTACAGACAGCAAGATTGAGTTGGCCCTCAGCAAGCCTGCAGATTTCACTGAGCTGACTGGTGCAGCTGATATCCACAGGGACCTAGACAGGCTGGCAAAGTGGGACTCAGGTAACCTCGTGAGGTTTAATAAGGCAAAGTGTAAGGCCCGGCACTTGGGTTGCAGCAATCTTCTCTACCAATGTAGGCTAGGGGATGAGATCAAGAACAGTCCTGCAGAAAAGGACTTGGGGGTACTGGTGGATGAGAAGCTGGACATAAGCTGGCAGTGTGCACTTGCACCCAGAAGGCTAGTCACATCTGTCCATTCTATTCTGTGCTGGTGAAATTCCACCTGTGTCAAGCTCTTGGGTCGTCAACACAAGACGTGGACCTGGGTGGGTTCAGAGGAGGGCCACAAAAGTGATCAGAGGGCTGGACTACCTCTCCTATGAGGACAGGCTGAGAGAGCTGCGACTGCTCAGCCTGGAGAACGGAAGGTTCCCAGGAAGCCCTTAAAACTGCATTTCAGTATCTGAAGAGGGGCCTACAGGAAGGCTGGGGAAGGACAATTAAGAAGAGCTTGTAGTGATAGTACGAGGGGTAATGGTTTAAACTGAAGCAGAGTAGATTTAGGTTAGACATCAGGAGGAAGTTCTTTACAATGAGTGTAGTGAAGTATTGGATCAGGTTGCCTAGAGAGGTGGTGAAAGCCCCATCCCTGGACACATTCAAGGTCAAACTTGATGGGGCCCTGAGCAGCCTGATCTAGTTAAACATGTACCTAATCACTGCAGTGGTGTTGGCCAAGATGGCTTTTGACTTCCAACCTAATACAATCTATGATTCTATGATGATGGTGGGAGTTTTGATAGCACTGTTAGATTGCCAGGAATGGAGTGTTAATTGTGAGGCATTAAAATCATCGCATCTAGCTTTGCATCAGTACATCTCAAAACACTTTAAGAAGGTGAATAATTTTTATCCCCAATTTACATAATTGAAAATGAAGTACAGGGATGTGATTTACACAAGGTCATTCAGCAAGCCAGTGGCAGAATAAAAATAGATCCATTTTGTATATTTCTCCTTTAGGATAATGTTAGTTCCCACCACAACATTTCTCATCAAAGAAGACAGGGAATGCAAAACCTCTCAAAGCCTTTGACAAAGCAAGAGATTAGCACTTGGGACAGTTTTAGAAAATAGGTTCCTTTTTCCCCCCTCCTCTGTAGTCTATTCGACTTGTTCAGTCCAGGATTTGACTTACATCAAAACTGCTCATAAATTACTTTCAGAGAAAAATCCACCCCCATCTTACAGATAAACTATTTCTATGGGAAAAGAAAAAGGAGTTAACAGCTCAGGAAGAATATATAGCAGTTTCTCAGATTATATTCTTATGATTTAAGCACATTTTGTGTTTTATTGAAGCATACTGGATGCAAAAAACCTTTAGCAAAGGTGAAGGAAAATTTGTCCCAAGAGGAGCAAAGAAGGCTTGCAGAGAAGAGAATCTTTAACTGGACTAATAATTCCACAGCTGTATCTGACCTTTTGGGCTCTTTCCACTCTGAAATGAAGAGCTCTGCAGTTGAAGGAGATTGAGAAGAAATGAATGACTGTGCAGGTTTAACACTGAAGTCTTCATCTTCTTTCCAGGTCTGCCATTTTGTTGGCTTATATCTGTGATTTTGTTTTGTTTTGTTTCTACTTTATGGCAATTCTGGACTGTGAGATCTAGGCTGCGTCTTCTGCTTGTGCTGTGATGTCACACATCTTTGTGACAGAACAGCTGAGTGTGAGGAAAAAAATTACCATTGAAGAGAAAAGAAGATATGTGATATGTGAGGAGGGGTCTGTGTGTTTGTGTGGAGGTCTTCCAAGGGGCCAGATTTGGGTAATGTGAAGGACTAAGCAGCTATGGCACTTGCCAATATGCCACACAGGTCTGCAGCTTGCATGCCCGTTTGTGCCTTGTCTAAGACTTTGACTTTGATCCTTCCAGAAAGATGCAGGAGTCCACATTGTCTTCCTTTATACTGAGCCATCAGCAAAAGAGGGGTGACGATGGACTCCTCTCTATGTGAGCGCTTTTATACATTTATTTCTCTTTCTCTTTTTATTTAAATCAAATCAATGGATCGACAGAGTTTATAAGGCAACAGTTAAGCTCTGAGAAGAGAGCTTAGAAAAGCCTTTCTTGAGCCTGGTAGCTGAGCAAATCCTTATAAAGGGCTAAAAAAAAAAGCAGACCTTTAGGTTTCTTTCAGTAATTTACATCCTACAAGTGCCCAAAGGCTTGGAATCATATCTGTGAATTGCAGGAACTCTGGAAAGCCATGTGCTCTGAGTTTAAGACCTACACAATTTAAGATCTGATCCAAGATATTGTAGTTCCTTCAGAGAAAGAGAAAGAAAAACAAGGCAATACTAACACTTTTGAGGTGGACCCAGAGCAAGAAATGGGTATATTTCTTCCTCTGGAAGAGCTACCAAAAGGAGTTGCTGGGGCATTTAGGCTATTTAAAACTCAATTAGACAATGTCATGGCAGCTGGCATAATTGAAAGAAGGGCCCTGTTGAGGCAGAGAAGTTGGGCTGCATAACCTTGTTATTTACTTCTGTCTTTGCTGCTATAATAATGTAGTCTGCTTTATCCATAATTAGACTCTTCCTGGCTCCCCTTGGCTGATGGCAACTGAGATAATCAAGAATCTGAAATTAATGACTTTACAAAGACTTCTTATCATCTGAGTTCAAATCTACTCAGGCAGATGAGGGAGCTAAATCCAGATTTCCCATATCGCCCTGTTGTAAGGAGGAAAAGGCAAAAAAGGAAAGAAAAGATTTTCCTAGGTAAAAAATTCCATTACTGAGATACTGAGAAACTTCAAGTCATTCTTCCAGAATGGTGATTTACGCCTTAAACCAGAGAAAAAATTGAAGCCTATATTTAGAAAGCCAGCATTTCTAAAGACCTGCAGATACTGATCTTGCATAAATATAGAAGTAAATGAACTGAGATATGAGAAAATACACAGTGCCTATCTGAGATCAGGAGATGAGGAGTCTGGAAATGATTAAGTTTGCTCAGGGAGTCCAAATATATTAGGCTGAACATCAGTATCTCAAAGTAAACAGGGGTAAGGCAATAAAATGCAGCAAAACTTAAAACTAAATTGCATTCACAGCAATTCATTGTTACCAGACTCTCACTGGTGAGCTCTAAACATCTAACAAAAATCAGGAACAAGTTCCTTGAAATTGCAGTTGTGAAGTCTCCAAATTGCCCCCCTTCCAATGAGCACTGACTTCATCACTAATCAATTTTAGTGAAGTCAAAGGAATTAGGTGGGAACTTTGCTCCTCCTTTCTATCTCATACACAGATGCTACTCAGCAGTTTTTGTAGGGAAAATGGCATTTAAAAGCATTAAAGTGGGACCATAAAACTGGCATGCTTTTCCAGAAGAGGCAAACACAGTGCTTGCAATTTAAAGACCTTCTGACAGTCTTTGCTGTTGCAATTACTGTCTCTAACTCTGAACACCCTGCTCTGTCACGTTTCAGCAAAAGGATAAACAAAAATGGGATGTGAGCTGAGAGTAAAGCCACTACATCAAAATTTCACTGATGGGGATGGATGCTGAACTGCACTTCATGTCAAAGTAGCCACCTTGGCCAACCCATTTAAATATATTTTACCTGAAATGGAGGGACCAGGTGAAGTCTGAAAGAAAAAGAAGTTCTGTGATGGCTATAGCTCCCTTGACTAGCCCATAGGTGCCAGACACTTAACATGTGTCCAAAAGGGCTGATTAGGGCTGATTATTAGAAAATAAGGAAAAGAACATCAACTATGTTCCAAGTATTCAGTGTGTGAGGAGTAATGGGTTAGGCTACTGTGAGGTTGAGTCTTCCACAGACTATTTGCAGAGAAATTGTTTAGTCCAAAACACGAAAACAAAACAAAAAACCCCTAAGGAAAGCATGATCCACATCTGATGCCTCAAAGTAATGGTAAATACAAGCACATAGTTATTTAATACCCAAAGTCCCCCAAGCTTATGATAAAAACAATACACTCCTCAACCCCTGACCTCACTACTCTTTTACATAAAATAGAGCCAGGGATTTCTAACCAACAACACAGCCAATTTATATAAATTATATATAGAGAGCAGGCATATATGCAAAGGATAGCTACAGCCTGGGATCTCAGCAGTAATAAATACTCTACCCACCCAACAAACTGTCACGCTGCATTGTGTGAAGTTTTAGATAGGATATGCTTTTCACATGACTAATGCAAGAACAATGAATACAACATATGTTATGAATTAAGCTACAGTTGTCCTTTCTTGGGGGAAAACCAAGGTCATTTTTGCTGAACAAAACCTGAGCATGTTGTTTGTAAAGGCTTAACCCTGCAGCTAGCTAAATTCTATTACTCATAAATGGAAACCACGGATATGAAGGAAATAAGGAAAGAGAATGTAAGGTTTCAATATGTATTTTTATTCATAATTGTAAAGTATCTTTTTCAGGCTCTGCACACATGGTTTACTATTTTGTGGTGGCTACGTGGGTACATGCTTAGCCCACAGCAAATGTAAACTAACAGGGCCCATTTACTGCTTGGCCTAAGGCTGACTTCTGCTTCTTGCCTTTGCAATCAATCAAGAGCATGCAGGTAGCAATTACCATAGCTCAGCTCCAATGTGGGAACTCCTCAACCAATATCAACAGCATCATCAGTGGCACAGAGAAGATCCATGATCACTTGTGCAAGAAGGTGGCAGTAAAACCACCTAGACTGATAGGATTTGCTTGTCACACAGCAGGGAGGCAGGGCCATGGGACTTATTGCCAAGGAATGCCATGGGTGTTATCTCCTGGAGAGTCTGGACAAGGACTTGAATTAGAAAATTCACTGAAATTATATCCAGTTCAGGAGGTGTCCTGAACTACACATAAGAAGATGAAGACAGCTAGGGAAGGATTACACATGCTCACTCAGTTTCTCCTCATCCTTGAGCACCCAGATGCTGCTGTTGGAAAGACCTGCTGTGCTCTACAGATCATCAGTTTGATCCAGTTCTCTTCTTCCTACATCCCACCCTGTCACGTGCCTGAGCCCTGAGGATCAGCTCCCATCTGGTGAGTATAGTTCACTCTGTTATCATGACCAGTCACCAGGGAGCCACAATGCCTCTTGAGGAAAATGAGATTTTTGTAGACATTTTAGCTGGCAATACACTTCAAAATGAGTCTACAAGTCTATGTTGTTTTCTTGCTGCTCTCAGAAGGTCATCTGAACCACTCTTGTAACTGCACAGATATGTTTGCTGAGCTAAAGCTCTAGTGCGTATTTTGACAGCCTCTCCATTTCTGCTTCTAAAATGTGTATTCAAAGAGTAAGTGTTTTGGCAACTAAAATGAGGTAAAAAACAGCTAGCTCCCTTACTGTATCCAGCAATGGTTCTAGACCATGATGTTAATCAACTAAACTCTCCCGTGTTGTGGGAGAGATAAATACAAGCCTAAAACTTGCAGTAGCTGTGTGTAAACAGCCATGTTAGGTGGAAGGTTGTATTTAACGTACTTAACCTTTTTTTTTCTTTTTTCCCTTTAATTAAAATAAGGAGGCCAGCTTCCAGTGGAAGAGTCTGATCCAGAGGTAGCATCTTTTATTAATATTGCATGAGAAGTAGCTTTCCCCATCAGCCACAACTTGGAGAAGTCATGGAAGTGATGGCCAGGATATTTCCATACTGACAGCCATAAAACAGCTGCCTCAGTACAGCCACACTGGGTAGTCCAGCTGCCTTTTGTCCCAGGACTTCAGTAACTGCTGCTCCTCAAACCAAACCATCTTGTTAATACTGACCCAGGTGAGCCTATGGGATACATCAAGCTTCAGTTTGCAGCTATGGCAAGGGCCTGCCATTAGTGAGCAAGTCATTGTTAATGCAAGACCATCTCTTGAAGATGAGATGGGATGAGATGTCATCACAGCAGACCAAGTGATACATTTGTTACAAGAGGCTGCTTGATGCCTGAATAACAATAGCTATGACAGTGTTGCTCAGTGTTGCTCTGCTGTTTGTGAAACAAGTTAGGGTGTCCAGCAGCAAGGAAATGCCAGAATCACTTGAAGCAGAGCACGGTACACTCACCATCTGATGTAATGATACTAATAAAAACAGACACAGATCTTCATTTCTATCTTCCAAAGATCACTGTTACGCCAGGCTGCATTACCTCATGTGATTTGTCAGACAAGGAGTATAGTCAGGACTCTGAATTTTAGGAAAGCAAACTTTCATTTCTTCAAAGAGTTAGTCAATGGAACCCCAGGGAGCGGAGTAGAGCTGGACATTTTTCCATAAAGCCAAAGAGGTCTCAATCCACAGGTGTAAGAAATTGGGGAAGGATTAGAGGAGACTGACATGGCTTGAACCAAGACCTGCTGGTCAAACTAAGAGGCAAGAAGGAACTGCACAGGCGGTTGAAGCAGGGACAAATAACCTGAGAAGAATATAGGGATGGTGGCCAGGTGTGTAGGGATGAAGTCAGGAAGGCCAGGGCACAACTGGACCTGAACATGGCAAGGGATGTGAAGAACAAGAAGAAGGGCTTCTACAGGTGTGTCAGCCAGAAAAGGAAACTTAAGAAAACATACCCTACCTGATGAGTGAGAATGGTGAGCTGGTAAGGGAATCCTCTCTTGAACATGTAAATCACCTGGTGACCATGTTTACATTAAGAACTGAGAATCGTCTCAACAAAGATATGGCCTGCCTGGTGTGTCATCTCTGCCCACCAAGACAGCAAGTGCCCAGGGGGTATGGTGGGCAGTGAACTGCAAAGAAGGGTGAGGGCTGCCCAGCACCAACCCCTGCAGGAAAGACCCCCTGGAATGTGACAAGGGTGTGGGCCAGGAGGAGCTACAATGAATGAACCAGGAACATAATAAAAGCCCTGGGCTATGCCAACTTACTGGGCAGGGGGTGGGAGCGGGGAACAAACGTCACCAGGGACATCTCAGGCTGGAGGCAGCAGCTCAGGACATCTCTCCCACACCACCAGAGAAGGACCATGGGGTGGTAGTTATCACTCCTGCTCTCTCTTTTCCCATCTTCTCTCTCCTTCTCTCTCCCTTTTTGTTTTTCTCTGTTTTGTTTGCTCCATTCTCTCTCTCTTTAATAAATAGTCTTGTCTTGATATATGACCTTGTTTGTGTCTTAATTTCACTCATGGGAATGTTCAAAAGAACTGCTTCTCTTTCCCAACTTCCACACCAAGACAGCTGGTAAGAATAGAAGAGGAGAAGGCTAAGGTTCTCAACAACATTTTTGCCTTGGTCTTCACTGTCAACCTAACTCCTTACAGTTCCTGAGTTGAAGGACCACAAGAGAGGGACCAGGGGACAAAATCCCTCCCACTGTAAGCAACAAAAAGGTTTCTGACCACCTGAGGAACCCAAACATACACAGGTCAATGGAACCTGATGAGATGCATCCCAGAATCTCATGGGAATTGGCTGACATAGTTGCCAAACCACTCTCCATCATATTTGGAAAGTCCGGGTAGTCAGGTGAAGTCCTTGGCAACTGGAAGAAGGGAAACATTACTCCCATTTTATAAAGGGTAGAAAGGATGACCCCAGGAACTACCAACCTGTCAGCCTCACCTCTGTGCCTGGGAAGATCACAGGACAGGTCCTCCTAGAAGGTATGCTGATGCACATAGAGGACAAGGAGGTGACTCAAGAAAGCCAGCATGAATTTACTAACAGCAGGTCCTGTCTGACAAACCTAGTGTCTTTCAACAATGGAGTGACTCTATCAATGATCAGGAGAAGACCAAAGGATGTCATCTATCTGGACTTCTGCAGGGCCTTTGACATGGCTTCTCAAAGCATCCTTCTCTCTAAGTTGGAGAGCTATGGATTTGATGGATAAGGAATTGACTGGATGGTAACAGCCAGAGTAGCTGTCAATGGCTCAGTGTCAGCAATATGGTCAGTGAAACTGAGTGCACCCTCAGCAAGTTTGAGGATAACACCAAACTGCATGGTCCAGTTGACATGACTGGAGGGAAGGGATGCCTTACAGAGAGACTTGGACAGGACTGAGAGGTGGGCCCGAGCCAGCTCTGTTAAGTTGAACAAGGCCAAGTGCTCCACCTGGAGTACTGTGTCCAGCCCTGGGACCCTCAACAAAAGAAAGACATGGTCCTGCTGGAGCAGGTCCAGAGGAGAACCACAAGAGTGAACAAAGGCTTGGAGCACCACTCCGACAAAGACAGGCTGAAACAGTTGGTGGTGTTCAGCCTGGAGAAGAGAAGGCTCCAGGGAGACCTTATAGCAGCCTTTCAACCTTTCAGTACCACCAGGCTTGATAGCTTTGCTTTGGAGGAGCGCTCTGCTGCAGCACCGATTGTAAGCACATATTGAAGCTGGGGATCCATTAGAGCAGACAGTACAACAGCAGGCAGTGGGACAGTGTCCTGCATGAAGGGGGTATGTTGAGACAGGCAAGATGGGACACAGGATCCAGGTAAAATCCTTGAGATTACTCAGCCTGCAGCACAGCTGGAAACAGTGCACCATGTCCATTAAGGAGGATGTGTTTCTTTGGGTGAAAATATTGTCCCAGCCCATCCCACCCTCCCAAGTTACTGCTCTGACCTTTGTTGTCATGCCAGATCCTCACTTTGCAGAGATCTCCCAGGCTCAACATGTCCGAGAAGTTGAATTCATCCATCTGGTTCCTCTCAAACTTGTTCGACTTGTTAGACTCCTTCAGAGCCAGGGTCCCACTATCTCCATTCTCCCCAAACAGGATCAAGAACACATTGGCATCAGTGCCTGCTCCTGGAAGGAAAGGGCAAGGTGCGTTGTCATGAATTGGCCTGCCATGTAGGGCTGACAACCTGCCTCCAACTGAATCATAAAATGAATTGGGTTGGAAAGGACCTTTAAAAGTCATCTAGTCCAACCTCACTGCCATGGACAGGGTTATCTTCAAATTGATCAGGTTGCTCAGTGCCCCATCCAACCTGACCTGGAATGTGCCAGTGTTTCACCACCCTCATTGTAAACAATTTAATGCTTCTATCCAATCTAAATCTCCCCTCTTTTAGTTTAAAACCATCACCCCTTGTCCTGTCACAACAGGCCCTGCTAAAAACGTCTGTCCTCAACTTTCTTACAAGCCTGATTTAACAATTGAAAAGCCACAATAAAATCTCTCCAGAGCCTTCTCTTCTCCAGACTGAACAACACAGCTTGTCCTCACAGGTAAAGTGTTCCAGCCCTCTGATCATTTTTGTGGCCTCCTCCAGACCTACTCCAGCAGGTCCATGTCTTTTCTGTGTTGAGGACTCCAGATTTTGACATGGTACTGCAAAAGGGTCTGATGAGAGTGGAGTAACAGCCAGGCTGGAAGAGGCTGCAATGATGCCCAGGTTTCCTTGGGCACAAAAAATGAATTTCAGTGTATGGCACAGGGATTTGAAAGCAAAACATGAATTATCAATGAAAACTCTACAGTATCTTATAGCCCACTTTCCCCTTCTATAGGTCTTCCTCTGTACTCCTGTTTCTCAAAATATTGTACATGCTGAGTTTAATGACAAAAAAGTGTTACAGTTTCTCATATAAGAGTTTACCCAACCAACACCCACACCTTCTTAGGAAAATAAAAACCAGCTTCTAAGATGGGCTTTATTAACTGATTTTGAATTTCATGTGCTCATTACTGTCCATATTTTGCCAGAGAAAACTGCCATGCTGTTGATTTTCCTGATTTTTGGAGAGTCCAAGGCCAAACCATCATTTTCAGTGACCTTACGAACATGTTAGCTGAAAGTATTACAACATTTTTACCTGGCACTATTACTAATTTGACCAAAAAGATTGTTTTTGGTTTTGATGCCATAATAATAAAAAAAAAAGGCAGATTTTTTGAAGGAAATTTAATTCTACATGCTGTGACAGAAACCAAAGACCTTAAATTTTAGAAAATGAGAATGAGATCCTCAAACCCAAATCTGTCTTACAAAGCAACTCAGAATTTGCTGCTGTTGATTAGGTAGCCCTGCTTTGAAAAGTCTAACCACTTGCCAAGCCATTTCTTACACAAAAGCATGGTAAATCCACTTTGGGCCATGCCAACAGTATTTCCCACAGCTCCATTCAAAACACAATGCACAGATGAAGTTGAAAACTATTTGAGGAAGCTACCACTTTCTTTGGGATAATTATTTGAATACAGAAAATAGGAAGAAATCACAAGTCTTTGTACAAAAGGGCTGGGGGAAAAAAAAGCAACCAAACAAAAAAACCCCAAACAAAATCAAACAGAAAACAAATAAACGAATGAATTAAAAAAAAAAAAAAGGGGAAAAAGAGTCATAAAGAGAAAAGACAAAGCAACATTTGGTGTTCACATGACAATTACCTGTGTTCATTCGGGGCTGATTAACAGTAGTTCCGTAGGAATTATTTAAGAAAGAAGAAAAAGCTTCAGGGACTCGTGCAGTTCATCTGGCAGTACCTTTTATAAACTGTGCTAAGGTGAGGAACAAAGCAAGCTGAAGTCCATTTCCTTCCAAGGAGCAGGCACCCAATTAATACAAGGTCTCAAAAAAGTACAGAACCAACTGGTTCTTAGGAAAACATTCCTGGCAGGAAGAAGCTTATGATGGCCTCACGTTGTGACATTTCCCTCACAAGCAATTAGCAGGAGACAAGGAAGAAAAGAACATAAATTGCTGAATCAATGTGCCTTTCACCTACTTGGGTCTCTTTTTTGTTTTGTTGTTGTTAATTCCAGGAAACTGTCAGGCACATTTAGGAACTGCAGCAAATCTGACAAATGAAGGGATGAAGGTACTGTGGCTGCACAATCCTGAACTGGCAGTGAGTGCAATAGCTCGTGGGTCTGAGGCACTGAACTTCATCATCAACACGCTAAACACTGACAGGGTGCATCAGCAGCAGATTTCCACATCACATTACTTTGGGGGAGGGACTGACATGATGAATGGCAGAATTCCAACCCAGATGGACACTGAGAAACTTGAGGACTGGCTAAGCAGAAAACCCATGAAGTTCAGCAAGGAGAAACACAAAATTTTGCATCTGGGGTGGAACAAACTCTGCACATATAAGTAGTGGGCAATTGAAGAAGACACAAAGGTTATAGCAGTAGCATTCATATTCAGGCTGAATTCAAGACAACAGCGAATTTTAGTGTTCAGTGCAAACTGCATATGGGGCTATGTCAGGAAGAGCACAGCCATCATCTTAAGGGAAGACCTTATCTCCTTTGCTCAGCCCTGAGAAGCCTATATTTAAACCATGCTGCCAGTTGTAATTTCTGGGTCATGTTGAAGTCTTAGCAGATGGTTGCCAACATGGACAGGAGCTTGGGGCGCATGATCATAGGAGAAGCCAGGGAAGATGAGCTGGGGCAGGTGAGCAAGGGCTTCTTAACCATGTGGAGGGACAGTGATGATGATGACAACATGGTTGTGTACTGTGGAGACGCCCAACCATATCTGAGGGGGACATAAACACAAGCTGCTATGGAAAATGGTGCAGATATGGATCAGGTACCCTGGGAGGTGGTAGAATCACCATCTCTTGCCTGGGTAGAATCTAAGTTGATTTGACCTAGTCCTTTGAGCAGGAAGATGATGAAATAACCTTCAGAGAACCCTTACAACATAAGTGTCAGATTTAATGATTCTTATTGAGCAGCTACATAATTTTTAAACAAACTGTAAGCTTGAGTTACAGCCTTCTGAGGCTTCCTTTTGACTTAACAGAGACTTGGATCAGGCAATAGGAACTGACACCAACCATCCTGAATTATGTAATTTGTAGGCTGTAGCTGAGCTGACAACATACTAGTTAATCTTTTAACAGTAGAGATAAAACCCTCCTGCTTTGTTAATGCTTGGAAAATGAAAAGGCAGTATTTGTTCTTTCTCCATTTTTATTGCATTGCTATGTATTGATGCCTACATATAGAATACAAGAAGTCTGTGTAAATAAAAATTAACAATCAAGGACATTCTTGTGCCACAGAATGAGCCATCTGTGGGTCATACCTTGAAGAAAATGTGAATATGAGTTACTTCTCTTTTAAGATCATTAGGAAATAGAGATACCAGTTTTAACCAAAGATTGCCCATCTGATGTGGGATGTGTCTGCTCTAACATCTTCTCCATTATCTGTGTTTACTCTGAGAGCTGCCATCTGAGGTACTTTTGGTAGCCTGTGAATATGGCCTTTGAAAGAAAGGAGGTTTGACCTTTGCAAGAGGGGAGTCTTTCCCTCTCATGATGTAGCCTCCCTAAGTTACATGACCATCCAAGTTGAATGACTTCTGTAAAGCCAAAATGTAACTCAAAGGTTTCTTTGAGGAAGAAGTAAAACAGGACTGTTGTTAAATATGTGTGTATGTAGGGGAGGAAATGACTGCTGCTTCCTAGTTCACTGCAGGACACATTTTGTAGGATTCATTTTCCCTAACTTTAGCCATTTATCCAAACTGCATTGTGTTGGCTCTGCCTGAATCTGATGAAGACAGAGTGACAGAGTCCTTCCAGAGTATGATCCAAACCACTGATTAAGACTCCTCTTCCAGCTGAGATGACCAGAGATAGCCTAGACTAGAATGTGTTAAGAACACAAGGACAATTTTTTTGAGAATGACAAAATAGGTGAGATGAATCCTACCCTACATTTTCTTTTTATGTTTGTTTTGATGCCCGTGGTGCACTGAAAAGCTGAAACCTATTTCAGAGAAAAAAACTATACCTAGAAATAAACATGTCTCATTCTATCCACTGTGGAGAATTGCTGTCCCTAGACAATGTCAGTGTGGCAAGATGCAATATAACATGTTTAAACTAGCTATCAAGGATAAAACATCATTTTTCTTGAAATGGTCCAACCAGGAGTAATTATGGAATGCATAATGATCAAAAAAGGAAGATAGTTCATGATTTGTACCCTCTTTAGATAAACAGGATAAAGTTCAGCATTATGTCAGTGTGTTGTGTGATTTAATAATAAACAGACTCTCTGAAACCCCTCTGTAATCTGCTCTTTCTTACTGGTTGTCACTGCTCATAATGAAATAAAATGTTTCATCATTAATACCCGTCATCCTTTATTCAATAGGAAGGGCAGATCTGTCTGCTGTTTCTTGTCATCTTCTATTCTTCTCTTATTTCTATTTCGACCATCTTTGTGAGTTAGAGTTGGATTTCACAGAAAGGTCACAGAAAGATCTACCAGATTTTACTAGATGGATTACCAGATACATAAACAAACCTCCTTTCTTTTTGTTTTCCTTTTTTTTTTCGTATTTCACGACATGTTTTTCAATGAAGTGGCATGAAAAGCAGATAGATAAAAAATGGTGAGGTGGCAAAAAGACACTCTGCCAGGGGAATTTTGATATTCTGAGATCAAACCTCACAAGCTGCATAAATTACCACTTGCAAATGGGGAAAAAAAAAAGATAGAGATCAGGAGGTGATTTTGTGCATTGCTGTGGCAGAATCCCCTTTGAGGGTCAGCCTTTCCAACAAGGTGTCTGCAAGATAATGTCTAACTTGCCCTGATTTGGCATGAGGCAGCTTGTTGTTGTTGCAGCTTTCACTCAACAGTCTGCCAGAAGTTCTCATTAAAAGAGGCAGTGAACTCAGGAAGTGACATAGAAATCTCTGGGTTTTTTTGGCTTTTGAAGCTCTGCAGCTTTCTTTATACTCTGTTCCACCTCTTCTGTCTGGTATACATTTGGGGATTGTTTATCATGGCCTGGAGATAAATGGTCTCAAAATACTTGGAAAAGGAGAGCGAAACACTGCTGTCCTCTTTGGGCAAAGCATATAGTGCTGACCAAAGACCTGAACACAAACCAGATTTGACCATAGTTAAAGTGAAAGCACATGCTCCTGACCATTGCAACATGGTCTGGAAATAGCTTCAGTTAAAGTGTCTTCAGAGCAAGCAGAGCAGGCAAATCTAGGCCTTCCTTCTAAGTATTTTATGTTCAGTACTCAGGTGAGGATGAATCCAGTGGCGTAACAATGTTATGGTGAGCAACCAACCAAAATGGTGGTGTTCCAGCATAGTAGAACTAAATTATTTTTTAAGCATAATTTGAAATTAAGCAGGAGATGTTTTCCACTGCTAAAAATCAAACTTTGTACCAGAAAAGTCATAAAATATCCACCATGGACATACCTCCAACATCACTGGTTTTAACCTGAAGAGTGTATGTTGTGTCCTCCATCATCTGGTTGTCATTTATGACAGCTGGCATCTCACATTCAAGACTTCCTTTGTCATTTTTCAGCTTTGACAGCCATTCACCATAGGTAAAAGTAGCCACTTCTTGATTAGTTAAGTTCTTCAGGGTGATCTGTAGAAAGTCATAATAAAGGAAAATTTCAGCTAAACTTCCGCTACAGTTTGAATGAGGGCAAAGATTAAACTTATAAAGCACGTGGTAGGATGTGGGTAGAGCTTGGTCATAGCTTCAAAATCCATACTGAGCTCTTCTGGGACAAATAGAGCTCTCTCCTAAGGACAGCATTTGCTGTGGTGACTTGTCCTGAGAAATGCTCTTCGTGACATTGGACTTTTTCATGCATGAGGTAAAGCATAGGAAGAAACTTGCTCATCTGACTTAAGCTCTGGACAGAACTCATCTCTAAGTCAGGTCTTTCCTGGAAGTCAGTATGGAATTCACTCTAAAGTGGTAACTGAGAGTTTTGAAAAACCTCACTACCTCTTCTTGAAATACACAGTATCTTTCTTTCTCCTGCCCCTGTGCAGAAACACAGCAATAATTACAGAGATATGCAAACCAACCCCAAACAAGTCAAAGCAATGCACAGGATAAAATTAGGCAAGCACAACTTAATGTTTCACACACTTCTCCCTTTGTGAAAAGGTGACAGAACAAACAGTATGCAACAGATATTAGTCACACTGTCTAATGTGTCATGGGAAGAAGCTGAGATGTTGTTGTGATAGGAACAGAATACAAAGCTATTTAGAACAAGCCAGTGAGCTGCTCCAACTAACATCTAATAAAATATCCACTTTTATGTGTCCTGTTCAATGTGGGCTCAATGGAGCATCAGTCCACTTGGGAGAAAGGCACTTTATCAAAAACCTAGCAGTAAATTCTCACTAAACTGCAGGGAGTTGGAGCGAAAGGAAGAGGCAGGGCTGTAAATTACCATTTTTATTGCCATTTAACAGAAAGAGAGACCATACCTGAGCATAACAGTGCATCAGCAAGCATTGTCTTGCAAGGCACATCTCTGCAAAAGCCATGGAAACATCAGCCCAGACATGTCGGACAAGTGTGGCATGATATCAGGAAGAAGTGAAACATGGAGTCATGGAAAGTGTTGAGCAGACACCTGGAGGTGTCTATTCCCATCTCCAGGCCATGTCCAAGTGAGTTTTGAAAAACTTCCAGTGTAGAGATTCCCCCAGAACTCAAATTCCCCATCTGAGAGCTGCACTACTCTCACTGGGAAGAAATTTTTTCCTTACATGCAATCAGGATTTTCCTGGTTGCAACTTGAGTTCAGTGTCTCAGGCCCTTTCAGTGTTCATCTATGACAAGTGAATGGATCTACGGTCTCTGTAACCTTGCCTTAAGCACCAGAAAACTGTATTCTTCTTCAGCCTTTTCTTCAGGCTTAAAACCCCATCTACTTCAGACTCTCCTAGCCATGTGCTTCAGCTTCTTGATGATCTTAATGACCTTCTTCTGTACTCTCATCAGCCCAAGAATCTTATAAAACTTTTCTTTGGATAAAATGTGCACAGATTCTGTCCTCAAACTGCTTGTATCCCAGTCCATCTGTTGACCTCAGCCAAGCTTTGCTGGAGCCTTTAGCAGTTCAAAAGATGAACATTGTTTCAGGACTTAAAAAAGATTTTAAGGAAGCCTTTAGCCCTAAAGCTGAAGCAGTAGCCATACTATTTGTACATTGTGCAGTTCCACAGGTAGGACACTCATCTGTGATTTTCTCTCTGCCTGATGCTGAACACATCTGTAACAGAGCAATTTCATCCCAGAAATACAGGACTTTTGGGGCTGTTGAAGGTATCCCACTTTTCTAAAAAGATGTATATTCACAGCTGGTCACTATTACTTTGTGGTTGAAAAACTGCTCTGTGAGTCAAGAGGTGTTAAATCAAATCCTTGCTGTGAACCAAGAACAAATCAGGTCTCCACCACCTCAGCTGCTGTCCTTTCTGCTGAAGCACAGACCAGAAGGAAATCTCCACTCTCACAGATCTGTGAACAACACCTACATCCTCTTAGGAATCAAATCTAGAAACTTTGGTTAACATGCAAATTTGAATTGTGAATAATCTCATAATCTCCTATTGACTGAAAAAGCCTTTTTTTTTTTTTTTTCCCTTTGTGAATGAACTGTTGCTGGAGGAAGCTGTACCTCTGCCCTGCTCGAAATGGCAGTGAGGCTGTTAGTAGCAAAATGTCCTGAGCAAAGCTCTCAAGGAAATGTCAGTAAAGCAGTGGAAAGTAGAAGGAGATTAGAGTTGCCAGCTGGAGTGTGCTCACAGACAGGGATCAGACCTTTCACAAGTATCCAGGCCATGCCCAACACTCCAGATGCTGTCTGGGAGAAACGGTCTGGCTGCTAATGCTGCCAGAGCAAAAGGCCCTCTCTTTCCATCCCCAGCCTTTCATCAAGGAGAAGTTATTTCATCAACATGCAGCTTCATGTAAGCAGTTAGCACATACAGAGAAAGCAGCCTCTGCTATCTTGTTCTTTGATGGTTCTGGAATGTTGCTCTAGAGAGTAGCAGGAAGGAGAAAGATTATTTTTACAAGCTTTGCTTAGGGAAGATCACAGCAAGGGATGTGGAAGTATCAGGAAACCTATGGCAGGCTGATTGTGCAGTCACAATGTGAATATGTTGTCTACCTAGTTTCAAGGGTTAGGGTTGGACTGGCCACTAAACAAATGACAGATGCTCTATTATCCCCTCTCCCTTTCCACAGGGGAAGAGAAGGGAATAAGAAAAAGAGGATTATCAGTTGGAAAAAATATAAAACAGCTTTAATGAAAAAGTAATAATAAAACCAAAATAGACTGATAGGAAAATAATGAAATATATACAAATATATGAAAAACTGATATTGAATTGTCCCAGAGTCCAGACTGGTCACCGTGGTGACTTACAGCCCTTCAGTGTGGTACACAAGGGTTAGCAGAGACCTTGGTCTCCATAGGATCACGTGTAAGCAAGAGCCTTTCTGCACACCAATCCTTGGTAGTAACTATAAACATTGAGTGTTATCACTGCTAGAAGCAGACATATATATGCCATTAACTTCAGGAAGTGCAGTTGCTTAGAAGAGACTGAGCTGAAAAGTAAAATCACTGAACAGGGAATTGTTTCTGTTCCACCTCTAACCAGAATACCAAGTGTGAACCTCCTGAACATCAGGCATCCAGACAAAACAATGCATGTCTGACCTCTCTATAGTCAGTGGTTGGAGATGGGTGTCACCAGGGAAGTAACATCTCCCACCCAAGCTAGGAGCAGGTAAACAGCCATTCAAGGTATCTCTCCCTCTCTCAGATTGCTTGAGGCCTAAAGAGTTTGGTAGAAGAGGTGAAAGCTCAGCATAGATTTTTCCATTACTAAAATAGCACAAAATTATTATCCTACAAGGAGATGTTTGTGGGTGTTGTGAAAACAGAAAATTATGCAGGATTTTGATTTTGATCATGAGGGGTAAAGAAAGTCATCTCAGGGAACTGAGCTGAGATTATTTTCATATTCTCCCTGCTCCTTTCAGAATAAAAGAAGATAGCTACTATTTGTCAATGAGCCTGCTACTTTACATTGCATCTAAACAATTTTTAAAGATACCTAAAAGCTTGCTGTGGACACACTGCATGCTCTTAAGCTCAAACTTTATCACTAATGATGCACGGCTTTTACTTGAGCTGTAGAACACCTATAAACAATGATGAAAAAGAAGAAGCAGTGTTTGTAAATAAAATGCTGATAGTCTGTTTTGTATATGAGCAAATATCATAGCTGATAGGAACTTTAAACCAGCAACTTGAAATTCAATGTGTGCTGTATGCTGTAACAGAAAGGTTTGGCATGTCCAATCAGTTGATTTACTTCTGCCCAGTCTTGTCCCAGATGCAATGCAAAATACACTTCACAGGGGCTCACATCCCACTAACACCAAAATACATAGTCCTAGGATTTAATCTTTAAAGATTCAAATGCAGGTTTCTATGGCTCTGTTGCACATCATTAGTTTTCACTTTAAAAAAAGGGTCCTTCGGCTGTAAACTGAAAAGGTTTTCCTCTGCTGCAAAAGAATATCAGTCAGCTTCATCTATATAATGAATTGTCTCAACTTCTCCTCATGCCCTTTAGATGAAGCAAAAGAACTGAATAAAGACAGAGTCCCACATTCAAGATTATTGTGATGTTTGAATGCATTGCAATTAGTGCTTCATTAAGGCAGCTTCTTATCTGCCTAGCTTTGACAGCACAAAGTAACATTAAAATTCTGAGGGAAGCAACTCTGCAGAATTCAACAGTCTCATAATTTCTGTTACTTCACTCAAACAGCTTTCATTCTTTCTTATTTCTAGCTTTTCAATTTTGTATCTAGGACACTGGGCAGCAGGTGAAATCATCCTGTGGACTAAGGAACCAGCTATATCCCAGCGGACTGTTTTCAAACCATGCATTAGATAAATTTCCCAATTAAAAGACACAATTTTTATACAACGTGATGGTGAGGCACTGGTACAGGTAGCTCAGGTTTGTGGCAGATGCCTCATTCCTGGAAATTTCTAGGTTAGGTTGGAGGGGGTTCTGAGCAATCTTATCTATTTGAAGATGTCTTTCCTCACTGCAGTGGGATTGGACTAGACGGCCCTTCAAGGTCTGTTCTAACCCAAACAATTCTGTGATTTTTATGATCTGATTTTCATGAACAACAAAACAATGCCATGGTATCTTGATGTGGAAGAACATGAGATTCAGCATTAGGTCAGAAGAAAATAATCAAACTCTGTGTCTCTCCCAGCAGTGATGGTATCAGTTTTGGAGAGCTTTCATTATGTCTTTATGCACATAGCAACTGTCAATAATATTCATTTTACCCAACATATTACTAATCAAATTTTGTTCCCTATAGAGGATTAGGTATCAGCATTTAAAACTTATAGCCACTTTTGTTGCAATATGAATATTTAACAGTAAATTCATTACTTTGCTGAGATTATGAATGGAATTTCAGTGTGTTTTATATAGACAGAAAAAAAAGAAGACTAGTCCTTTGCTTATAAATTGCAGCTTTTAGCTGTGTAGAACATCATTGATAATTCATGCACCTTAGTTGGTATTTATTCATTTCTATTCTGGTCAAGTAAAAGCAGTACAAATTATGACCAGACACAGTTTACAAAAAGACCAGAGAGAATTAAGAAGATCACTTATTGTTATTTTAATAGAACAAGAAAACTGAGAATATTCTGTAGATAAATGGAGCAACAAATGGTTAATTACGGAGTTGATGGCTTAATCTAGCTTCTCATTTCACTGTGCTAGTTAGCACTAACTGTGAACCATCTGTCTGAGAGTTTAGCACTACCCCCACAAGTATTTCATTATGCAGCTTTAATGTGCACTTTTGACAGAAATGGAAATGGGCTTAGATCACTTTTCATGTCACACCAGGATACATAAGTTTTCAAGGCTGGAATACAAATCAGAGAACACAAATTCTTCCTCTCCTTCTTCCAGAGCACTCCTATCCTTACTCTCTGCATGGGAATGCAAATGTCATGTTTACCTTTGTAGTGAATATGGGAAATGACACTAATAAATAAAGTTCTCGATGTATCACTGGAGATAGAAGATCCTTCACACTCTGCTTCTCTAAGAATAACAGAAACTATGTGTTATCCTGGTCTCAAAGAGTTGTGTGCAGAGTCAACTTGTTGCTTCTGTAGGTCTGTAAAAGTGCTATAGGCCCATTGAGGAGGTCTAGATGAGAGTCTGTTTTGCCAGTGTGGTGGTTGGAGCTCTGACTGGAGTTCAGGAGCTCGAATGATAACAAATTGAGATTCTTCCCCTGCCCCTCTCCCTTTTCTCCTGGCAAGGTGGAGAGAGAGGAAAGAGAAAAAAAAAAAAAAAAGGTAGGGGAGAGGGGAAGTAAATTTGTGAAAGAAATAGTCTGAAATCAGTTTGGAAGTAAAAGAAGTAAATTTTCTTTTTTTTTTTTTTTTTCCAAAAGGGGAGGGGAATATATATATATATGTGTGTGTGTATCTATCTATCTATCTATCTATCTATCTATCTATCTATCTATCTATCTATCTATCTATCTATCTATCTATCTCAGTAGCAGGGAGGGTTCACAGAGGTGAGGGATGAGGGTAAATGGGAAAATACACAACACCAAGCCTGGATGGCCTTGTATTCCCCTGGATGTGAGCGGATTCAGTTGGAAGGAAGTAGGCCACAGCCACGTGGTCAGTGCAGGAGGCAGCAGCAGCAGTGCTCTTCTGAGCGGATGAGGCAGGAAAAAGAGCGAGCAGCTGCCTGTCCACCCTTTTCATAGGCTTGCTGGACAGGAAGGGGAGTGGAATAGACCACTTTCGAGTCAGGGGACCCCCTTTCTTCCGGCAGGGGAGGAGCCATGTCTCCCCCGGATTAAGTTTCTTTTGTCCACCTGGGGGCTGGGTTCTTTCAGCCCCATCCAGGATGGGTGTAACCCGGCACAGCCAGCTTACCTGAGAAAGCCTGGCTTTGGGTGGGGCAGTCCAACATGCTCAGGTGTTGGAACAGCTGTACAGAGCTAGCGACAAGAAGGTGGGGAGATGCTACCTGCCACTGAAGATGTAACTGTCCCTTGCCTTTGAGCTATTGCTAATTCATGACTGCTGGATCTGGAATGTCTCTTAATGAATAAGCTTTATTTGATTCCATTTTCTATGAATATGATTTATAAAACTCAGGGAAACCTATTGTGCAGCTGGCAAAGAGAATTTGACCAAGATGACTGATTCAAATCAGAGATCATATTGAGTTATTCCTTAGGTGCAGAGAGAAAAAATGTGTGTCTATGGCATCTATCCAAAAGATATATGATGGAGGTCTAATGCTTTCAAAGGCTGAACAAGAGTTGCTGAGAAAAAAGAGGCAGCAATGCTCAAGTATAAATGTTACTGCACAACAGAAATACTTTTGAGCCCATGCTAACAGAGGTGAATAGAGGTGGGAAACTGGTGACCAGCTAGGACTACTGTTTAGAAACACATTGTTTGTGGGGTAAAGGAAGAACAGTTTCAGAGTATTTGGAATGGATAAAGGACCCATTATTCTTTCTGACCATTGGTTAAGCTATTGAGTCTTAAACTATTCTTGCTAAAAAAACTAAGATACAGAAATCCAGTGGGATGTCTACTCCAGAAAAAAACATGCTGGGTAAACACATCAATGATGTCTTTCTCCTTTAATGACATCTGATGATATTGAATCAACACGTCATTCCATCCATGGCTTAGAAATACAATTATAGAGACCCATAACGAACAAACTACATTTAGCTGCCCAAATTTAAGTGATCTTTACAAGATCTTTACAAACTGGTGGTTTGGTAGAGGACATTAGGGAAAGCCTTGTGCATTTGTGCAAGACAGTTCACAAGATAAAAAATACAGTTGCAAGAAGCAGTGGGAGCCATTTTGCATGCTGTGTTCAAAACGTAAGAAGAAAATGATACCTCATTTGTATGATCAAGAAAATAAATAAATCTGCTTGTGTGCTGGAATTAGAAGGGAAGGGAAGAAATAGGATGCTTTACCTGCAAGTATGAATTCTCCGGAAATGCCCTACCCAGCCCAGGCTCGCACTAGCTATCCCTACCTGGCAGTGGAGACTCTACTCTCATAGCAGAACAGGTGTCTGCAGGAGCTGAGGTTGCATCCCAGGAACCAGAAAATACTGCAAGTGCCCTGGGTAGCTAGCCAAGGCTCTTTTGCAGGGAGGGAGAGTGAAATCTAACAGCTGAGAGTGTGGTGAAACTTTACAGCACAGATTTTGCTGTCTTGTTTTTTACTCAATTTCTCCTGAAAAAAAAACAACAAACCAAACCAAACCAAACCCCCCACAAAACCCCAAACCCCCAAAATACCCAAACCACCCAAAACAAACAAAACCCCAACCCCCTCTCCCCCACCAAAACCCTAAACAACCCAAACAACAACATAAACCCTCCACAAAAAGCCCCAAACAAAACCCAACAAACAAACAAACCCATGAGAAAACAAATGGTGAGATCTAGAAAATTATTAAAACCAAGTCAGTCACAGCCTTTCTCCTCTTTCTTAAAGGCTGAGAGACTCTGACACAAGCAGCTTGGAGAAGACACACGATGTAAGTGCATTACCCTTTCCAGGAACCAGTGAGGGCGAGCCCCCTTCCCATCCGTCCGGATCCTCATCTTCCTGAGGGGTGCGATATCAGCTATCTCCATAATGAAACTATCTTCTTGGCCTCGCTCGAACCTGGAGGGATTGAAAGACCAAGGAGGCGTCATTGCTGTTTTAAAGTATTTTTGCCTCTTGATCCTCTGTCCATGCTGCAACTTGCACCTTGACAACAGACTCAAAGTTCATGAGTGTACTTTATTGGACTTAAGCTTTCCTGTACTGCAATCAACAGCTACTGTGTTTTTTGACAGGACACCTCAGTGCAGATCTGACAGGGATTCCTCCTCCCCTGGAAAATCAAGCCCATATGAGACACCTGGAATCATTCCAGGCAGCATACATTATCACTCCATTTGTAACCAGAACAATAGAGACTCACAGTCAGGTTTCTGCACATCACCTTCCTCCTGGCATCTGCCCACATGTCTACCCTTTATCCCTTCCCAGCTAGAAGGCAAAGCAATTTTGCTTAATCATCTTTTGCCAAGACATGGCACATAACTTTGCATGTGCTGTAGTGATAGACAGTTGCTGCAGCTCAGCTAAATACAGCAGCCCGATTGCAAGTCAGAGCCCAATGCCTAAGTTTAGTAAATGCAGACAAATTGTGTTAGGGAGCCAAAACTGATTGTCCCACACGCTTCTCCTGAATCTGAGGAACCTGTATTTGCAAACCATCTCTGTCTTTGGTAGGAACCAGGGTGTATTTGCATAACGTCGTATGGGAAGGTCTTATCCTGTGCTTGGCTGCTGTACAAAGGCACAAGGATGTGTAGGAACTGCTCATCCATAGCAATTGACAGCAGGAAAAAGGGAAAAATAACTAACATATGCTTCTTGAAGAAGATATTACACCAGCTAAGACCACAGCTACCTTACCTCTCTTTTAGTGTCAATGATGCTGGGAAAAAAGCCTTGCTCCAGTGAAAGTGCTGCCTCAGGCTCAATATTATTCTGTTTGAGCAAGTGTATTTTGTAGTTTTGCTCCCAAAATACTCTGGTAAACCTGCTGTGGGCTTGGAGATGGAAATCCAACCCTTGCAAAATAGAAAGGCAGCAAAATCTCCGGGGTCTACCAAGTACCACCGCGACCACTGTTGAGGTTCCTCCTTCATACATACTTCTTGTGAGTGAGTTGCCTGCATCTGCCGAGAGGTTTGGAGAGAAGTCTGCAAACTATAGGCACTACTGTAATATAGACAGTGCAAGCTCCTACAGTTGTGCAAACCCATTTCTTTACCAGCCTCTGCTCAGATTGCATCCTGCAGCATGAATGTCATTGCCCTCACACCATTATCTGAGCCTGCATAGCTGCAAATGTTAGCAACAGGGATTGGCTCCAAGGTCTTTGTTTTCATCCAGGCATTGCTTTCCCTGCACTCCCAGAGACATTTGGACAGGATGTTTTGGTCCCAATCCATTTCCAGTTGTTAAGGGTTATGTTTGCTCTTTTAGCAAACTCCCTCTTGTTGTTTGTCTTTCTGTGGTATCAGATACCAAGACAGACTGTCTCACTATGAGAAAGAGAATGTGCTTCTGTGCCTGGGGTGGATTGACTTCCACTTCTGTTTAAGAAAAAGGTGTGACTCTTCCAGTCTGAATTGTCCCATGATTCTGTGATCAGTTTTCATTATATTCGCTATGGCCTAAAAGAAGCCTCTCACTCTGACCCTTCCCAGGCTGAACAACTTTAAGATAGCCAGTTTGTTAGCAAAAGAAACCATGATTTACCCTCATTAACTCTTTACAGTTTATAAGGCGGATACTCATCTGCTGCTTCCAAAAAGTCATACTAGAGGGAAGTAAATGCTAAAGTGACAAACTGGTTGAACCAAGAGGCCTTTTCTATCCCTAATTTATACGAACATGAACATAAGCCTGCAAGAATTTGAGAAGAGAAGAAGCACTGAAACAAGCTGATTGCAGCTATTCTTTTCCAGGACACTGAAGAATTTATCTAAGGGATTTCATTAAGCTTTCCTACCCATGTCTGCACTTATAAATATTTCTGTTGCCCAGAGGCCTTGGCAATAACAGTAATGTAACTAGAATTGCCTTAAATCTGCAGTAGGTTAGACAGACGGTTTGTAAGGCACTAAGCCGCTGTGAGTCAGCTGGTGCTGGATGGGTCCAATAAAGGTGAAAGGTGTTTCACCATTTCATTGCAGTGGCTCTCAGCCACCCATTGCTGCTGGTGCAAAGGTCTGAGTGGATACAGAGGAGGCCACAAAGGTGATCAATAGGTAGGAGCACTTCCCCTATGAGAATAGGCTGAGAGAGGTGGGCGCAGGACAACCTCATGAGGTTCAACAAGACCAAGTGCAGGTTTCTGCATCTGGGTCGGAGCAATCCCAAGCATCAATATAGACTGGGCAGTGACTGGCTTGAGAGCAGCCCTGAAGAAAAGGGCTTGGGGGTGCTGGTGGACGAGAAGCTCAACACGAGCCAGCATCTGCACTTGCAGCCCAGAAAGCCAATCACATCCTGGGCTGTATCTGGCCTGCATAGCCAGCAGGTCAAGGGAGATGATTCTCTCCCTCTACTCCACTCTGGTGAGACCCCACCTGGAGTACTGCATCCAGTTCTGGAGCCCCTATTACAGGAAAGATATGGGTGTGCTGGAACGTGTCCAGAGAAGGGTGTTGAGGATGATCAGAGGGCTGGAGCACCTCTCATATGAGGACAGACTGAGAGAGCTGGGGCTATTCAGTCTGGAGAAGAGAAGGCTCTGAGAAGTCCTTATTGTGGCCTTCCAGTATCTGAAAGGGGCCTACAAGAAAGCTGGGGAGGGTGTCAGGTGTAGGACTAGGGGGAATGGAAAAAAACTAGAAATGGGTAGATTCAGATTGGATGTCAGGAAGAAGTTTTTCACCATAAGAGTGGTGAGACACTGGAGCAGGTTGCCCAGGGAGGTGGTAAAAGCCCCATTCCTGGAGGTTTTTAAGTCCAGGCTGGATGTGGTCCTGAGCAACCTGATCTAGTGTGAGGTATCCCTGCCCATGGCAGGGGGGTTGGAACCAGATGATCTTGAGGTCCCTTCCAACCCTAACAATTCTATGATTCAGTGTTCATCCTGGAGAAGAGAAAGTTCTAGGGAGACCTTATTGTGGCCTTTCAATACTTAAAAGGGGTGCATATGAAAGATGGGGAGGGATTTTATCAGGGAGTGTAGTAACATTAGTTAATGGTTTTAAAGCATAAGAGTGGAGATTTACATTAGATATATACAAGAAATTCTTTACTGTGAGAGTGGTGATACACTAGAATAGATTGCCCAGAGACATTGTGGATCATCTCTGGAAGTGTTCAAAGCCAGGTTGGAGGCTCTGAGCATCCTGGTCTAGTGGAAGGTGTCCCTACCCATGGCAGAGGTGTTGGAACTAGATGCTCTTTAAGGACCCTTCCAACCTAAACTGTTCTATGATTTCCACATGAAACAGGAGCCTGGGATGCCTGCATTGTTCATAGCTGGGAGTGGTGTGGAAACAGGCTGCTTGTGTGTTTGGGGATATGCATATCCTTTGCAGAGGTTGCTAATGAGATAACAAGAACTCTGTACAATTGGAGGTGTGATACAGAGCTCCTCCAGCTAGCAGAGATGTTCCAGTACATTCTCAAAGAATAGCACAGTATCCTAGTGATATTAATATCTGTATTTTACTTGTCATTCTTCTTTGTACAGCTTCAGTAAATGTTCAACACCTTTTGAAGATCTTCTACTGGCAGAAGACAAGCCAAGCAATTAATAACATGTGGCTCTCCTTTATTGCATTTTCATATCATTATACCAGAAATTATCCATCCCACCCATACAGACAAGTGTGTTGGGTTTTTGTGGGCCACACAGTTTAGGGATATCACTTCCCTGGATATGTGGAGCAAAACTACAATCCCTTTCTTGAGAGGCTGGACACATCCTGGTCCCTTTCAGAGATTTTTTGTTAGTCGTTGGTGAAGTCTTCTTTACTTTTAAGTACAGTCATGGTCCATTTTCCTACATACTAGAACTGAGTTGCACTTAAAATAATGGAAGACAGAGCAGTTTGAGAATGTCTAAGTTCTTGGAAGGGAGGTATCACC
The DNA here is from genome assembly GCF_027791375.1 of Indicator indicator. NCBI lineage: Eukaryota > Metazoa > Chordata > Aves > Piciformes > Indicatoridae > Indicator > Indicator indicator. The sequence goes on along the minus strand of NC_072053.1, from coordinate 12,013,546 downwards.
AATAGCTAGACATGCTGCTAAGCCAGGTGCATTGCCCCACACTTTGAATGTCTCCCTGTGATGGGGAGCAAGGACAAGAGCTATGGCTTTCTGCATGACTCGGCTGTGTTCCTCAAAGAGATTTTAGTCAGCGGCACCTCTGCTACATTTTTTTTTTCAGAGCAAACAAGGCTCATGCTTGTTACTAACTAAACACACAAAGGTTTCAAGCCTAGCTGAACACACTTGCCTAGACACCCACTCTGCTATGACAGCTTCAAGTAAAACATCCCCTGAGCAAACACCTCTATGCAGGGAGTCTTATCTTCAATTATCCGGCCCACATATAATACTCAAAGCTGTGATAGAGCAACTGCATCACCAGGAACCTGGGGGAAGAGTCCAGCATTACCTCAGCAAGCTGAGTTTCATCCCTCCTGACACCTCATAAATGCTTTGCTGAATAAAATCAGAGGTAGACAGTTATTTAAATTTAAGCCTGATGAAGCCTTTATGCAAAAGATAGTTAATGCCTTATTCTTTCTTGAGCATGCCAAAACTTTCTGTATTGAGGGAGCTGCTAGAAAGGAAAGCCTTAGAAAATGGATTGGTGGCATGTGTGGGTTTTTTGTCTTACAGAAGTGCTGGTGTCAGACTAGGGTTGCAGTGTGGATTAGCTGTTTCTGTTGAAGAAAACATAGATTTCAGCTTTTAGCAATATCAAAGCAAGCAGTGCAGCACTCTGCGCATCCCACAGCCCCTTTCCATCTCTGCACTGCAATGTCACATCTGGGCAGACAGACATCATCATGTGTCCCTTTTGTGCCAGCTGCAGACCAGCCATCCTTGGTTCCAAAACCTCATTGTTACATCAGCATGGCACAGAGCCTAAGCTAAGAAGCCAATTTCTCAGCAGTACCCTCAGCTTACTAACGCAGGCCCTGGAATCACCCTCATGTAGGCTTCTGGATCAAGCTGTCTCATATCTGGCCTGCTCGTATCTGGTCAGCAGACAGAAGAGAGACAGCATCTTTGTAAAATCATAGAATTGGGTTGGGTTGGAAGATATCTTACAGATCATGTAGTTTGAACCCCTCTGCCATAGGCAGGGAAACCTTCCATTAGACCAGGCTGCCCAAAGCCTCAGCCAGTTTGGCCTTGAATACTTCCAAGGATGGTATCTGTTATAATGTCTCACCACACTCATCATGAAAAATTTCTTTCTTATACTAATCTAAATCTCCCCTCATTCAGTTAAAAACACTTACTATTTTCCTACCACAACAGGCTGTGTTAAAAAGACTGTTCCCATCTTTCTTATAGGCCTCCTGTAAGTATAAAAAGGCCAATATAAGGTGTCCAGAAGCCTCATCTTCTCCAGGGTGAGCAAGTCCAATTCTCTCAGCCTGTCTTCATAGTGAAGACACGCCAGCTCTCTGGCCATTTTTGTGGGCCTCCTCCAGGGCACAAAAGGTTCATGTCTTTCTTACGTTGAGAGAGCCAGAGGTGAACAGAATACTGCAACAGAGGTCTGTCCAGATCTGAGTAGAGGTGAAGAATCATGCCCTTTGATTTGCTTTAGATGAAGCTCAGGAAGCAATTGGCATACTGGCTCATGTTCTGCTTTTCATACTGCAATCCATCTTTATACACCAAATCATCTTCCCATCACAGGCAATTCCCAAGGCAGGTGTATGTTTGTTGGTTTGTCTTTCTTTCATTACGAAGTTATTAATTTATTCCCATTGAAAAATGTTTAAACTAAATTTATCAGTTTTCCACAAAAGATAGGTTTTGTACCTGTAGTTTTATGCGATGTCCACAGATCCTCTTGGAGCCATTGCAGTAATTCACAATCCATACTTTTCTATACAATGCTTATCTCTAAAGCCACTGAGGAACAGGTTAAATGAAACTTCTACAAATGGCAAAGAATAGATTCCCTGGCTACATGGTGCTCTCCTTTCTTATGCTTTGCTAAATACTTTCCAATAACACTTAAAAGGGGCCCACTTCTGAGTCTATAAAGTCAATAGGAATGCTCAGTGGGAGCATGCTCAAAGCCCCAAGTGCTTCTTGAAGCTTGAATCTGTTATCACTCCACTTCTAAACAACAAAAGTTACACAGAGTACCTGTCTCCATTTTTTTCCAGATGCATCTCCTCAGTGTTCCCATTGGATCCAAAGACTGTCATGAAAATACTGGCATCAGTACCACCACTTTCAATGTCTCCAGTCACAACTGTGACTTCGTAGAGAACCTGTTGAGGATTTGAAACAATGAGAAGGTCTTATATGAGCAGCTGTCCTTAATGCATGCAAAAACCTGTTCAAAAGACTAGACAAAGCTTTACAGGAGATCTGCTTTTTCTTTTTTTTTTTTTTTTTTGCCAGAAATGATTACACCACAGCTTGTTGGTTCTCAGAGGCAAGGTTAGAGATTGAAACTTGCTACAGAACCATCCTGTTTTCATGGTCTGTGAGTTTTTCTGCAGATTTTCTCAGTTCACATAGACTCAGAGACTGAGACAAATTCATTTTGAGAATGATATACTTAGGGAGCAATTAAGACTTCTGAACCACAGGAATCACAACCCTCATGTCAATGAGTGGGTCTCCAACCCCCTACTACTGTTGTCTCCTCCTGGCCACCTCCCAGTGCTCCAGGCCCCTGTACTGCACCAAATTTTTGCCATTTTAAAAACACAGTTCCTGAGGGTCCAATTGTTTCTTTTCCTTAACTGTGAAATGCATTCTGTGTCTATCTGAGAAACATTTAGTCCAACACAGTTAATGGTTTTTAAGCCTATACATCCAAACTCTCTCTGCAGCAGAAAAATGTAGGTATCCTGTTTCCCAGTGGGAAGCACACTACTGCATCTAACTCAGTGCTCCCACATCTCAGAGTAAAGGTATGCCAAACTGTGAAAAGGTGTTTTGCATCATTTTCACCTTATCAGCTTAACTTTGCTGGCATATGAATAATAGGATTCAGAATAAAATGTTTCAAGAGTGTGTAAGTCCTAGTGGCTGTCAGTGGCTTTAAGACTTTTAGGCTAATTAGATGTTTTCAAGATCACATCTATAGTAAGAAGCCCTCAGGATTTAAGAGGTGTAAAAGTATAAGTAAACAGCCCCAACAAAACATAATTCAAGAAGAAAAGCTCTTTTACCAATGCATTATAATGACTTTGGTGGACATTGACTATGGTGAACATTTTGCTCTGTATGGGAAGGCAAATATACAATTTACAGCACAAGGGGGATATCAAGTCGAGAGGAAAGTTAAACTGAAATAGGTAGGTATGGCTTTGCAGGAATCAAACAAAAGCACAACAAAAAAGAATTAACTTTGCAAGAGATATTAAACATATTAGTCTTCTTTGAACTCTAAAGAAAAAAAAATAAACTCAGGTTTTAACTACAGCTATTTATGAGTCCCAAATTCCCTCAACTAGGAAACTGATTAGAAAGTCAAATACACACTTCTGATTTCATGTCTCAAGCATCTCTTCTGATTTCTTTCAAACCTTTCAGCAGGTTTCTGGACACATCATAGGAAAAAAATGTAGTTAGATGTGTCTATATTTGGCATACTTATGAAATTAAATATTCAGGATTGGGGTTTTAAAAGAAGACTGAACATAAGTTTTCATTAACATCTACTTCAATCTACAGGCAAGCCATCAGCTCACAGATAGGAGTTTGGAAACCTCATCTAGGGGGTTATACAAGTGATGGGAAATGTTTAAGAGAGTAAGTTTTAACTCAGTTTAAGAGAAGTTTTCTTTCCTTCTTAGGTCAATTCTACCAGTGAAACCTGTGCTGAGTTTTTTTAATCCTTCACATACTGAAGGATTTCAGATATTGAAAATGTTATCATGTTTTCATGTGTTTGGGGAACAGGAAATATTTCAGGAGAATGTCTTTATCTTGAGAATAAAGAGCTGCATAAAGCAAAAGTAACATGCTATGAAAATGTAACCTCATTGTAAATAGAAACACATTTATAGATATTTTAAATTGCCACACCAGTATTAAACACAGTGTTACTGTCCCAGTCACCCAGGCTGCTATTCCCCATTTGTAGCTGGTTGAAATATGGCGTAACATAGATTACTACAAATTTCATATATATGGATGAAAAGACTACATAAGTTTTATTTTGTTCCTCGTTCATCTTTAATCAGTCATTTATTTCAAAGATCAAGCAGATAAATAGCTACATGTGTCAACAATTTCCAATTATTACTTTTCAACTGAATTTAGTTTCTCTATCCTGTATTAGAAACCCTGAGGTATAGTCACTCTAGGCAGAGGTTAAAACATACCTCCACTACTCTAATTTGATTACAAGTATCTCCTCAAAGATAGTATGATAGACTTAGTTTATACCAAGATGTTAATATTGCAGCTACCCCAATCTATAGGTACCAGGTGTGGTGACAAAACGAAGACATGCTGCTGAACTGTGTCCTACCTGCTCTGTCCTTCTGCCTATACCATGGCTGCATCTGCCTATACCATACCAGCATTATAAAACAGTCCTCACAGTGCTAGTGAGGCTAGGCCATTTCTAAAGATTTTGCTAAAGCAACGACAAAGAAACCCTCTGTGAACAAACGTCTAAAACCATATGCAGAAATCAAAGCATGAGAAAAGCTGACACACAACTAATATCAGTACAGGCCTATGCAACAGCTAAAGATACAAGATGAGCCTAGAGCCTACCTTGAGACCCACATTAACACAGTCTGCATCCAGGATGTTGAGGATTCGTGAGGTGAGACCATCCCCTTTGTCTCTGGCCAGCCAGCACTTACAGACAAAGTTATACATGACACCTTTTGTTGGCACGATGATGTTGAGCTCTTCCAGCATCCAGCAGCTCTCAGGGGTAGCACCATCATGCCCCACCTGTGAGAGTCAGTGAGAATACAGCTGCTAGTCAAGGGGGGTTTCTCTGGATACCATCACTGGGTGTTTTAACCAGTGTTGAAGGACTAAGACTGTTGACCACATACAGTCAACCCAAACCCACTTCCACAGTGGAATGGAGGAAGCTGGGAAGTAATTTGTATCATCGCTGCCCAACAGACAAGACATTAATGTACATGGTAACTGATGTGGGCAAGTAAGATCAGGTCATCTGCTACAGAGCATGAAGGAAGTCAGTCTCCATCTTAAAGTAAGCACGAAGGAGCATAACATAGGCAAAGTACACTGATCTGCATGAAAATACATCCACTCTTGCTACCATATCTCTGCTCCAATGACCTCTACATGCTAGTTTGTTGATCTCTGCAGACACATTTCACTGTCTTTTCAGCTCTTTCCAATGCTGTAGCAATGCTTAGAAGTGACTGTTCAAAGCTTCATAGTCAAGATGAAAGACACAGCTAGGCAAACACCCACATGCATTATTCAAGTACTTTTTCCCTCACAAAACCACATCTAAGTCAAATTTATATATCAGGCTGTCTCTCTGCTTCCCATATCCTTAAACTGCAAAAACTGCATATTTGTATAGGAGCCAAGAGAGAGCTTTCATCTGTAGCTGGTTGATTTTATGAACCACCTTCTCCAAGCCCAAGGATGGTCCAGAGCAAGGAGTCACACAAAAATGGCAGGAAGCATACATGGATCAACAAAGGACTCCTGACAAGACTTAAATGGAAAAAGGAAGAATACTAGAAGTGGCAGTAGAGACAGAGGAGCTGGAGAAATATAGAGATGCTGCTCAGAGTGTGCAGGGAGGAAGTTAGGAAAGCCAAAGTCCAACTGAATCTGTCTGGTGAGGGTCATGAAGAGCAATAATCAATGCTCCTACATGTATATCAACAGCAAAAACATGATGATGGTGCAGACTTCTCCAACAAACTGCATGTATCCCTCTTAAAGAACGTGGGCAATTCATCCTGGGGCAGACTTACAAGCAAAATTCAGTATTGCAGCTGTTGTGCAAAACTCAGTCAGGGAGTCATTCTAATGAGCTATCTGTACATAAAAGGTTGAATAAAAGAGCTATCTACAGTTCATTATTTTCAGAGCAAGTGTCGTTTGCATCTTTATTAGGAAAATTATTAGGTCCTTAGCTCTCTCTTTTATTTATTTATTAAAAAAAACCCCAAACCCAAAAATTTATTAGAATATTTAGAGTTGCTCAGAAAATATTTGTTAATAACGGATACATCTAGAGTGATTTATCTCTGATGTCTTCTTCCCCCCCATAAAACAAGTGATCTTTTTTCTGTGTCTAAGCCATTGCTGCTATTAAGAGTATTATTCCTATAATAATGTCTGTGCAGCTGCAAGAAATTACAGTTAACCACTAGGGAAATTCGTCTGCAATGGATGCATTAATTCTTAGATTCCTGGGGTGTGAGGTGAATGAGAATATAACACTTGCCTTCCCATTCTGTCTCTGACATCTTGGCTACCCTTCTCCAAACCCAAAGTCCCTCTGAGAGTCTGCACAGAGCCTCTGGAGACCTGTTGCAGAATAGCATGGATGAGGAGTTGGGAAAAGTTCAGGGCAATGGCTCTGAAGCAGCCAGAGGGAAAATTCTAATAAGACTATTAAAGTCTCCTGGTCTTTTGGGATCATTAAAGCCTCATCCTAAAACTTCATTCCAAGACACTGCTAGTGAAGTACCAGATTTTCACAGCAAACTTTAACTCCTTTGGAATCAGTCATGGGCTGGAAGAAAGCATTCTGTATATCCAGCTACCTTGGACAGCCCGCACACAAGAAGGTTTCTAAGGGCCTGAAAAGCAATGTTGTAAAATCTGGGATAAATTCATCCAGTGTTGAATCTTCCTTATGTTTGGGTGTTTAGAGCAAAGCACCAGGATTTCTCTTTCAGTTCCAAGCAAACCTTTAGTCCCATCAATACAGTGAATGATCTAAAGCCATGACCATGCCAGCAGTGTGGCCCAGACATATACCAGTATCACAAGTTTTTGGGGTGAGACGTTTGAACTAAATTAGAATGATAGAATTTTAAAGGCAGATAGATCTTTGGGCTGTTTGAAAACCTTTATAACTCATTCATACTGTCCTTCAGGGACTGTTGGGTACTTCACAACACCAAGACCAAGACAGATGATTTGCACCAAGGAGCTCACAGTCACATAGAAGCTAAATGCGACCAGACAACAAAAATGGGAGACAATTTGAGTCCCAGATAAAAGGAAAAGATGGAATTTTCTACTTCTTCTGGAAGGTGCAGAGAATACTGGAGAGATCTAAGAACTTGCAACACCATCTGTCCTTGCCTTTACTCATGTTGTCATGATGAAGAAAGGCTCCAAACCAGAAGTGGTTTAGAATGTAAGCGTAGGACTTTTCTGGACATATCTGTGTGTCCTTCTCATTAGGAGAAGGAATATTAAAACTTTTTTTTAGGAATACAGTATAAAGTACCTATACCAAATAATTTGTATTCTTTATTTTTATTTCAATGTGTCTATTAAAGTGCACCAGTAATAAATACTATACCTGCAGGCTTACAGGACAGGTATAAATGTTTTCCTTTCAAATTACTTCATGTTTCACAGTTTCTGCTTTCACTAGAGTATATTTGCAGCAGGAGAATAATACCAAACTAGAAGTGGCATCACATTGCAAATCTTAGAATTCTACTAGAACCTGCAGTGTGCTTCCTGGGTTATGTAGAGGGTTTCTGAGAACTTAATCCCTATGCTATGCTATTCACATAGTAACTCATATTCAGAACTTCTTGCCTTCTTCCAGAAGCAGTCAAATGACAAATCTGGGAACAAACTGTTCCACATTTTTCCCAAGCAGATAACTAGCAATTTTATGCAATGTCCCTGAACACTGCAATTTTCTACAGGGAAAATATGGACTGATTCCATGGAAACTATGGCAGACTGGCACATCAATGTCATTGCTGGGACACGGATCAAGAAGAAGAGACCTTTCAGGCTAAGAGCACTTCATGAAGGAAGCCAGAATGCTAAGAGCAGTTGGCTCCTCCAGCCACGAGCTCAGGGGTTACAAACTAAAATGGAAAAATGAGCAAGAGTTGAGGAAGCAGTCTGGTGATATCACTGATGACAGGGGTGACAGACTGCAGAAGAACATTATCTAGCTTGAAAGCTGTATGTTCTTTTTCTAACTCTCTGCATTTCATTTGCAATCTTTCCCATTTGCAAGCCTTTTCAAATTATTTCTTTTCCTTGTTCTAAGTGTTTTCTTCTCTTTTCTCCTATTCTCTTCCCATTCCCTACCTGTCTCACTGTTTCTTTTCCAGACCCTTTTTGTTTTTCTTCAGTCTTTTCTTTCTGCCTCTTTGACATGGAGGGTTTTTCCCTCCGTCTATATCCTAGCCCATGACTGTTTCCATATGCACTCAGTGTGGAAGAGAAGGATTTATGCACTTCCGTCACTTTCAAATTTTGACCTAGAGATGTTCTAGATAGGGAGTGCCACTAAAAATAACCAGCCACTTGGAGTGCATTAAGTAAATGGCTTGATAATAAACTCAGATCCAGCAGGGGGACTTCTCAAGGTGCCAGAATCTGTTGCCTGAGTGAAAGCTAATGGGAGTGCTTCAGTTTCTCAGCTGCTACAGTGGCACATACAATTGCAAAGATTTTAAAAATTAATTAGGATTTCTCTCTTTATGTTTCTTTAACTCATTGCTCTGAATACACAAGCATGCACACCCACAGGTAGGTTTACTGCAATGCAGAGCATGGGGCAAAATTAAAATTCATTAGTCTTTTGAATTCTTCAGATGTGGTGGTTTCAACTCTTGGGGGGTGGAGAAGGCTTTCAAGAGATGGAACTGCCATGTGAAACAAGAATGATGTGCACAAACACACTGAAGATTCATGTGAAGTTTAAGCTCAATGATGGAAAGTATATGAAAATCCTGTCTACTTGAACTACAGAAAAAAAAATAATAATAAAAAGAAAAGCTCCTGTAGTGAAATATATTTGTCTATGTTACTTATGAATTATAATTAATTTTCTTCTCTAAGCCTGGGTCCTCCAAACTGTAAAAAATAATGTTCATGTTTAGCTAGAAAATTATACAAGATTTGTTTCTCAATGAAGGCACAATTTATGAAATTCAGCTGGAAGCATTGTAAAACTCAACTAGGAAAAAGACTAGGAAAAAGAGAGAGGACTGGAAAACATTGCTGCATCTATCATCAACAGGGCTTGACTAAGCAAAAACAGTGACAGATATGGGACAAAACTGAGACAGGTTAAAACCTCTTTATAATTCTGCCTCCCAAAGATCTTGTTTTTGTGAGATGTAAAGCATACTAATTTTCAACTTCAAACACATGTTTACATTCTCTTTAGAACCAAGTGCCTTCACTGTTAAAAGCAGCAGGAACATGTGCTTTCTTTCACCACATATTTCACAGGACTCTAGTACTTGTGTTGCATTCACAAAGTACCTCCACTTTTTTGATCTCCCCAACGTCTAGACCCCAAACAGAGAATTTCTCTACGGAGCCGTCTGCAAACTCATCCTTTTCTTCCGGGAGATCCAGCCACAGCCGCTCCGTCTGCACTTTCTGAGGACCCATGATGATGATGTAAACTCGGCTGTCGGTGCTGGAGTCGTATTCTGTGCCCGTGGTGACAGTGATGTGGTATGGGATCACTGCAACAGAGGTTTAGTCGTCAGAAAAACCACATTCATACACAGTTACACGAGACTTCAGAAAACCAGGGATTCATCCCATCAGATGGAGGGAGCAGTTGTGCATGCCAAATACGTTCACATCTCATTGAGCTACTTCAGAGAAGGGATAGCATCATGGTGCATTTGGTTAAAAATGTGCATCAGAGACTACTTTCCCATACACACTTGGGACTGAATTCTATAAGGGTTCATTTCCCCAGACAACCATATTGGCTGGAAGGAGGTTATAAGTTCAGGTTTCTTCCTAACAGGCGACAGAACAGCAGAGGGCTTATATATACCAAGAGAACTTCCAGAAGATGAGACTGAGCACCTAAATCATGAACAGGCTATTAGACCAAAGTGATCTGATGCTCGCTGTTCAATAAAGACAAATAAATCTAGCTGAATCCACCAGTGACTGAATATCCCACTACAATTGCAAATGTTTTCTTTTGTGCTTCATTCTAGGATTTTTGTGATCTGCAGGGCAGCTTAGGGTTTTAGCACCCCTTTGCAAATCTGGTCAAATTACAAATAATCCTTGTACTAAAGGTAGGTTGCTCAGTAATTTTTTTTACATTGGGTAATAATGTTGTGCAAGGGAAAATCCTTCAGGCCAAGCCTTGAGCCTTAGCAGGTTTTTCTGTGGTTTCCAGAAATTTCAGTTCAGCTGTTAAAAGGAAGTGCCAGACTGCTTTTAAAGTGCTTTCCAACAGTTTGTTTGGGTAAAATGGGTGGGGTAGTGCAAAATTAGACCTTGAACACTCATTTGATTTCTCAGAACATTTGTACAGGGCTGTTCAAATAATTCTGACAATACTTGGAGCTCTGAAACTTGCCTTTTCACAGATTCAAAACTCAGCCTGACTTCATCATCACTTTTTTCAATTTAAAATGAAAAAAAGAAGAAAAAGAAAGAAGGTTTATAAACCTTTATAAAAAGATTGGTTAGCTTTCAAATCACCTGAGATTGACACTTAATTTTGCTTTGTGATGGCTAACGACATTTTTGGGATGGGGGTTGTATTAGATTCTCACATCAACTCTGAATATATGTGTAATACCAGGGAAGACACGAATTCCTGATGACCAGATCTGTTCTTACCTCTGGTCAGATCAGAACCTGAAGAGGTTCATTCAGCCCCAGTCTGAGGATTTTGTATACCAAAACAAAACAAATTGATGATCAGCAAGAATTTATTCTCCCATTTACAGTATTGTTTGCATTTCAGTGTGCACATCAGGATAATTATATGCAATGCATTCTTCACAAAATAGTCCCTGGAGCTGCAGGCATTAGGGGGAGAAAGGGTTTAGCCTTAGGCAAGACAGATTTTACTGGAATATATTGAGGAATCATGTTTAGAATAGCTCCAGACTCATCTTTTAAATGAAACATATTTTGAATAGGGATAAAATTTTATTTTATACAGGTTTTGCCCTGTTTCCATATGACAAAATAAGTTCACAGAATTACTGGCATTTCCACATTTCAAGCCAAAGTACTTGAAACTCTTAGATAAAAAACAAGAACTGTGAGAAATGTTTATAATTTCTCACTTTAAATAATGGATACAGAGACATAGAGACAGCAGGAAACACTGATGTTCTTTCCTTTAAAAACTAGAAAAGTGGTCCTTTAATTTACTTATCTCCCTTCTCCATTGTCTCCCTCTTTCACTTGAACTCCATAGCTCTAATTCTTTGAACATGGGAAAACACAAAATATGAAGTGCATGGCCACAGCAAGACACCAGCCTATTTCCCTTTGCTCCCTGCTTCCTTGAGTCTCTGTCCAGACTTCAAGCTGTCTGAGGGCTCATGTCCCTCTCAAAGTGGGTTGGGTTTCATTAAGGATGTAGACCACACCATCTCCAGTGCTGCCTTTCAGCAAGGAGCAGGGTTCCCAGTTTAGACCCAAGCAAGTTCCCAGTCAACAGAACCTTTCCCTGCTCTCCATTTTCACAGTACCTCCTGCCCCTCAAAGGTGTTCACCATCTTGAGCATGACAGAGTCAGAACTGGGCTGCTCAAAATAATCCTTCCTTTCCCACACAACTCCCAGTATCACTTTCCCTAATCAACTAATGAACACTTGGCTTTTTAACCAGATCAAGAGGTCGGCTGTCTGGCTCAGAAGTCCATCTTATCTGACATTCCTTCAAGATGCAGCTTCCTTAATGAGGACATATCACTGCAACAGAGATAGTGGTGATGACAAACTCCAGGATTCAGTGAAGACCACCCTGGCACAATGGGGATGATGGAAACTATCCTAACTCTGTTGAAGAGGGGTTCTCATGGGAGATGATGATGTTTTACCCATTATTTGTGAAACTACATGGAATGCCAACATGACAGATGTTATCCATTGTCTCACCACAGAAGTAGTATCAGAAGGAACATGGGAATCCCTTGTTCTTCATTTGAGTACAATATGGGATTACAAAAGAAGTGTTGTCCCAAGACACAGGGTTTGCAGATCAGGTTAAGAAATATGAAGCATTGTGTCTGCTTCACAACTCAAAGAACCCTGTCAGTTTTAGTCCCACTTGTGTCCTGAAAGGTGCTGAAGGTTAACACTGTGATGCTTGTCTCCCAGGATTTGAAGGACAGTGCTGTGAAACGTGAGTCCCATGTGACGTCTCCTTGTATTCCCAAGGACAGATTGATTAATATGAACGATATTTGTACCTAGAATATTTGGTGTTCACAAATCTATGGGTGAGTCCTGAAGGACTTTGATTTGTTAGTTACTCTTAAGAAGCTATCAATTAAAAACCCCTCAGAAATCTCAAAGATAGCATCTAATTTCATGATGCACCTGGGGGTCCTAGTTGACCTTGGGGTTTGGTTGACCTTGGGAAGGTTGACCATGAGCCAGCAATGTGGGTCTCATTAGCTTGAAGAACAGGAGACTGAGGGGTGACCTCATTAATATGTAACGTAAAGAGTGAGTTCCAAGAGGATGGAGCCAGTCGGCATTTGGCATCTTCTCAGTGATGCCCAATGACAGGACAAGGGGCAATGGGTGGAAGTTGAGGCATAGGAAGTTCCATGGAAACAGGAGGAAGAATTATTTCACTGTGAGGGTGGCAAAATACTGGAACAGGCTGTCCATGGGGGTTGTGGAGTCTCCCTCTCTGGACACATTCAAGACCCGCCTGGATGATTTCCTGTGCGATCTGGTATAGGTGATCCTGCTCCAGCAGGGGTGGGTTGGACTCGATGATCCCTTCCAGCCCCTAACATTCTGCGATTCTGTGACATGCAACCCAGCTATAGCATCACACCAGGCTACTGGGCATCAGCTGAGCTGCAGTAACCATTTGTCTGAGTTCTTTTGGATCATGTCATTTAAAGCTATTTTAAACTCCTAAGATAAATTACATCATTTTACACCTCGCTTATCATGGTATTTTAAGGTAATTTTAATTATTTTGCACTTGTGAACTAAGAGCACATACAAAGACAGTACCTCTGACTCTGCTGCTGCCTTACAACACATCCCCCCGAAATCTTGAACTAAAGCTAAAAGACCCCATGCAGGATGACAACGAACTGTAGGTAAAATTTAAATGAAAAATCATTGTCCCAGAACATGGAGGTGATTAACTAAAAGGTACATAAACACAGAGGAAAAAAAAAAGCCTGTGTAGTAATGAAGTTATAAGGAAGTATAAATGAACTGAGAAATTTTTCTGCTAAGGTTAACTTCTGTGGATGGATGTTGATCTTCCAGGCTTCCATTTACAGCACAAATTTCCCACTTCTTGCTAGAGGCAGCCAAGCAAGACTAGCTTCCCTGCATGAAAGCTGGCTTTTGTAGACAGTCCACTGTATTTCACATTTTGTGACTTGTAATACAATGTTACAGGGTGCTCCAAACCCCCTTTCCCTGCCTCCATCAGCAGAGGTTGGAATGGGGGAAGACGAAGGCGTGAAATTGCCTTCCAAGGCACGAGATTGCCTTTCCCTCCCCCTAGGGACAGGTAAAAGATACCCATTCTCCCCGCTGGGGTGGAGGTCCCTCACAGGTATTTAGTCATGTGGGGAGCCTGCTGGGATTTGGAACTGTGTTAGTGGAGTACTTTGTGACCAGTACATATTGGCCCTGGACACATTGTCTAGAAAAGTCTTAAATAGAGTGAGCAGAAAGCGGTCAGGGCTCTTTCATTTTTTTGCCCAGACATGCCTGCTGCTGGAGAGAGACCTAGGGACCACCTTCCAGTTCCTGCTCTGTCCTCATGAGTAAAACCACCATTCCCATGCTTTCCCTAAAGGCTCTGGCTTGCCTCTGATTTATAAGTGGGGTGAAGCTATTTGTGTCTTAGCCTTTTCCATTTCCTGAATTCTCTAAATTGTACTGAAGTTGCCCATAAGCATCCTGGCAGAATTCATGACCGAATAGAACCTGTAAATAAGTTCAATCAGTTTGGTACATAATTTAGGGGTGGGATTTTTGGGAAAAATGAAGGTAACTATACTTTATAATTCCTGCCTCATTGATTTAATCCCAATTAAATCATACAGAAACATATTTTGTCTTTTATATTCAGTCTTGCCTTGTTTCAGGAACCTGAGCCTAAAGATCAGTCTCTACACTAGAGCCACCTACTGCTTCCATCAGTCATTTGAGCAGAAAACACAGTCCAGAGTTCATGGCCTCCTTGTCTTTCAGCAACATTGCTTGCAAAACCTCCTTCTCTGTCCAGTTATAAGACAGACCACCTTCTAGAAAAAGAAGATACCTGAGCACTCAGGCAAAGCTTGTTTTCCAAGAGCTGAGAAACTTATCTGTGCTTTTACTCAGCTCTACGAATCCTATGCCCCTCCCAACACAACAGCTGCTGTGATGCAGCTACATGTTGTAAGGAATAAACCTGATGGGTTCTAAAATACATCACATTTAAATTCATATTAAATAAAGATCCTTAGTGATGTGGCACTACTAGCCTGATCATGAAAAGGACAGATGGCTTAAATGTGGCAAGTAAGGTCTCAAGAAATTCAAAGCTGCCTTTGGTAATTCAGCTCTAATATGCTACATGAAATATCTTGAGCAGATCAAAGAAACATAGGAGGACAAAACCAGCTGATATCAGCAGCAAGAGCTACTTTAAGGAATCACATGGAAGTGAGCTTCTGATAGTCCAAGGAAGGCTCTTTTGGTGATAATGTGTGACTTGCCTACCATCCCTCTCACTGCAAAGAGCTTTGGATCCTTTGAAGGACACTTCAGACTAAACTATACAAAACCTGCGTAAATTTGTCCCTCAGCTTTATCAGACTCCATTGTTCAAAGGCTAGCATCACTTCTCCCTATCTCTGAAGTCTGGTTGCAGTGGAAGTGCTGGTGGTGGAAGAAAAGGAAGAGGGAGTATGATTCTTCAGGAATAGAGCAAGAGGTAATGGTTTTAAAATAAAAGATATGAGATTTAGACTAGGTAGATGAAATAAATGCTTTACAATGAGGGTGGTGAAGCACAGGAACAGTTGCACAGAGAAGTGGTGGAAGACCCATCCCTGGAAAGATTTCAGGTCAGGTTGGATAGGGGCAACCTGATCCAGTTAAAGATATCCCTGCTCACTGCAGGGTGGGTTAGACTAGATGATCTTAAAGGTCCCCTGTTACTCAAACTCTTTGGTGATTATGTAATTCAGCTCAGTGTCTTTCTTTCTGAAGATGTTGTTGACTATCTTCTTTTCCACATTTGGTAGTGTGGATGGACTCACCTTACCTTAGGCATGTAAAGGACATGATCTGTTACTGCAGTTACCTGTAGAGCCCCCTTGTGTATTTTACCTCATCATGACAGAAAACAGAGTACTCTTGAATAACCACCTCCCTAAAGATATTGTCACACTGTCCAAAGCACCACACTACTAGGAAAACTTACATCATCTGGCAATGGAGAAGTTAATTCTGACAAGTTACAACATCATAAATTTCCATAGAGCAGAAAGACTAAGGCTGGGAACACTGAAGTTGCAGTGAACTTTATGTCTCATTCCATTGTTAGGGCCAGAAGGCTATGGGAAAATCAACATAGAAACACAAGCACTCATCTGGCCTTTCCAAAGTGGTCACAATGCAAGGTGAAGAGAAGCAACCTGTGGTTCCACATCTCCTTGCTTTTGACCAGGACAAATGCAGCCTCTTAAGCACTGAAAGCCAAGAACATATGCATGCATGCAATCAAACACAGTGCTTGCTCACGTGATCCTTCTTCTGCTGCCTTGACCAAACGGGATTTTTTCATCTCCTTCAGGTCTGTGTTGCTATCCTGACTTGACATGCTGAGAGATGAGCCTTCCAGGCTATTTCGGTCACCATCATAGCTCTAGTTGGAAGGTATGTACAGGAGAGGAATGAGGTTGAGAGCTCAAGTGTTGTCAGCTGTTCCCACAGGCTTCCGAGAACAACATGAGAGGAAATCCTTGTACTGCCCCAGGCAGCTTTTTTTCTCAGATAAAAGTGACTTGTAATTTGCTGCAAGTCATTCATTTACTTCATTAGTAACCTTGACAGGTCATTTTGGACATGCATTATAATAAAAGAAAATGCAATTGCCTGAACAGGCTCTAACGGTGCACTGTGACTTTATCTCTTCTCTGTGTGAGCAACAGCCACAGCAAATTCAGATGGTGCCAGGTTTGCCTATGAGTGCATAAACCATGGGGTCAGAGCAATGTACCTGGTGCAGGCCAAAGAGGGTAAGAGGGAGACTACTGCAAAGCTGAAAGGTGTGAGACATCTACTGAAGAGTTAGCTACAGATGTGTTCTGTGAAATTGTACAATAAATTTGAGATTCTAAATACACTTTCGTGTAGTAATAATTTAAAAAGTGATTAGCTTTTCCTCTTGATGAATTAATATGACCTGCGGGGTAACTGAGACCACAAGTATTCATGGCATTGTCTTCTGCAGTTTTATGAGGGAGATAAATACTCATATATGGCGTAACTCTCAGACCATTCTGTGGTATTCAGGAAGAGTGTGGCCTGGTTTCATCGATGACAATTTTAGTGACAACTGTCAGCTAAAACATTGTTAGGTCTGGCAAAGTGGGCTTTTTGAATACAATGGACTTATCATCAATTGCTTTATTATGTCTTGCTGTACAGAAGCAAGAGATGTCTATTAACCTTGTTTGCTAATTCTAATTACTGCAAGTACCTTGAATTTCAATTAGCTACATTAGTCTAATAAGGCAATAGAGAATGTGCAAGGATAAAGGACATTTCACTAAAAAAACTATTTGATGCTTTGAGTGGTAGCAAACAGACCAGACCTTTTATGTTTGGCAGTGGAGGAAGAAGATACTGAAAAGATAAACCCATCCAGCCCAGTGAGGGTGAAGTCAAAGGACAGAATATTTTGGCTTGAGGGCTTTGAATAGTGGGACCCATAAATAACTTTGTGGGCACAGAGAGCAGCAAAATATACTCTACTGTGCAGTAGCAGTGAACTTGGGCTCTCACTTAGACTTTGTGACTTTGCTTTTTGAAATATCATGTTTCAGAGCCAGTGAGACTCGGCTGCGAGCAGCCATACTTTCAGCAAAATACTTGTCTGAAAATTAGAAGTTCATTTTGGAGAAGCCAAAACCTTCCTGAGTCCCTAATGAACTTTCTTGGAGTTCAACCATATTTTCAGTTATTTTATTTTTTACTAGCAGTGGATTGGGATCACAGCAGATTGAGCTGTAGCTGTACCTGTTCGTAAAGAGTACGCTCTATCTTTTTGTCCTCTTTCTTTTTAGAGAGCCAGCGCTCACACAGGAAAATGAAAGTTTCCTCTGTGGTCTCATCCAGGATCTCTACTTTTTCCAGGAACCACTCAGGACTGAACATGCTGTTGTCATGACGAATCTTGATCTTGTACAGAATGCCAAGGTCTACAGCCTCTATAGTGAATGTATCCTCCTGCAAGGTGTTCAATAGCAGAGGTTTCTATTAATGAGCTCTCAACAGATAGACAAAAGCAAATGGAGACTAAAGAGCACAATATGTGTTTAAATTCCATCTTACATGACTGTGTGGCTAAAAGCTTTGCAGCAGTCTGTAGAGGCATATCTGTATAAAAAACTGTTCTACAGGGAAGCATGCTTCAGCTATGAGGAGAGCTGCAAAAAAATGTCACTTTTACACCCAATTAGAATACTGAACTCCTGGAATTTTATATCCTGATTTTTAAATTTAAATATGCTCCCCTTCACAATCCAGTTAGGTTTGTACTGACAATCCAAATAGGACAATGTTTGCAATTGTTATACCTGAATATATCCATATGAGGTTGTGAATATGACTCATGAAGTGACCACAGATTGCCTCTTTTGGATTTTGTTTTTTTTTTAAATACATCTGCAGTTTAGGTCACATTAATCTATCATGCTCTGCAGTGAAAAACAATATATACTATCTGTGTGCAAATCAGTTGTATGGAGGCTATGGCAGTGAGAAATCTCAGGTTTTCTGTGCTCTCAAATCCACAGATAACAATTCAAGCCTATTTATATGGACCAAGCTCATAATTTGTCTATCAGTGACTTCACAGAAACATCTACCCATTTTCTACAGTGCCTGTCAGTTGTAATACCCAGCTGACAAGCCATACAAAGCATTTTAAGAGGTAATGAACATGGTAAATGGAATCAATCAATTCATCCCTCATAGGAAAACTCAGCCTATAAAGACAGTCCCAGACTTGTTAGGTTAAAGCCTGTGAAATTTAAAATGTTATTAACCCGTTGCATCTATACCTGTCCTCTTTCAAACTTGTTGAAATTTGTTTCAGATTTGCTGAGTTTTCTTTCTCCTGTGTCCCCCAGATCTCCGTAGATATTTAGGAAAACATTAGCATCTGTCCCAGCACCATAGATATCTCCAGTGAACACGCTGATCTTGTACATGTGAACTGCAGAAGGAAACTGAGATGTGATTTCTGGCTAGGTGAGTTATTAAGGTACTGAATTTACCTAAGAATATGGCCCTCAAATTTTCTGTCCCTTAGTTCATGGAGGTTTGAAATCCCATATGCTTTATTTTTCCAGGCTTCTGGTAATGATGCAAGGTTGAGGAATTGCTGGGCAGAAATTTTCTGACTTTCCTTTCCTTGTCTAATCAATGCTTCTGTATTGCTTTGATCAAACCATTCACAGTTAAAAATGCAAAGAATCCTTATGGTTATTGCTGGGTGTGATGTTGGTAGAGCTCAGGGAATTCACACCTTTTCATATTGAGGCTCAAGGGACATACACCTGAGAGCAACGGATTCAGTGTTGCAAATTCTTAATACTGTCTTCCATAAACAAACTCCAGGGACTCCCATGTGCAGTTACTACCTGAGTTAATGGCACACATCTCTATGAATTCCCTAAAGAGAAAAGAGAGGTTTCTGGGTCCTTTTACTGAGATAGTTGGAGTGGTATTGCTTAAGTACCCTTTCTCTTTAGTTTGCTTAATGACGATCAAATAAAATCCCAACAAATCTTTAGTAATGTGCTTTACTAAACCTGTTATATACTCCTATTTTTATCTTGCTATTTTTTTTCCAATTACACAAGGAAAACAAAGTTGCCAGAGGCATCCTCTCCAGGAAAACCGTTAGGAACTGTAGAGTCTCTGACTACCCTGGTGACATATAAGCCCTGGAGAATGCTTCCTTGCAAATCCCTGAGTGATGCAAATGAGGAAGGGGCACAGTATGTCAGTTAGGATTCTTCTTTGTACATTAACATTGTCAAAGAAAACATCTGTATTGTCTTCTCCTTCTGTACCTAACTTTCCCAGTAGAATAGGGCTTATTCTGTTTCCTAGTCCATGAAAGACTTCAATTGTTTTCTCTGAGAAATGAATCATGACCACTTATCAGTTTAACTGCAATGCCAAATTTTTTTGTTTGCCTTTTTGCATTCATAGAGTCATAGAATGCATTGTGTTGGAAGGGACCCTCAAAGGCCATCTTGTCCAACCCCCTGCAGTGAGCAGGGACATCTTTAACTAGATCAGGTTGCTCAAGGTCCCATCAAGTTTGATCTTGAATGTTTCCAGGTATGGGGCCTCCACCACCTCGCTGGGCAACCTTTTCCAGTATTTCTCTACCATTATTGTAAAAAACTTCCTCCTAATGTCCAACTTAAATACATCCTCTTCTGGTTTCAAACCACTACCCTCATGCTATCACTACAAGCCCTTGTAAACAGTCCCTCCCCAGCTGCTATAACATCTCCCTGGATCCTTCTCCAGACTGAACAGCTGCACTGGAGATGCGTTGCAGCGCTCTGACAGTTTTTGTTGCCCCCCTCTGGACCTGCTCCTTCAGGTCTATGTCTTATGAGATGGACACAGTACTCCAGGTGAGGTCTCACCAGAGCAGAGTAGCAGAATCACCTTGTTCAGCCTAATGGCCACACTTCTTTTAATGCAGGCCAAAATTATCTCCTACAAAATTACAGCTTTGTATTCATGAGACAATTGTTACACTAGTAATGAAGGAGCAAGGTGTATAGTCTAATTACATTCTTCTTTGGTTTCGGCTTGTCAGCTCTGGAGATCTTCAGGACTGACATGCAGTTTAGTATAGAAAAGATGATCCTCAGAACAGTACAAGATGATTTGCCAGTGCTTGTGCACTGTGTTGGTGCACAAGATGTACATGGATTCTGAGATACAGAAGACAAAAATCCTGTCCCAGATATTTTGTATCTAAAATGTTCCCAAATATTTTATATCTAAAATATAAGTTCCCAACTTAGCCCTAACTTCCAGGCAAAAGAAAACTTCAGCTACTCAAACAACCTATTCTATAGTTTCTAAAACTTCTTTTAAGTCTTCGCTCTTAGAAGGGAAAAAACGAGTCACCTAGGTTAGTTAACACATGGTAACTAATGCAAGGCAAAGAAGCAGAAGTTAAAGAAAATGCCATGCAGTCATTTAGCAGTCATGTCACTTACTAATTGATATTAAAACTGTCTTTGCCACTTTAGGAAAAGTATCTCCCATGATCTATCATGTAATTCCTGACAGGGGAAAAATTATACCTGTTTCTTTTACAGGCACAGTACAAAGGCTCCAGCAAGGCACCTCTTCCCTTGACAATGGAAAACACTTGCAATCCATATATATGCCACACTGACTTGGTGTACTGTAAATGCAAATCATACTGTGAGAGATAAGAAACAAGGAGCACCTTGCCTATGGGGCCAGGCTCCAAGAGCTGGGGCTGTTCAGCCTGGGGAAAAGAAGGCTTCTAGAAGACTGCATAGCAGCCTGCCAGTACATGAAGGGGGCCTACAAGTAAGCTGGGAAGGGACTTTTTACAAGCCCTTGTAGTGACAGGATAAGGGAAAATAGAATTAAGCTTGAGGAGGATATATTTAGATTGGATATGAGAAAAAAATTCTTTACAGGAAGGGTGGTGAGACAATGGAACCCATTGTACATGGTCATGGATAGCCCTTTCCTTGGAGATAAAACCATAGAATCGTTAGGGTTGGAAGGGACCTCAAGGATCACCCAGTTCCAAACCCCTTGCCATGGGCAGGGGTGCCTCACACTACCTCAGGTTGCCCAGAGCCTCATCCAGCCTGGCCTTAAAAACCTCCAGGGATAGGGCTTCTCCCACCTCCCTGGACAACCTGTTCCAGTATCTCACCATCCTCGTGGTGAAAAAGTTCTTCCTGACATCCAATCTGAACCTACCCATTTCTAGTTTTTTTCCATTCCCCCTAGTCTTATCACTACCTGACACCCTAAAAGTCCCTCCCCAGCTTTCTTGTAGGCTGGAAGGCCACAATAAGGTCTCCTTGGAGCCTTCTCTTCTCCAGACTGAACAGCCCCAACTCTTTCAGTCTGTCCTTGTAGGAGAGGTGCTCCAGCCCTCTGCTTATCCTTGTGGCCCTTCTCTGGATACATTCCAGCATGTCCATATCTTTCCTGTAATAGGGGCTCCTTCCCTAGTCTTCTCTTTACCATTAATATACCTATAGAAATTATTACTGTTCCCCTTGATCTCCCTGGCTAGATTTAATTCTAATTGAGCTTTAGCTTTTCTAACCAGGTCTCTTGCTGCTTGGGCAGCTTCCTTATGTGCCCCCCATTCTAGCTGTCTGTAACAGTGTGAGAGCTGAAATCCCCTCCACACCGACAATAACTAGGCCAGCTCAGTCTGGAAGCAAATGAAAGCTGTATTTACAAGCAAATCTACAATCTATGATGAAATGCAATGAATATGTACAAATGTACACTATTCACAACATTTAAAAATATGTACAATCAACAGAAAAGTACAACCAAGCCCCCGTTGCTTCCCCCAAGGGGCCTTTTCCCATGGGGCCTCCCCTCCAACCAGAAGGAATCCCCACAGACCCCCCTGCAGAAGGCAGACAGTCAAGAAGCAGAGAGGCTGTTAGACTTAAGTTGTCAAGGTCAGTGTGTTATCTTCAGCCAGAAGAAGAAGCAGCAGACGGAAGCCCAGCAAGCAAGCCGAGACTGCCCAACTCCCCAACCTTGTTTTGAGTAGTAGTTCTTAAACATTTCTCTCTCTCCAATGGAAGTGTTTAGAGTAATCATTATTTTGCTTTCTTACACCCAATAGTGATTTATTTACATTCTTTCACTTTCTCTGCTTGAACTTTGTGAAGAAAAATTAAAAATACAGTCTTAAAACCATCACACTGTCCTTTCTTCCACTCCTTGTAGAGTTTCTTTTTGTGTGACAGAGTGTCCAGGAGCTACTTGCTCATCCAGGCAGGTCTCCTAGCATTCTTTCCTGCTTTCCTCTCCTGGGCACAGAGAAGGTCATCAGTGAATACTGACCAGCTGTCCTGGGCCCCTCTTCCCTCTAGGGCTTTGTTCCATGATACTTTGGCCAGCAGATCCCTGAAGCAATCAAAGTCTGCAGGCCTAAAGTCTAGGGTTGTAAACTTGGAATATGTCCTTCTAGCTGCCCTGAGGATCGTAAATTCTATTGCTTCATGATCACTGCATCCAAGGTTATCCCTGAGCCTCACATTGGTCACCAGCCCTTCTCTATTGGTGAGAACAAGGTCCAGCATAGCACTTTTTCTTGTTCGTTCCTCTACCATTTGGAGGAGGAAGTTGTCACCTATGCTTTCCAGGAATATCCTGGTACCTAGCTGTGTTGTCCCTCCAGTCTGCTGGGTGTTTGAAATCCCCCACGAGGACCGGGGCTTGTGAACGTGAAGCCACTTCTATTTGCCTCTGAAGGGCCTCATCTGCTTGGTTCTGCTGGTATGTTCAAGGCCAGATGAGGCCTTGAGCATTTTGGTCTAGTGGAAGGTGTTCCTGACCAGGGCAGAAAAGTTGGAACTAGATGATCTTTATGGTCCCTTCCAACACAAACTATTTTATGATTTTTTTTCACTGTTGAATCATCTTCTTGCTAGATGCAAGAATCAAGAATGATGACAGCATTCTGCTCTGCTGAGGATGTAGGAAAGTTCACAACTTCTCTCAAGGGCAGAAGGAGCACAGGATGGGAAAACAAAATTACAGAGGAAGAAATAGTTGGGAACAACTGCACATACAGATGAGAGATGATTTTAGGATGATACTTCAGCTCTTGCTCAGTTGCCTGGGCTACCAGGAGGACCAAATACTAAATGTAACTACTTTATTCTCACACCCACAGAGACTCTTTCATGAGGGGGGATGGCTCCCTAGAGCTAAATTTTTAGAGACTGTCCATATGTACCTGAAGAGTTGTAGGAGAATTGGGATGAAAGAGGATCATGAGTTGATAGGATAGGAAAGGAGTGGGTGGAGTACATAGGACAGGTGAAGTTCAGATAATAAGTAGAGACGTTTTCAGAGGCTGGAAGACAAGATGAAATAATTTTGTTAGGCATCAGAGTAGACACACAAACTATGCCTGTGTGAAAAGGTGCCTGTGACAGGTTTATAAGTGCCCTATAGGAAAACAGTAGTACTATTGCACAGAAGTGCTTCAGGTGTGAGAGAGGCCTGCAAGCAGGAAAGGAAAGAAATGTGAACAATTGCACCAGTGTTGCTTTTGCTTAAACCACACATCCACAAATTTTGTTAAAAAAAAAAAAAAAAAAATCTGAGCAGGTCCCTACATGCTCCTCGTATTTTTTTACCTTCTAATGGGTCTTCAACTTCTTCCTCTATCTGCTTGAGTGTCCCATCCTTCATGAGTTTTTCAGTAAAAATATCAGATGGTACCAGTTCTCTGATAGTTTCGCCATCATCTTCAGACTTTGCAAGCCATCTTTCACATGGAAATGTGACAGTTTCTGAGCCCTGAAGTAAACATGACAGAGACAATCTCTTCAAAATAACATGAATGTACATTAGCATTTCCCTTTTCAGAATACTCTGATGTGCACCAAGGATTTTCAACTCATGTGTGTATGCATGTGTACATAGAAGCAGACCTGAAATAGTATATGGAAATATATTTCTTTTAGAAAAAGGACACCTGAGAACTCTGACAAGAAGCACCAAATATGTGGCAGAGAGAAGTATTCCCAATGGGTGAGACTGGCTCTAATATCCAGCAGATATCTGCCCTTCCTAGTTTTTGATCTTGCAAATTCCTAATCAGGACTGCATCATTCCTGCTGAAGCCATGTTTTACTGAGACTGCAATCCCTTTTCAATCCTTATTCAGGCAGCATTCTCTTTGAAGTCAGCAGGGTATTTTTTTTTCCTAAGTCAATTCTTCAGGATTTTGCCCTATAAATCTGTGACTCAAGCTGGTTTCCAGGCATTTCCCATACATTCATTAAGAGGAGAAAAATAGCAGTTTAATTTTCAGTCTTTTGTTTTGACTTCACTTTGATGGAAACAAATATGAATTCTATCATCAAGTAAACAAAAACAATAGAACATGTGTTTTCCACTTGGTAAACAAAATCA
Organism: Indicator indicator; assembly: GCF_027791375.1. Taxonomy (NCBI): domain Eukaryota; kingdom Metazoa; phylum Chordata; class Aves; order Piciformes; family Indicatoridae; genus Indicator; species Indicator indicator. Next base: position 11,988,986 of record NC_072053.1, on the reverse strand, counting down.
ATCCCAGACTACTCATTAGGAACAGACTCCTGTAAGGCCTCCAAGATGGCAAGATGCAGGCAGCTTTCTGTGTGCTGTGCACCCCAGGCTATGTCTCCATAAAGAATGGGGCATGAGCCATCATGCAAGTTGCCGAGACCACAAGTCTGAACAGAAAAGTTTGGTTTAATCTCAAAGCAAATAAAGGAGGAAAAAACCCATCCCTTTTCCTACTGACAACTTCATAATTTTGACCCTAAATAGCACAGGGACTTTCTGCTGCGTCCAATACTCTGTGTACCTTCACTTTCATGTGTAACACACATATGAATACTGTCAACCTTAATTTCTGTCATCAAATATTTATCAAACCAATACAGGGTCCCATCTTCACTGGTTTTACTATGTAAGCACTTATGCTAAGTCTGTCCCAGGAGGGATAGGCTGAAAAAAACAACAAACAACCTCACCCCAGGTGGGCAAAGAAACTTGGCCCCCTCACAGTGGGAGGGGTCCCTGGATCAAAGTTTATTCCATTCCCACTTCCTATCCACAACCTTATTTAAGAGGGGATGATTTCCTGTCTAGCTCTCACTCTCCTGCCCTCAGCTCTCTGGCACGCTGCTGCTGTTGCTGGGAGCTGATAACCATGTGGTGGGGCCTGGTCCATGCTGTCCCAGACACCCAAGGGAACTGCATCTAAAGAGAACCCATTTTGCATTCAGAGAATCCTTTTCCAGCTGCAGCTGGTTTTGTATATATTTTTATTTATCCCTCTTCCTTAGAATCATAGAATCAGTCAGGGTTGGAAGGGACCACAAGGATCATCTAGTTCCAATGCCCCCTGCCATGGGCAGGGACACCTCACACTAGATCAGGCTGGCCAGAGCCTCATCCAGCCTGGCTGCAAACACCTCCAGGGATGGGGCCTCAACCACCTCCCTGGACAACCCATTCCAGGCTCTCACCACTCTCATGGGGAAGAACTTCTTCCTCACGTCCAGCCTCAATCTCCCCATTTCCAGCTTTATTCCATTCCCCCCAGTTCTATCAAATACCTGATAGCCTAAAAAGTCCCTCCCCAGCTTTCTTGTAGCCCCCTTCAGATACTGGAAGGCCACAATAAGGTCACCTCAGAGCCTTCTTTTCTCCAGACTGAACAGCCCCAACTTTTTCAGTCTGTCCTCATAGGAGAGGTGCTCCAGCCCTCTGATCATCCTTGTGGCCCTTCTCTGGACACGTTCCAGCATGTCCATATCCCTCTTGTAATAGGGGCTCCAGAACTGGACGCAGCACTCCAGGTGGGGTCTCACCAGAGCAGAGTAGAGGGGGAGAATCACCTCCCTTGACCTGCTGGCCTCACTTCTCTTGATGCAGCCCAGGATCTGGTTGGCTTTCTGGGCTGCAAGTGCACATTGACAGCTCATGTTGAGCTTCTCCTCCACCAGCACCCCCAAGTCCCTCTCCTCAGGGCTGCTTTCCAGCCAGTCACTGTCCAGCCTAGATTTGTGCTTGGGATTTGCCATCAAGCCAGTTCTTTATCCATCTCATGGTCCACCCATCAAACCCATGTGTCACCAGTTTGGAGACTGTCGAAGGCTTGGCTCAGGTCCAGGTAAATGACATCAGTTGCTCTCCCCTCATCTATTAATGTTGTCACCTGTTCATAGAAGGCCACCAGGTTTGTCAGGCAGGATTTGTCCTTGGTGAAGCCATGCTGACTGTACCCAATCACCTCTTCACTATTCTTCTGTCTCAGTAGTGCCTCCAGGAGAATCTGCTCCATGATCTTACCAGGCACAGAGGTGAGACTGGCCTGTAGTTCCCTGGTTCTTCCTTCTTACCTTTTTTGAAAATGGGAGTAATGTTTCCCCTTTTCCAGTCAGTGGGGACTTCCCCAGACTGCCAGGACTTTTGGAATATAATAGAGAGGGGTTTAAGCAACCTCATCTGCCACTTCTCTCAGTACCCATGGGTGTAACCCATTGGGTCCCATGGACTTGAACACTTTCAGGTTCTTCAGGTGATCACGACCCTGATCTTCACTTATGATGGGCAGTTCTTCCTCGGCAGTTCTTCCTTATATCTTTGTAAGCTTCCTTTTACTCAAATGCATTTATTTTTTACTTCCAAATTGATGCAAGACTGGTCTTTTGCAGATTTATCTCTCTCTTCTCCGGCCTAGTTTGCTTTCCCTACCAGGAAAACGGGAGAAGGGAAGCAACCTAAGTCTGTTCCATTGGGCTTTTGGGCTCTGGGAAAAGCTTAAACCACAACAGTACTAAAATATTAATATAGTAAAAGAAGGGAATAACTCTCACTGTAACAATATTGAATATTGTTATTCCTGTGTACAGCTATGCTGTTTGGCCTTGAGTTGTCAGATTCTGCCCTCTCTGGCACTGTCACTGGGGAGGTATAGGTTGTGTGCCAAGATCAGAGGCACATTCCAGTCTCTGCAGACTTGGAATGAACAGATCATTGGACCACCATGCACAGACAAGTTGATCTGCAGGAGATGAACCCTTCTGAAGGTGCTTGTGTGATTAAGTGACTTGGGTCAGCAGCAGAATTGTCACTTGAACCCACACAGATCAAATCTGCTGCTGTCCAAAAAAACCAATTTAACTCTACAAGGTGGTTAGGAGCATGACTTGGACAAAACAGTGTCAAACAAAACTGGCAGCACTTTAGATGTCTTTGAGTATTTTACTTTCAAGTGTTATTTGTGCTGTACAAGCAAGATACAACACCTGATGACTGGCCACACCACTACCTCTGCTTCCTCATTTCTGTACTCTGACCACATAACTAGTATTATCTTGCTGGCAGCTAAACTGATCTCCCCACATACAGCCTGGAATGAGAGGGCTTTTCAGAATGATGGTTCAGTGCTGAAACTCTCTCCTCCCAGTAGAGATTCCGTATCAGTCACATCTCTTGCTGTTAAGCTTTTAACAGCTCGTAAGCATTCTTAGTGTTGGCTGCACATGTCATTGATATGAATGTTGTTTATCTGGTAATAGGATATCTAGGGACATGAGTGCCTGCACAGTGGGGCAAAATGTGCAGTTACTGCAAGAGTTAATTGTGTCATTACTGTTAATCACCATGTGATTGCCACAGTTTTTACTGAAATCTCCTTGCTAGTGATTGCACTAATGTTTGAGTGACGTAAAGTGCACTCCTTTGTTACCCACAGTAAAATCTTCCTGCAGCTCCAGAGCTTGTGAAGTATGGCTCTAGACTAGAAGCAGGATAGGATAGTGTGCTAAAAGTCTGTGTTTTCCCCTTCTCCAAGTTGTAACAAATGAAATATAATTATCAGATATAATCGGCTTGCCAAGGCAGATCCTCATTGGCATGCAACAATCCTACTTTCCTACCCAAGTGCTTTCAATTTAATCTGAAAAGTTACTGACCTCATTTTTCTTCTGCAGCATTACGGATACAACTAGACAAGTTAGCAGTCTAATCAGGTAGCACAGCTTTTAGAAGCGTTGGCAGCATATTGCTATCCTGTGGCAGGTCATAATATCCTGCGGCTGATCAGCGGCATCATGCAGTGCTCTGCTTCCTCCTTTTTTTCCATGCCATAATCAAAAGATCAGCAGAACTGTAAATCTCTCAGTTTCCAACTTGTTCATGGTTTCCCTCCTTTCCTCCACCTTCCAAGGTTTCTCACCATTTGTCCTTCAGTACTGCTGCAATTACTGCAGAACCACACAGCCCTGAGACCTTTCCTGTGCTAATGGATGAGCAGCCAACACAGAGTTTTCAGGAGCTTCCCAAAGTGGTCAGTTAATAGTAAGTGCAGCAAGAGGCAGGCTAGGAACCTGTTTTCACTTGAATTCCTTATTTTTGCACATCCCCCTCTTCAGACCCTTCTCAGTGGTCCCCAGTGACAGGATGAGATGCAATCGGCATAAACTTGCACATAGGAAGTTCCACCTAAATATGATGAGGAACTTCTTTACTTTAAGGGTGGTAGAGCACTGGAACAGGCTGCCTAGGGAGATAGTGGAATCTCTGTCTCTGGAGACTTTCAATGACAGCCTGGATGTGTTCCTCTGTGATATGCTTTCGGTAATTGTGCTCTGACAGAGGGTTGGACTCGATGATCTTCAGAGGTCCCTTCCAACCCCTACCATTCTGTGATTCTGTGATTCATCTTCCCCAGCCTGTGACTACAGCAGAATCTCCAAAACCAAGGCCATCTTGTTCATTAGTCTAATAAAGCTATACAAAGCAAGTGTTAGTCAGTACACAGATAGAGGGTCTGATATTAACAGACTGTCAAAGAGATGATTTCACAAGCAACCAAAGGGTACTGGCTTTTGAAGAAGCTTGTAGAGGAGGTCAGACACTTGAGCATGGTGAGGAGGGTCAAAGCAGACCACTTAGTTGATTGTAAGGCAAAGAATGTAAAACATACCCAGGAAAATTTGAAGGAGGAAGCAGGATTTGAAGTAGGTTCACCATGAGAGCTGGGCCTCTGCTAACCTCAGGAAGTTCAGCAAGACCAAGAGCAAGATTAAAGATAAGAAATAAGTTTATCTTTGCATCTATCTCTAGTAGTAGGACCAACTGGATATCCAGCCACCTGAGCTTGAAGATAGGAATGGGGTGCAGAATGAAGCCCCCATAAATCAACAGAAGATGGTCAGTGACCTGCTGCACTACTTAGATATACATGAGTCTATGGGATATACACCCAAGGCTAGAGAGAGATGCAGAAATGCTCACCAAGCCACTTTCCATCATTTACCAGCAGTCCTGGCTAAGTAGAGAGGTCCTAGCCCACTGGAGATCAGCAAATGTGACACTATCTACAAGAAGGGCCAGAAGAAAGATTTAAGGAACTACAGATCACAGTGCCAGGGAAGGACATGGAGCAGGTCATCTTGAGTGCCATTATGCAGCATGTGCAGGGTAAACAAGTGATCAGACCCAATCAGCATGGCTTCATGAAGGGCAAGTCCTGCTTGACAAACTTGATCTCCTTCTATGACAAGGAGATCCACCTGGTGGATGAGGGAAAGGCTATCGATGGTATCCCCTTGGAACAAGGGGAGAAAGTACAAGACAGAGTACAGAGCCCAGGTGTTCCCAAACACAGCTACTGCTCCAGCTCTGAACTAGTCTCAAAGAGGAGATTTTCTTCTGAACATCCCTGCAGGCAGATTAATTCCTAATCCTACAGCCAGCATCTGAAAGCAGGGCTGAGAAACGTTAATGTGGACAAGATCCAGATGCCCCATTTGACTGCACTGCCTTAATGCTGTTGATACAAGCAACCAAAAGTCTTAGCACCTAACCTGATGATTTTTATGTGAGTGATTGAGGGAATTTCACTGACTTTTTGAATTATACTGGCTCCTTGTATATTTTATATTTTTGAGCTAAGAGATTGTTCAAATTATTTATCTTCTTTGTTTAGCAACGATACCTTTTCATTTTAAATGATACACTCACTTCCCACTGACTTACCTGTGAGTGTTCAAACAAAAACTACTCAGGAAATATGAAGCTTTGGTCTCTCATGTCTCCCAATCCACCATCTAAGTTAGCATTGGACACTCTGTGCTATCTAGCAACACTGGTGCAATGCAGCACAGGGACATCTGTTCAGCCCTGTAATACTTTATCTGTATTTTTGGGTACAAAACCCCAGGAATCTCCACTTTCAGTCCAGCAAGCAAGTCATGACAATGTTGCCTCTAAACCCAGCAGGCCGATCTCTTCTTTGGACAAAAGACAAAGACCAGCAAAGACCTCCGTAAGGTTGAGGAGCAGCACCACTGCTTTAGTCCCATCCACTGCCAGGAAGAAACTATTCTAGTCAAAGGAACAATGAGAAGAGAATTTTTCCTAGAAGCAATGATTTCAGAGCCTTGTAATGAACATCTGAGAAACAGAACACAGTAACACGTTTGCTGTCCCCATATTTCCAAGCTCTATCCAGTTCATTAGTGTGCATTTTTCTTTAGGGAACCATTTTTCACCGTTAATTGCACTTTGTATACAGAAGATGTGCGTTGGGAATTGGAAGCAGCTATTGATGGAAACATATTGCAGAGGGCTGGGATTTACAGCCTACCTTTCCATTTGGCAACAGCCTCCGAATTGCCACACGGTCCAAGTGCCATCCGGAGTTCAGTCCTGAACTGTTGTGTCCTATGCGAATCTTCTCAATAATGTCACCAACATCTTCCAACTACAGAAAAAAAGATACAGCATGAATAACAAGGGAGCTTTGAGGCACCAGTTCTTTAGCTTATTTCCTATTTTACTGTTCTGTATGAAGTCCCAGGGGAGCAAATATTAGTTTTGATGCCAATTATGCCCTAATGTGCATTCTAAGTAAAGTGTTTCCCTGAACTTCACGTTCAAAAAAACGTGAGAATCTTGTTCTGTAGAAATTGCCCACTGTATCAGATGGGTTTGGTTGCACAGCACTAGTCTGCCATCTCAAGCTGTATGAGTGGGAATGAAGATACTTTTTTAGAAATCGCAGTGCTGTTGCATCTTAAATAGTTCTTTTTATATCCCTTTCCTGAAGTGCACTCATACAACTCTGAGAGATTAGCTTTGAGGTCAAAGTCCCACAAAAAAACATTGGGAATTTTAAGCCACCTGAAGTGCATCTACACTAACACACATAGCATAGGCAACAAACTGGAGGAGCTAGAAGACATGGTGCATCAGGAAATCTGTGATACAGTACCTGTCACAGAAATGTGGTGGGATTTCTTGCTTGACTATACTGGCACAATCCATGGCTACAAGTTCTTCAGAAGGGACAGACAAGGAAGGATAGGTGGTGGGGTAGCCCTGTACATTAGGGACTGTTATGAATGTTTAGAACTTAATTATAGTGATCATATGGTTAAGTGTCCATGGCTTAGAATCAGGGGGAAAGCCAATATACTGAATGGTGTGGTAGAAGTCTCCTACAGACCACCTAAGCAGGACAGAGAGGCAGATGAATCTGGGGGAAATCTCACAATCACTTGTGCTTGTTCTTGTGGGGAACTTCAGCTTCCCAGATTGCTGTAAATACAACACAGGAGAGAGGGAACAGTCCCAGAGGTTCCTAGAGTGTGTTGAAGATAACCTCCTTATGAAGCTGGCAAGCGAACCTACCAAGGGAAGGTGCCCTGCTGGAGATGCTCTTTTTGAATAGAGAAGGACTGTTGGGTGATGTGACCATTAGGGGCCACCTAGGGCAGAGCGATAATGAAATGATTGAGTTCTCTTTTCTTAGAGATTTAAGGACGGGGACTGCAACTTAGGGTAAAAGGAAGAAGGGCCTTTGGAAGAAGAGACAAGCCACACATGATGAGCACAAAGACGTTGTGAGCCTATGCAAGGAGGAAATTAGGAAGTCCAAAGACCAGCTAGAAATGAATCTGTCTTCTACTGTAAAAGTCAACAAGAAATCTTTCTATGAATAAGTGCATCAGCAATAAAAGAAGGGCAGGAGGAGCAGATCATCCTGAGTACCTGCACACAGCACATGCAGGACAACCAGATGACCAGGCTCAACCAACATGGGTTTATGGAAGGCAGGTCCTGCTTGACTAACCTAATCTCCTCCTACAAAATGGTCACTCACTTAGTGGATGAAGGAAAGGCAGTGGATGTTTTCTATCTGGACTTAAATAAAACTTTTGGCACCATTTCCCACAGCATTCTCCTGGACAAACTGGCTGATCATGGCCTGGATGCATGGACACTTCACTGTGTGAAAAACTGACTGGACAGCCAGGCCCAAAGAGTGGTGGTGAATGGAGTTAAATCCAGTGGGTGGGTGGTCACTAGTGGTGTTTCCCAGGGCTCAGTGTTGGAGCTAGTCCTCTTGAATGTTTTTGTCAATGACTGGATGAAGGAATTGAGTGCACCCTCAGTAAGTCTGCAAACAACACTGGGTGGAAATGTTGATCTGCTTGAGGGTAGAGAAATTCTGCAGAGGTATCTGGACAGGTTAGATTGATGGGCCGAGACCAATCATATGAGTTTCAATAAGACCAGATCCTGGATCCTGCCACAACAATCCCTGGCCGTTCCACAGGCTTGGGGAGGAGTGTCTGGAAATCTCCCCAGCTGAGAAGGACCTGGAGATGTTGATTGATGGCCATCTGAACATGAGCCAGAAGTGTGCCTAGGTGGCCAAAAAGGCCAACAAAATCCTGGTTTGTATCAGGAATAGCATGGCCAGGGAAGTGATTTTACTCTACTTCTTGGCACTGGTGAGACCGTATCTTGAGTACTGTGTTTGGTTTTGGGCCCCTCACTAGAAGAAGGACATCGAGATGCTGGAACATGTGCAAAGAAGGGCAACAAAGCTGGTGAAAGGCCTAGAGCACAAGTCTTCAGAGGAGATTCTGAGACAACCGGGATGGGTTAGCCTGGAGAAGTGGTGGCTGAGGGGAGACTTTATCGCATTATACAGATACCTGAAAAGAGGTTGGAGAGAGGTGGGGTTTGGTCTGCTTGACCAAGTAACAAGTGATAGGACAAGAGGAAATGGCCACAAATTCCACCAAGGGAAGTTTATATTGGATATTATGAAAAATTTCTTTACTGCAAGGGTTATCACACATTGGAATGGCTTTCCTGGGTCAGTGGTGGAGTCCCCAACCCTGGAGGTATTTAAGAGTCATACAGACATACTGCTTAGGGATATGGTCTAGTTGAGGACTTGTCAATATTAGGTTAATAATTGGACTTAACGATCTTAAGCATCTTTTCAAATATAGGCAATTCTGTAATTCTGTCAAAGTCCATTATTAACAGCCTAGCATTTTATATGATGTCTCTCCTGTTCCACCACAAAATCCTAATGTCATTCTAAGCAAGTCAACTAGATCACTATCTTATGAAGTGGCTATTGGGTTTTTGTTCCTCACCTTACACCCAAGTAATTTATCACTAGTTCATTACTTTAAAGTCATCTCCCTTCCAAAGACTTGAACTGGAAAAACTCTATTTGCTCCTAAATAATAGCTCTTGGTTATTTCAATAGCAGATTTTGTATTTTTTGCCTTTAAAAAAAATCAAGGCTGGCTGAAGAACTTCTTTGTAGGAGAAGCACACTGACTTCAGACCACAGAAACTTTGAGTCTTTTTTTTCCAGAAATATTGTAGAACTGATCATCTCAATTTGCAACACTGGAGACTACTCCCATTTTCTCTTCCCAGATGAAAGAACTGCATACTGAAGCAAAGACAACATACTTTTAGAAGACTCCTCAACTCACCAAGTCTGACTGCACTACTCAAGAGTTCTCACTCTGAACAAACTGGGTTTAACTTCATCAGCCCTGTCCTGATTTTAAACAGCATAAGCATCATTGCAAAATAATTAAATGATCTAAACTCATTTCTAAAACTCGTGTATGCACACAAATGGACACGGGGGGAAATTATTTTCTCTCCAATTATTCATCTTCTGTTGAGGCTTTTAATCAATACATAGCCATAAAGTGATGCTTGACCTTTAAAGATTCATGTTAAAGAAGTGGTCTTTACACTGCTGTAGGCATCTCCAGCAAATCTTCACTTGGGAGGACAGCTGAGATGAGTCTCTAATCTTTTCTGCCTCTTTTGCAAAATACAAAATGGTAAAGGCAGTAAAAATCACTAAAGCAAACAGATCTCAGTTTGTGTTTCCTGAGATTCCCAAATTGTTTTTAAAGTCTACTGAACTTTAAATTATGGCTCTACACAAGTAGGTGAAAGAATAATATGTTTTGCTTTATCCCCATGTCCTGCAGCAAGAGGAACTTGTGAAGAGAGAATGAAGTTTGGGGACAGGTTGGTGTGTTATTGTAAATCTGGAGAGCAAACTTCACTCTTTTCATCCTAGAAAAGTACTGATGTTTCAGATTTTACCAAACCTACAAAGAATCTTATGGAATAAAGAAATACTATAACACTCAGTTTAAGATTTATATCTATGGGTTAATGCAACCTCTATTATGACAAATTGAGTGGATATTCTACCAAACTAAAGCTTATTCTTTGTTTTTGAGAAATCACACTGGGGATTTATTTTATGATTCATGACACATAACAACAATGTGAGCTGGAAAGATTTTAACTTATTAAAAAATCTAGTGTAAGATTTGCCTTCAATTACAAAACCAAACCAAACTCAAAAAACAGAGAGGCTGTAAGGCCCTCCATGAAGTCAGTGTTAGCATTGCAGGCAGGGGGAGAAAGTAAGGGCATAAAGCAATACTGAATGAACAGGCCAGAGTAGGACTGCCTATGTTTCTGCCTCTCACAAGGTGTTGGTAATAAGAATATATTATGAATAGGAATTGTTGGATACTGTAGATGTGAATGAACTCACTCATTGATATGCACTGCTTTGCTATTTGCATAGAGTTGTGCAAACACTTCAGGAAATCCTTGATAAGATCTTTCAAAAAGTTAGCCTCATGTACTCAAAAATCATGGTGATCTGCAGCAAAGGAATGGTCTGTATCTTAGGTTATAGAGAAAGGGTATAGTTACAATAAATGAACAGACCATCTAACCCAAATGCAGTGCTACATAAGTAGTGAGCACCATGGATCAGCCCCTTCAACGTGATCTGCTGAGACAGCAACATGAAATAATGCAAATGGAAATTAAAGACAAGACAGTTTCAGCAATACCATAAGCATTTCTTTCCTGTTACCTTTCAAAATACTGCAGACTGCAAGAGAAAGCAAATAAACATGCAAATAAGAATGATACAGAAAGGTACACATATGAGATCCAACCTGCATACCAACTCTTTACTAAGTATGGTCTAGGAAAAGGAAGATCCAAAGATCTTCCAAAATGGCTTTCAAGATTACTTGAAAGGGCAAGCTCCACAATAAAACTGTACCACCCTTCACAAAGCTTTAAATGGCATCAGGCCAAGTGGACACTGTGGGTTGATACCTTTGAGTTACTTTTAACTAGAGAAAAGAATTAGAACCATGGAACCACAGAACACTTTGTATTGGAAGGGACTACTAAAGGTCATTTAGCCCTGCACACAGTGGGGACGTCTTTGACTAGATGATGCTGCTCAGCATGCCGTCTGATATGCCCTGGAATGTCACCAGGGAAGGGGCTTTTACCACCTCCCTGAACGACCTGTGCCAATGTTCTCACCACTCTCATTGTAGAAATGTTCTTCCTAAAATCTAAATTTATCCTTTTTTAGTTTAAAATCATTACCTCTTGTTCCTTCACAACAGGCCCTCCTAGAAAGTCTGCCCCTATCTTTCTTATAGACCCCCCCTTTAAGCACTGAGAGGCTGCAATAAGGTCTCTTTGAAGCCTTCTCTTCTTGAGCCTAAACAATCCCAACTGTCTTAGCCTATCTTTACAGGAGTTGTGTTGCAGCTCTCTGATAATTTTTGTAGCCTCCTCAGGATCTTCTCCAACAGGTCCATATCTTCCTTGTGGTGAGAGCTCCAGAGCTGGACAAAGAACTTCAAGTGGAGTGTGAAATTTTCTGTTATAGAGTTTTGATTTCACAGTCTTCAAGTAAAAGACCTGGATAGCTTTCCCTAAAAGATGAAAAGTTTCCACTTTTCTCCACTTTCTCTTTTTAATGCCCTTATGGCAACCTAGGATTAGAGTGAGCAATTTTTGTCTTACCTCCACAATGAACTGATTCACTGAGTTCCTTTCAAAATACATCCTTTGCTCTCTCTTATTGAGGCACAGAGATTTCTGCTGAGTGCAGATCCCATCACTTCCATAGAGAACAATGAAGACATCTGCATCTGTGCCAGCTCCAAAGATATCACTGGTGTAGACTGTGATCTCATAAGGAACAACTAATTTAGGAAGTGCCAGAAAATTTAAAGAAAACAAACAAACAAACAAATAACATAAGTTAGTAAACTGCATACTGATGCTCTTAAATGAAACAACATCTGGATTGGAAAATTACACCCCTGAGATTGTTTAGTTATCAAGGTGGTCAGCACCATAAGAATGTAGAGGTATTTCCTTTAACTTTATAACTCCAACAAAACTTGATACATGACCAGTTACTGAAATTTTGGGGTATCACACAATCAGAAAGCACTCAGTATACTTATACCTGTCATCTAAAGCTATTGAAACAGAATTTACTTCAGTAGCTCTAATCTTGAAGCAAAACGAGACCAAAAATTTTTGATAACTAGTCAGATGGATGAACTTAAACCAAAAGGAGACAGTATATAAATATTCAAGATAGCCTTATTGATAAAAAAATCTATTATTTTCATTAATGACAAACTGGATCCTGTCTCTCTTATCTCCTTTATGTTTTGCCTTGAATTTGTAGATAAAAATTACCGAGTAAGGCTTGGGCACCACTGAATAGCTGCAGGGACTTCTCCTGCCACCAGCAGATACAATCCCTGTAGTCCACACCACTACCCATAAGCACAGCCCTTGACACCCAGGATCTGCTCCTGACCACCCCTCTTCCATACACCACTCACCCAGTTTTCACTGCTTTGCATCCCTGTCTCAACTGCTTGTCATCTGCATCCTCCTATGCTGCAACAACTTCAGTCATCTTTGCTATTTACACAACAGCAGTTGCTGCTGTGTTTCACATTCTGGCACCATATCTGTTCCTCTTGGAGTAACTCTGATTATGCTTATCAGAGGCTAATCATTCATTAAAAACTTAGGCTTTCTAACTGTTTCTCTCGGGAGAACAGAAATGAAGAAGTTGTCTTCTACAGAGAGTAGAAGAAAACTGAGTACCTTCTTAGCCTGGAGGTACTTTATATTCTTTCTGCCCAGCCCAATGAGATCTGTTCTGCTGTGCTGCAAGTAAACCAGAATAATTTCTGCAGTTTGTAAGAGAGAGGAAAAAAATATCCTGGAGACCAAAAATCACATGCTATGCTTTATGAATTAAAAATTATCTTCTCTGCTGAAGTTTGTGGCACTTACTGTTCTTGCTTGAATATTAAAGTCAGCTTAGAACTGAATCAGCAAAGCAGCACCGTAACAAGGTCACTAGCAGCACAACTTTCAGCTGCCAGACACCAATTTCATTTGCATGGCACTTTTAAAGTTCTATCCCCACAGGGATGATTTTAATTGGACTGCTGATGACATGTTTCATCATTTGTTCAGCGTGTAACAATTCTGACATGAGTCATCATAAAACAAATCAAACTATTTTGGTTACCTCTGTCAAACTGAAACACTCAGGTTAATATTTAGGTATCCAGAATGCAGTAAATAGCACAGTAGGGATGGTTTAAATGGTAAACAGTGTAAGCTGACACTGAGGCTGATGCAACCCTACTGCCAGAGAGGCCTGACAGAAGTCAGGTTTACACAAACTACGTACTCAAAGGTATGGTATACCAAAAACTGTTACATCATTGTAATATACTGAGACATTAATAAATTATATACTCATGATCTACATCAAAATATGTATTGACTGTGATAACATGAAAAAAAAAATGATGAAAAGTGCAGATGAGGTCTCTGTATTATATTTACTCCTATGAACATGTTCACTATAGCTATCCACCAGTTTAGTTTTTCAGAGTATCATGTCTTCCAGTTGACTGACTGAAGTGAGGAAAGCAAGACAAAAAAGTAGCTTGGTCAAAGCATGGGGAATGAACAAAAGAGATGATGAGAGATGATGTTTGCAGATCCTCAGAGAAGACAGACAATTTTAGTTTACAGACTGTGAGATATAAAGATCTGAACACTCAAGGGTTGGCCAGCCAATGTGAGGGAAATTTTCAACATGAATGACAGTTTTTTGATAGTAGAAAAGAAGGAACCAAAGAAGATGATAGTATTCTGTGTGGTTATTCTTACAACTACTTATGAGAAGGATAGAAGGATACCGAGACAGAAAAAAAGTAATTGGGCAGCTCTGTCTCCTTTAATGTTTACATGAAGAAGTGCAGAAGATAAGGCTTATGGTTCTACCAATACACACAAAGAGGAAGAGATTGATAGAGGAGATAGCTTTGATGTGAATAACTCATCACTTGTTCTGTGACCTGGGAAACACCTTGTGAAGCATGGGGTGGAAAACAACTCTCAGGTTCCAGATCTCATCCCTTATCATTGTGGCTGGTTGAGAGAGATGGGGTTGTTCATATTCTGAGGAAAAGTCTCCTCATAGACCTTATTGAGGCCTTTTAGTGCTTAGAGGGAGCCTATACAAGAGATGAGAACAATCTTTTTAGCAGGTCCTGTTGTGACAGAACAAGGTGTGATGGTTTTAAAACTAGAAGTGAAGAGATTCAGAATAGATAGAAGGAAGAAATTGTTAAAATGAGGGTGGTGAAGCACTGGCACAGGGTGCCCAGGAAGGTGGTAGATACCTCGTTCCTGGAAATATTCAGTCAGGTTGGACTGGGGCTATGAATAGTCTGATCTAGTTGAAGCTGTCTCTGCTCACTGCAGGAGGATTGGACTAGATGACCTCTAAAGATCCCTTCAAACCCAAACCATTCTATGGTTCTATGAAAATGTAATTTTGTTAGTCCACTGAAGGTGGGCCAGAAAATATTTGTTGACAACTTGAAGCGGATCAGAGAGAGACAAATGAAACACATTCCCAAGTCTGTGAGTTCCCTGCACATAGTCAAACATGCATACATCAAAAGGGAAATAAAAGGCTACCAAAAAAAAAAAAAAACAACCAACCAACCAAACAACAAACAAACAAAAACCCCACCATGTTTCCAACTATTTATTTCAAGAAAACCATGTTATCTGAATCTTGGTATTCTGGAGCTGGGAAAAGAAGCTGCCTACATAGAAAAGTTTGAGGTGCCATAGCTGATTTGAGCATTATAATCCTGGTACCTAGAAGGAGCTACCAAAAGATACTAGTTTTAGTTCAAACTTTAATTTAGAGAAGATTGTAAGTGAAGAGTAAGGAAAAACTGGACAATACTAAAAGAAGCAGACTGGTGTAACACAATGAGAAAACCACCACAACAAAGAAACTCTGGAAGAGGGTCTTTCAGTAAGAGCAGGGTAAGCAGTGCCAAAGGCACTGGAAGAACCAAGACTTGGAAGCAAGACCAAAGAGTCTGCTTTGACAACAGGAAGAACAATATTAGAATGGAGCAAGATCAAAGGAAAACTGGAAACAAGGAAGACAGGATGGAATGGGCTGAAGACTTGGAGATGAGAGGGCAAGGGGGAGGAAAAAGACAATCATACACAGCCACATGACTTCTAATTTGGGAAATGAAGGAAGTATTACTATAGACACTCAGAGGAATCTTCCTGTAGTAATTGTAACAGTTGGCATGTGACGTGTTTACAAATTTTACAAATCCAGTTCAAGGCAGAGGCTAATCCTGTAAAACTTCATGAGTTAGGATTTTATCTTCAGTAGTGATGGGTTACCCAGAGTCATTCTGCTCACATGGAATATACTCTGTTGTCTGCAGTTCTGCAGGGAAGATAATTCTCTCAATGGCTCCATCATCCTCCGATTTATCTAGCCATCGGCCACAAGGGAACTTGAGGCACTGCCCCAGTGATGGGGCATCAATCTCTACCCATTCCAGAAACCAACCTGTTGAATTACCTGTGATTGAAGAGATAACAGTGAATAATCCACAAAGCCCTTATAAAAACAGCATTCTAGAACTCAGAGAAATAAATCTTCCTCCCTTTTGCCAATGGAAAAATAAAATTGATGCCATAAAGATCATTGCAAGTGATTGTCCAGGTTTGAGTTAATGTGGTTTATGTTTCTGTGTGCATCAGGTTCAAGATACACAAGTGGATGTGCTAATTACTCCATCACTTGGATTAATATGTTGCTGTAATAAGACAAATGAGTTATCAACAAACACACCCCATAGAGAAGCGAAGCAATCCGCATGCCCCTCGATTTTTTTGTAGCAGAGACACATCCGTGTCTAAAACCAGATAAGACTTGATAATGAAAACAACAAAAACATTGATAAAGAAACGAGACAAGTCTAAAGGTCCAAGAAAAAACAAACAAAACCCAACCAACCAAACCAAAACAAAAAAAGTCAAATATGTTTGGTGATGTATGAGGATGATACAGAAAAGGCAGTAGCAGGAACAGCCAAAGTGATAGCAAGGATCTCTTACAAAAAGGTAAATTAGCTGTGAGGTCTTTGAGACAGGTTATTTTACACAGTGATGTGCTAATTGTGATGGTTTTACTAGAAATACTCCATTACAAAGCAGATTATCTTACCTTTATTGTCATGGCCTATCTTGATTTTTTTCAGGTCTCCAATGTCCACAGACTCCACTGTAAACTCATCTACCTTCCCACGCTCAAATTTGTTCTTGTTAATCTTTGAGGCTTTTAGTCTGACTATCCCTGTTGTGGCAATGCAAAGAGACATTGTTCAGCATGTGAAATAAATCCTCTGGGAACGTCAACAGTGGAATGAGGGAAGTGGCTAAAATGTAAAAAAATGGCTTTCATCCCAAGATCTGAGCTTTGTCTCTCCCTCTTAACCCAAAATCTGTATCAACCCCCAAAACACACAGAATTCCTGTCTTGAGTGATCCTCCGGCAGTGCCACAGTCTCAATCCTGCTGTGCTGTGTTCACAGCTAAAGAAATTGGTCCTACCCATCAGTTTCCTGTCACTCTCACAGGCATCCCAGTCACTGCACACACAGCTTGGCTGCTTCCAAGAGAATTTGCTCATCGGCTGATTAAATATTTCTGGGCCACTCAAAGAGGCAGAGGAGAGCTGGATTTCAGGAGTTTGCTGATTCATTGCTGAGGAAAGCAAATCATTCACTACTCAGTAATGTAGTCAACTGTGCTGTTTCTCTAACTGAAATTAAAGCCTTTAGATTAGCAGCTGGTGCAAATCACCATTCTAAAGTCTGACAGTGATTTACAGCAGCTGGTGGTATGATTCCACTTACCAAAATGTGCATGGACACAGTAAGAACCTGAAGTTGTACTAAAAAGGAGTGAGGAACAGGTACTGAGGAAACAAAAGGAAACTATGACTTGCCTTTTCAGGTGTCTAGTAATGAGCTGCTATACTGTTCCATCATGTGAAACCATACCTGTATCATCTTTGCTTCCATAGAGAGTGATGAAAACATTGGCATCTGTCCCAGCATTCTTCTTGTCCCCAGTTTTCACTTTCACAGTGTATGTTGTTGATTTAGCTGTCAGATAAAACATCTTAACTTAAGCACGTGAAGTCTGAGTAGGAAACAGCTTTACTTTTCATTGCAGCCATATCATAATCTCTAATTCCTATTTCATGTTGTGGTGGCTTCGGGAGTGAACTTGGGCTACCTGGGTGCAGAGTCTTCTACCAGTCCTGTCATTCATTACATTGTCTGCATATCTACAGCTACTAAAGGTGCTCAGGCCTTCCATTTTTCTTCCTGGGAATCTAAAGCTCTTCAAAGATGCCTCTGTGTACAGTATTTCATTAAAAAACAAAACAAAACAAAACAAAACACCCCAGATCCTCATCTTTTTCCTATTAGCACCAAATAATGTATGCATATATAATACATACCAGGACTTATGTGCATGTTGACATATATGATTCTTACTACCCTAAGTGATCCTGCCTCTGGCAGGGGGGTTGGACCCAATGATCTCCTGAGGTCCCTTCCAACCTCTGATATACTGTGATACTGTGATTCATATTAATGACCAGAATGCTTCACAATAGCATTATTAGGGAGGTTTCTACCCACCTCCATTTAGCAAGCACACTAAATTTGTGAAATTTGTGGAAAAGTCTAATATACTCTTCACTGTGCTGCAAAAACCTGCTTGAGATTTCCAAACTGGCAACTTTCTTTCATAGTTGGACAAATCTTTCCAAGATGCTACTTAGCCAAAATATCCTCCTGAACCAAACAGCTATCCAGTTTGTGGAAATTTATTTGCTATGCAATTTTTGTATATTATTAACATATTCAAAAGCCCCTGAGTGGGAACTTGAGGAACTTTCACTGGAAGTGAGGCCAATAGAAGTGCTGAGCACTCACCACTTTTCAGCATCAGACCCTGGTGTATATCATTGCTCTGTGGCTAGCATGCAAAGTTGTGCACAAGACAAAGCTTTTTTGAAGGACACAGAACTAAGTAACAAGATGGAAATAGAGACAAACTTAAGCCCTTTGTCTTTTTCTGGTCATATTTAACTCTCTCCTTGATTTCTTGGTTGAAGTGTTTAACCATTCCAGTCCATCATGTGAAATTGATGAAATTTATGACTAAATATTACCACCAAGTCTGTGTTTCAGTTGAGAGATGATGACTGAACATGTTATCTATCTTCCTAGCTTTCTCACTTTGTGTCCAATCTTGCAAGATTATTAAATTACCTAAAAATGGGGATGGTCTGTTCCTCCCTGGCTGACACACACTTCATTCACACCTAAAAACTTCATGGTTGGGATACAATTACTTGCAGCCCAGTGAATGCTAAATGCTAATGCTCTCAGCAGTAGTAATAACTTGGTTCTTTTTCAGCCCCACACTGGAAGAAATAGAAGGCTAACACAAACCTTTCTGTTCCAGGCCCAGCGTTGCAAGAGACTGGCCATCATTTTCCGTATCTTTCTTTACAAATGCTTCATCCACTGGGACCAGCTCCCTGACAATCTGACCGTCATCTTCCTCAACTGCTAACCACCGCTGGCATGGAAAATAATACCTACAAGAATGACAGCAGCTCTTACACAGGACCTCCACAGGCTTTAATAACATAAACAAGCACAGATCAAAGATGAACAATAGAATTTCATCCCTGAGCTCTGGTATTGTTTATAGGAACTAAATTCATAACTAGGTTAGTGACCACTTACTGAAAAGTGCTCTTTATGAGTTATTTTGTGGTATGATTAATTACTTTTAGATTTCATTCCCATAAAATTTAACTAACTTGAGGGAACCTCCTGTTTCCCAGGCATTTTATTTTTATTAAAAGTAGATTCATGCTGAGGTCCTTATAAGCAGTCTCACTCAACAGAGCATTGTACAACTCCTGTACATGTGACTTAAAGTATGTTCCAGCTCAAGGGCAAGCCTGTATTTCAGGTTTTTAACGGACTAGGCTTTGCTCATCTAGCTGTCCTTGAAAAGCATTGGAATTTGCTTAGATCAGGACTTGCTTTTGGCCCACAGCTTTACATTAGGTACAAAAGACAAACGCGACGTGAGGTCAGATACTTCCAGAGTGGAGCTATGGAAGGAAAATATTAAAGGGAACACATGAGCGCAGGCTCTGCGAGGAGATCTTTCAGGAGAGAGAGTCCTGCCCAGGAGAAAAGTTGAGGTTTCTTTTCAAACACTGTCAGTTCTCAATCTGTAGATATGCTGGGACAGCAAAACTCCGCACAGAGGTACCTCAGAATGACCCCATACACAGCACAACAGCACAATCCACACAAGGCTCCTGAGGTATGCCTGTTCCCTGTGAGTTGGTGAGAAGCTATGATGATGCCCTTCTGCATCCCATAGTTCTCTAGGTTCCTGAGAATACGTCCCCTCTTCTGACAGTATGAAAAGGATGTGACAGGCTGCTCACGTGGTGCTCTCCTTGAGGTCAATAATCTCTACCCTCTCCAGAAACCAGCTTGGGCTAGCACCAGTGTTATCGTGGCCGATCCTCAGCTTCTTCAGCTCACCCAGGTCAATGGCTTTGATGGTGAACACATCCACCTGCACAGGAGGCAAGAGGCAAATGACTCTGCTTCCCAGAAAGGGGGAAAGAAAGGGGCAGTAACAGCTATGGAGCTGCACAACCTGTCTCTTCTTTCTCTAACTCATCCCCATTTCTTCTTCCTTTAGGTTTAACTCATCTCTCCTAAATATCTTTCCATTCATGCTTAATGGTTTCCCCTGGATTGAATCTATAAGTGGGCACAAATGTATTGAGTCCACAAAAGATCTCCTGTGCATCTCTGTGTACCTTACTTCAAATGACAGAATTTCTCCCTTTTGTCATTTATGACAACAAAGGGGATCATTATGAGCTGTATTAATGTGACAGGATGGTCTTTGTTATCATAATACTTTAAACATCTTAACGTGAGTAACTTATTGGTAGATTTTGGATTCCTACTACCAAGAGCAGAGAGCATTAAATTTGCTGTTTGGAGCTTTTCCTTTTGAACAAAGAACCATGTCCAGGTTGCCGTTTCACAGGTACCAAGCTCATAAATCACATCTAACAGCTTATTTAATAACCTTGCACCCTTTTTATTTTTTGTGATTCCAAGTTTTCCACAGCTCCTTATTGTTTCTGTAATTTTTTCATTATTCAAAATTTTTTCTTGAAAAATTCCTGACTATAATAGTAGCATGCGAATTGGTCATAAACATTTTTATGGCAAAAGTTCAGTCTACAAGATATTGTTTAATTGCATTGGATTATAATGTAATTATAGCACACTGTGTAATATTTCCTGTCTGGTTGAGTTGAACATTTAGAATCATACTCGAAATCTAAATACTGACATAGCTGACCCACCCACAAATACTCTCCAATACTGATTTAGAGTTTGTGGTTTTCAAGTATTCCTGGCAGGAAACATTATTACCAGAATGCTTACAGGAAGCAGATGCCAAAGGTGGTTCTGATGTAGAATTGGTGTTTAGCTTATTATTCACATGAATTTTCCCTGGAAAATGTTTTGAGTACTTTTTCTTTGGACAGTACATTTAAGAAATAGAACATATTTGATCTTTAAGCTGAAAGAAGAAATCAAGCTTTGTGGAATGTAAAGAATGGCCAGCATGATAACTCAGAGATGCCTGCCAGCTTTCTGCTTGCTTGAGCTGACTCCATGCATTACCTGGCCCTTTTCAAACTTGTTAAGGTTGTTCGACCTTTTCAGCTGGCGCTCTCCCGTGTCTCCTCTTCCTATGCCATAGATGTTCAAGAAGACATTAGCATCTGTCCCAGCCCCTGACACGTTCCCAGTGAGAACACGGACTTCATATGTATTCTCTGCAAGTAAAATTAAATTACAAAGGCAGATAGCAGAAACCCAGAAATAGACATTGCATTGGATCCATGGCTTACTATGAAAGCATGCAGCCCAAAAATGCTGGCACTGTCAGCTTCAAGAAAGATTGTCTGGAATTTGTTTGCATCTGTCTCAAAACATGAGGAGCTCCATCTTTCTCCAGCCCTTGTCATTAGCTATATAAATAGTCATAGCTTGCTAAACTTCCATCCACAGTAGTAGCTTGTAATACTCACGACCCAAGTGTCCCAGACAAGCCTTGGAAATCCTATAGGAGTCCTTTAAGATACTACCATCTCAGGCTTCTCATCCATATTCTGCCTTAATTTAACCATTGTCCTCTTCCTCCCCGGAGTAGAGCAACCCAAACACAGTGCACATATAGGTGTGGGGCAATAGGATGGGAAGGAAGGTGGGGCATAAATGATCCTACAAAGCACCACAGTGTGGTTACTGTCCTTCATGTAACTGCTGTGCACACACACACACATGCAAACTTCTCTGACATTTACCCTCCAGGTCAGATTCTCCATCAGGCACTAGCTCCACCACAAGCTCCTTATCTCCTTCATCTCTAGCCAACCAGCGATGTGCCACAAATGTATAGACATCCATCACTTCTTCCATCTTGGTCTCCTCTTCTTCCTCCTCCTCAGACTTCTTTTTCTTCTTTTTCTCAGATTCCTTTTTCCTCATGGTAAGCCGCTTCAGCGTGATACTTTCCAGAAACCAGCCATCCCCAATGCCTGAACCATCATGGCCTATCCGAATCTTATAAATCTTGCCAACATCTGCAGCCTCTCTCTGTCACCAAGGGAAAGTCAGCACTCAGGAGAATATAAGACATCTTAATTTTGTAAAGTGTATTCTTAAAAATGAGTGTTGCAAGTTTTTTTCCAAGTTAACCTTTACCTTTTGTGTTTGATTTGTTTGGTTTTGGTTTTATTCTCTCATAATTTCCATCACCAAACCACACCTGAACAGACTGAGCTGAAGACATCCATGGTAACCATGGTAAAGTCAGGAGCTGAATTTGTATTTACTGGACTCCCTACTTCTCCACTTCTCACCAGAATGGTCTGTGTGTTGGCATTAAATGTGAATAAACCAAAATACCATACTATTTTTTTACAGATTCTCAGTGTCTGAGGTATTTTTAACATTAATAACAAGATGTATTTGCACTTAGCATGAGACATGGGCCAAGCAGGAAGCAAGCAGGAAGTATAGGCAAGAAACTTGAACTCATATAACCTAATCTCTGACACATACCATGGTCTTGGACTGCACTTCTCCTTCCTTCTCATCTGGAAAGCTAGAAAAGTATTTTCTGACTTCGCTAGTGTGAAGAGAGGATTCAATCATTAGTGATTACAATACAACAGTGGCACAAGGCTGTATCAGTAGGAAGATATCCATCTACTCAATACAGCAGATACAAAAATGATTTAAATTATTTGTCCAGATTACTATCTAACAAAGCTGGATAGAAGCTTTTACTCCAGGCAATCCTTCAACAACCAGTGACTTGTTTCTGATGATTTCTTATGTTGTTAGGCAGTGCTTATGTTATAAAGCTTGCAAACATTTGCTTCAGGCTGAAATCTGGCAACTTGCCTCATAAAGTTTCAGTCTAGCAGCATTTTTTCTATAGTAGATTAAACCAAAGTCAATTGCATACAAAATGCTTATCAGAAAACTAAAATCGATCCAGTTGTCCTGGAATAAAGAACATCTCTTTCCTTACATTGTTTAACCCATAGATTTGCTGTAAGCATCCTGCATGTCAGGCCCACAACTGATGGCATTTTCTATTTAGCATGTCACTCACAGAATCTTACTCTTGCCTGTATTGAGGGAGATTGAGGGAGGTTCTCCTCCCCCTCTACTCTGCCCTGGTGAGACCACACCTGGAATACTGTGTCCAGTTTGGGGTCTCCAGCTCAAGAGGAACAGGGTTCTACTTGAGAGAGTTCAGCGGAGGGCTACCAGGATGATTAAGGGACCAGAGTATGTGCCCTGTGAGGAGAGGCTGAGAGCCCTGGGGCTTTTTAGTCTGGAGAGGACTGAGAGGGGATATAATAAATGTTTATAAATATCTGAGGGCTGGGTGTCAAGAGGGATGGGACAGGCTCTTCTCTGTTGCACTCTGTGATAGCACAAGGGGTAATGGATATAAACTACAGCACAGGAGGTTCCACCTCAACATGAGGAAGAACTTTTTCACTGTGAGGGTCACAGAGCACTTGAACAGGCTCCCCAGAGAGGTTGAGGAATCTTCTTCTCTGGAGACTTTCAAGATGTGTTCCTATGAGACCTGTGCTAGATTCAATGGTCCTGCTCTGGCAGGAGGGTTGGACTTGATGATCTTTGGAGGTCCTTTCAACCCATAACATCCTGTGATCCTGTGATCTTTCTGTGAATATTCATATCATGAAAGAGATAGAAGATCTGTCTATTAATGCTTCAGAACCTACACTTCATGTTCTTCATAAAAAAGTCACAGAAAATGGACAGAACTTTAAAATCCATAAATAAACACCTGATAGAGGATATAAGTATGGCTATGTAAACAGAATAGCACACATATGGCCTTATTATAAATGTGATATTGACGAGCAGCTCTTAATTATAAATTTCAGAAAACATGTCTTTTGAAATCAGAGACATGTAATGTTAAAATTGTTATAACGAGTCTTTAAAAAGCAAGAATCTGTAAGGTGTTAGTCTTTTTAAATGCCAAAGAACTCATTAAAAATGGATAAACATCACTGACTCTGTTATATAAAACATGTGACTGAGGCAGGAGATCGTGAACTTATCTCAAAAATGCACAAAGGTGTGGATAAAGGCACTGGCTTTGGCAAGTGACAAAGAAAGGATATCCCAGTTTAGACAACTCAGAGGAACTTCCACAACTAGTTCCATTTAGGTGCTTAACTGTGATGAGATGGATCCCACCTATATGGGACCTAGGCACTGCCATGCTGAGCCTTGTGTTGTGAGCACAAAATTTCCCCAAAGAAACACAGAACATCCCAAAAGGAAAACACCCCCCCCCAAAAATATAGATAGAGGACAGCAAATATCAATAGACCTGGCAGTTCTGTTAAAAAGCCAGTTGTTTTATATGGCTCACCAATTATTCTGTTGATGTCTCAGTTTTGGCTGGTCATTTATTACCCCTCATAGCAGTGGCAACAACTGAATTCATCATACCTTGAAGAGGTCTGTGGCTCCCCGTTCAAAGTTGTTTGATCTGTTTTCTAAGATGATCAATTCAGTTTTGCCAGTCTCGCCATAAATCTGCATGAAGACTTTGGCATTGGTGCCTGCAGCCCGCACATCTCCAGTAACTACAGACACCTCGTAGTTTATCACTAGTCCAAAATTAAAGCAGTTAGATCAGCAGAGAAGCTCAGATAATAACACTCCCACGGGCATAGGCCCAAAATTAAATTACCTCGCCTTAACAAAATGACTTCGTAGCCAACCTTTTGCTCTTATCCAAACCAAATGTGAGATAACACAACTCTTCACTAAGGACTAACATAAGAGTTTTCCTTTTACAAGTCTTAAGCCAGTGTTAAAGGGGTGCAAACCAGAGCCTTAAATGAAAATTTTAATTCAATATTAACTATAAAGCAGTTAAATGTTCTCAGCATAATACAAGGGAGGGAGTTACACAGAGCAGAGGAAAAATGTTTTTTTTTTTTCTCAGGATAGCAAAGCAAATTTTAACCAGAGACTCAAAACTCCCCCAAATCTACTGACAAAAGTCAAACAGGCAGTAGGAATTTGGTGTTTAGTTATCAGTCTCTTTCTTCCTGACAGTGGGATAAAAAAGGCAGGATGGGATATGTGCTTGTTCAGGTCTGGGGCAATGAGGCAGATAAATGTGAAAAAAGAAGAACTTTATGTACTGCAGAACACTGTAATGAAGAAGCACAGTGCCTGCTGCTCAGGACATAATCTTTTTATATGATCCCAGGAAATGGAGACTGTAGTTTTCCATATGTTTTAGAAAACAAAAGAGGAGCAGAGTAACTTACTTTCCTCACCAAGGGAAAGTCAGCTCTTTTGCAAAGGGACTTTCTGGTCTTGGTATCCGACCTAGTTTTTAAAAATGCTAGCAATACACATCTAGTCTTAGCTATTAAAAAACCCCAAGCACATATTTCTCAATGTGTTTTATCTCACATTTCTCAATAGGCATAATCTCGCTTGGGTAGACTTCGACCTCCACTCTGCCATCAGCTTCATCTTTGTCAAGCCAGCGGTTGCAGGGGAACATGTACTGCCTTCCCTGGACTGGAACTGTGATCTGAACGCTGGCCAGGAACCAGCCAGACCGGAGACCCACGTTATCATGTCCAATCAGTATTCGGTTGATCTTTAAAAAAGCACAGAAAAATCAAGAGAGCAGGAAAAAAACAATATAACAGAATTTACTTATATATAAAAATCTCCTCCACCTGACACCCTGTTCTTCCACTGTGTTCATGCAGATATTTAACTACACTAAATACGTGTTCATGCACATATGTAACTACAAACCTAAAACAGTCTTTGTGTGTCAGAATGTATGCTAGGCTGACAATAAAAGTGCCTATACAAAACATATTTCTTGATATCCAATGTAAAGGTCAGAGATTCTTACATCATGTTCAATCCTGAGTGCTATATTGATTTTGAATTAATGCACTTGTACAAATTAATTCTTACCTTATCTGCAATTAATTCTTACCTTCCCAATATCCATTGTATCTAGAGTAAACTCATCCACTCGACTGCGTTCAAAGTAATTGCCTAGATCATTATCAGAGACTAAGAGAGGCTCTTTGCTGGTGACTGCTTTATCACCATAGAGTCTGATGAAGACTTTGGAGTCTGAGCTGGCACCAGGTATATCTCCCGTCTTCACGCTGATATGATAACTGACATCTAAAGTTATATCAATGCACAAAATACAGACATGTGAGTGGCATTTGCAGTGCTCAGACAGGCAATTGGCTGCACACAGATATAGGGAAGGACTTCAGCTGTGGACACAGAATGGATTTTGCTCTTCCATTCACGAAACAAGCATATTAGGACCACACTGGAATAAGCTGCAACACCTTGGAGTTACTCACCAAAACATAAGAGATGCAATACATACACTAACAAGCAGAAAATATCATCTACTCCTCACTTTCACCACTGAATGATTACCAAGACATAAAAATGCACTTAGGCAAGTGAGGGGATTTTTATATTTGCAGTTTAATTCAATGGCTTTGACTTTTCTCTAAAACAAACAAACAAAGAGCATATCAGCCGGAGTTCTGTAACCACTGTTTTCTAAAATGATTCCTAGAGCTGCAGCCTTGGTTCTCCAAAAAAGAATAATGTAATCTTTTTTGGTGATTTTCTTCTGGGAACACAC
This sequence comes from Indicator indicator, assembly GCF_027791375.1. Lineage (NCBI taxonomy): Eukaryota > Metazoa > Chordata > Aves > Piciformes > Indicatoridae > Indicator > Indicator indicator. Next base: position 11,962,574 of record NC_072053.1, on the reverse strand, counting down.
TCTTACTTCAGGGAATTTACCAAAGCAGTGGCAATTCAAGATCCTTTAGACAAAGCTACATAGGAAAGCAGTTCATGTCATTAAGCATCAAAGTTTCTTTCTACATATATAATGCTGCAATACTATCATTTGTGCATATTAATCCTATTCATAAGTTAGGCTTTGAGGGTCAGAGTCATTTCCGTCTGAACGACCTAGTGTGGCTTTTTGCGTAAGAGTGGCAAAAATCCAACCCAGCAGATTTATTATGAACTGACATGAGTTATTAAGTAGGAATAAATCAAGTAAATATGTGTACACAGCTGAAACCCAGATCTTCTTTTTTCCAAGCTAAACTCACTTTTTAGCATTGGTGACTCCCCAGCAGGCACTAATTCTCGGACAATCTGACCATCATCCTCATTTTTGTCAAGCCATCTGGTTTACAAACAGAAGTATGTTATCTTTGAATAATTAGGACCTGTTAGATCTTTCAAAATCTAGACTGGCTCCGCACATAGTAGAAGTCCCCACCACAGTAAAAAGGATATTTTCACAGGGTTCTGTATCTCTGTGACATTTGCAGAAGATTGGCCAGACCCTATAGCAGTCACAATTTTAACCTCCATTTATCCAAGAAGAGAGATCATGAGATCCCTGCTTGCAATTGATAAGCATCTGCTATGACGTCCATGTGTCTGGAAAGTACAAACACCATAGCCACAATTATTCCTGTCAATGGTCAGTCTCAATCTCTTGAAAGCACTGACCTTCATTGACCTTCATACTTGCAGCCTGTATTACTAGCTGCCTTGATAACAACCTTTATAGTATCTCAGTTACTAAAACCCCCTTTTTTAAAAAGTATTTGCTTAACCTAGTTTACCACCCTTTTTCTTTTACTTACAACAAGTGTATAGCCCTTTTTAATCCACTGGCAAAGGAAGAAATTATGTTGTTCCCATTTTAAGGGTTGGGTATACGGAGGCAGTTTGCACTAGCAAAAGGAAGGATTTCCCTTTTTCATCAGCACTGATCTAGTGATACAAATAGGCTGATTAAGAAGAGCTAGAAACAAACCAGAATGTATCATGATCTGAAGGGAATAATAATCTGAGGGGTACTGCTTGCTAATCTGGTAACCTTCACAGCTACTGCTGTGAAAGGATGAGGGAATTACAGCCCCAACCCCATAATATGCCATATAGCAATGGTTGTGTGAGAACAGCAAGGGCCCTGGCAGAGGTTTCTCACTTCCCACTTCAAACCCATACTGTGCAGCACTCAGGATACTCCTATGAGCATCTGCTTAGGGTCACATTGCCCACAGAAGTGCACTGGGGCCATCTCAGTCACTGAACATCATGTTGTGAGAGCTAGGTGCAGTTCCCAGAGAACCAGTTGTTCCTAGGTACACAGCTTTCTGCAGCAACAAAAAACAGTAGAGGTTATCAAAGGCAAGTGAACAAGCTCTGACAGGGTCATGTAGGGTATTTAAATTGCTGTAATATTTCCCAGAATTAGAAAAAGAAAAGCAAATCCCCAGAAATGGTTTATTTTTAAAGGTGGGTACACAACTTTGTGAATAACACCGGATCACAGACCTGCTTCTGCACAAACACGTGCAGTACAGATGTTCTGCAAACTTTATGCAATGTCGCTGTGCCACACATGTTCTCCCTGGCTGACTCTTATAGCAAAAACAGGAGGAATTCTCCTGCTATTTACCTTTTAGTCTTTGGTTGTACTGGTGAGCCACATATGCAAACCAGAAGAAGAGAATCCTAAGACATCATGTTATATGAAGAAAGGAAACCTTTATTGATGTTTTGGGTTTGGGGGATTTTTAATTTTTTTTCACCTGTTCAAACTGGTCCTCAATACTTTCGTATCATGTATTTCTTGATGCTGGCTCAGGATTCGTATCCTTGGACAGATATCCAATGTCTAGAGGATAATATCATCCCAAAAGGCAGGATGCCTCTTTGTACACTGGTGTTAACCACAAAATTCAAACCTGAACTCCATCCCTTGCCAGACAATTGAATTCAGCATGGGTTTCAGGAAGATAGAAGCTCACAAGGTAGAAACACCTCTGCTCTCCTGCTGCTGTTGTTTTTGTGTCCTGAAAGCTGATATTTCTGTTGTCAGTGTACATGTTGCTGTTCTCTGTCACTTTTGCCATTGCTGATGTTTAAGGGAAATGTGGGATGAATCTGAACGAATCACTTTTGTGCCAAAGTGGCAGAATGAAAATGCATCCCACAAGAAACACCTCTGAGTGCAGCACGAGGGATTCTAATTGCTTCAGCAATGGAGGCTGAGTTCATAGAATCATAGAATTATGAAGGTTGAAAAAGATCTCTAAGATCATCAAATCCAAACCACAACCTAACACTATAATGACCATTAAACCATGTCCCAAAGTGCCAAGACTACACGTTTTCAACACCTCCAAGGATGGTGATGCCACCAGCTCCCTGGCCAGTCTGTTACAACGCCTGACCACTCTTTCTGAAGAAACTTTTCCTAATATCCAATCTGATCTTTCCTTGGCACTACTTGAGGGCATTTCCTCTCGTCCTATCACTAGAAGGCCACTTCCTCTTGTCCTGTCACTAGTTACTTGAAAAAAGAGACCAACATCACCTCACTTGAAAAAAGAGACCAACCTTCTTTCATGTAGTTGTGGAGAGCAGTAAGGTCTACCCTCAACCTCCTCCAGACTAAACAATTCCAGCTGCTCCTCATGAGATATGTGTTCAAGGCCCTTCACCAGCTTTGTAACCTTTCTCTGGATACTCTCCAGCACTTCAATGTCTTCCTTGTAATGAGGGATCCAAAACTGAACACAGTACTCAAGCTGCAGCCTCACTAGTGTCTATTTCTGCTGGCCACACTATTTTTGATACAGGTCAGGATGCTATTTGCCTTCTTGCCCATCTCAACATGAGAAAAATTAATCAAAAAAGGAGGTTATACCTTTAGATAATGAAATTTCCTCTACTAATATCGATAGCTATTGATGGCAAAAGGACGAGTATGTCTTCAATGGGAAGAGGAAGATAAGGTTTATCAGAAGTGGATTAAGACCCCTTACTTTTTTCCAGCCCAGAGAATAGCCAGAAGTGGCAGGAACACTATTTTCTCGAGAAGGTGACTTTAGCGACAAAGGAAGTGTTTGGACAAGCAATGCCACTGTGTTCCTTCCCTTCAGAACATCTGCTACAATATCCTAATTTTGCCGCAATGTAGTTTAACTCCAGCTATCACTGAGCTGCAGATTGCAACCAGAGGTTTAGAGTCTTACACTGAACACAAATGCATTGACACATTATAAACACATTAAGCTGAAGAAAGTAGATTTTTTTCAGTATAGTGCCATCATATTCGTGGTACAAAAGACCTGTCAAAACCTTTTATTTTATCAGAGCTTCCACAGGATTTCAGTGCATGTAATTGCCATGCTACTGTAGGTTTTGCAAGAGTGTAGTCATGTCCTGTATCACATAGCTGGTCCCAAAGGGGTATTTTATGTCCAATAGCCCAAAGCAGACGCAAATATGACATGAAAGCCACCTCAAGAAGAATTGCTAGACTCAGAGAAGCACTGGAAAAAAACATGATATGACATCAGTATACAGCATTTGAAATCCAGCAGATAATAGCCTGTGTGCAATCAGAACAATTAGCACATCCATTAGATTCATAGGCACATATGCATTTTTGTGTGTCTTTAAATATAACCTATATATAAAAATATGTGTAAAACATAGGTATTTCAGTCTCTCTTAAGGCAACAAGGGAAGGTTCCTTTGGAACCTTTTATGATGAACACTTCTGGCATTTAATTGAATAAATGTTCTTTCAGTGCATCATCCCATTCATGGTCTGTCTGTTATTCTTCAGATAATTAACGATGTTCCCATATGCTTGTGCTAGAGAAAAATGAGGATGATGTAGTCCATATGCTTAGAAAAAGAGGTACTGAAGTATCATTGAGGATTTCAGAGGAGCTGTAATGATTTGTAGCCTATAAAATTTTATCCTATCACAAACTCATGACTTAGATTGAAAATTCACTTCTGTCTGAGACAGAAATATTATTAAAAATATGCTATTTAAGAGAATGCCACTTAGCACTTTCCTGGACTTTCAGTGAATGTTGGGAGATGAGGGAGGAGGGAAAATAAATCTGAAGATCTCATTTTTGAGTTTCAAAAAGGTTTGGACAGTGTTCAGGGGTGAAAGATGAACTCCTTCAAGCTGAACTTTTTAGAGGTATTCATAAACACAGTACCTGAAACACACCAGGTATTACAAAGTTGAAACTGTTGAGTTGTGGTACTGAATGATCCAGTGTTGGGTCACTAAAACCATGGATATTACAATCTCATGTGGTCATAAGGAAGGAATAATACTGCAGTGCATCCAAGTGATGTACTGGTAATTCTGCAAATAATGCTTGCAGAAGTCGCTTGCATTTATTTCTTGCAAACACAGATCAAATGACTGCTTTAAACATCACTGACTGTAAGAAGAGCTGCAAGCCATTCCCTTTACAGTCAACTGTTTTAAAAGTTGAAAGCAGAGGCTGAGGAGTCATTATTTCTCAATGTTATTCCTGAATCTGACACAAACTCACAATCCACTTAGCTTCTCTTTATCTCTGCTGGCTCCCTTGTACAACAAAGACAGTTCCCAGAGAGCTCTTGTGACTCTTAGGTAATAGATGTTCCAAAAGAGTAATAAACCACCTTTCAAATTAAAAGACACAACAGAGCTGGATGAGGGTATATCTAAATGAACAGAGACCTCAATGAATTATATGTAATGAAGATCTGTAAAGAATCCTACAGACATTAGTTATAGTTGAAGCTGGTTAGACAGCTTTGTAGTAGTGCCTGTTCTCCACAAGCTGGCACAGTGTAGTTTTTACAGAGATAAGTCTGTGAAACTTACTGCACTGTGAGACGGGTTTCTACTCAAAGGCATTTTGGCCCGTATTTGTATCACTGTAGCAGCTAAGTGTCAGAAATTAGCTCAGAGTAACTTTCAGTAAGGACACAGCAGTAGAAGTTATTTTCTCCAGACCATGGAATTATGCTGTGTAGAAGAATGTAAGTTAATCAAGTCATTGAGTCAAGGCAATTGAGTCAAGTCAAAACAATGAGAACATCAGCATGTCTACTGGCTGGCTGCAAACTGGAAATGTGAAACCAGAAGCTTCCCTGGCGTCCCCTGGATGGATTCTTTAACTAACCTTGCTTGCACAAGCCACTCTTCTTGGCCAAGTCTTCTTCAACATCTTGAAGAAGCAGGTGAAGCAGGCCTCTCTGAACGCCTATCTAAGCAGCGAGGACATAAGCTGTCCTTGGCCTACAGGACTGGAGGGGAACATCCACATGCTGCAGGTCAGGGAGGTGTTTATCCCTCACATGGAGGATGCAGTGGGTGAGCACCTTCTCTCTCAGATATCTCCAGACTCCATGACGACACCCGTATACTGCGATGATGCCTTGGTCTCCCCAGAGACACATGCACCAAAGTTAGTGAAAGGGATCAGCTGTCCCTGTGTTTGGTGGCGATCAGTCATGTTACCTTCTCAATCTGAGAGGAATAGATAATGCTGGCATAAGGACAGCAAATAAAGCTGCACAAACAACACTGATGGAAAAAGAGACATTAAGAAAGACCAGAAGAGTGGAATTCCATCGCATGTGACTTGAAACCTGAATGCACCCCATTAGTATTTTGGGGACAATGTGTTGCACTTTTTTACTTCCCCTCTTTTTCAGTCCCTGGCCTTCGGGTAATGCCCTGTGGATTCTGATGATTCTAATTCACAGTAGCAAAGCTAAGTGGAAGGGAGTCATCACTTCAAGTTGAGGGCAAAACAACTCTTCATGTGAACACTTCATGTCGGAGTAAAAACCTGTCTGGTTTTCTCATTTAACTCAGTAAAATATATGGTTGTTAAATTTGTGAAAAAGGCAGCAATGATAGCACAGTGATTTGTCCTTTGAAAAGGGAGAGTGCCTTGCTTTTCACAACTAAGATGACATTGCATCTGCTGCCTCATACTGCCTCTCTGGTGAGTTTGCTTTCTGATTTAGCAATACAGAGAGACTGGAGATGGCTCCTGTTGACTGACTCTCCTCACTGTAGTGGAGCTCTTCCTGATTTACAGTGACAAGAGACAGTAACCATCTTAGTAGTTTTACTTTTGTTTCAAATTTTAAAATAATTGTGTTTGCATTTTACAATTCTATTTGTCACCCAAAAGACTACATTTTAGAACAGGCACTTGATGCTGTTAAGTGCAGTTCAATGGACTTTGATCCTATAGGGTGGATATCCTGAAGGGGCAATTGGGACTTTACAGGACAATGAGCTACACTGAAGTTTGTCTCTCTTTTCAGCCCATTCTCTCTACTTTGTGCTGCATTGTTGAGGAAGGCCCTAGTTAGTGCCAGAGCAGATGATCTATCATTCCCTGGAGGTAACCCCAGTACAGCACATTCCCTTGGCCACTTGATTGTCTAGGAAAGAGAATACTCATCTGTAGGGGTAAGTTACAGCCCTCCTCTATTGGTATCTGTCTGCATGACATAAATTTCCTTGCATGCAAGGAACATAAAAATCTTGCATTGCCCCAACACAGAAGTAGCATCCCATTTCTCCTGGAAAGATGGGATGTGTGTGTGAGCAGCCAGAACCTTGTCCCACACATGCAATAAAACTAGCAGATTGCAGCAGATTGCAGCAGATTGCAGAGTATGTTTCTGCACCAGCCAATTGCAGTGACAGTAGATGTGGTACTGGAAGGTTGTGTTTCACCTTTTGGAAGTTCTCTGTATTACTGAGCTAATTGCTAAGAAATTCACAGTTCAGATTGCTGTTCATTTGGTAAGGGCAGTTAACTGTACCTTAAATCTCCCAATCCACACTCTTTGCTTTCAGGCTTAGCAAAAATAAATGAAAGAATAAATAAAAAGGATTAAGCTGTGCTCAGAAAATTCAAGGCTTGGAACAACAGCTAGGCTCTTCAAATTCTGGCAAATGCATAGATGAAGGCATAATTTGCAAGCATTGCTTCCAGTACCTGTAGCAGGGGAATTCCACAGCCTCGCTTTCTGGCTGTCCTTCTTCCCTCACTATCACTTTGGCAAGGTACCAGCCACTGCTTCCTCCTTTGCCATCATGCCCTATCCTCACCCTCCTCACCTGCTTCAGTGTTACTGCTTCAACGAAGAATTCATCAGCCTTTGAGAAGAGGAAAAAAGATAAGGCAACATTTCTCTTCAAAAACAAACTAGCAAAAAATATTTACTTTGCAATAAAACCAACATCATCAATATGCTGCAAGATAATTCTTAAGATGAAGGAGAAAGTATTAATGAATTTACCAAATAATGAAAGCTTGAATATTTGTGCTAGCTGTTTAACATTACATTTATACATATATGGTCTGCCAGCATTTTAATTCTCCAATGTCATTGCATGCCTTCAACAACTGTAAAAAAGAAAATTTCATTATTTAGAAGTTTATACAGAGAGGCAGAAAATCCAAGTCCAAACTCTTGCCTTCTGGGAAATCCAAGGCAGGTCATTTCAGACCAAATGCACAGAGGTGTTTAGAGGTACAGGTCAAAGACGTTACCCCATGTTAAATTCAGATGACAGACTACTGAGCACTATTTAACTCCAGCCATGGCATGAAAGCATTGAACGTGCCTGCACAGGATTATTTCCAGTTGCTTTATGAGTTGTGTTCTAAGGTTGATGTGAACTTACCCCAGTAGCTAAATACCCTTAATATTTAATATTCCACAAGAGATGTGAATTTGCCATTTTCCCCCTTTGTTTGGTTTTGTTGTTATTTTGGTTTCTTTGTTTTTTTTGTTAATTTTTGGTTTTCCTTTCATTTTGTATTTTTTTTGTTTGTTTGTTTCCTAGAAAGGGGCTCAAACCACCAACCTACATATTATCCCAAGTGATGGTCCCTGAAGATGGTCTGGTACTCAAGAGCATACTAGGAGCAGTAGTTCCTACTGGTTGAAGGAAGATATACAGATGTATATATACATGCATATACATATACATATATATATATATATATATATACACACATTTAAAGAGTGAGTTACTCTGCTGGGAATCAGGTCAGACAAGTATATATGGTACATGCATCATAAATACTGTGGGTAAACACACAGCATACCTAAAGCACATATCCCAATAGACATGACTGCTGTGATTGCCATCTGGCTGAGATGCCTTGCTAGGTAAAAGAAAGCTGCCCCAAATCCTGTAATTCATTTGTTCCTCATCTCCCAAAATCCTGTGAAGTATGTATGTTGGTAGCATAATATCCAACTTGCTCCCAGAAAGTGTGGTGACAATAGTTCTTTAAATATTTAAATTTGTTAAAACAATCATAATTTGCCCATGATTCAGGCTCAAAACTGACCTTTTAACTAAAGACAACGAAACATATTACCACTACTTTAGGTGTTAATGATGGGTTTACTTACATAAGCAAGTGTTCCTTACATACTCAAAAACTGCTAAATTGGGGATTTAAGGAATCAAAATATCAGAGTCAGCCTAAGTCAGTAAAGCCTAATTCATTAGTCCTAATGTTTATCTTACTTGTGGCTGATATAAATTAATCAGTAACTAACTAACTGGAACACAGCATAGCAAGCACTTAATTTAGAGGCATCTTTAAATTTTACCTTCTATACAGGCTGTTTGCATTTGCAAGCAGACCTTTCAAGTTAAATTGTTAATCAAGGTACTATTGGTTTAAATGGCTATAGATTAGAGACTGCACTGATTTAGCTACATTTCTTTTTAACAGGGTATCTGAGTTAACCAGTGTAGATATACTCACTGAACCTCTTGAATATACAAGCTCTAAGTTTGTCAGGATCAATCCTTAAACAGCTTCCAATTCGTTCACCATCTTTCGGCTCCTCATGGCAAGGAAGCAACTCATCATTAACAGGTTCTAATTTAATTTATATCATCTGGCTACTATTAATTACATCAATTGTTTTCCAAAATATTTTTCCTAGTTTTATTTCTAACACTTCATGGAAGTTAGCATATAAATCTCATTTGGGAGTAAAATTAAAATAGTCATCATCTGTCTTTATTTTTAATTTTCTTTTTTTTTTTTTTTTGGGGAGCCAAGAATCTTTCTTTCTTAGTCCATTGAAACAGTCTTCAAACCACCACCAAAATACGACTTATTTTGCTATCATTTTGACAAAACTAGGCTTTAGCAAATGATAAAATGCTGTCCTTTACAGCTTGGACCTACTATCTAAAAAAAAATATCTAGAATGCAAGTGCATAGTCAAAGATATAATGTCTTCACTGTCCGTGTCTGCAAACTTGTACAACATTTAGAAGCAGAAAGAACTTTTGCACTATGTAAACGCTACCTGTTCCCACAGACAGGTGTTACAGGCACAAGGAAACCTTGATGAAAGTTCTATTTAAGTCTAAAAATCTTAGTGATTTCGGTGAAGATCTGGAAACTCTGGACACTCAAAGGCAAATCAAACATATTAATGTATATTTCAGAAGCCTAAATTAAATGTTTGATTGTGAAAACATGACCTTCTTTCATGATTATTTTCTTTCCATTCCAAATTTTAAACCAAATAATGACATGAAACTTGTGAAGTCTGCAGTGTTCTGTGATCAGATTCTCAAAGTCTCCTCCAGAAGATACTAACTATATTTTACCAGCCTAAGATGGACCTTAAATATCCAAAATGTGCCTCATAATTTAATATACATTAAGTTGATTGATGCCATAGATCAGTTCTGCAAGCTATTTTCTTGTTAATGTTGCAAGGACTTTAACTGCAGTTAGAGTTCTTTATTATCTCCAGCTTTCCAGGGAACAAGATCTGTTTTTAGTTCAGGGAATTTCCACTTCCTTCCATTCAGGACATGGGCATGCAAAAACATCCTGAAAACCAGACTGAAAACAAGACACAAAAATTCAGTGCAATGGAGGGGAGACTAGAGGAAATGTAAATGAAACATGCTAGGATTTCTGTTCTAATTTTCTCATTAAGTAAGATGTTTTCTCTTCCTTTGACCTGCAGGCCAAATTTCTGTCTTACTAGATGGAAGGGGAAAGGCTCCTTCTTGTTTTTGGAAGACAGACAGATTCCCTGGATGCCTTCCCTAATCTGAAGATGCCTTTTCAGTGGTCAGTACTTAGCTGGAGAGCAAACCAAGGTACAAGATACTGTTTTTAAGAGCAAACTAATATCAAATAAGGGCACACCAACTGCAACCTATTACAATGTTCTATGGATACTTTCTCCGTAACGCTTTAGCCCAAACTGGGGAAAAAAAAAATCACAAGTTACAAATATGCATCTCTAAAAATATCTACAAATAGTCATGCACTTTAGAATCCAGATTAAAGAGCTCCTGTGTGAACTTACATTGCCTTTTTCAAATTTATTGACAGTGTTGATGCAGTTGTAGAGAACGCGCTCTCCAGTGTCTCCCTGGTCACCAATGAGGCAGACAAAGACATTGGCATCTGTGCCACTCCCACTTACCGTCCCAGTGCAAACTGTCACTCGATATTTAATCACTGTAGAGACATAAATTAACAAAACCATTTCAGTTACACAATTAATTGTCATTTAAACATACTGCATTTTCCACAGACTTGCAGTTAGTCTTGAGGGTTGATACTTTCGGCTGGTAATTTTGCTGATGTATTGACTTTCACACTTCCATGTTATCACTAGAAAAAAAAAGAAGCCACCATAGGAAAACCTGAAACAATAAGAAACACCCCAAAAAACTCTCCAGAGGACACAAAAATTATGTTCCTTTCAGATAATACCTGAATCAGAGTGCATAGAATTCCTCATAGTCCCAGCCCTCCTACCTCTCCTCCTTCCTTCTCAGGAGAGTCCTGGTGACAGGGGACCTTGTAGCAACATGTTTATGAAAAACATAGCTTTCATCATCCAGGGGCATGACGTGCAGACAAAAAGAGTTAAGAGGAGCCAAGCACTTGGGGACCTCCTGAAAAGGCTCTTCATGTTGGTGTTACAGGGCAGAACAAGTCCAGCTGGCCCTGTCTCCTTGGGACATCATAGTGCAAGAGGTTGGACTGTTTATTTCCCTCTCATCACATCTGAGATTTTTATTTAGAAATTTGCTGGATTAATTTTGAGCTGCCATCTTCTTCCCCCTACCTTGCCCTTATCTCTGCCCTCCCACCCCACTGAGTGATGAATTTCTAGAAGCAATTTCATACTGAAGAACCAGCCCACAAACCAACCTTTAAGAGAGAGAAATCTTTTTTTGCAGCATATAGCATGGACATGAATGAATGGTCCTCAAAAAACTCCCTCAAAAACCTTCTTGCAAGCCCAACATGCAGGTGCTGTGTCTTGCCTCTGCTCAACAGAACTGCTCCTCATGGGAAAGCGCTTTCATTTGACCTCAAGAAGCTCTCTCCATGGTTGATTAAAAATACATTTCAAAACTAGATTTATTTACATTTTAATAACATCTGCAATTACAATTATTTTTCCTCTTCTGAGGAACTGCTCAGCTGCATGCAGATCACTGAGTTCATTGGAAAACTCAGAAAACAGGGGACTTGTGGTCTACACAGTGTGAAGCAACATTGAGTGCTTTGGTGGAAATAAGAGAAATCCCAGTGGCTACCTTGAAATATTCTGCTCTCCAAAATTCTCCCTCCAAGTACATTTATTTCTTGTGACACAAGGTCAAGAGAGAAGTAACCATGCAACCTTCTGCAGCTTTCCTTCTGTAAGTGTCCAGTTCAAGCATATTTAACCTGATAATTTTATTTGATCATACATGCTGAAAGGTGCCCATACTCTTGTACAGCTGTTCTGTACTGTTTCCTCCACATTTATACATATAGCTGCAAAAAAATGTGCATACAAATAAATAAAACTTGAAAGCCCTAAAACTGTTAAAATTTTTATTCCATTTCAAATAAGCTGCCTTTTCATTAACATCCCTTCAAACCTGGCATTTCACATTTTAAAGGACACTGGAAAAAAAGACAGATCTGAAAAAAAAAAAACATATAGCTCTGGAAACAGTTGTGCTATGGCTATTTCTCAGCACAGAGAAATCTGCTCAGTAGAGCCTGGGATGTGTGAGGCTTCATGCACCTGATGAAGCACACAGAAATGCTGCAGAAAGTGCCAGAAAGGGAAGATAATTGAATTACCTTGTTCTGCCTGTGCATCCCTTACACAAAGAGGGTTTCTTTCTATTGAGGTCCTAAGCAAGCTCCTGCAAAGAGCCTGTGGCTCTCACCTGGCATGACTTCAGTCACTAGAGATCCCTCTGCAGGGAGTTCCCGCACAATCTCATTGTCGTCTTCATTTATATCTAGCCAGCGGCCGCAGTTGAATGAGTATTTTTCTTTTGTCAGCGTTTTAAGCAGAGTTACCTTCATTAAAACAAAACACTGTGTGAGTTCAGAGGCTTAAAGACAGAAAAAACAAGCTCTTGACAGGTTTTTTCCTGGGAAGCAAGAGTAGGTAGGAGCAGAGAAATAACACACATTAATAACAAGACTGTCATTCTGTCTCGTGTACTGCAGTGATGCATGAAGCGAAGACTGTTGTAGCTGATGGCTTTTCATTCCTCCTTTCTCCAGTCATTCCACAGTGTTGTGAAAGTTTTGATGGATACCATGGCTCTTAGTAATTGTTCGTCATATGCCACTGTATAAATCTGTAGAGCAAATCATGGGCAACACTTGCACTGCTGGTTCTCGCACTCAAGATTTGTGCATGGCACATTGAGAAATCACTCAGAAAATGGCAGAAAGCATGATCAAAGATCTGCAGGAGTTTCCAAAGCTCTGCAAATAGATGGTGAAGGGTGTGAAAGGAGGGTATGATGAAGATCTCCAAAAGCACAGGTGGCACGAACAAAGCAGAGAAGGATCAACCATTTGCTCTTCTACTGCAAGAAAAAGACAGCAGATGCTTGTAGAGCAAAGTTGAAAGCAAACAAAAGGATACAATTGACCTGTGAAGTCCTTGCCAAAAGCTACTATAGTTGCTAAAAATTTCAATGTTCAAGGGGAGATTGGAACCTTTGAACAAATAAATGGAAAACTCCTAATGTTTTGTATTTAGTAGACCTGTTCAGGAAGTAGTTCTCCAGCTGGAAATAGTGAAAAAATGGAAGAAACTTGAGAAGTATCACAAATATTCATCCTTGTCTTCTTTAATCATGCACTTATGTGACATAAGAGAGAAGATGCTGGGCTAGATGGACTTTCAACTTGACCAGTACAGCTGTCCCTACACTTCTGTAATAAAAAATGGAAGCCTACCCCAGTGTGAAGCAAACCTGTAGTGAAATGTCTGAGGACTGGAACAAAGCATCACTGAGGCTTCCTCTAAATTCCTAGATGAGCAAATGATGGGATTTCATGAGCCTGATGCACCCAGAAAACCTCAGACTGAAAGCATATGGGTAGATTAATTTCATGCACCATCATGAGGTTTGCTTAGACAATTTGGCCCAAAGGGAATCCTAGACACACTATCAGATCCTCTTTGTCCTTCTTGAGCACAGTTTCTGTTCAGGAAAAGACCACATCCCAGAGAAAAGCATAGCTATCAAAGGCCTAAGCATTCCTGTTCATCATCTCTGAACAAACTAATAACAAATACTGCAATGGCCCAAAGTTTGACCAACACTTTCTTTCTGGTAAAGACCACAGCCAGACACTTTTTCCCACCATATGGTGAACACGAGTACTTGATGCTTGCTCCCCACTGGTGGAGAGGTGTTTGGCTGTGTATGCTGCCTGACAATTCAAGAGAGCAGGATCTGTCAAAGCACATTAGAGGAATGCAAGAAAAACCTCTAAGCAGTAAACTGTGGTTTATCATCACAGTTATTTACCACTGGAAAGCACAGTGTAGGTTTTGTTAAGTGCAAAGAATGTCTTCCAAGCTATGCAGAAAGAGAACTTGTTGCCCCACAGACCCAGGCAAGAGCTGGGACATTTTCCACTAGACCAGGTTGCTCAAAGCCTCATCCAGCCTGACCCTGAACACTTCCAGCGACACTTCACCATCTTCCCAGTAAAGAACTTCATCCTAATATCCAATTTAAATTTTCCTCCTTCAGTTTGAAACCATTATCACTCGTTCTGTCACTACCCTTCCTGATAAAAAAGTCCCTCCCCACCTTTCCTGTAGGCTCCCTTTAAGTACTGGAAGGCACTTACAAGGTCTCATTCCCTTTACATAGCTGGGCTGAACTGAAAGACAGGAAGATAAGGAATTTTCTTCAAAAATCACACAACGAATTCTTCTCTTCCCACATAGTTTTCAAAAGCTATAATGTGCTTGATGCACATTTCTTTTTTAGGTAAGATTTCCACTTCAACCCCTGATCACTGCACATCAGAATAAGCTGCTAGCTGGGGAACTCAGTGACCCAAGATTAGCAGTGCAGACCTATACGACCAATGTTGGTTTTCAGATATATCTTCTGTCAGATTCTGACCCAAATGAGTTAATGTCTCCAACATTGTGTGAAGCAATGTGCATGGCTACCTTGCAGTTAGGATAAACACAGAACAAAATACGCCAGCTCAGGAGGGTTTGTAAAACATCAGAGGGTGGATGGCCTTGCTTCTTTCCCAAGTTTGCATTTGTTCCACTAAAATAAGGAAATTTGATGCACTTTGTGCAAAGGGTAATAAAATACAGGGTCTCTGTGACTCCTGCCTCGGTGGAAAGGGTTAATGCTCCCCTTCATGCATGCATGCATTAGTAGGCAACATCTTCCAGTGTTTCCCACGCAAAGTAAGGGACATGCTATAAAGCCATGAAGCAACACCCCTTTTGGCAGGGAATAAAAGGCACTTAGATGCATTGGCAGGTGTGCACCCATCACTGAAGACACAAAAAACAGACCAGGGGAGATATTGCTTGCCCTCTGGGTGGTGATCTAAATCTTTACCTTTTCTCTCTCTCTGTTCCCTCTACCTCTTTCTTTTAAATACATAATATATGTATACATATAACGTTAGCTTGGCAGTTAACAATAAAACCTCTTTTTTATATGGACCTATGATGATGTAAGTCTCCTTAATTACACCCAAGCAAATCATCAAATTTGAGCCACTCTTCTCCCTCCCTCATCGAGTAGGATGAGACATTTTTCAATTGGTGTCGTAGACAGAATTCCCTTTTGAGTGGAATCCAGTTCATGGGGACACCAGCCCTACACCTAAACAGAGTAGGAAGGAAGAGCTGGGAAGCAGCATTTTAACAGTAAGCTGGGAGGGGTCTGAGCAGTGACAAGCCATGTCAGCCAAGGAAATGCCAGAGTTCGGCTGTTTTCCTGTCACTGAAAAATTGAAAAATAAAATGAGGGTATATGAGAGGACCTTTGCTGTTGTATGCATTCTATTCTACCCAAAGGAATCAGCAAATCTGAGTCACTCCCTCCTCCCTCTCAGATCAAGCAGGATGTGAAACCTTCATTTGCTGTCCCCTCACCTTATTCAGATGCCATCCAGCAAAAGGATTTCTTTTCTCATGCCATATCCGAAGTTTATAAAATGTGCCCAGGTCAGGGAGCTCGATCTATAGAGGACAAAAAAAAAGTGTGTTATCCATTTCTTTAAGTCAGCAAAGGAAACCCTTGCATGCACACAAAGGACACCTCTGAAAGTCTTTTAAGAGCCAAATAAGAAAGGAACCAAAAACTGAATTAAAATAAATAAAATTACATTATTCTTTAAAAGTAATAAACACTACTTCACAAAGATGGCTGGGTGCTTCTCTTTTCGGGAAAGAACATAGAAGTTGAATCTATACACTTGGGATCACAAGTGATCCTTGCAACCACTCCTCCAAGTAAGAATTAAAGCCAGGTCTCAAGGTCCAGACCTTTCTTGAACAGGGTCTCCAAAGCACAGCCATGATTCCTCCAGAAGACATCTATGGCTGCTGGTACAAAAGGGGTTAAATGTTTTGTTAACAGCTATGCATTAAAATCCTTTGTTTCTCAATCTTCGATAGCCACCCCCAGCTAACTTTTAAACATATGTGTTCCTAAGCACAAGAAGACCCTCCTCAGCCTTCAAACTCAACATAGTGTTGAGTTCAGTTTCAAATTCATCTATGCTCACATCCAAGGAGGCTGAAGACTAGGTCATGGAAGAGAGGAAACACCACTGCTAATTCTCCTGTGAATGATGACCACTTAGGTACTGGGAGGACAAAAAAAAATTAGCTTCAGAGAGGCATGGTCTAAATGGGTGAGGTAATCTATGACATGAATGGAGCTGTGCCTAAGGTGAAGACTATTTGCTATTCCCCTGAGCAGGAGAAAGTTGCTCTCCTGAAAAGAGATGTGGCATTTGGTAACACTACAACTTGAAGACATCATTACTTGAGCACCCAGGTACTCTAGCCTAAACCCTGTTTGGAGAAGACAAGCATCATCCATAGGTGGTGAAATCATTCACATCACCACCAAACTGAATGACTTTACCACAGTAGAGCTCTTTGAAGTGGAGGTGAAGATCTCATGTTAATGATTTTTCTGTGCAGCATTGAATCATAGAATGGTTTGGGTTGGAAAGCACCTCCAAAAGTCACATAGTCAAACCCCATTGAAGTGAGCAGGGACATCCTTTATTAGGTTTATCAGGTTGCCCAAAGCCCTGTGGAGCCTCACCTTGAATAGCTCCAAGGATGGTGCCTCAACTACCTCCTTGGGCAACCTGTTCCAGTGTTCCACTACACTCATGGTAAAGAACCTGTTCCTAACATCCAACTTAAATCTACTCTTCTCTAATTTCAAACCATTGTCCCTCATCCTATCACTACAGGCCTTTGCAAACAGTTCCTTTCCAGCCTTCTTGTAGGTGCTCTTCAGGTACTGGAAGGCCACTATGCCTTGGAAACCATTACCAAGCCAAATTTACGACTTGCACAAGTTCCATACCATAAACTTGTCAGTCTGACCCGTTTCAAAATTATCTGAATTGTTGTCCAGCTTCATCTCATCTGACTTCCCCTTGTCTCCATAAATCTGGAAGAAGATGGTGGCATCCGTCCCTGCATTCTTAATGTCACTTGTCCAGATCCACAGTGACCAGGGACTTTCTGCAAAGAAAAGTTCAAAACATTTTACTTAAAATGTAATTTTAAAATGTGTTCTGTTAAAAAGCAGAATTCTTACTCATTCCCTGGTGTGGTAGAGAGAGCAGGATGGTATGAAAGAAGTCCTTTTCTGCCCAGACATAGTCAGCTGCTACCTGACATTCAGGATTGAGATTGTCTGGAAATATAATTCTGTATTTTCATTTAAAACAAAATGAGAAAAATTACCATTTCTAACTGAAACATTTTTCTCTCTCATACATTACTAACAGGGTAATCCAGGGATGTCCCTGTCTGCATACTTCTCCAACATCTACAATTCTAGTTTTGAGGATCAATTTAAGGGCAGGGAAATACTGCTACCTTGTTTTTTCTCAATGAGAAGGTATCTACAGTCACTTGTGTATGGTGCAATGCAACTCCAGGTAGCCCTTAAAACTTGCTCCAGACAGTCTATGTCTGTGGATGTATGGATATCATCATGTGTTTCTTTGTCTTGAGAAAATAATGTCTGGACCACTTACCCCACACAGGTCTTTTGCCAGACAGGCAGAGCCTATTAAGGTGTCCATAGCTAGGCTGCATCATGCAGGGTAAACGTGCTCAGGGCAACGTAAAGATGTTTTCCAAAAGTTTTTACATTACTTAAATGCCTAAATCCCAACTGACTTCAGTTAACACACCTAGGTAACAAGCCCAAAGACCACGGCAAAGCTACAAAATGTTTATCTCTGAAGACTTCACACAAGATGTTAACTGCACACAAGATGTAACCTGCAGCAACTGCATATTGGTTTTTTTACCAGGGGATGGTTGCATATGTAAAGCAACAGTGTTTCTTCTAAAGAGCCTCTCAGCTGCATTCTTTATTGATAAAAATGTGTTTCATCCCTGCAGGCCTTGCAGCACCTGCAGGGGGGTAGGTGGGGGAAAGGGGGCTTCTTTCCTGACTCAGACATCAGCTCAATTATTAACAAAACCTAAAGAACGAGTTGCTCACCCTTTCACTATGCCCAAGCCCACATGTGCACAGCTTGACCTTCAAAACCCCAAATGGAATACAAAAATAGGATGACATGCATATAAATTAAATTAGACTTTTGCAGATCTACTCAGCATTTGACTGTAAAAAACAGGCAATGGCTCCTCAAAAAATGAGAGGGGAGAAGGAACTCCTTTTTAGAATAAGTTTTCCCCTTATTTTAATAATATGCAGCATGTTCATGACCACTCCTTTCTGAAAAGCACCAGCAAGTCTTATCGGAGCAGAAATGAAGCTCAAGCGAGTTTGCACATGGCGAGTGACAGGGCAGTCTGCTCTCCCAGGGGAAAAGAGCAAGGGCAATTCAGACACCAGTGACTTCGCTCATCTGTCTGGTTTGACCTCCCTGACCTCTTGCTGAAGGAAGGGAGGAGTGATGCATGCAAGGAGGGAGAAAAAGGAACTTGTATCGGGATTAAATGCTGATAGGGGGCTGTCAGGGAGAAACCACACAGGGAGTAATGTGGGTGAGCTAGGTGCAGCTGCCAGAGGAAACCAGGCATACTCACATACCCATCACCATCCTGCCAGGGCTTGCTGGGCACATTCTCCTGTTTCCTATGCCTTCCTATCAAGGGATTCAGGCAGTTTAGAAATTCTCAGAGCCAGAGTAAATATTCCCCAGGAGGTCTGGACCTGACACAACAGTTTCCAGGATAACATTCAAAATAAGAGGGGGATGGAGAGTGGAGATAAAAAAAGACTGAGAAGACTGAGAATAAATACAAGCTACACATCAAGCTGCAATCTGAAGGGGAAACAGCTTGCAGACACTGCTCAGGGAGCCATTTCACCATGGATACCCGAAGTGAGGTTGAACCAAGCTTTGATCAGCTCTACAGAAAGGGACAGTCCTGTATGCACAGGCAAGATGACATAATAGGTCTTTTCTAACTCCAAGTCTTACGCTTCTATAATCTGGCAGCTAAAGGTCACAGATTTCTCAAGGCTTATGTTCTCTGTGTATCTCCTGCGCTGCAGCAGCAGGGGAATTAGCCTGTCAATAACAATCAGAGCTGATAATAGAGGGTTAAAGGTTGCAGATGCATTAGTTAAATGGACCAAGTCAGAGGCGTAATGTGGTTATAACATTGACTAACATTTAGATAAAGCCTATTTAAATGAACTTCTGTATAAGCAGGAGCCCACCCGAAGCATTCGGATTAAAGTGTATCTATTATCCTAACTAAAACATTCTGCTTACACATAGGCACTGGTGCAGGAGGGATAGCAATGATCCATTTTGTTTGTTACAAAACCAGCTAGTGGGGCTGGATGCTGGAGTCATGGATGGATGGATGAACATGCCAGTACACTGCCCTGAAGCAGCACCTCCCAGCAAACATATGCCCCTGCTTCCCTCTAGAGAACAGAATTCAAATGCTTATGTGTCTCAGGAGGTATATTTGGCAGCTGAACAAGGCTAAAAGCTATTTTATCTCTAAGGCCAAGGGTAAAACAGTTGAATTTAATGGGGTTTGTTTTTTCTTACTATTTATCCTCAGGTTTGTCTTTTTATTATAATTAGGTTTTGTTTCCATCAGCAGCATGAAAGCCTTGCTTCTGTAGTAACAAGAAACACAGCCTGGCTTGTCTGCAAAGGTGAGATGGTAATGGAGGTAGCCCTAAGTGCAGTGAACCTGTGAAGATTGCCATCCCCAATTTGTTTCCTTAAGAAAATGAATGCAACTCTTCAAAATGTTTTCCAAACTTCATTTTAAACTCCCAAAAATGGATTGTTCAAAGATTAAATTCATGCAGGATTCAATTCACTTGAGCCTCTACTTGATCACAGGTGTAATGAAGCAAGGAGACTCATTGATTGTTTTTCTTACAGTTAGAAACTTTCCCAGCAGTTAAGAGAGATCAGTCTCTGGACTTCTAGACATAAAATAACGGTGAGGGCTTGACCTGGCTAGAGGGAAGAAGATAAGACACAACTGCAGAGAACAAAGGGGCTAAAGACATAAAGATTCACACACTGAGAAGTTGGCCAGAACATCAACAAGACCCTGAAATGTTGTTGGAGGGTCAGAAAGTGATAGCATAGGCCAAGAAGTAAGAGAACTTTATCTGTTTAAATGATTCCATGCATAGGTAAACAATTTCCCACAAATTTAATCAATATGTATTACTGCAAGTGTATATAAAGAACGTGCAGACTATCTTTGGGCATGCAAACTGGGAGGGCTACTGCTTTGCATCTGGTGCTGTTACTAAAGGTAATACCTGGTTTGATAGCTATTGGCTACTAGGTTTTGATTGATCTCCCTGTGTCACTACACGTGCTCATGGATCCTGCTCAGGGTGCTGTCCCATGGTGGTGTATCACAGGAGGCTCCTGTGCACTTGCACCTACTTTTCAGTCTTCTCTGGCGCAGGGAGACCATTTCGTAGAGCTCCCGCTCTATGAGACCATCTCCTTCGTCTTCATCCAGCCACTTCCCACATGGGAAGGTTTGCTCAATACCAGTGAATGGGCAGTAAACCACCACCTAGGAAAAGAGACTAGAAAGGTGAATTTGAATATTCTATTCCTGGCAGCCCATTGATACTGAAAACTTAAGTAACTGAAGGAAAGACAAAACTGGGGAATCTTAGTCCTGCTCTCAAAGTCACATTTTCTGGACCAAGATAAACTGAACTGGTTGCACAACTCCCAAACTGAAGTACAGCTAGGAGACATCTGTTCTGTTATTCCAACTCTTCCAGAAGTATATCAAAATGAGTGAACCAAGAAGAGCTAAAACACTACAAGGAAAAGTCAACAGAGCAGTGTGGTGCAGTGTGGCTGCAGAAGTCAGGGTCATGTCACTTTGCAGCACATGTCCTAAACCACAGTAGTGTGTAGTAAGATTTGCAGGAAACATAAGACACAACAAGCCTTATTTTGCTTTTCAGGAAAAGTACATTTCCTCCCAGCTCCAGGGCAGCTGCCTCCCACTACTCCCTCCCATTAGCTCCTGCTGATCTTGTACATAGTCTCATAGTAGTCTCTCCACTACCTTCCAGCAACAGCTGTGGTCAGCCACTTTTTTTCCTGAGCTCCAAAGCAGCATCTAAAAACTCGAGGAAAGTCTCAGTGTAGATGATAACTTTCAAAAGCTCAGCAAAATCCAAGACTGCATTTCTGCCTGGCCTCTCGGGCAAACATCTGAAGGTGCTTTTGATGCTGAGCAAACAATAATCTTTATCTTTGTGACTGCAGAGGGGCAATCAACCCAATTAGCAAGTGATTGACTAATGCATCTAATATGCCTTTGAGGCAATCAGGTACTGCCATGCATTATGTATAATATTGACTTGTTAAACCAGGTATATTGTCATCCAAATAAAAGCAGTTTTTTAAACTATATTTGTTTCTTGGGGTCATGTTATGAGTAGGAAAGAGTCTAACAGCTGCCTACAGACAATTGACTCTATGTGAGCAGCAAGCACACCTGTTGGAGGTGTGCTCAGATAGAAGACTTTTCCACTTAGTCACGAAGCTCTGAGGGGAGGTAAGTAGGCTGAGAATGAGCAGAATATGTGAGAGAAAGGTAGACTCTTGAAGCCACACCCTGTCCCCTGCGAGACACAGCTGAGACAGAAAGAGCTGACTAAATGTGACTTAGAAGACAGTGGGCAATGGCAAAAATTTCCTGCCCTGCACAATAGGAACTGCAGGTGTGTGCCCCCAGTAACTACTCTACCTTTCTAGGTGCCTTTGCAAAACAGGTAGACTGCTCTGCAAAGGGAAGCAGGTGATGATAAGGATGACAGATCACCCAGACTGAAGTTGTTTCTGAGGTTTAGTTGGTCTACTCCTTGCATCAAAAACACTTCAGTAAAGAATAAAAGACAGATCATTGTCATAGGTGACTCATTTCAGAAGGGAGTGGAAGGTCCAATATTCAGACCAGACCCATGACTTCAGGAAGTCTGCTGCCTCTCAGGAACCTGGGTGAGAGATGCGAGGAGAAGCTTCCTTCCCTAGTATGACCCTCAGACTACTACACACTGTTGATCTTTCAGGCAGACAGTGAAGAAATAATGATAAGACATCCAGGGGCAATGAAGAGAGACTTCAGGGTCTTGGGACAACTGGTTAAGGAATTGGGAACATAAGTAGTGTTCTCCTCTATGCCTCCTGTTGTGGAGAATGATGAAGGAATAAACAGGAGGAGCCAGCAGATCAGTGTCTCACCCTAAGCCTGGTGTCTCCAGCAGGACTTTGGGTTCCTCACTCATAGGTCGATTTACAGGACATCACACATGCTGGCAAGAGATGGGCTACACCTGTCTCAAAGCAGGGAAAGGATTCTAGCCCAGGAGCTAGCAGGGCTCACTGAAAGAACTTTAAATTAGATATGAAGGGGGAAGGGCACAAAACTGGACTTGCTAGAAATAAGCCCTGTGTTTGAAGGATGGTGTGCTAGAGAGGTCTGTCAGTCTGCCATATAAGTGAAGGTAGGCAATGGAGATCGTCATGGTAGCAAAGGTGCTAGGACCACTGATTCATTAGCAACCACAGGAGAACCACTTCCTCCAAGCCCAAGCTAGGTGTGTTCCCTTGAGTAGAAAATCGGGTAGATGTTCTAGGAGACCTGCATGGCTGAGCAAGAAGCTTCTGAAGGAAATCTCAGGGAAGAAAGAAACTTATAATTCATGGAAGAAGGGAATTGTCACTTGGGAGAACTACAGAGAAGCTGTCAGAGCATGTAGGAAGGCAACAAGGAAGGCCAAAGCCCTATTAGAACTGAAACTGGCAAAGGAAGTGAAAAAGAACAAGAAGGGCTTCTTCAAATATATCAGTAGGAAAAGGAAGAATAGGGAAGGTGTGGGGCCACTACTGAACAAGGAGGCAGCCCTGATAACTGGGGATGCAGAGAAGGCAGAGTTGCTGAATGCCTTCTTTACCTCAGTCTTTATACCCAAGACTGAACTCCCCTATGTACTCCAGTCCCTGGATGAAGGAGAGGAAGCCTGGAGGAGGGAATGCTCCCCACTGGTCAGTGAAGACTGGGTTAAGGATCAGTTGCACCAATTGAATATTCACAAGTCCATGGGACCTGATGAGATGCATACAAGAGTGCTGAGAGAACTGGTGGATGTTATCACTCTGCCACTCTCCATCATTTTTGCCAAATCCTGGCAGACTGGAGAGGTGCCTGAGGACTGGAGGAGAGCCAATGTCACTCCAGCCTTCAAAAAGGGCAAGAAAGAGGTTCCAGGGAACTATCAACCAGTCAGCCTCACCGCCATTCCTGGAAAAATGATGGAGTGGCTCCTTCTTGAGGGCACTCAGGAGAGAAGAAGGTTATCAGGAGTAGTCAGCATGGATTTACCAAAGGGAAATCCTGCTTGACTAATCTGATAGCATTCTATGATGCTATAACTGAATGGGTAGATTCGGGAAGACCAGTGGATGTAGTCTACCTGGACCTTAGCAAGGCTTTTGACACTGTCTCCCATGACATCCTAGTGAGGAAGCTCAGGAAGCATGGGATGGAAGAGCAGACAGTGAGGGGGATTAGGAACTGGTTACAAGATAGAGTTCAAAGAATGGTGGTTAATGGTGCTAGGTCCAGCTGGAGAGCTGTAACTAGTGGAGTCCCCCAGGGACTGGTGCTGGGTCCAGTGCTGTTCAACATCTTCACCAATGACATTGATGAGGGAACAGAGTGTCTGCTCAGCAAGTTTGCTGATGACACCAAGCTTGGTTGGGAGGCTTGGCTGATACAGCTGAAAGCTGTGCAGCCATCCAGTGTGACTTGGACAGACTGGAGAGCTGGGCACAGAGGAACCAAATGAGATTAAACAAGGACAAGTGCAGAGACCTGCACCTGGGGAAGAGGTGATCTGCTGGAGAGTAGCCCTGTGGAGAGGGACCTGGGAGTCCTGGTGGATAACAAATTATCCATGGGACAGCAATGTGCTCTTGTGGCCAAGAAGGCCAATGGGATCCTGGGGTGTATTAAGAAGAGTGTGTCCAGCAGATCGAGGGAGGTTCTCCTCCCCCCCTACTCTGCCCTGGTGAGACTTCATTTCAAGTACTGTGTTCAGTTTTGGGCTCCCCAGTTTACGAGGGCAGGGACCTGCTGGAAAGGATCCAGCGGAGGCCTACGGGGATGATTAGGGGACTGGAGCATGTGCCTTGTGGGGAGAGGCTAAGGGACTTGGGGCTTTTTAGTCTGGAAAAGAGAAGACTTAGAGGAGATTTAATAAATGTTTATAAATATCTGAGGGCTGGGTGTCAGGAGAAGGGGACAGGCTCTTCTCACTTGCTCCGTGCGATAGGACAAGGAGCAATGGATGTAAGCTGCAGCACAGGAGGTTTCACCTCAACACAAGGGGGAAGTTCTTTACTGTAAGGGTCACAGACCACTGGAACAGGCTCCCCAGAGAGGTTGTGGAGTCTCCTTCTCTGGAGTCTTTCAAGGCCAGTCTGGATGCATTCCACTGTGACCTGAGCTAGATTGTATGGTCCTGCTCTGGCAGGGGGGTTGGACTCGATGATCTCCTTGGGTCCCTTCCAACCCCTAATATCCTGTGATCCTGTGAACCTGAGAACAGACAGGCAGGAACTGGGACTTCTCACTATAAAAAAGTGGCAAGACTTTTATACCAGCTCAGGTGCATCTACACTAATGCACACAGCACTGGAAACAAACAGGAAAAGCTAGAAGCCATTGTGTATCAGGAAAACTATGACATACTGACCATCACAGAAACACAGTGGGATGTCTCACATGATTGGAGTGCCATAATCAATGGCTACAAGCTTTTCAGAAGGGATAGATGATAAAGAGAGGAAGTGGGGTGGCCCTGTATGTCAGGAAGTTTGATTGTACAAGGTTCGATTGTATAAAGGTTAATGATGATGATGATAGGATTGAGTATTTAGTGATAAGAATCAGGAGAAAAGCCAACAAGGTAAATGTCTCGGTGGGATTCTTTTATAGACCATCCAATCAGGCTACAATATTCTTTAGGCGTCTGGGAGAAATCTCACAATCATTGGCCCTTGTTCTCATAGGAGATGTCAACTTCCCTGGTGTCTGCTTAAAATACAATACAGCAGAGAAGGAGCAGTCGCAGAGGTTCCTAGACTGAGTGGAGAAGAACTTCCTGACACAGGTGGTGAGGTGCCCTGCTGGACCTGTTTGTGAACAGAGAAGGACTTGTAGGAGATGTAATAATCAGAGGCCATCTTGGGCCATGCAGGAGGACTACAAGGTTGTCATAAGGCTACGCAGGAAGAAAATCAGAAGGGCCAAAGTCAACTAGAGAACAGGAAATGCTTCTGCAAATGTATTAGCAACAAAAGGAAGACAAAGGATAAACTCTACTCTTTGTTGGATGCAGGAGAGAACACAGTGTTAAAAGATGAGGAAAAGGCTGAGGTACTCAATAGCTTCTTTGCCTCAATCTTTAGTTGTAGGACCAGTTGTTTGCTGGACACCCAGCCCCCTGAGCTAGAAGACAGGGGTACGGAGCAGAATTAAGCCTCCTTCATCCAAAAAGAGATGGTTAGTGACTTCGTATGCCACTTAGACACACACAAGTTTATGGGGCTGGATGACATGCATGCAGGGGTATTGTGAGAGCAGGCAGAAGTGCTCACCAAGTCCCTTTCCATCATTTACCAGGAGTCCTGGCTAAGTGAGGAAGTTCCAGGTGACTGGAGATTGGCAAAATGACACCCATCTACAAGAAGGGCTGAAAGGGGCTGATGAACTATCAGTCTGACCTCAGTGCCAGGGGAGGTCATGGCAAAGATCATCTTGAGCACCATTATGCAGCATGTGCAGGACTACCAGGTGTTCAGGCCCAGTCAGCATGGGTTCGTGAAGGGCAGGTCCTGCTTGACGAACCTGATCTCCTTCTATGACAAGGTGACCTACTTAGTGAATGAGGAAAAGGTTGTGGGTGTTCAGCTGAACTTCAGTAAAGCCTTTGACACTGTCTCCCACAAGATCCTCCTCGGGAAACTGGCTGCTCATGGCCTGGATGAGTGAACACTTCACTGTGAGAAAAAACATCTGGATGGCCAGGCCCAATGAGTGGTGGTGAATGGAGTTAAATCTATATGGTGGCTGGTCACAAGTGGTGTTCCCCAAGGCTCCATATTTGGGCCAGTTCTCTTTAATATCTTTATCAGTAATCTGGGTGAGGGGAATGATGCACACTCCCTAAGTTTGCAGACGACACTAATCTGGGAGGTAGTATTGACCTGCTGAGAGGCAGGAAGGCTCTGCAGAAGGATCTGGACAAGCTGGATCCATGGGCTGGGGCCAGCTTGTATGAAATACAAGAAGGCTGAGTGTCAGGTCCTGCATTTGGGTCATGCCAACCCCACACAATGCTACAGGCTTGGGGCAGAGTGGATGGAAAATTTCTTGGCAGAAAAGGACCTTATTGACTGCTTGTTGACAGCCAGCAGTGTGCTCAGGCAGCCAAAGACGCCAACAGCATCCTGGCCTGTATCAGAAATAGTGTGGCCAGCAGGACCAGGGAAGTGATAATGCCCCTGTACTCACTCCTGATGGGGCCACACCTTGAGCACTCTGCTCAGTTTTAGGAAACACACTCCAAGAAAGACATTGAAGTGCTGAAGCATGTCCAAAGAAGGGCAATGAATCTGGTGAAAAGCCTTGAACACATATCTTATGAGGAGCAGCTGAGAGAACTGGAGTTGTTTAATTTGGAGAACAAGGGGCTGAGGGTAGACTTTACTGCTCTCTACAACTACCTTAAAGGAGGTGAGTGTCTCTTGTTCTTAGTATTCAAATGATAGAATGAGAGTAAGTGGCCTCAGATTGCTCCAGGAGAGGTTTAGATTGGGTATTAAGAAAAATTTACTGACTGAAAGAGTGGTCAGGCATTGGAACAGGTTGATCAGGGAGGTGGTGAAGTCACTGGTCCTGGAGGTGTTAAAAAAACATGTAGATGTGGCACTTTGGAATATGGCCATGGTGGTGTTAGGTCAATGGTTGGACTCAGAGATTTTTAGAGGTCTTTTGCAACCAAAACAATTCTATAATTCTATGATCACAATAACTCAATCTCACCTTCTCACAAAACCAGCCAGAACTGACACCGCAGTTATCATGCCCGATAGTGACTCTGCTGAGAGGGCTGAGAAGAGAAGCTATCTCCACATTAAAGAGATCTGTCCTGGCACGCTCAAATTCTCCTCCTTCCAAGAAAATCTTCCCACTGTTCTTTAAGCCTTTGGACCCATGGAGGATTACATGGATCTTGGAGTTTGTGCCAGCTCCTCTGATATCTCCTGTCACTACAGCAACATTGTACACAATACCTGAAGGAATAATGAATGTGGTTAGGAAGAAAAAAAGTGAGTGGAAAAAAAAAAGCTGAGAGGAATAATTTTGACTGGATTTATGTTGTACTCTACTGGTTTCTTATGGGTGTTTTTATCTTTCAACTTACACTCAGTGTGCTGCTTCATTGGGTTTTGTCTCACACACGTGTTTGATAAACATACAGTGACTGCCCAATAGAAACAGGTTTGTGATGACAAACTCCGTTACATGGCCTAATGGAAAAAAATTTGGCTTTTTTATCACCATGTGGTGATGATTTGATGAAGAAAGGCAAAAAAATTAATTGGCAGCTAAAGCTGCTTGATTTTGAGAGGTATCAAGCACAAGATGTCAGAGGATGCTGAAAGGATGGAGAAGTGTTGTTTTATACAGTGGTGGGAAGACCTGTAGTATTATAAAACTCTAGAAACCAGAGGTCAGCAGCCTAGAATGCTGCTGAAGCCAGTAGGACCTCCACTGTCACCATCAGAGCACAAAGATCTCAGCAAAACAAAGCTTGGGAGACAAAATGCCAATCTGGAAGAAAGAAAAATATTTCTGAAAAGAAGTCTGTGTACACAAATATTTTTTTCCTAGCTCTAACTGTTGGTCTAAGATAACAATTCATTCTTTTTTCTTGAAAGGCTCGTTGACAGACATTTTTGACCTGTGTCATGGCATCAAATAAAGAGACACCTCTCTAACAATATCAGTGTTTTAGGGAGCATGTGTAATACAGTTGAAGCGCAAGATAAATTCTTCCTTTTCTTAAATCACCCATAAGTTTCAACAGGGACTTTGGAGAAGGTAGGAACATCAGAACTCATTCTCTTCTGAACCTTTCTTTGAAGTTTATGTCAAAAATTGTGTTCCAGCACATTTTTCTGTGCATATACTTTCAACAAAATTCAACAGAGCAGGAAAAAAATTGCACAGTCATAAATGGTAGAAACTAAGGGAACCTTTCAGTAAAATAATTGCATTTTTTTCAGATTTCTTTCTAGTTTTCCCCTAAATTTTCCTAACGTGCATCTTGCAGTCAGGACTCTGCACTCAGACCACTTTCCTCATACTCATGCAGGAGGACATATGAGGGCTGCAGATGTTGAAGACCATGTAATGAATTAAAGAACAGCTGTTATATGCATAGTCAAAGCATTTACTTTTATGCTAATGAACAAATACAGGCAGAAAAATAATCTCCTGCTTCATGGTAAGTTTTTAATTGACTTTATATTCTGGTTTCTTAGAGACATGATTTTTGGTTGTCTCTGCTCTAGCCATGTTGGATAATAAAAAACTTAGGGCTTAGCACTGTCTTTCTTATTCTGTAAAAGAATGCGCACTTCCCTGGACAAGAATCTGAAGTACAATATGCATTGCTGTGTGGTACATTGGTGACTGTGAAAACATCAATCCACTTCCTGAAATACAGTGAGTGACTTGCTGAGGAACAAGGCAGATCTTTCATCCCCTGCCCATCATCCCCTTATCAAGGTACATCAGGTTATAAATATCCCTGTAGGGCCTTGCAGAGCTTCACCAGTGAGATATGGAGGTGGGAAATGCAGCGGTAGTTCAGGGACCCTCGCACAAAACAGCCTGTCTCCAGCAGATGGTCCACTGATGGAGGCAGGTTTCCCTAAACATAACACATTCAGTCTTCTAAAGAAAACACGGCTAGTAGTATTAATTGGGCCATTGTATGCTCACATTTCCCACCATGAATTCAGCCCTAACTTTACCTGTAGCTTCAGTGCCTCCGACAAGAATGTCCCTCTGGATTTTTCCATCATCTTCATCTAAAGCAAACCAGCGTCCAACTGGGAATTGGTATACACATTTATTGCCAATGTCTTCAATGATAACCTAAGGGAAAAGAAACATCACTTTGTAAACAAAATGTGGGAAAAGTAAAGGTGCTGCACAAAGGGGTTACACAAGAGAAGAAGCTTAAAAAACACACTCTCACCTGGTACTTAATATATTCAATACTCAAGCATATCCCTCTCTGCTCCCTAATTCATAATGAAAGAATTTCAGACTATAAGCAATTAAAAACCCAGGGTTTATTCTTTCCTTTTTTTTATCCAGTGAACTCAATCTGCATCTCTCACAGTGTACGAGACCAGATGTCTCTGCTAGCAAGACCAGCTGGCTGGCCTGCCTTCTTTCTCTCCAGAGCCCATTTGCTGGCTACTCTTTTCCATCAGCTGAATGGCAGCTCTTTGTTCTGCTTTGGGAGCAGGCTGTCTTCTTTCTCTCTCAGTTTTAGAGCCTTGTTATAAAATAATACCTAGGAATTTCAGGACAAATCAAAGCCATTGGATCAGTTTGTGTGACCTAGTAATATCAGGTTATCTCACTCAGTTAGTCCTGGATGGAACAATTGCAAATACCGATGTGAAACCCCATGGTAGGAATAGTTTCTGATGTGGAAGGATTTGGCTCGTCAAAGTACCTAGACACATTTTTTACTGCAACAAGCCAGGGAACAATCTTCCCCTTTAATACTGCATTAAGCCAATATTACCCACTTAGGCATTATTGCACTTCATTCTGATCCTTCTCTTACCAGTATCTTTTTCTGGGTTCCAGGGGCTTGCCATAGAGCTAGTATATTATTTCAATTGAGCAGTGAAGAGTGTCTGCCAAAAAGAAATCAAAATCTCTACTCACCTGTATGGCTTATGCCTCAGAGAAAGAAAAAAATTAACCATAAACCTAACACTGACAAGACACTACTAAACTATGCCACTAAGCACATATATTTTAAATACCTCTAGTGATGGTGACTCTTCTGTTTTCCTGGGGAGTTTGTTCAGGGCTTGAAAACCTTTTCAGTGGAGAAATTTTTGAAAATATCCAATCTAATCCTCCCCTGGTGCACCTTGAGACCATTTCTTCTTGTCCTATCACTTGTTACTAAAGAGAAGAGACCAACATCCACCTCACTACAACCTCCTTTCAGGTCTTCCCTCCTCAGCCTCCTGTTCTCCAGGGTAAACAACTCCAATTCCCTCAACCATTCCTAAGAAGACTTGTTCTCAAGACCCTTCACCAGCTTCTTGCTCTTCTTTGGTCCAGCACCTCAGTGTGGTGAGGGGCGCAAAACTAAACACAGTACTTGAGATGGAGCCTCATCAGTGATGAGTACAGGTGGGAGAATATACCAACACTCAGATTCCCCTCTACCAGCCAACTCTTTTTGTGTTCTTGTTATGAAGTTTATTCTTGTATTTGGAGGTAGAAAACCAGCTGTGACTGTAAGCAATGCAGAAAACACAAGCATCACACAAATTTCTAATGGTGCTTAGCAAATTCATCCAGGAATGACAATGCTGGATTCCCCAAGTATTGGAGCAAATTACAGAGAGACAGCTACCAACAAGACACCTGGGTTGGTTTAGCTCACTCCTCCAAGCTTCCAGTTGAACTTGCAAGGCAAAAGCTGCCTTTTACTTAATCACAAACATCTTGATGGTTCCTGCAGCAGAACACAGGATTCATGTGTTGGCAGCAACTAGTCAGTGCTTCAGGCTTTGGGACTTAAGCAACCTAACCAACATCAAAAATCCTGTCATGCAGGCTTCATCTGTAACATGAGAATGAGGTTTGTTTTCTGTGGGCTTTTCCCATCTATTTACTACAGGGAGCACAACAGATGTTTTCCACCTTCTGCATTTAACACAATAATTTTTAGTGTACCGTATGGTGATGGTGGAAAAGCATGTGCTAATATTTGCATTTCTAATATATCAGACCACCCCATTATCTAATATTTACAAATCTGGGATCAGGTCTTCAGTGAGTTAATGTCAGCTGTGTTAAACAACACCAGCAGAGGAAAGAAATGAGATTAGAAGAAAGAATCATAGATTTCACATTTGAAATTTTTCCTTCAACTATTTCACTAAAAGCTTCAATACCCTCATAGCTTAGAGTAGGAAAATAAAATGATGAGGGAAAGTGGCAAATATATATATACATTGTTTTTTAAACTGTGAAAATGATAAATTACTTAAATTTGGCCAAGCTATAAGGCTTTGCAAATTTCTAGTATGAAAAAACTCAGCAGGTATTTCATAGAATCATAGGAGGCAATCATGGAATGTTTTAGGTCAGAAGGAACCTGTAAAGGTCACCTAGCCCAGCCCTACTGCAGTGAGTAGAGCCTTCTTCAACTAGAAGAGGTTGCTCAGAGCCCCTTCTAACATGATGTTTAATGTTTCTAGACATATGGCATTTACTACCTCTCTGGCCAAGCTGGTTTAGTGTTTCACCACTGTCCTTGTCAAAAAATGTCTTCCTTACATTTCTTAAACTGTGGTATCTTTACTGTCATAGTAATGGGTTAAGTCAACAGAGTTAGAGGGGGCTTGAAGGCTTTGGCTTGGAGAACTTCTTCTTGTCTGTCATAGAAACTGCAGTGACTAAGACAGGAGAATTTTTACTAGAGCAGGCAAATTCAGGTCTTAACAACTGGATTTTCTCACTGCCATAAAGTCATCTGAGACGCTCAACACAGTACCCTAACCCAGAGAGTCCCCCATTTTCTATCTATGCAATTTGAATCTGCTGCACCTGATTTAGATGCACCACACTGACATGCACTAGGCTGCTGCCAGTGCTTCATCAGGCCAAATTTGCTTTACAGAAAAATCACGTGCTGGAGAGGATACATCCAAAAAGGTGAAAACTTTATTTGTGCCTTTCTTAGTAACCATGAACCTGTATCTCCAGCAAGCATCCTTGCACTTCTTAGCATCAGACCACTGAGAGCGTAAGTGAGATTTTGGATCCTCTTATGTTAAATGTCTCAAGAGTAACTAACCTTTTCCAGGAACCAGCCAGCAGAGCCACCTTTGTTATTATGTCCTATATTAATTTTTCTTAACCTTCCTAAATTTGGAGCATCAAGTGTGAACTTGTCCTCTGCTCCCTTTTCAAAATTGTCTTTGTCATTATCCAGTTTCCTCACACCTGAAGAAAAAAACAGAGAAAAACTGGGAAGGAAAGGGTTACTGCCACATATTTGTTTGTAAGTGAAGAAACATTTATTAATGTCATCACTGACTGACTCAAATATTCTTGAAGTACCAGCTCTCTGCAACCAGGATTCAAGGTAAAGGCAGAGGATTTTATACACTAATAAAAAGGTGTATTTTCTTCATCACACAAAGGATCTTCACTCTAATATCACAGTTACTTACAGCTTTCAGAGTTTTCAGAAATATATATCCAGATGGCTCTTGCATCTTTTTTTTATACCACCACATTTCCCTTTTATATTTAATGCCTTTTAAAATATCCAAATTGTTTCAAAAAGGCTTTGGTCACAAGCTGCAGATTTTGACATTTCTGGACACAGGCTTCCTTACTGCATAGCGTATTTATTCTCAAGTTAGGAGCCAGCTAGGGCTGTTGGCTTTTCCTGATCTCATAGCAGCTTGCCTTTATGAAAAGTATTAAAGCTCTGCACCCAATTGCAACCAATGCTATTTGTGTTTGAGTGATGCTGCAAGTGGGATTGAACCCATCCAAGGCACCAGTGCAGCAGAAGCTGTCAGAGGGCTATTCATCCCACTTATCATAGAAGGGGATGAATTATCTTCTATGGCTGTTATTCCTCTGTGTAGATAAAACAGGCTGCCTGCACAACTAGCTTAGATTCAGGCTCCCACTTTCAGACATCTGCAGTGACATCAGATGAATCCCTTTGCAAAAGCCTGGAGAATTAATCATGGATAAGACCTGTTCAATAGGTTTTGCAATCTGTTCAAGGGCACTTAGCAGACAACATATTATTTCTTGAATTTGACAGGAAAGGTGCAATATAGAAGAGACAGAATATTTGCTCTCTGGGTCTCCAGAAATTTTCACCCTCTCTTCTCCATGGCATGACCTAGAGTTTGGTCGTGGTACATCTTTCATTATCATTGTTCAGTTAAACATATTTTTTTAAAAATAAATTTGAGTTCTGGGACTACTGCTGTACTGCAATCTAAATTAAAAAAAAAGGAAAAGAAAATTTAAAAGAAAACAGAAAACGAAAATTAAAAAGAAAATTGAAAAGGAAAAGGGAAAGAGGAAAAGGATAAGAAAAATGAGAAGAAAAAGAGGGAAAAAGAAAAGGAAAAGAAACAAAAATAAGAAGGAAAAAAGGAAAAAAGAAAAATAAAAATACCAAAATAAACAAAAATAAGAAGAGCAACTACCATTAATTTAAAGCCAGCTAATATAAACCTTAGTTAGATTATCTTTCTAAATGGCCAGACAGGCTCACCCACAAAGGCTGAAAGGACTAGCATTATCCATCCAGGGACACAGAAAGGTGGTATCATTGTATGCCCTGTAAATATACGTGGATGTTGCATCCCTCAGCAGACTGGCACTAGGTTATGCTAATGATTTATGCTTCATTTCCCAGGGTCTGGGGTTTTTGGTAGCAGGCAACTTCAGTTGTGCTCACAGCCCTGCTACAACTGCTGCTCTGCAGATGCAGTGTCCAGAAGCTGTGGGTGTGAGAAACCCCAGAGCTAATAACATCATTTGTTGTGCCTTTCACTCAGCCAAATTACTCTGCATTTGCCAGATTGCTGCTGTGTGTTGTTTAGATCACGGACCTGCAGTGCAGGAAGAATTATTTTAGGAAATTATTTGCATTTGAATACCTGTGTCTCCTCTCTCACCAAAGATATTAATGAAGACATCTGCATCTGTTCCACTGCCGCTGATTTCACCAGTAAAAACTCGGACCACATATTTGTTGACTGCAAGGAAAAAGAGAGAAATCCCAATACATTAATAACTCAGTGGTTTGATGCAAACCAATCCAGGCTGTACTGATGCTGTCTTGAAAGCATGTCTGAACCTTGACTCCTGGTGCAATGACCCTTTCCTCCACAAGAGGAAAAAAATCCATTGGCAGTCCTCTGACACTCTGCATTCACTGCCCAGGGCAAGAAGAAGAGATCATTCAGTTCCTGGCCTTGACACTGGAGGTTGCAACAGATGAGAAGAATATGCAAATTCTTGTATTGATATGTGACCACTAAATGAACTCAGGTCTACACACCAGCCTTACTCTTTCAAAACATCAATGAGTTACAGAGCTGGCCATCTGCCCAAGTTAAGACCTGACTCCTCTGGTCTTGTCCTAGAGCTATTTTTGTAGCTTAGTTTATATAAAGCCTGGCTGGTGACAAGTATTTTGAGGAAAGGTTGGTCATGCTATATGAGCACAAAGATTTGAACGTGCCTACCCTGCCACTCTGTCTTGTTAAAAAAAAAAAAAAATTCAAATACAGTTATTTATCTCTAATGGAGAAACAGAAGTAAAGCCCAGGAGCTGTGACACTGTGAAACTGTGTGACATGAAATAATGGAAAAATTGCATGGGTGAACCACACTACTACACACATTTCATGTCATGTCAGTAAGCTTGAGAAGCAAGTTTTTCAGAGGGATCAGTCTAAGAATAGCTTGGTTCCAAAGGACAGCAAGAGTGAGTTCACCTTCTTCTGAAACCAATAAGAAAACCTCCATGGCCTTCAGTGTGACTGTATTTGGGGCAAATACAAGCAGATTTCAAAATCTACCACCAAAGTCCACCTGATTACACCTGATTACCTGATGGTCCTCCAAGCAAACTCAGCAATGATAGATGTCTAGCGCCATATCCTCTGCGTACAGCCAATGCTGGAGACAGATGAAAAGACACGAAACAAAACCAGAGGAGTGGCTGACACAGCTGAAGGTTGTGCTGCCATTCAGTGAGACCTAGACAGGCTGGAGAGTTGGATGGGAGAAATTTAATGAAATTCAACAAGGCCAAGTGTAGAATCTTGCACCTAGGAAAGAACTATCCCAGGTACCAGTATAGGTTGAGGACTGACCTATTGGAGAGCCTCTTTGGAGGAAAGGGACCTGGGATCATGGTGGAGAGAAGGATTATCATGAGCCAGCAATGTGCCCTTGTGCAGCAAGGCAAATGGCACCCTGGGGTGTATTAGAAGGGGTGTGGTTAGTATGTCAAGAAAGGTTCTCCTCACCCTCTACTCTGCCCCAGTGAGGCCATATCTGGAATATTGTGTCCAGTTCTGAGCCCCTCAGTTCAAGAACTACAGGGAATGGCTTGAGAGAGTCCAGCCACAAAGATGATTAAAGGAGTAGAACATCTTCCTTATGAGGAAAGGTCATGGGAGCTGGGTCTCTTTAGCTTGGAGAAGAGGAGACTGAGGGGTGACCTCATTAGTTTATAAATATGTGAAGGATGAGTGTCAGGAGGAGAGAGCCAGGCTCTTCTCAGTGACATCCAATGACAGGACAAGGGGCAATGGGTGCAAGCTGGAGCATAGGAGGTTCCACACGAACATTAGGAAAAACTTTCTCACTGTGAGGGTGACAGAGCACTGGAACAGGCTGCCCAGGGAGGTGGTAGAGTTTCCATTCCTGGAGTCATTCAAAATATGCCTCTTTTAGGTGAACCTGATCTGACAGGGGAGTTGGAATAGATGATCTCCAGAGGTCCCTTGTAACCCTGTAATTCTGTGACACTGTGATTTTATGTTCCCATTAAGGCAGAAGATGTGAGAGCAAGCATATGAGAACTCTCCCCTGAATTATAAAGACATGCTTAGCTCCCCAGGTGAGGAGTACAAGGGCAAAATCACCTGTCACAGAGCACAGAGTGCTCTGAAAAAGCTAAAAATCAAGCTGAAGTTCTTGGAGCCCCGTCACAAAACATGCCATGACCAATAAACTAATAACAATAAAAGTGTAATAAATGCTAAACAGCAAAAAATGGGAGGACAGAACCAGGTTCAGACAAGGGAGAAAATGCCTTGGTGTTTCTTTTAAACTATTTTGCTTCAGTTCATAGAGCTCTAAAAACATGCTAGAGTTGTGTCAACACCCAAAGGATTTTATTTGCATTGGCCAAGGAGGGAGATGTTGTAATTTACAGCTCCCATTTGACCACTAAGCTGCTCTGACTAAAAGTGAGCCATTGTATATTGGAAACTTTAATCACAGAACCCATTTTTCAAGAAGCTTTGCTCCATACACCTCCTCTAGAATATTTATTCTGATGTCAGTGATTAATTTTCCACTCAATTTTTCAGAGGCCAGAAGATAAAAGGGGCCAGGGGATAAAAAGACCTACAAAAGTACAAGCATCAGTGGCTGAACTTAGATTACCCTTGTGGAATCAGGCTTTATGCCTCTGAAGACAGAACAGAAGGATGCCTGACACACACCAGGGAGGACCTATAGATAACAAGTGACAGATAATGAAGAGCAACTATTATCAGAGACCAAAACAAGGCACCTTGCACAGCTTCCTCAGAAACATATCTGTTTAGCAAGAAAAATGCTGGTGAAATTATTTGTCAGAACCAACACCTTGAAATGTTTCTCTCTTAGCACCCTCAGGTGGATGGCATCTGGGCCCATCAGTTCATATGGATCAAGCACCTTCACTCACTTAAGGCAGATCTGTGTCTGTATATTCAAGGTCCTTGGCCCAGGTCATAGAACATCCCTCCTGGACAGACCATGAGAACATCCTCCTAGACGCCATGCTAAAGCACATGAAGGAGAGGGAGGTGATTCAAGACAGCCAGCATGGATTTACTAGGCGCATATCCTGCCTGACCAGCCTAGCGGCTTTCTATGATAAAGTGACTATGTCAGTGGACAAGGGACAAGCTACGGATGTGATCTATCTGGACTTCTGCAAAGCCTTTGACATGGTCCCCCACCACTACCTACTCACCAAGTTGGAGAGATGTGGATTTGATGGGTGGACTGTTTGGTGGATAAAGGAATTGGCTGGATGGTCATATCCAGACAACAGTGCTCGATGGCTTGAAGTGCAGATGGAGAGCAGTGACAAGTGGTGTCCCTCAGGGGTCTGTACTGGGACCTGTGCTGTTTCATGTTTTTATCAGTGATACAGACACAGGGATCAAGTGCATCATCAGCAAGTTTGCAGATGATACCAAGCTGAGTGGAGTTGTCGATATGACAGAGGGACAAGATGTCATCCAGAGGGACCTGGACAAGCTAGAGAGGTGGGCCCAGGTGATCCTCATGAAGTTCAGCAACAGCAAGTGTAGGGTCCTGCATCTGGGTTGCAACAATCCTCACTATCTAGACAGACTAGGGGATGAGGTGATAGAAAGCAGCCCTGTGGAGAAGGACTTGGGGGTGTTGATGGATGAGAAGCTGGACATGAGCAGGCAGTGTGTGCTTGCAGCCCAGAAGGCCAATCACATCCTGGGCTGCATCAAAAGATGTGCTGCCAGCAGATCCAGAGAGGTGATTCTGCCACTTTAATCTGCTCTGGTGAGAGTGCACCTGAAGTACTATATCCAGCTCTGGAGCCCTCAATATAGGAATAACATGGACCTGATGGAGCCAGTCCAGAGGAGAGCCATGAAAATGATCAGGGGGTTGGTATAAAGACAGGCTGAGGGAGGTGAGGTTGTTCAGCCTGGAGAAGAGAAGGCTCCAGGGAGACCTAATAGCAACTTTTCAGTACCTGAAGGGGACCTACAAGAAGAATGAAAAGAGACTGTTTAGAAAGGCCTGTAGTGATAGGATGAGGGCAATGGTTTGAAATTAGAGAAGAGTAGATTTCGTTTGGATGTTAGGAACAAATTCTTTACCATGAGGGTGGTAGAGCACTGGAATGGGTTGCCCAGTGGGGGTAGTTGAGGCCCCATCCCTAGAGATATTCAAGGTGAGGCTTGATAGGGCTCCGGGCAGCTGATCTAGTTGGGGATGGCCCTGCTTACTGCAGGGGAGGTTGGACTAGAGGTCCCTTTAGAGGTCCCTTCCAACCCAGAGCATTCTGTGATTCTATGACTCTATGTTTAGTGTGTATTCACCAGTTTTTCCTCTTTATTTTATTCATTTATTCCCATCTCTGAAACTGTACACCCAAGGCAGTCCCCATACCTGCCCCACTCAGCTCTGTGAGGGGAATAATTTTAGTTCCTTCGCCTTCAGGAAACAATGATGATCAGTCCTGAGCAATGCTGAATTTCTGCCAGCGCTCTTGCTCTCTAAGCAATTCAACACTCAGCTGCAGCAGAGAGAATAGATCTTCATTCTGCACAGGACTCCTTCTGTGCATACATCGGCACATCTTACAGAATTATATGGTGGATGTGCAAATTTAAATAGAAAGGGATGGTGCATCTCAAAAAAGCAGTGAGAATTCAGCTGCTAGGAGCATGCAGGAAATAGTTCTCATGGCAGCCAAGCAGAGATCTGGCTGAAGTTAAGCACACTTCAGTGTGGATATTCCCTATTCTGTAAGCCCTTAATCATGCATTATTTAAAACAGTAACATCATCTTTTCAAAAATACCCACTTGGCTTTTTATAAATCTCAAAACATGGCACTGAGTTCTTCTGCAAAACAGAGATGAAGATGTTGCCTGGATTATTTTTCTTTTTTTTTTTTTTTTTTTTTTTTCTCTTCTGAATGCTTCTCTTAATACCAGGATCATGGAAAATGCTAATCACAGAATCCTAGAATCCCAGAATCAACCAGATTGGGAAAGACCTCATAGATCATCAAGTCCAGCCTATTACCTAACACCACCTGACAGCTATACCATGGCTCCAAGTGCCACATCCAATCTTTTTTTGAACACCTCCAGGGATGGTGACTCTACCATCTCTCTGGGCAGCACATTCCAATGGCCAACCACTCTCTCTGTGAAGAACTTTCTCCTCACCTCCAGCCTAAACTTCCCCTGGCGCAGCTTGAGACTGTGTCCTCTTGTTCTGCCACTGGTTGCCTGGGAGAAGAGACCAACACCCAGCTATTTACCACCTCCTTTCAGGTAGTTGTAGAGAGCAATAAAGTCTCCTCTGCCTCCTCTTCTCCAGGCTAAGCAACCCCAGCTCCCTCAACCTCTCCTTGTAGGGCTTGTGCTCCAGACCCCTCACCAGCCTCATTGCCCTTCTCTGGACATGTTCAAGTATCTCAATGTCCTATGTATGGCTGGGAAAAGCTGTGACTCCATCTAGCAGTGCAGGCTCACTGTAGCACAGGTACAGAGAGGGGAGCTTTCCTGGAAATGAAATCAGGAGCTTTGGAGAAATTCAGTAGCAAGAGTGACAACTATTTCCTGCTGTCTTTCCTTGCCCCATTACAAGATATGAGTGCAATTGTCCTGTGTGGTTACAGCACCTTCGTGTTCTTTACGGCTGGATGTTTGCCTTGTCAGAGACAATCCAGCTCTCCCTGACATCTCTGATCCAATGTATAAAGCTGTCCCAGGAAGGCATTTAGATACATTACATGGATGTCACCTCTGGGATACAGTGGGGTGACACTAACTGATAATACCCCACTGCATTAATTTAGCAGAGGAGTGACAGTCAACCAGCTTGTTTGTTACTAGTCAACTCAGCCACAACTTTCAAGAGCTAAGAGAAAAGAGGAAAACAGCACTGTGGGCTAGAGTCAGGCTCTTTTGACTGAGATCCAAGGAGTTTATTTTGGTGAAGTATTATGATGTTACAAGCACTACAGACACTGGTCCTAGGGAAGGAAGGGCATGGGGCTGCAGCCCTCGTATACCCCTTCTAGTTTGATCCCACAGCCGTGCCCATACCAAGAAGCCAGCATGCAGCACTAGCCCAACACATTGCCCGCAATCTTTTTACCCACCCCCAGCATCCCTAGGTGCTCTCATGAAACCTCTCTCCTGCCTTCAACCAAGGAAAATGTGTGGATACATCCCATCCAAATCCTTCCACTTGCAAGCTGCAGGTGAGTACTCATCTGTGTGATATTCATCTCTTAATGCTATTTATCTAGCAATGATATCATGGTTACCTGAAAAGCCATAGAATGGAATTGCCCAGAGAAATCTTGTCACTAGTATCATTTGGGAAATTCAACAGGGTTTTTATGCACAAGCTTCTGAGTTTGTAGCAGGAGAAGCAGCAGATTTAGGCAGGGAAACAAAGCCAACCATGCTTCATTACCTAGACTTATCACCTCTTGCAGAGCAAAGTTGAATCCCCTGCTAGACATGTTTACCTACCTCCATTGTGCATGACCTGCTGTGATGCAGAGCATCAGTACAGTATCCAACAACTAGGAAATGTCACAGCCTTCAGAAGTAATGCACAGTGGGTTAAGAGCAGGGAGTTAAGTCATAGGCAGTGATGGATTCTTTGCATAAGGCAGCATTTAGCAATTATCCTTCTGTTTTCACAGTGTTCTCAAGAGTGGCAATGTGTAAGATCCACCCTGTACTGCACAGCACTGAGCAGGCAGACTTCAGAAGAGAGATGAGGGGACAGGTAAGGGATGGGCAATGCTACTGTCCCTGAATTGCTGCTGGCAAAGAAATACATTTGTGGTTAGTATGAAGAAAGAAAAAAATTGTTTCTAGAGGATCTGCAGGCAAGGTGCAGTTTCAACCTGAGTCTGCCACAGCCTTTTTGCACACACTCAGGAAGTTGGTATAACATCCATATGCCTTGGTTCCTCACTGTCAGTTTAAGTCAGTTATTCCAGCCCACAAGAAATTACAGAATCACAGAACTGTCTGACAAATTCTCTTCTTGACAGAAAGCACTGACTTGTCAAAATAGAAGCTCCTTCTGACAGCATATTAGAACGATGGCATGATCTGGATTGGAAAGGAATTGAAAGGTCCCCTGTGCCTTGTGCCAGGACACCTTTCACTAGACCAGGTTGCTCAAAGCCCTATCCACCTGGCCTTGAGTGGTCCCAGAGATGAGGCATCCACAACGACAGCTGCTTCTAGTGTTTCACCGTCTTTATGGTGAAAAACTGTCTAATACCTAATCCAAACCTACTTCCTTCCAGTTTGAAACCATTAGCCCTCATCCTATCACACTTCCTGACAAAGCATCCTTCTTTTTTTCCTGTAGGTCCTCTTTAAGTACTGAAAGGCTGCAGAAAAATCTACCCGGAGCCTTCTTTTCTTCAGGCTGAACAACCCCACCACTCTTAGCCTGTCTGTGAAGTGCTCCAACCTCACAGAGGAGGTGCTCCAGCCCACTGTTTCTCAGTGACAGCTAGACTTCTCAGCCAGAGCAAGCTTAAAAAGTCAGACAGCCCATGCTTAGAGCAGGAAGCTGGGATCTAGCATCCCAACATGCAAACATTTGAATGCAGTTCTTGTCTCTCCTGGGAAAGAGAGTATCTCATGAGGCTAACATCACCTCTTCCCAGATCATCTCCCAGCGTTCTGGTGGAGATGACTTACTGCATTTTCATACACAGCACTATTTCTGCAAACACTGCAGTGAAAATATTTCCCCAGCCCTTATCATTACACCTCTTTAAACTGCAGGAGTAGGGACCTTAGAGGCAGCTACAGAGAGCAAGACGTAGTAAGAATCTAAAGCAACCCCTGTAAAAGTAGGGGAGCCCTGGTGAGACCCTTAGGAGCTAGCTCTGTCTCAAAAGCATGGCCTCTTCTTGCACAAAGTAACTGTACATAGTTCAGGAAGAATTTATTTTTCCCATCCAGGAAAGGATCAGATTTAAAGGGTTGGTTTAGAGCTTGAAAATAATTAATCTCTGTCAAGGGTAATTAACAACTAGCTCTCTTAATCAGCTGCACCTTCTGAAGTGGTGAACAGCTCCTTAAACCAAGGGTTCAAACTGGAAAAGGACACCTGGAGCACAAAAGATGCTGATGAAGAAAGAGTTTTGCATTGTTTTTTGGCCATGAGCACCTCTGCCAAGACAAGGTGTTAGTGGAGAAGGAATAGTGAAATACCTTTGTACAGCTTTGGGGTGCTTGTTGTCAGAGGCAGCACCAAGGAGGCAATGCTACCACCACCTGAAATGAGTATTTCATTAATCTCAAAAGATCTTTCTAAAAGTATATTCTTAAGAAAGAGATATTATTGCTGCTACCCATGGAAGCACAGCACATTGGTTAGTCTCCTGTTCCAGCCTCAGGACCATGAAATTCAGACCCATTTTGTGCGGCTCTTACGTGAAATCAAAGTGTGTATCAAAACAGTTAATATATTAAAATTCAGCATGGATTATCCCTCTGCAAAGCCTGTGAGAGGCAATCTACCACATGCAGGAGTCTCTGCTTGTAGGATATGCTAAACTGATGTTCCTACTGTGACTTCAAAGGGATGATGACATTTTGAAGTGAGCTTTAAAAGACCTTGATCAAGAGACAATAGCAGTTTAGCTGCTGAGCCATGGAGCTTAGCACAGGGCAACCCACCTTGTGACAACAGCATGGAAATCCTTGTTCATCTAATTCTCCAAGATTTCTCATTATTTTTCATTAGTTCAACCCCAGGATGGGAGCTCATGAAAAAAAAAAATCGAAACACAAATGCAGCCATTTCACAAAATAAATACCAGCTTCCTGCTTTCCCTAGATTTGTTCTCAAAATCAGGGTAATAACTGAAAAACCTTTTGAGTAAAACATTTCTGCTCTAAATGAAGAGTAAAACAATTTTACATTATTGTTTAAAGCCATATTATTGTTACCATACTTTGGTCTTTCTTTGTAAAAATAAGGTATTGATTTGTATAAATTAAGGTATTACTCTTTGTATAAATAAGGTATTGTATTATAATTACACTATCTAGACATAATTGGTCAAAATTAACCCCATCTCCACAAATGTGCTGCACTATCTGTATTGGATGTGCATAGATCTTCATACCAGCAACACATAGAGATGTCTCATATATCTTCAATTTTTCTGCTCTCTTGAGACACGAGGTCTTGTATAGGCATTACAAATCTCTATTTCCATCTCATTTCTGAGTTCTGAGCACCTTGTCTTCTTTATGGCTTGCAAAGTAATCAGTGTTCTTTTTTATTTCTACATTTCAATATCTCATTGACCTTACCTATCTCTAGAGATGAAACAACAGGCAAAAAACATGTTACAAGTAAAATGTCTATAGCTGTATTGGTGATATAAGATTGGCAAAGTTTGCAGGGGGAGTAAAATCCTTATTAGACCATGAGAAATATTTTTGGAAACAAAACAAAACACAACAAACAAAACAACAACAAGCAAGCCAACAAAAACCCACCCACCCAACCAACCAAAAACTACAAGAAAAAGATATTTTTGTATACTTATTGTGCCAAATAGCAAAATAGGTTTTCTTCCAGTGATATCAATAGGGTAGTAAAAGCTATTACATTCTCTACAAACCTTGTTTATTGAATATCTCAGCATGCAGCAAGACCTCATTTTTAATACAGGGGTTATTCACCATTACTGAAAAGTAAACAACTCATATTTATTTCATAGTTATATTAAGCTGCACTTTCCCGTGCTGATTATACAATTGCAGTTCTCAGCCTAAATAAAGATGAGTTTTGATGAGAAGGTAACACCTATCAATATTTCATTTCCTTCCCTCCCATACATAGTCAGAAATAATCTTTTTAGTTTCCAAAATATAACACCACATCTTGAACTGTGACCCAGGGGACAGAGATGGACCAGTCCCACTCTCCAGCCTTGTGCTTTGTAAAATGAGGCTGTAAAGCCTGCAGGGCATCATCATCAACCAGGGCCTCTCATCCAAAATGCTGCTCCCTATCAGAGCCCCTAGCATCAGTAAGTTATTGAGAAATATTTTCCATAGCTTCAGTTTGGATCCAGAAGGGCATACATAATCCATTGGGACAGGAAGGGTTTTAGTTACTGACTCAAAGTCAAGCGTGTGCATCAATACCCACTCCCTCAAGCGTTTCCCCAAGCCACAACCAGATTGGTATCTCATAAGTCTTCAGTCAGCCAACATGAAAATTGTGGACAATGGACTGTCAAGTCATAGCACAAGACTCCTTTCACAGAGGAAAAAAATAACACAGTTCTTATTCCTAGCTCACATATAAAAGTTTTAGGTCTTAGCGGATTGAAAAACTTCAGAGAGAATCTAGAGCATGTTAACTCTGTGTGTGCACACAGATGCTCTGCAAAGCACGCTGGGCAGAGAAATTAACACAGGCTGCTTCTTCATATGCTCAGCCTGCTTTCACAATACTTGCATATCTTTCCTGCCTTCAAAGGAAACTGTTGTATGGCTCT
Source organism: Indicator indicator (assembly GCF_027791375.1). Taxonomy (NCBI): domain Eukaryota; kingdom Metazoa; phylum Chordata; class Aves; order Piciformes; family Indicatoridae; genus Indicator; species Indicator indicator. The sequence continues at coordinate 11,917,959 of NC_072053.1, read as the reverse complement.
CTCTGCTCATGGTCTTCTCTGACCCACCATGAACACAAGCTGCCCAAGCCTCCTTGGCTTATCTTCTTACTAACTCTGCCCAGATGAGGACTGACCAATGACTCAAAGAAACTTGTGAAAGACTAATGGATTGGGGCTGACCTGCACCTTGATCAGCTGAGTTTCTTTCATCTGCAATTATAATAAATAGTGTTCTTGTTTATAAAGCCAAGACTGCATGCACATGGGCATGCTTCACCGCTCGCCTGCATTTACAAAAACCCAGCTTCCATTTGTTCAATGTGACCTTGCAGCTGTTACCGCTTAAGATGTATCCACGCAAACTCTTAGATGCACCTCAGCTCAGGCCAGAATCGACATAACCACTGGCCTTCCAGTTCAAAGCTGGTTCTTGTCACAGTGAGGCAGACTCTTTATGCCTGTCTGCAAAAGAACACGCAGACGTAGCTGCAGATGCAGTACAGCTACACCTCATCTGGTCTTATGATGCATTTTTAACATAACATTAATAACAAAAAGCAACAGATGGCAAATGCCCAGCATGTTTGTGTAAGGGAAAATAAATGCAACACAATGGGTGGGTGTACCAATCCTTGAGGTCTTGGTGAGCTACACATGACTACCCTGCTCCTCACTACTGTGCTGTGTAAAGCACCCATTATAAACACATTCTTTATTAACAGACCAAATGAGACTGAACTTTACCCATAAAAAGCAGAGAGTGGAGGAGTTTTGTAGTTTGAGGTCACATGCATAGTGCTATCCTACTGTAGATATGCAGACTTTGAAGAGTTTAACGTGAGATGCTGCCCTGAGCACATTAATAGTCCATTGTGTCCAATCCTAAATATTTTCAGGGTGTTTACGGTCAAAGAGCTAGCTGGAAATTAGCCCCTGACTCTTGGAGAATTATAGAATGGTTTGTGTTGGAAGAGACCTTTAAAGGTCATCCACTCCAATGCCTTTCTTAACCTTGTTTGCAACAGGCAAGTTGGCAATACCTGACCAAAATTTCACAGGTTAGCATAAGCTGCAATCGCACAGAAGACTGAATTATTTTTCAGATATCTGTGTTCTTGAATGTGGATTTAAGGACCAAGTGAGTAAACACTGGTTTTGCAAATTAATGTTATTACTTTCTCTAGGTAAAAGAGCATGCATAGAAAGGTGTTGATTAAGGAGAGGTTTCAAAGATATTCAAAACCAGCCAATACGTGTAGGTGGTACCTAAATGCATCTTCCTCTTTCATTCTGAGGAAAACTGCAGGTCACACTGTAGAAAGCCTGGCCTAACCTAAACCCGCTAAACAGCAGTTACACCCTGCTGTCACCCCAAAGAAACAAAGGTGGCTCATGGATAATTAACACATCATCTAACACAACCACACCTCAGCTTCTTTTATGAATTAGGGCAATATGTAGCCTTGAAAAAATATTCCAGTATTATGTCTTGAGAAATTCTCAATGCTCCTGAATACAAAATCTAAAGATTCCCTGCTTTTCAGCTGGGTGATAAAAGCTGTACCCATCACACCCGGGGCTGAAGAAAGACACACCCTGGTGTCCCAGCTGCAGCAGATACAAGACCAGTTCTGGGGCTGCAGAGCACCAGGGAAAGGTGAGTGAAATCCACCCAAATGGGAGTCCTCACAAGATGTGAGACATAAAAGTCTGTCCGCAGAGTGTCACAAGTGATTTGTGAGTAATCTGCAAGTATCAAACAAATGGGCTGGGAACTGGCTCACAAATTTCATTTGGTTTTGCATCTCTTTTGAGTTAGTATTTCTTGTTAGTGCAGATACAACCTATTACGAATGCTCTCCTCCCCCACTGTTCTGGTAGGACATCAGATATCCTTAAAATGATCCAAACTTGCAGCACTCAAAGGGAAATCAGCAGGTGACTTCAGTTTTGAGCCAGTCCCTTACATAATGGCTGAACCACAGTCATATAATTCTAAGGCTTCATAAATTCAAGCAAAGCAGTGTAAGGCCAGACAATAGCCCTTCCTTGTAATTAATACCTGTAATGTAAATTAATCCAGGCTGCCAATAGCAGCTGCTGGGTAAATAAGAATCTGTGGCACTATCAACTGTCAAAGGGCCATGAGCATATGATGCCATTGATGCAATATACAGGGGAACAGAGGATCATTCAGGCAGGAACACTTAAATTGTAACCTGTTCTCCTTGAGAAATGTGTGCCATTCAACACAGAGCCTGACAGGAGCCATTTTGTTCAGATAAGTAAATGCAATCACTCAGGCATCCGTAATCACAAAATATTCCTGATATCCTCAATAACTCTGGATCATGAAATTAATTCTACTTTCATTTTGTATGTGTGTCCAAATTCTCAATTATAGATTGATTATATTTTGGAATATATTTTTTAGAAATGCCTCTGTTTGTTTTTTCCTTTAAATTAATCTCTCGAGACCTCATAACCCTGCAGGGATTCTCTTGCTGCTCTTTGCTCTTCAGCAAGAGTGGGACTGAATTTCCTTATAGCCTTGCAGGTTTTGGTGAAGCACCAACACTCTCCTTCCAATATACTTCCAGTGTCTCTACAGAGCTTTAACAAAGAAGAAATGTGGCAAAAAATAATTCACTTTTTCTCCTGTTCACAATCCACACATATCACAAAGATGCACATCCCAGCAGTGACTTCCAGTTCAAGAGAGGAAGGTAAATCCTTATGACAAAGAAAGTTCTCCAGAAGAAGATCAAAAGCTGAAGACGTTGCAAGAGAGGGAGCATGGAGAAAAATTGTTTGGTTATCTCCAAAACATACCAGACTGTAGCAGCAAATGGGGCATAAAAGCAAAGCATGAGGCTAAGATCTGTAACAGTGCCCAGGTTGCTTCACAAATAAGAACTAAAGGAAGAAGGAGAGGAGTGATTGAAGAGACAAGACCAAAAGAAGAGTACAGCACTGAACACTGCTAATGGGAACACAGGCTTAAGAGGGAGTAACTAATCTTTATATGTAAAATCACCAGACCACGTAATTATTAACTTGTCTAGTAGCCCAGAAAATATTAATGCTAGAAGAGTAAACATCACCGTTTAATCCAGCTGAAAGAAAAAAAAAAACCAAACAAAACCAACAAAGAAAACAAAACCAAAACTAAAACAAACAAAAAACACTAACCAACCAAAAAAAAAAAGAAACAAAAAAAAAATCAAATGTAGTGCAAATTACTTGTACGTACAAAGAAAATCATATCACAATCTCATTTCAGACTTTTATGGATCCAAAGGTTGCCAAATGAATTCAGGAAAATTCACGTTTGCAGTTGACAGTTCACCTCAGCAGCCTGGGAATGTTTATCTTTCATTAATCATGGCTCAAGGGGAACTGCAATCTGAGACAGCTGCAGCTAACCCTCTCCTTTTACAGATTCAGACCTGCTGCCTGGAAAGTATCCAACCCTTCACCCGTGCCTCTGGCCTCAGCCCAGCTTGGACAACCACAAGAGCATCCAGCCTGCGCCACTCAGAAGTGGGCTTTTCTATCTGTTAAGGGTGATTAGAACAGATGATTTTCTGACAAATACATGGTTAGATTTCTTCTTTCATACTCTTAAGGCAGGCGACAATCTTATTCCTATTTGTTCTGGACCAAGCAGATGATCTATAGCCCAAAACCACTTCTCCAGAAGAGCAACTATTCAGGACTAGATTTAAGGCTGTTGAAATGCAGAGTTGCTCCAGCAATTCCACTGGAAATGCACTGATTTCTAACAGCTGAGGACTTAGCCCACAAATCTTTTCCTGCTGAGAGGCAGGTGTTGAACAGGATGGAGGCAATCATATGTATTCCTCTGAATCAACTCTCCCAAGCAGGAGCAATAACAAATTGAGATAAACCGTTGTGTCATTTAAAGATCTAGTGAGATTGAATGGCTGACTTCTTCCTGGAGGGAATTTCTTTTTAATTGTGTATTGCTTTGACTCACCCATTACCTTCTCCAGACCCCTCTTGCTTCTTCAGTTCACAAACTGAACAGATAAAAGAGCAACACAGGCCTCTGACACACACAGCAATAGCAGTACCTGTGTGGGGTTTTGGCAGAGCATCTCCAGACATTATCTCATTCCCCTGTGGCAGCCACCCTGGAGAGGTGTGCGTTTACAAAATGCTCCCACATGCACTTCTTATCAATGATATTATTCATGCACGTTAACTCACGTGATTCTTTAATCATAGAAACATAAAATAACTTTTGTTAGAAGAGAACATTAAGATCACCAAGTCCTGCCATCAACCCAGTAGTATGAAGTCTGTCACTAAACCATGTCCTTCAGCACCACACCTACACATCTTTTCCAGAATCAGAATGGTAGGGGTTGGAAGGGACCTCTGAAGGTCATCAAGTCCAACCCCACTGCCAGAGTAGGATCACCTAAAGCAGATCACACAGGCACACATCGAGGCGGGCTGTGAAAGTCTCCAGAGATGGGAACTCCACCACTTTCTTGGGCAGACTTTTCCAGGGCTTGATAACTATTTTGGTGAATAAACTTCTCTGAATGTCTAACCTCAGCCTTCCCTGGTACAACCTGAGGACATTTTCTCTTGTCCTATCACTTGTCACTTGGGAAAATAAACTGACTTCTACCTCTCTACAACCTTCTTTCAGGTAGTTGTAAAGAGCAATGAAGTCTTCTGTCAGCCTCCTTTTCTCTAGAGTAAACCCCCGTTCCCTCAGCCATACTTTGCAAGACCTGTGCTCTAGACCTCTCACTAGATTTTCATTACCCTTCCTTGAATCTACTCTAGGACCCCAATATCCTTCTTGTAGTGAGAAGCCTGAAACCTGTCATCTTCAATATACTGAAAGTGGCTTAGGGGGTTGTATCTTAAAAGGACAAAATTATCTAACAGCTCAGGGGCAACCAGTATCATGGTGTATTATTTCACTGTTAACTTCAAAGAGAATCTCAAGAAAAGTAAGAATAATTTGCCTTTCTAGAGCATCTATCTATGCTCACAGCGCTGTGTAAGGGCTGGCAATAGACTGTTTTTACCAAAAGGCCACTCCTAAGCAATCAAGTCAACAATATTACTGCAAGAAATCTGCTACTACTTATTTTCAGACAGATGTGGTACTAGCAAAAATCACATTTTCTCTCTTTTGCATTAAACTATACTTTTCCCTCATGACTGTGGCTAGTGTCAGGTGGACTTTGCTCAAAATTAAGCTGACAGAAAGGGGCAGTGCCATTGTTGAGGTCATAAGGAAAAGACAACTCGGTTTCCTCATTAACACTCACAGATAAACTGCTGAATACTACCTGAGGCTGGTTGCTGGCTCCACTTTCACATCTTGATCATCTTCCCACTCACATTACATGCACTATACATCACCACATAGCCTACACGCTGATATCAACTTGGGAGTACGTGTCTGCTTTGCAAGCTATCCTGGCTTTGTTTCAACATCATTAGCTTAAAACCACTCTGAAAAAAGGCACCAGTTCAGTATGGATATGATACATATACAGTAAACTGGTGTAGAATTACATCAAGAGGGTGAGCTTGTTGGTGGAAATTTCCTGCAGGTCATCACCAGACCCTGGAAACACTTGACTTGATACACAGGACTGCAGTCACACTGCCTCTTCTGATAGCACACAGCGATACTGGCTACATCTTCTGGAGTAGGACGCCTCTCATCTATATGTAGCCTAATAATAGATTAATATTAGATTAATCTAATATTAATCTAATTTGAAGTAGTCATCACAGATACTTCAGTATTCAATACATGAGTGGAGATTCTCCAAATAGTGATTTATCCCAACCTAAGATGTCGGGTCTAACACTGGAAGAATGAGTTACTTGCTGGAGGCATCTTGTATCTTTGCATTTCTCTCCTCACTGAATAAGAAGAAAAATCAAATTAACTGTGAGCCTGGAGAAGAGGAGGCTCCAGGGAGACCTAGTAGCAGCCTTCCAGTGCCTGAAGGGAGCCCACAAGAAGGGTGGAGAGACTGTTTATAAAGGCCTGTAGTGATAGGACTAGGTGCAATGGCTTCAAACTAGAGAAGAACAGGTTTAGAATGGATGTTAGGAACAGGTTCTTTACCATGAGGGTGGTGAAACACTGGAACAGATTGTCCAGGGAGGCGGTTGAGGCCCCATCCCTGGGAGATATTAAAAGTCTGACTTGAAGGACACTGGGCAACCTGATCTAGTTGAGGATGCCCCTGATTACTGCAGAGGGGGCTGGACTAGGTGACCTTTGGAGGTCCCTTCTAACTTAGACTATTTTATGATTCTATGATTACTTTTTATATGGCTAAAGTCCTCTGAAAGCAACCTTGTCCTTTTTAACAAGATATAGGGAAGCCAAGCCTTTTGGAAAACCCTTACTTTTAGGCACATCCATGGGATTCAGGCTGCCAATGAGGTCTCTGACGTACAGTCCATCCCCATCCTCCTTGCTCAGCCAGTTGTTGCAGGGGAAGTAAAACCGGAGGTGAGGTCTGTTCATGTCAGTCACAATCACACGGTCAAGGAACCAGCCCGCATTCAACCCGGTGTTATCATGCTCAATCCTAGAGGAAGGAACAGCCCTGGATTTGAAACTTTTATTAAGACTGACCACCTCCACTGCAAATTTTGTGGAATATTTTATATTAGGCAAGGCTAGAGCCACTATACAAAAAACGCTACTTATGCCCAGCTACTCAAAGGGTTTCACAGGACATAGGGGCTTTTATAGTGTATTTGGTAAATAATAATATTCATATATGTCTGTGTATTTCTGTGACTGTGTGAAGATATCATAGGAGCACACACCAGCTATTGTCTGCAAGGGGATGCACACAAACGCACACACCTGCATGTTCATTCAACATATGCCTTCATTCAACTCACACTGCATATATAAAGCATAAGTGAGTCTCCTCCCACTCTGTATCCCTCCTGCTCTTTTCTCTTCTTACTTTGTTTCATTCTCCTCTTCCCCTTCCCATTTTCCCAACCTTCTTCATACTACTTACTGATTTTTAGTCTTATGTCAGTCAGATGGTGATTAAACATAATCACTATCATTTATGTTACACTAATTTAGCTAAAGAGCATAGCAAACCTCATTTACTTCCACTGGGATATAAAAATAATTCTAAACACCTTACTCCAGATTGTCTATGACAGAAATACAATTCTTGGTGGGAACCATGGATAGTTGTAAACAATACCGTAGGTGACTTCACTCTTCAGTTCAAATCTTAGGCAGTAAACAAGCTTTTACCACTCCTGAACTTCACCTTCATAGGAGCACATTAACAAATAATGAATAAAACATGGCAACACTAATATCTGTGCATCCTGACATTCAATTAGTATCCAGCAGAGCAGGTACAGTGGCAGTAATGTAGTGAGTGTACCTTATTTTCTTTATTTGTCCAACGTTGTTCGTTTTTACTCGAAACACATCTGTTTTGCTCCTCTCAAAGGCTGTGCTGCTCCTGTAATACACATGCATCAAAAGCTATGGTAAAAACAGTAAACATGTCAGCAATCACATGTGGTGGCCTGACAGACTGCTAGTGTTTAAGGATGAAGAAAAGTCATTCCTAGTACTCTAAAGATCTACTTTCCAACGTCCTCTTCCCTGTAACAAGTTTCAGATGCTGTAAGTACAGATATTTAGCAGACTTTTTCTCCTTTTTGAGCCCTAAGAATCCTTCCAGAAGCTGAGATGGAATCTTTTGGGGGGAAATGCAATGCTGGCCCAAGCAGATGCAAACCTTGGATCACATTCCATATCACCTCCAAGAATAAAACATGACAAAGGGTTTTCAAAATCCTCAACTAAATTGCCTGGGAAAGTCTGTAAGACTTTCCATCAGCAAATGGCTTTCAGAAGTGTGTGAAAACAATCTTGGGTGAAAATATTTCAAAGCAGTGCCAATGCAGCAAAAAAACTACACTATAAAAACTCCAACTCTCTGGTAACACCTCATCTGTGGTTTCTCAGCTCTGCTAGCCCATCCATTGGCTGCTAAAGCAGAGGTAACAGGAAAAAAAAAAGTAAAAAAAAAACACCCAACCACCAAAAAACCCACAAAACAAATAAACAAAAAGGTGGATATTTTCAGCCACTTCCTTCCAGGGTTGCTGGAAAGTACTCATAGTCAAGCCAGAGCTTCATTCAACCCTTATCAAACAGCCTTTGGTAGTCAACCAACATGGAATCTGCATAACTGCACATCCACCTCAGTTGCTTTACAGGATGTCAATATGCCTTTCATCTCTGTTTCCCACTCCAAGAGGTGTCCTTTCCTGCCATCCTAGCCTCCACTCTTGGCAATGGAGCAAAGGGTCTCCACAGTGTCTTTTGAGTTCCCTAGGGAGCCACAGATCTGCCCAGAGCTCAGCCAGAGATAAAAGCATCCAGCTGCACCAAAGATTTCTTTCCATGTCCATCTTCTAACAGTTCTGTTAACAACCACTGAAACTTCCTTTGCAACTTTCTCCTGTGATTTGTATCTCAGAGCAAAAGGACTGTAGAACAGGAACTAATTTGATTGGTTTTGGTGAAGTGTTAAATGTGTAATTTGTATTTCACAGATGCAAGTGAAAGGCAATATAAAATATATTGGCCCAGGTCAGGGGATGTAGAAATTAATTTCAAGTTCTGCCTTTAGCCTGCAGTGTGATCTTTGGCAAGCAACTCACTTTGTGCTGATATTTTTTCATGAAACTATTATGAATAACATCAAGGTAAAACCCATCCTTCCTCTGAAGACACAACCTCTCTCACCTGCTCTCTGTGATGGACCCCATTTCATCTGGGCCACTAAGCATTATAACAGATGATTAAACATAATAAAACCCAGAAGATATATTGAAATGAACATGAAGCCACAGCACTTCAACAGCATAAAGCCTCAGTGAAAAGCAGCTTGTACTCAGAAAGTTAATGAATATTAACAATCCAAGCAGAGGGGCTTGGTTTTGCTCAGCTCTCCTCTCCACATCATTGAAGGATCTGCATGCACCTTTGTTTAAAGGTCATTTTGTGCTTTCTGCAAGTGCACAGGAAGCTCTCCTCCTCTGTTCTGCTGTTTCAGATCTCTCACCAGGGCCATTGCCTCTCCATGAAAGGCTAAAACAGTTAACCTTGCCGTGAAGACAAGAGACAATTAAATCCAGCTCAGCCTCCATCAACCTGGCTGTCAGAGAGAAAACAGTCAGCAAGTGAGAGGCAATTAGTTTGTCAGGCTTGAGCGAGCATCATAATGACAGCAGCTTCCCCCCACATCGGCTTCAAGAGATCAATGCGGTGCTGCGGGCTGCTACTGAGATGGCACAAAAGTATTAAGTGAGACTAATTACCCCAAAGCTTTCAGCACACTGGTCCCAATGGTTGCTGGTTTACAGCAATCTCACCACTGTGTGGGACTCTTTCTGTTGCTGGGATGGTGGGGTAGTGCTGGGGAGGAAATCCGGTGTTGAAGGAGCAGGAACTGAGCATCTTGAAAGTGCCCATCGAGCAGATGCTTCATCTTGAAAGAGCTTGGAGAAGCACTGGAAACAGGACTGTGATCTACAAGTTAAACTCCTGGGAAGCCTTACTGTTCAAAGCTAGGAAGAATTTGACTTGTCTCTTCCCTCGAGATAGATACTCAGCACCAACAGCACACCACATACACAAAACAATGTTTTAAGGAAAAATCCAATCCTTTCTTCTAGCATTTTTCTAGCATAGTGCAAAGAGTGAGGGAATATCTTATGCTGAAAGGCTATACTGAAGTTTATGCTATCTCCTCCTCCCCCACCCCAAGCCCCCCCAAAAAAGGGAAAAAAAAAAAAAAGAAATAAAAAAGAGAAAGAGAGAAGGAGAAATTACAGCTGGGCTCTACCAGAGTCTGACCCAGGCTAGGGCAAAAAATTCAGAGCCTGATTACCATAAGGAATTTGTTACACCAAACAATGCAGCACACTTCCTCGCACAGCTCCAGTGACAGAAAAAGCAGGGAAAAATCTGACTTGGAAATTGCATCACTATATCTCTAATGTTCAGGCTGGACTGGATTCAGACTCAGGGACTAAGCATGGCTACCCATAAGTAGACCCTTAAAGATCAACAGGATTTCACCTGGAGCCCTATCATTCATCTGCAATATCAGGTTAGGGAACTTCAGATAATATGTTTCATTCAGGGTATTTTATTTCACATGTTTAATTTGCTTCAGCAGGTCTAATTTTTTTTGTATTTTGCTGTAGTATTTTACCTAATTGCCTTGTAAGAAACATTTAAGAAACTTCACTGAAGATTAGTATGTGATATTCTTGAATATTTTTCATATCTGAAGCTTTTTTTTGTTTCTTTTGGTTGAATGATGGACTGCAGGTTGCACTGCACACGGTACTGCAAACGTGCAATGATTTAGAGCACTATGTCCCCTGGCTGGGAAAGTCACATTGCTAAAAAGCACCACGAGAACTGCTGGATATTCAAGCACAGTATTTTTAAATCCCTGCATGCATCTCTTCTGTCAGTCATTGGAACAGACAACAGAGCCAGTGCCATGACAGTGTCACTACTCTTTGGTATATTGACAACACAAAGCTCTCAGTGATGTAGTTTTAAATGCAGAAGTACATATAATAAACATTTGCATTGGTAAATCACCTTTCTGGAAAAAAAAAAAAAGGGGAAATCACAAAACCTAAGGACACCACTTAAATGAAAGTCATATTTGAAATTGAAGTTTTGAATATTTGTAGAAAACAATCTTCAGTTCTGTCAGCTAACGGCACTCTTCCCAGAGCCAAGCTCTTAGGAGCAAGGGAAAACCTAGGTACTGATCACAGCAGACACATAAAAATAATATTTAGCAGTGATGGAGTAACCTGAACAAATTTATCTTTGAATCACTGCATTAATGATCATTGTAAATTGCCTTCCTATTAGGTGTTTTATTTGCAAAAGCTTCATACACATAGTCCTGTCTACAAAAGCATTGTGCATGAAAAAAGCTGTCCAGAAGCACAGTGCATGTCAGTTGAAACAGAATTTAAAAGATGCTTCATTAAATCATCAGAAAGTCAGCTCTTGGTGGCATCTCTCTGCAACCTTGCTGGCAGATCCACCTGCTCCTGCCACTGCAGCAGGAAGGAGCTGCGTACCAATATCTAGAAGGTTGCTGAGCAAAAATGATTCTATAGTCTGTTGCTCTCCAGGGAAAAATAAATGCCATTGAGTTCATCTGCTGTTTCACAGGAGGTGCGTTTCTCATGGACTGGGAGTGGGCAGCATAATTTGAACATACTAAGTGACAGGGATGATGCAAATATTTTGCCAAGATTGTTGTCATGAAACTGACAACATCAGTCAGCAGGTGGCTGGAAATACTGCATAAGGCAGCATACATCTAAAAATACTCCAGATGGAAAAGAAACCAGCCGAAAAGCACAGTGACTGCAAATGTCTCTATACCAAGGACATTGTTTTGCTTTTCTGCAAAAAACCTCAACAGCAGAAGGAATGCTACTTAAACAAACACAGAAGAATTAGTGAAAAAATGGTCCCACTTGAAAGGATTTAATTGAAAAGGATAAATTGCTTAGGGGTGTAGCAGCAGGGCAACACCCAGGAGCCAAACACCATCCCAAAATCATGAAAGTTACCCTGAAATTTTACAAACAGCCATAGGCACATTGAAATAACCTCTGTTTTATCCAAGAACTACAAATAGCCTCTGTCCTATTCAGTATAGATTTTGATAGCCTTAAGGGCATACGTTGGATGTGCATTGCTTCACTTTGTACTGCATGAAGCATCAGTGTCTTAACAGCAGTTTTTCACCTTTAGTTGCATGATCTGCATAAAGAAAATAAACCAGTGGCTTTTAATTTAAATAATCTTCAATAGTCTGTTATCTGCAGTTTGTTTTTTATTATCTGGAGAAACTGAACACAACGCAGAGAGGGCCAGCAATAATGGTGTAAAGATTTCTTAACATTGGCCTCACCTTGTTCAGTTTTGGGGCCCTCACTACAAGAGGGACATTGAAGTACCGGAGTGCGTCCAGAGAAGAGCAATGAAGTTGATGAAGGTTCTAGAGTACAAATCTTATGAGGAGTGGCTGAGGGAACAGGTGTTGTTCAGCCTTGTGGCAGTTTAGGCTGGGTGCCCCCTGCCACTGCTGCATGAGATACACCTCTGGTGTCCTGGGTGCTCACCCAATAGGGGTGGACACAGGAAACGATGTATTTCTACCCATAAATCCTGTGCCCTGTAAAGCCATCTGCAGAGTCATTCTCTTCCTCTTTTTTCCCTCTCTGCTCCCATGGGAGATGTCCTCTCTTATTGGGTAATGCCAGGGGGGTATCTCAGGCCTCTTAGGCCTGACTAGGCCTAATGCCAGGAGGAGAATGGAGGGGGGGGGGGGCAGTCTCAGACCTGGCCAGCCTGAGACTTGCCTAGCAGTGGGAGGGAGGGGGAAGGAAGAGCCCTGAGGGATTGGGTAGACCCCTCAGGTGGGAGGAAGGGAGGATTGGGAAGGGAAGGATTTTGGGAATTCTGTGAGGGGGTTCTGTATGCTTTAGGATGTTCTTTTCCACTATGCTTTGTAGTTTGTAGTTTTCTGTAGCTTCACCAATTGCTTTTCCATTTAAACTTTTCCATCACTCTCCAATCCGTTTGCGTGTGTCATTCTTTTGTCCCTTTCGGGGCAAGAGAGGATCTGGCTGGCCTCAAACCAGCACAAGCCTAGAGAAAAGGACGCTGAGAGGAGGCCTTCTTGCACTCTACAAGTACGTGTAAAGAGGTTGTACTGAGATTAGGGGTTGGTCTCTTCTCTCTAATAGGAAGGGATAGGACAAGAGGAAATGGCCTCAAGTTGCACCAGAAGAGGTTTAGGTTGGACTCTTCACCAAAGGGATTGTCAAGCCCTGTAACACCCAGGGAAGTGGTGGAGACACAATCCCTGGAGGTTTTTAAAATATGTGTTGCTGAAGGACATGGTTTAGTAGTGGACTTAGTAGCACTGGGCTAACAGTTGGACTCTATGTTCTTAGAGGTCTTTTCCAACAAATGATTCTGTGATTTCCCAATATAAAATTACATTTTGAATTGCATGTATTGTGCCAAATTTAGGGGCAAATTTTACTCTTCTGAAAATGCCTGCCCCATTCCCTTGGAGAAATATTTTTGAGACTTTTAATGAGAATGAGCTCAGACATTTTAAAGATTGAGATTAAAAATACAGAATAGGGGTAGGATTTTGATTAAGGCAGAAAGTTTGAGTTTGTTCCAGGAAGGTACCTTTTACTCATCCCGTGGGAAAATTGGCCAGTCTGAAAAACGCTGCTAGCACTGAGCAGCACATTCCTGATCTAGCAGCTAAATTTCATTAAAAGTCTGCCTGTTTTCAGTACATTCCTGTTTCTCCCTCTAAGGCTTGACCTTCCTCATAGTTGTACCACCAATTGTAGTTGTATGTGCACAGCTGCAGGTAGATTGTAACTCACACATATGTCAATTCTACTGGTTCTTATCTTTGTGTTCTTCAACACTACTGTCTAAGCATCCTTTCAGGCGGTTTTTTCCTGAAATTCTACACACAGAATAATCAATAAGCTTGAGCAAGAGAGAGAGTAAATTGCACACTTTCTTTCTTTTTCTGAAGGGAATATAGACTCCAAAGAGTGCTGTCGCTTAACACTGCTCCAGATCATTAAGTTTTCAAAGTGCGGTGTAGGTGCTGCAGATTTGTACAGGCATAAATCAGAGTACAGTCAGACATGCAAGCAGCTTTAAAGTAGGAAACATCTGTTGTCACTAAAGGAAAGGTATTGCATCCCATGTCTGAAGAAGTGCTTCAGCAGCAATGTGAGAAGCCTCCCTCAATTGTGCTTGGGGTTCCTGTGCTTCCTAGCCTGAACAGATGCTTCTGTTTCAACTTCCTAATACTTCTTTCTGTATTAACTATTCAGAGTAAATAAGCTTTCCTTCCTGTATTTGTTTGTTTATTCCAGAGCAGTTAATCAGCAATATCAGATCTCCTGTAATTCAGTATGGCTTCAAATATTAGCCCCCTTGAAAGACCATCATGTACATAAGCTGCAATTTGTATGTATTTGTTGACATTAGGAGCAGGAAAATCTCTGTATAGTGACTCAATACTAAGTAGAAAGGACTGCCAATGGGAGGTATTCTCATAAAAAAAGAAAAAAATTTAAAAATCTAACACGTAGTACTCAAATTCAGAAAGAACCTGGCTGTCACTTAGGAATTATTTAATCTTTCTTTCAGACTGCTGTATGTGCTAAATCTATTTTTTAAAAATTATTATTATTAAAAAAAAAAGTAAAATCTCTCTATGAATATTTATTACATTGTCACTAGCTGGACTATGTAATCCTGACACTGCAAATTGGATTAATTTAAATGATCAATAAATAAGTGTATTTGCTACTAAATACCATGCATGTGCCAGCAGTGTTCCCAGCTGAGTTTTGTGATCAGTCCTCAATGCTGGCATGATGGAAAGCACTTGAGCATGGAGAAATAAAACACTATGGAGGATTTGTACTGTTTGTTCAGTGTTGACTCATGGAGAAGCAGCTTATACCTGTAGGATAGGTATCAGCAACAGCAACAGCCAAAGTTCACAAACAATTCTTTCATGTCCACCCAATGTGCCCATGACAGAGCCCATGGAAAGAAACTTATTTGTGGCAGTGCTTTTAGCTTCTGGCTGAGCTACAGATGATGCAGGATGGCAGGTGGGGATCTGGAGAGTTGTTGCTAGGTTTTCAGGTGGGATTTTGCCAAGAGGAACTGGAGCCAAGCAGCATTTTGCCAGCACCCATCCACCAGTTCCAGTGAGGAGACGTTACTGTCCTTCTAGACTGGTAGACAGTGACTGCAAAGGAGGATTCATAACAGTCCCTCCCAGACCCAAACACCACTTGGCTAAACCTCCCCACCCAAATAAATGCACCTTTTGGAACAGAATTTGGGTGCTTCCACTTACAGAACTGATGTTCCTCCTCTCAAGTCATGATGAAGATTTATAGGGTTTTTTTCACAGTTACCTTATTGTTGGCCAGTGTTAAAAACACATGATATTTCATTAGCTTTCCATGTCTTCCCTTTACCACACATAACAAGAAGATCTGAAATGTCATGTATTTCACTACCAGCACACAATCACAAAAGAAATGAGAGAGACCTACTCTAACTAGAAGCTGAAATGGTAGTACCATCTTTAGGCAATGCATGATATTTTAGCTTTCTGTCATATACAGAGAAATGTAAACACTTATAAAATGTCATGCATTTGCAGTCATAAGTGAACTCTTGTAAACATTTAGTTGAAAGATGCATGAGATTCCATCCTTTTGCCATATTCACAAAGCTGCATAATAAATTTGGGGGTAAACTGACTATTTCACGGCTTGCTTCATATTTAGGAGACAAGACTATCAATTAACTAAATGTGAAAACACTCCTACACTCAGACTAGCTTTTTTCTTGCTGTTCCTCGATAAAGCACTGTAACATGCCAGACATTCCTTAGAGATGCAGAAATTTCCCTAACGTTTGGGAAACCTCTAGTTGAAAGTGGCAGTTTCAGTGGTCGCCTCCTATGGGACCAGATTTAAGAAAGCTGAACTACAGAAGGTTGTCTGCCCATGTCTTTCATCCTTTCTTACCAACATCTCAGCCATCTGCTCTCTGCAGCAGCAAGGATCAAGCCCAAATCTAGGTTTCAGCAAACTCAGATTGCTGCTACTACAACCTAAAATAATCCCTGTCTGTCCCCTCTTTCACAAAATAGAAATACTGAGTCCATGAGGAAAGAGCAAGTATTAACCAAAGTGCCAGAAAAGATGACTCCTACAATGAGTAGCTCATCTAAGGCCATAGCTGATTAAGAAATATATTATGGGGATCTCTTGATTTCTTTTTTTTAAAAGGGTATACAGTATTTTATTTTTATTTGAGGTAACATGTAGATTCCTTCTACAACCCCATGCAGAAGAATACTTGCACAATGAACTGGTTCTATGTAAACTCTGACCACAAGAAAACTCCCTGGAATACAGATGCTTCTTTTGCTTCTTTAATCAATTTGCCAAATACTATGAGGCAGGTTTGGGTGCTCAAAGCTCTACCCACAGAAAAGCTACTGCTACTTCCAGTTGTGCCAGTCACCTGAAACAGGACCATGTCATCCTTCACCTCCTCATCTTGCTTTCCTTCTCTGTTCAGTCAAGAGAAACAGCATTCCACTTTTTAAGTTCTTTGAGATGTCTGGATGAAAATCACAGAACAGAGACAAAGCATTTTGTATAGATATAAAATATATGAACAGCAAGTTCTTCCTAGCATGTCCAGGATTGCCTGGGTAATATAACTCCCATGCCTAGCTCTGATTTCTGAATTTCAAATATGGCAAACAGGGCTGAAATTTCATGTATTTTCTTTACCATTCCCATATCATTTTCTTTACAGACTCTCATGTTTGAGTTGCTTCACTGGGAAGAGAAGCTCTTTTGAGGGTAAAATTTAAAATAGCTGCAGGTACCTCTTGTCGGTGCTGTAGAAATGGAGAAAATGTGAAGTTACCGTGTGACATTAGCACAGGATTCATAATTCTGAAGCACATTTTCAAGAAAACCAAAACAACAAGAACACTGAAAACCAGAGACAAACAGCCTCTCCTAGACCCTAGAGAAGAGATTTCTGCTTATCTTAGTGCAATGGTCTGTCTATGGTGAAATTTTAGTACATGCAGAGCTGGGACTTGATAAAAGTCACCTTGCTTATCATGGCAGCTGAGCACCTGCTGGTCCTGATGCTTGCTTTCTTAATAAAATAAAAATAATGCTATTGAGAGAGCAAAAAGCCTTGTAGTAGGTTTTTAAGTTGTAAAATATAGTTTGACATAATGGTAACTGAGAGGTTGCATCCAGAGGGTGGCACTGGCATCAGCTGGAGGAGAATAGAACAGCGTCACCACAGTGATGTGCAGCCATATTTGTGTGCAGTGAGGCATACAGCAGATAGGATGGAAACAGTCTAAATTAGGAATCTGTTTAAATTCTTCTATTTCTGCTTGCCTCAGATTTCCTGTGGCTGGCTGTGGGTGGCTACCCATCAATATTACTTCACACGCACTAAGTTACTCTGCAGAAACATGTAAGGACACTTGTCTCTGTAACTGGCTTAGCATGACCTCAGTGGGATTTAGGCATGTGAACATAGCCCATCATGCCTACTTCAACAAGTGATGAATATTCTCAGCTCCTAAATTGGGAGCTCCAATTTAAGCTATAAGAAAAGCAAATATCCCCACACCTTGCAAGCGTAAGCCTTATATAATATGAATCTGAACACACATTTCCACCTACAGAAAGGAATGCAGATTTGCTAGGCATTTGGTAAGAAACATGCAAGGGCAAAAATTCAGATTTCCCTGATGTTCTTGAAAGACCTTTTAGATGTATTCCCTCCACATCTACCTGCACAATATCACATTCCATCAAAATGCAGTAAAAGTTACTGAAGAACAGGACTCAAAGATAGCAATTTCCTTCAGACACTCACTTGCTTGTGAGGTGAGTCTTGGGAGTAATCCCAAACTCTCCGAAGAGAGTAACAAAGACGTTGGCATCGGTTCCTGCTCCCCGGACATCTCCTGTCACTGTTACCACCTCGTAAACTGTGGAAGGAGAGAAATAAGATCAGGACAACAGGATAAATCCCTCAGCCATAGATCCAAGCCATCCCCAACCCTGAACAGAAATGTAGACCTCAGAGACAGATCTCTGCATCCACCACCAAAACAAACCCATCTCTTGGACAGGGCAGCCTCTGCTCAGGATGAGTGCAATTAGTGACAATCATCACAGCAAATTAAAACTGTTGGACACTTTATATGGGTGGAGGGATTGAGTTCAGACAGATACTGCTGAAAATAAAACATTTCTTTGTGAACACAGCACCTCCCCTCCAATAATGCATGTGCACATATTACATATGACCTCATCAATGTTTATAAATATGTAAAGGGTGAGTCCCAAGAGGATGGAGCAGGGCTCTTCTCAGTGGTGCCCAACGACAGGACAAGGGGCAATGGGTGGAAGCTGAGTCATAGGAAGTTTCATGTAAATATGAGGAAAAATTTTTTCACTGTGAGGGTGACACAGCACTGGAATGGGCTGCCCAGGGAGGTTGTGGAGTCTCCCTCTCTCGAGATACTCAAAACTCGCCTGAATGCATTCCTGCGTAATCTGGTGTAGGTGATCCTGCTCTGGCAGGGGGGTTGGACTAGATGATCTTTTGAGGTCCCTTCCAGCCCATGAAATTCTGTGATTCTGTGAATTTATGTGATGCATTAGGGTAAAGCTGTTGGGTCATTTTTCACTGATGTGCATATCAATGAAATGCTTGCTTTCCTGTTTGCTCCGATAATATATTTGTATAAAGCTGACAAATCACTGAAACCAGAGAGTTTGCATTTCAGTTGCTGTGGAGACTTTACCAGAGACCAAATGGTAAATCATGATGAGAATAAGGTAGGAAAATGCTTAAATTAGTGTCTCAAAGTTCTATCAATTATCTTTCCAAGTAGTAGATTGAGTGGCAACTTTATTAACACACATTGATATCTTCTTGAGAGACACAAAAGTTAAAAATAGCCTTTTGCTCAAATGGAGAAAGGCATGGGAAGACGCAAAGACCAACAGGTCAAGCTAAGTAGACTGAAATTACAGTTACACACACATTTCTTACGCAAGGCTGTGAGTGGAGTTAGGACTAAACTTAAGGTTTGAAAGGTTACCTTTCTGAAGGACATGTCTTGGTTGGCTCAGTACAGAAGGAATTGGAGGAAATTATAAAACTTTTCCTATGGGCAGACCAAGCATACTAATGGCCCTTTTTGACTTTAGACCACAAGAAGGTCATTAGCTAATAAGGATAGTTCAGGCTCAGTCCAATAAACTGGAGAGAAAGGCTAAACTTTTATAATTTCTTCTTCCACATACTAACTGCTTAGTATGGGATTTCTCAGAAATAATGCTGCAAAAATGTTCTTCAGAAGAACATTGCCTCAGAACTCTTATGTATTTTGTTAGTGCCCATTTTTGCCTCAGTACATCACATATATTTTAAAAAGAAAAAAGCATATTAGGACTCTGCTCTGAGCATTAAATATTTTCCCCACTGCCAGTCACCCCTCAAAGCATCAAGGAGAAGAAATTAAATCACCATTTTAACTGAAAAGAATTAGCAAAACCCAAACCTCTCATGGAAAACTGTTCAGAAGCTACTCCTCATTTCCATTAAGTCTATTGCATAGAGACATAAAAAAAAAAAAAAAAAAAACACCAACAAATCATACTTTCCTAACCTCATTTTTCCATGAATGTAAATAGGACAGGAAAGGGATCTTATAATAATGAATGCAGTAAATTATGATCTGTGACAGGATAAATTTTAAAAATCCCTTGGCTTGGTCTATTTGAAAGGGAGAGATGATTCCTTTGAAAAAAAAAATAAAAAAAAGAACATGATATCCACAGCTTGCATATGAGTAATATGTATGAACAATGTTTTCATTTCACCTTCCTCCTTTTAGCACTCACACATGCCAACGGAGATGCTTGGCATAGTGCAGGGAGACAGACGATGTCCTTGCATTAGCCATTAACAGGAGGAAGACTTATAATCTGCCCTGCCCCAGTGATTCAACACTGATCACTTGATGGTTTTCAGTGCTGTATCAACTCTGCTGTGGAAACAGCATGCTTACGTCATTCAGTTTTAATACTGCTTCACTTGTTCATAGCAGCCTTTTATATTTGGCCATCTCGAAGCATATTGCAATTTATCTGCACAATGAAAGTGCTTATCACTGTTAGAGCATCCTGAAGGCATTGCCAAAGTGGCAGTTTCAGTTGAGCATCCCTTTGCAAGTTTTCATTTGGGAAAAGGGCCTTTAACACATGGTTCCCTCTTTTTCTGTTGAGGCTCAGCATAATCTGGCCCTCTTCCTGTTTTCAGGGAGTGAAGTCAAGTTGTGCCCACTTTTCTGCCAGTGGGAGCATGGATGAAGGCAATTTCCTATGAAAAGGGAGGAAAAGAAGTTATCATAACCCTTTAAGTTCCCAGAGACTTTTCAAGAGCTCAGGCAGGTTTGCTAGTGATTTTTTTTTCTTTTTTTGTTTTTTCTTTTCCTGCTGCTAGAGAAGTGCTAGGACTGCTGAGTTATGTGCAGGCAATGTCTGCCATGTTACATCTACCCATATTACATCAAGCAAAACCCATTCCTGAACTGGTTTTCTGCACTACTACAGGTACTGATGTCACCTCTTCTATACTTCTAATCTTAATTTCCTAACAGAAGATGTAAGTCAGACGGATCTACTTCTACTTTTCAATTCCTAAAAAACAGAGATGATTGAATACAAAGAAATTAAGTGTTTAAGACAACACCGTCAACAAACCACCATAAAAATAAACCTCCTTCTCTAATTCCACAATGGAAATCTCACAGTTGCAAGAAATCACAAGCCACAAGTATGTATAAATTTGTACTTTAGAGTCACACTCAGCCTCCACATGCTTCATTGAGAAGACAGCACACTAGATGAGCAGTTTTTACTGGGACAGATGTACTGAGCCTTGCCCAAGTAGCACATCATTACTGAGCATATGCTGTGGTTAGTACCATTTTAATAAATTTTGCACAGAGGGAAAAAAGGAATGACTGGGTTAGTGACACCAGCATGTTGCTGCATTTGACAAGTGCCATAGTGCAGCCCTGGAAAGGGAAAAGAACTCTGCCACCCTTGTCCAGCACTACAGCTGTGTGGCTAGCTCTGCAAGTAAATGATGTCACAGCTTTCTGCTGGTGTCATGGACACAGGGGCCATGACATCCTTTGCAGGAAGAAAACAAAACTTTAATACTAATATCGATAGTAGCTCTTTGTGTGAAAGGCACCTGGAGACAAGCACAACTTACTCAGCTACTTCCTTTGAAGACACAAGAAAGTTCTGGATCCAGGATTGTTTCCTTTTTTTTTTTTTAAATTTTTTTTTTGTCGGTCACTGAGAGCTGATTGGTGTCATCTTTGCTGGGAGAATCTCTGCAGCTGGAGAGCCCAGTAGGGTAAAAACTGTATAGTGTTGGGATGGTGGCAGGACACGGGTCAGGCAGCATTTTGTACCCCAAGCCCCTTTGTTAGGAACAAGATAATGAGGGAGCTGGAGCATTTCTCTGATGAGGAAAGACTGAGAGACCTCTAGCTTGTTTAGCCTGGAGAAGACTGAGAGGGAATCTTATCAATGCTTATCAATAACTAACAGGCAGGTGTGTAGAGGATGGGGCCTACCACTTTCAGTGGTACCCAGCAACAGTACAAGGGGCAATGGGTGCAAACTATAACTCGGGAATATGAAGAAAAACTTATTACTGTCAGACTGACAGAACATTGAAGCAGGCTGCCCAAAGAGATTGTGGAGTCTCCTGTGTAGTCAGGAGAGACTCAAAACCTCCTGAACACAATCCTGTGAAACTAGGTCAAGGTGAAGCTGCTTTAGCAGAAGTGTTGGACCAGGTGATCTCCAGAGATCTCTTCCAACCTCTACCTGTCTGTGATTCTGTGACTCCGTGAACAACATCCCTAAGACTACAAGAAATGTAGAGTAGCTACATTTCTCAACCATTCAAGGAGTTTGCTTGTGAATAATTGGATATTCTATCTTTGAGAGAACATGTCCCCAGCCTTAACAGATCCCAAGCATAAACATCTTGTACTTTATCATTTGAGACAATAAAGCCTAATTAGCTGGAAAGCTTGAAATTGAATTTCTGTTGAAGTCACACTTCTAACCAAGGGTGGAATTCAGGCTAGCAAGATTGATTTTGCTACTTCCCTGCCTCAGCTGTGAAGGAGAAAAAAATACTGAAGTTAAATATTTCAGGTATTGTATATGTTTCATCATGAAAGCTTTCCTTTTGACCAACTTCTTTCTTTTTTTTTTTTTTTTATGGTCTTCTGGTATTTCCAATCTTTTCTTCATTCTGAGTTCTGAGTTTTAACTCCTCTGCACCATTCAAGGTATCTCAATTGCCTAATGAGGATTCATCTCCATCACCTCTGTAAATATTCTCAGGATGATGGGCGTTAATGCTCGCCAAGGGTTTCCTTCTATGGAGCAAAGATATCAGCTCTTATAATCCCTTGAATGACAGAAGGGATGCCATCCAGAGGGACCTTGACAGGCTGGAGAGGTGGGCCTATTCCAGCCTCATGTGGTTCAACAAGACCAAGTGGAGGGCCCTGCATCCAAGTCAGCGCAATCCCAGGCACCAGTATAGGCTGGGTGGTGACTGGCTTGAGAGCAGGCCTGAAGAAAAGGACTTGGGGGTGCTGGTGGATGAGAAACTCAGCATGAACCAGCAGTGTGCACATGCAGCCCAGAAAGCCAATCACATCCTGGGCTGCCTCAGGAGAAGTGTGGCCAGCAGGGTGAGGGAGGTGATTCTCCCCCCCATATATTGCTCTTGTGAGACCCCACCTGGAGTACTGCATCCCGTTCTGGAGCCCCTATTACAAGAAGGATCTGGATGTGCTGCAACATGTTTGAAGGAGGCCCACGAGGATGATCAGAGGGCTGGAGCACCTCTGCTATAAGGACAGGCTGAGAGAGTTTGGGTTATTCAGTTTTGAGAAGAGAAGGCGCTGAGGAGACCTTGTTGTGGCCTTCCAGTATCTGGTGAGGGACTTCTTAGTGTGTCAGATAGTGATAGGACTAGGGGGGGTGGATCCAAGCGAGAGGAGGGTAGATTTAGATCAGACATTAGGAAAAAGCAGTGGACTTCTTAGCCTGTCTATGGATGGCTAGCTTTGCACCCACCTATTTCCTTCTTGATCAAACAACAAGGGGAAAATCATGACATTATGCATTGGTAGAGGAACCCCAAAAAGAGGCTGCAAAAAAAAAGGGAGAGTGCTAGAGCCCAGTTTGAACATTATCCTGCTTATATGAGCCACTGCTTACAGGCAAGACACCTACATTTAGGTGCTTTTCACTTGCAAACAATCTCATCCCCAAGGTGAATGTAAGCTTATTCCAAGCACCCAGAACATGGGCAATTTACAGTAATCTGCAGTATTATCAAAGGAATGTTTGGCTTTCAGGGTAGCCTCCAAATCTTGCTTTTCTCTCAAAGGGCTGGGCAGTCAATACAAAGCTTTTAATACAGATTTTTTTCTTCCAAATTTTATTTCAGTGAACTGGAATCTCCAGCTGAATCCACTGTTCAGCTATCCAACGTAAAGACTTCAGAAACTGGAGAAAGTTTCAGTAAGCTGAACAGAACTGATTTGCTATGGACTGCAAAGCTGTTAACTGCTTTTCATGGGCATATATAAGCTCAATAAAAGAGATAACAGACACTAGCTTCTTTGCTGAAAATAAGCATTCAAAAATTGTCATTTCAAGCACAAGATACAAAAAGCATAAAATCAGTATCAAGTTACACTGCAGCATTGCTGGAAGAACCTACATTCATCTCCCTGTCTTGAAGAAAGAGCTGATACTATAAACCTGTCCATTCAATGGCCGGAGTGAAGAAGCACTTGTTTCAAAATGGTTTCTAAAATTATTGTAAAGGTGTAAAGACTGACAAGAGCAGACTGAGTTCCTCTAGCTAAGAGCATGAAAATTCCCTTAGCTCCACAAAGAAAGAGTATCTTCAGGGCAGAAGAATGCTTTGGCTGACAAATTCAGGTTTTTCTAACTCCAACAACATGGAACTGCCTAGCACCAATTAGGGCAGATCCCTTCAGGTCACATTGTCATACAGTGAATATGAAGAACTGAGCTGGAGTTGATGACAGTGCCTAACTGTTATCTAGCAAGAGTGGCCCTTGATAGAAAAAAAATAAGGCTTATGCCACAGGAACGATTAAACAAGTGGAATAAGACCACAAATCTAATGTGGGATCATCAGTAGGTTTGGATAAGAGTGAAAGAAACAAGAGATGAACCATGCTGTGAGCTAGGGTAAGGGAACAGAAGGGGTGAAAGATCCAAGGTGGCTGCAGACATGAAACACTCCAGGGCACAGGAAACACCAGCGTCCCGGAGGCAGGCTGCCACCCTCCAGTATCTCAGCCTTTTACTCCCCTCTGGGCTGACCTATTATATACCATCATAAAGCACAATTGTAGTAAATGTCACCACCCTCATTGTGACCTGCTTCCTCAAAGATCTGAAGACTCATACCTCCAGGTTGCATGCACAAGGTGAGCAAGAACTAAGTCCTCCTACACCAAGCAGTGGAAGAAATCAGTGGGATGCTGCCTTCACCTCGAATATAAAGTCAAACCAACACAAACTGCTTTGATTTTTTTTTGGTCTGTCTTCAAAGGTGAAGAGCTATCTTCAGATGCACCCATGTAGCAGAATGCATTTACCCAGTACTGCTTTGCCTTTCTCTGTATTTCCAGTTGGGAATTTACTGATAATTCTCAAGATTCACTTAATGTAGATCCATGCAAAATACTAATCACTCTGGCCTCTACTGAAGCACTTCAGTGATGCTTGCACCTGAAGAGCACCTTGATGCTTAGGCAAAATACTTGTAAGTTTTCAAGGGTGCACATAAACTGTTACAGATTATGTTTGCCAAAATGATGCTCTGTGCATATGAACACACCAGTTAAACACTTAGTGTGGCTACAGCTTCATACAGTTGATTCACAGAATCGACCAGGTTGGAAGAGACCTCCAAGATCATCCAGTCCAACAGCCCTAAGCAATCAACTAGAACATGGCACTAAGTGCCTCATCCACTCTCCTCTTGAACGTCTCCAGTGATGGCAACTCCACCACCTCCCTGGGCAGCCCAATCCAATGGCCAATCACCCTCTCTGTGAAGAACTTCCTCCTAACATCCAGCCTGTACCTCCCCTGGCACAACTTGAGACTGTGTCCCCTTGTTCTGGTGCTGGTTGCCTGGGAGAAGAGACCAACCCCCACCTGCCTACAACCTCCCTTCAGGTAGTTGTAGACATCAATATCAATGAGGTCACTCCTGAGCCTCCTCTTCACCAGGCTAAACACCCCCAGCTCCCTCAGCCTCTCCTCATAGGGTTTGTATTCCAGGCACCTCACCAACTTCGTTGCCCTTCTCTGGACACGTTCTAGTACCTCAACATCTCTCTTGAATTGAGCCCAGAACTGGACACAGTACTCAAGGTGTGACCTGACCAGAGCTGAGTACAGGGGAAGAATAACCTCCCTTGTCCTGCTGGCTACACTATTCCTGATACAGGCCAGGATGCCATACATCAAGACCACCCTCTACTGCGAAGAACAGCTTTTGAAATCAGTGCCTGTTTGTTTTTATCAGGCCATGGTTTGGGCAACAATCTTTTGTTATACACAAAATTAGTCAATTCTTCTCTCTTTCACCATGGGGAAAATCCCAACTAACTCCATTTACTTGAGCACAATGACTTTGGATTCACACTGCAAAACTGTGAACAGATTTGGGCCTCACACACTATGAGACACTGCTTGCTTTTTATAAGCTTTAGCAAAAGCAGCTTTTGAGGCCAGCATGGATGCCAAATTAATTATTCAAAGCAAAAGATAGGGATTTTTTTCCATGAATATTTGGACCAGTCGTGCACTATTACACATTTTGCTGTTCACATATTATACAAAGAATTCCAGATTTAATAATATCTTGCATTTTGAGACACTTCATAGACATGAATTAGAGAAATTTCCTGCAAAATTACCACTAGTACAGGCAAATCGTGTTATCTTGAGCTCAGAAACATCATTTATCTCTGAAAATATAAATCCAACATTGAATACTGTCCTCCTTGTTCCCACAGGCAAAAGTATTTGTGGTTTGGACTTAATTTATTTCAACAGCTATTGCAAAATCCACATTTAATTCTCATGCACAGTAGGAAGACAAACTCAATTCATCTGATGCTTCAGCTATCACTTAAAAGAGCTTCTGCCTCTGCATCACCAGGAAAAACACCTCAGTTCTTTGCTGGAAGAGCAAAGCAGATTTAGCTCAGTAGTAGACATAACTTGTTATTCAAGTTAAAATTACACTGGAGGAAAACACTGTGCCTCAGGGGAGAGCAGCATTTTTGAGATAAACCTGTTCCATTTTTCCATTATCTTTTGGAGACAAGGAAGATGTTCCATGACATGGGGTGTGTCTGAATCACGACTGTGAATGAGAACACTAGACGTTGTCCAATGAAAAGTGTATAATGCAACCTGGGTAAAATATGATACTGATTTTACCTGCAGCACTGAGCAAACTCTGTGGTAGAGCAACATGTCTGCGGAACACAAGTGGAAGTAATTCCCTACTGTTTATCACGTCACTGGATTCAAACAGGAGTTCCACTTTCTTCCAGTTCCACTTTCTTGCACGTTTCTAGGTATCAAGACAATCAAGGCTGAGGAGAGAAGCTCTGCTTGCTGCCAGCACTGACCACCAATACTGGGTAGGAGGAAAAGCAATTTCACCTGCATGCAAGGATCAGATGATGCCATGAGCAACAACAAATGGTTGGCACACCTTCTGCTAGCGAGAGGGTGACACTGCCCCACTGTCAGCTCTCAGATGATGAACCAGCACCTTTCACTCCTGAGATAAAATTTCCAGCTGCATTTCTGGTTGATATACAGCATAAAGAGGGATCAATACCTGTCAGAATCTTCTTACAAATATGTGTGTTATCTACATGCACATTGTTAAATGTTACTATAAATTAATCATAACTCCATGACTTATTATTATTGACAGCTACTCCTATCCAACTAGCACCTTAGAAAAGATTAAAAAAAAAAAAAATCAATGGATACAAACTAAGACCTTCCTATCTCCTACCTCCTTCTTCTTTGTAAATCCTCTGATTACCACTTGCAGTTCACAGAGCAAGTCTGATAGAAATAATACTATCATACAGACAGCTATAAAAAACAGAGGACACCAAATAGATGAAGACAAATCCAGTGGACCTGAACCCCATGGGTGAAGTGCCAAAAAGACCAAGAGTTTCCTAACAGCAACAACGAACAACTGCTTTGTATCATGGAGTCCATGGATCTGGTCCAGAGTAGGGCCTCCAAAGTGCACCTCTCCTACAAAGACAGGCTGAGAGATTGGGGGTTGTTCAACCTGGAGAAGAGAAGGCTCCAAAGAGACCTTCCAGTACCTGAGGAGGGCCTACGAGAAAGCTGGGTAGGAACTGTTTGCAAGGGCATGTAGTACTAGGACAAGGAGAAATCATTCTAGGCTACAGCAGGGTAGATTTATTGTTCCTTAGGAAGAAGTTCTTCACTATACAGGCAGTGGAACACTGGAACAGGTGCAAGTCCCATCCCTTAAGACAATTCAAGGTCAGAAATGATGGGACTCAAAGCAGCCTTGCAGGGGGGTTAGAATAGATGACCTTTAAAGGTCCTTTCAAACCCAATGCATTCTATGAGTCTATGTGTCCAGTGGATTGTGCAAGGCATGTAAGTCCACCAACAAAAGTCAGAATTATAATTTTTAAGTGTTGCCATTCAGGCATTTGTGACATCACATTGCACAGCAGTGTCCAGCAAACAAACAAACAAACAAAAAAGGCAGAAGAATAACTCTCTGACAATGCTTGGGGAAATATCTTTGCTCACAAAGTAGTGAGAATAAAGAAATATTTGTTGGACTAGCAATACTCAGCCAAGCGGAGGCTTTAACTGGACAAAAAGTACGTTGTGAATCTGGAAGTTACATACTAGTTGTATGCCCAACAGCAGACAGAGAAACCTCTAGTAAACCACAGCTTGTCAGCAGTAGTTAGATGCTTTCAGTACAAACCGCACTTCCAATCTCTTTTTTCCTGGGCCTCAGACGGATAAAGCACCACACCTGAGGCTCTGGAGAGGGATAATTCAATATGTTTGTGCTTAGTGCCTTGTATTTTTCTGCCTACACTTTCCATCTGGATGGAGAAAATTCTGTAGTTTTAATGGAACAGTATTCAGATATTTGTCCAAACAGCCAGGAAGATAATGATAAACAGCTTCATAGAGAACCTGGGAGATAATATTTTTCAAAGTATAAATGGGAACGAAACTCATGATCCTTAAAATTATGATGCAGTCCGGAAACTGGGACTTTGATGTACCAGTAGAGGAAACTACTGTAAGCAAAAGAAGCTCCTTGGTTTTCTTTCTCCATCCAAAGAATGAAAAGCTACCCAGATAAGTCTTGGATTTTTCCAACATCACAAAAATCTTGTTTAGTTTCCTAAGGAAGAAAGGCAAGGCAAGGCAAGGCAGGAAGAGGAAAGAAAGACAAGAAAGACAGGAAGAAAGAAAGACAGGAAGAAAGAAAGACAGAAAGAAAGAAAGAAAGACAGAAAGAAAGAAAGAAAGACAGAAAGAAAGAAAGAAAGAAAGAAAGAAAGAAAGAAAGAAAGAAAGAAAGAAAGAAAGAAAGAAAGAAAGAAAGAAAGAAAGAAAGAAAGAAAGAAAGAAAGAAAGAAAGAAAGAAAGAAAGAAAGAAAGAAAGAAAGAAAGAAAGAAAGAAAGAAAGAAAGAAAGAAAACTTAAATATTTTATTGAATTATTTCAATCTTTCATCCTCTAAAGGTCACCTTCCTCAGAGAGGACACTTCGCCTTACACCTCAGCTGTTACAGATCATTAAATCCAGGCTGATTGGACACATGGGGTTGGTAGGAACACACCAAGCACTGAATACATTAACTTGCATTTAACATCTGCTTCTCAGGAAAATCTTGTTCACTTCTTCTTGAGAAACTCTCAGATATTTTCTCATAAAGTTCAAAAGCCAAACATTTTAGGAAAAAAAAAAAGTAGTCACAGACAAACAGGGTAATAAAACCAAGCTCACCATTACGTTCAGATTTAAGTATCTTGGGTGTGAGAAGAGCAGCAATGCTGGAAAACTGCAGACATCAAATGTGTGGGTTTTACAGGCATCAGCTGGCACATCAGCTGTGCCATGTGTTTGGCAGCCTGGCATCTACAGCTGTTCCTCGATGCTGTTTTGGGTGCTGCCAGCTGGGCCCAGCCATCCCAAATACATCATATGTGTGTCTAACAAGAATGGCTTCTGCTTAGGGCTGATGGGTCCTGCCAGGGGAGAGGTGAGGGGTACACAAGCACTGTCTCCCACCAGCCTTGTGCCTGCACTTGCTGAGCCCACACCCTCAAATGAAAGGAGATTTCTGCAAGGGCCTAAACCTTTAAATACCAGCAATGGCTTGCTCTGAAAGGTTTATATCATAGAACCACAGAATAGGATTAGTTGGAAAGCACCTCAAGGGATCATCTTGTCCAACCTTGGTGCCAAAGCATGTGTACCTACAGCAGGTTGCTGGTATAAAACTCTTTTCTGAACATTCTATTCCTAAAACCAAAGCTTACTTTACTGTTAAGGAAAATTAAGTAAATAAATAAATAAGCAACTCTTTCTTGCAAAGAGAGGTCCTTGTTCCTTCTGATACGGAATATTAACCTGAGCCCCACTTCAGGAAGATCAGTGGGTGCAGGGTGCAGAAGAGGTGATTTTGCAACTGATGATCATCTGTCATAAAAGTATGTGATACATCTCTCCAATTCTGCATATAGCACAGCAAGAGAACTGGTAACCTCACATCACCTGTTCTCTTTCTGCAGAACTGAGCAATTGCCCTGGGCAACCTGGTCTAGTTGAGGACATCCCTGCTGATTGCAGGGAGGTTGGACTAGATGACCTTTGGAGGTCCCTTCTGGCCTGGACCGTTCTATGAACTCAGCATGTCCTAAAGCTCTGTGTAACCACTTTCTCCAATTGCTAAAGGAACATGTGATAAACACATTAAAATGGAGGGTACACATCAAAAGAAATCATTAACTACTTGTTACCTGTTTACCAGTCAACAGTAGCCATTTTCCTCCTCTCAACACCATTTGAATCACAGAATCACAGAATGTTAGGGGCTGGAAAGGACCTCAAAAGATCATCCAGTCAAACCTCCTGCCAGAGCAGGATCGCCTATACCAGGTCACACAGGAATGCATCCAGGCAGGTTTTGAATATCTCCAGAGAGGGAGACTCTGTCTTAATAAAAGCATGCTTTTCTTGCGTAGCTTTCTTAATTTTATAATTATTACCAGCACTGCCAAAAACACTGAAGTCCAGCTTCACCCTTTCACACCAGCAGTGTTTCACACAAAGTGCTCAGCACCTGTACCTGGAAGAGAAGACTGCAGCCTCAAAGTACTGCATCTCCTGGGACCTCGTCCAAGGTTTGCTCCCTTGCATTAAAATACATGTGTCCCATGGACCTTTACAGTATCTTTATCATTAGGAGCCATCTAGGCTTTTCCTAGCCATTTACTGTGACACAAATGTGTCATTTAAGAAACTGAACGTATAGAAGTGCTTTTATCCTTCATCTTCTATGAAGCAGTCCTTGGACCCTTGGCCCTAGAGGTGGTGACCAAGTGTGAAAAGTCTGACAAGAAAAACCCACTAAAGGGTATCTTTCCTTTAAAGAGAAGCAAATCAACTTCTCAATGTTCAGAAGTGAAACCTGACAGGGAAAAAAAAAAAAAGAGAGAGGAGAAAATAAAAGGAAAAAAAGGAAAAGAAAGAAAAGATAATTTTATCATCAATCGTACCCCAAAAAGATTGTTTTTCTCTGAAATGTTTTCCTGTCTTGCTGAGCTACAGCTATGCAAAGCCCCAGAATATCCTGAGTCAGCAGCACTCTGCTATGACACTGTACAGGAGGGAGCTTTCCACTATCTACCACAGTCCATGGATGTCTCAAAGCTGGAGTCACCAAGACAGAGACTCAGTGAATGCCATAAAAGTAAGTCTGAAGAAGGACACATTTTATTGCTTCCTGCCAACCCATAGATATCCATGGCTTTGGCAGAAGTGACTCAGAAAGCACAGTGACACTTGATCTCTTCATTCATAGTTCTCTGACCTTAAATCTAAGAAGGAGGATAAATAACCATGCAGGTCTCCCTCTTCCCTATTACAGAAAAGGCAGCTAGGGTGCTACTTCAACAGTCTCTGCATACCTATTGAACTTTTAACCTACTGATGAAGTCTACACTAAGCAGTGTGCACTGTTTGGACAAGTCAAGAATCACAGAACCAAAGAAAGGTTTGGGTTGGAAGTTCCAACGCCCTTACTGTGGTCACAGACATCTTCCAGGTTCCTCAAAGCCTCACCCAGCCTGGCCTTGAGCATTTCCAATGATAGGACATTCACAACTTCTCCAGGCAACCAGTTCCAATGCCTCACCACTTTCATCATAAAAAATTTCTTCGTTATGTCTGACCTAAATCTACTGTCTTTCACTTTAAAACCATTGTCCCTTATCATGTCACTAAGAGTCTTGGTAAGAAATCTGTCAGTCTTTCTTGGAAGTTGTCTGTAAGTATTGAAAAGGCAACAATAAGCACTCCCCAGAGCCCTCCATACTGCACTGTAGAAAGGACTTTGCAGATACTTATCAATAAATAAATAATCTCAGTAACACCAGGATCACAGGAACAGACAACAGCTGCAATTTAGTTAAAAATGCCTGATCTCTGTTAGAATTTTCTCAGATACGCTATCACCCAGTCACTTGATATCTTTTGTTTTCCTGTCCCCAGGAGCTGGATTTGCCTTGTTCTTCAGTCATCGATTGGATGTGATGAGGGGATCCCTTTTTCTGTTTGCTAATACAGTATAACAAAGACAACATCACATGACACAGGCATCATTGACTCCTTGCTTATAAAACATTTACAACATCTCTCTCTTCTTTTTACAGCAAAAGGAACCACAGATTGTGGTCTGAAATATATTTCTACAGAATATTCACCAGTCCCAAAGGCTGAAAGGTTTTTTGGAGAGGTTACTCATTTCTCAAAAGCCTGACCAACAGTCAATTCACTCAATGGTCCTTTGGAAGAAAAGCAGCTTTGTCCTCTAAAACACACCAAAAATCTGCAGTTTTGAGTCAATACAGGAAGAGCAGCACCACAGTACATGGCAGAGGGAATAGCTGAAACTCAAGCGCTTAAGAGGACAGGGCAGATAGAGTTTTCCCCTGAGCTTTTGCTGTTTGCTGCAAAATGGCCCCGTAGCAATTTTTTGCTGGTGAAAAATTTCAGTGGCTTATTGACTGTGTATGCTCTACCCAACATGTGATGGTTTGAAACTGTCTTTTTAATTTTTTCCTTGCAAAGTTCAGAACAGAGAAAGTGAAAGAATGTAAATAAATCACTATTGGGTGTAAGAAAGCAAAATACTGATTGTTCTAAACACTTCCATTGGATAGATAGAAATGTTTAAGAACTATTACTCAAAACAAAGTGGGCATTCTGCACATTCTGCGTTCGGCAGTGGGGGCAGTTGCTGGGCTGTCTGGCTGCTGTTTCTTCTTCTCTTCTGGCTGAAGATAACACACTGACCTTGGCAGCTAAGTTAACAACTTTCTGCTTAACAAACTCTGCTTCTCTGTCCACGGGGATCTGGGGGGAAGCTCCTGGGAGAGAGAGAGGCCCCTTTGGGAGGGTCCCCTTGGGAGGAAGCAAAGGGAGATCGGTTGTGCTTTTCTGTTGATTGCATATATTTGTAAATGTTGTGAATTTTGTATATTTGTACATATTCATTGCATTTCATCGTAGATTATAGACTCTGCTTGTAAATACAGCCTTCATTTGCTTCCAGACTGGCCTAGCCTGGTTACTTGTTGGTGGGGGGGGGGGAGTTTCAGCTCACACTGACACACAACATTATTCTCCTGTCCCTTGCCCTCCATCACTTCCCTTACATAGGTGTACCCTCACTTCCACACCTGGAAATTTAGGGTACCAAATACTGTCCGACAGCTCAAGGAGGAGAGTTCATGATCCAAGGGAGCAGCCTGTGGTTCACCCTTGGGACCCCTGGGAGTTTTGGACATCTGACAAGTTTCTTGGAGATTCCGGGGCTGTCATGATAGCAAGTGTTGCAAGCTTTGGACCAAGTTTTTTAAATTTCTCATAAGAATCAAGTACCTGCTTAATTCATTCCCCAGTGTTTCAACCACTTCGTAGCAGAAACAAAGCAGAAGACCACGGAGAGATTACTACAAACATCTGCTGGAACTTCTCTCTTTGAGAAGTGAACAGTTATTTTTCCATTACTACAAAATGGACGTAATACGAGGGGACACAACCTCACTCCTCCTAAAGAGCCATCACAAATTAAAGTAGGTTATGCACATTGTCTACAGTGCATATGGGAAGGCCTTTTGCTTCTACCTCAGAGACATTTTTCTTTTCACAGTACACCCATAGAGCAGCATTACAGAAGTCATCAGTTATAGTTAACCTATAACCACACTGCAAGCATGAGATACTTTACAAGATTCCTTATGCCATGCTCAGTTCTCCAAGCTGCCATACGAGATATGTTATTACTCTAATTAATGGATGGGGATACTATACTGTTGATAGGTTAAGTGTCATGCCACAATCCAAATGGACAGATAATGGGCAGCTGGTGGCACTCCCCAGCAGCCCACCTCTCTGATAAGGAGATAACCTCACTGTGCTTGGGAGCATCCTCCTACCTATTAAGGACTTTTGATCATGGAGCTACACCATGGGTCTTTGCTATTTGTCTTGCAGTTCCTTCACCTCTCTGCTGCAGCACTGCAGGTTTGCTGGGGAGGAGGAAATTATAAGCTGCTACCCAGCATACAAAATGCTGAGTGCAGCGTTTTTCCACAAGCTGTCTGAATGTTGTCAGGTTAGTGGCTGCAATCTTTCTCCAGACCATGTTCTTCTACAGAAAATAAGTCATCATCTAAACCTTAAGTTACTCCACAGCTCACCATGCATTGATCCCAAGTACCCAAGCACATGAAATGAGTGGGCCATTTACTGTACTGACAGAATATTAAGGTTTAGAGACGAGTAGCAGTATTTCTCCAGCCTATTTGGTTACTTATGACAGTCAGAGGGACAGTGTGCTGGACTACCTGCTTCTACATCAATCCTAAGCAGTCCACTGCCTGCTCATTTGATTGCTGAAATGACCAGCAAGCTCCTGCAACACACACTTGAGAAAGACTGCATCTTTGCTATGTATCTCGATTACACAAGACCAGGCTGGAAAAGATCACAGGGATCTCCCTTGTAAAAAGAGAGTCTTCGTCTTCTTAGTAACCACAAATCACCTCATTATCATGATAAAATCCTCCACTAAGCCTTTTGTGTGTGTGTATGTGTGTGTGTGTATCTTTCAAGACTGAACAAACTTAGTTCTCTCAGTCTTTCCTCATATGGTAGTTTATCAGTTTTTGGGTTGTCATTGTGGTCCTTCTCTGGAGCCTCTCCAGCCTGTCATCATCTGATGATTGCAGCTTCTGAATGGCACCACAATGAAAATATTAATTAGAACAATGCAATTACAGCAGTACAATGGACTGAAAAGCTAATACAGACACAATCTGTCAGTGCCACCTCACACAGTAAAAATACTTATTCCCCACACAGACAGACACTGCACCCCCAGGGAGGATCTGAAGATAGGAATCATCAGGGCCACAACAAAACTGTCTGCTCAAGAGCTGAGATGAGAAATGACGGAGCTGACCTTTTTTTTTGTTGTACTCATCTTCTGTCGCGTTAGAGGCATCCGAATGATAGTCCCGAAGCTCCTGTTCATACATCTCCAAAAAATTATCATCTGTCTTTCCTTTCTTGGACTTGTCACCTTTCTTCTTCTTATCTTTGCTTTTCTTTCCTTTTTTCTTCTTCTTTTTCTTTCTGTGTTCATATTCATCCTCATCCTCACTGCTGTAATCTCTTTGCTTTGTTTTTTTCTTTTTCTTTTTCTTCATTTCCCCATCAATCTCTGAGTTCTCAGACTTTGATTTCTTTTTGCTTTTCTTCTGGCTTTCACCTTCTCCATCTTCCTCAACTGCATCCTCACTTACCTCTTCCGCTACCTCCTCTTCTTCTTCCTCCTCCTCCCCTACTTTGATCTTTTCAGTCTTTTCTTTCATGTCATTGTTTTTCACCCTTACACTTTTAACAACACTCTATGATATCCTTGGCCTCACTTCTGCCACCTACTCAGGCTCTTTTATCAATTGCTGAACACCTCCTCTCTCTGCCAAAGAGCTAAGTTGCCCTTGTCTTGTAACGTCTTTCCTCCCCACCAACTCAGTATAGATGTGTTCTGGAGTTTCTAATCCTTCCCAACTCACATGTGCTGACAGCTCACCTCCTTCTGTCTCTTCCTGTGTTCCTTTACCTCACTGAAGGACCTTCCTCTCTCTTTTGTATATCCAGGTCTTCGGGTTTTCTCCTCTTCATTATTATTATTTATTCATTGATCTGTGCTGAGAACTTCCTCCTTTTTATCTGAGTCACCTCAGGCTCCACTCAGGGTCAGCTGACAAGCTGGGTCTATGGTAGCAGGATGTGACAATCAACGTTGTAGCTCACTGGAAAAATCAGTCAGATGAGGGCACATGGTCAAGTTACTTCTTGTCCTTCACATGCCAGCTCAGGATGGGAGAAAACAGAGCCATTTATCCTCCTCATGACATGTAGCAACTTCAGAAACATCATGAAAAATTACTTAGTGCTGTACAGTCATATGGTTATGAGACAGATGGGCAGGTGAAAAAGGAGACCCACCAAGCAACCATATCACATTGGTCTACATTTCGTCTCCATTATTAATGGTGTCAGGATCATCTTACTGATAACAAAGGTCTCAATTTTACTTGGATTTCTCCCCCCACCCTGCTCCCCTCTGGTCAGTGACCAGAAAAAAACAAACACATCCAGAATATCTGTCTGGAGATCTTCAGCGCATCAGCAATGCACTCCTGTATCTACTTCCTCCATTCTCCAGTAACTGTGCTGGATTTCCAATCAAATGAAAAATCAATGCTCAATAAATAAATGCAACAATCAGAAGAAGATACTGAATACACTTTACATGAGATGCTCTTAAAATAGCCCATCTTGGCCAAAGAAAGAGAAATAAAACTTATATTAATAAGTAAGCACACACACAATTATACTATCTGATGACTGAGACAGGTGAGGAGAGGAAAAATAAATGTTGTCATTTCAAGGTTGGAAGTGCACCACAGCATGAAGCATGCCCAGCACCTTGCTTGTGCCCAGGAATGTCAGCATGAAGCTCATCTAACATCTAGTACACGTGACAGCGGTGTCATTCCCATGACCACAGGAAGGGGATGAGGGTCCTTCAACTCTGCTTTCCACCTAGGCTATCAATGCAACCATGGTCCAAGCCCCATGATGATGTAAATGTACATGCCTAAACTGTTCAGCTTGGGTTGTCATCCAGCCCTGTGGAGTCTCTACCAGGAGCTCACGGCAGGAAGGAAAGGAAACACACCTTTAGACCAGGTTGATCTCAGCTGCAGTGACTAGCAGATGGCTTAAATTCTAAGAATTTAAACATAAAAGAAGATAAACTCTTCTTCTTAAACATGCTGTTACAGATTTTATCTTAGAAAATGGTTTTTAATTAAAGGTTGTGATAAAGAAAACCATGCTGAATTTCTCTGGTGTAGCTCAAGTGTACATACCAAGCAGGGAGGTCAGCCTGGTGCTAAATCACACTAATGGAAGAAGAGAGAGCTGAATTCATGTCAGGGCTGTAGGATGATGATATAGAGCCTCCTGCTACCACCCACCCTGCCTTTGGGATAACTCAGCCTACTGCTTCCTTGAATGATAAACTGTGATTTTCTTGATGATATGCTGCCCAAGTTAACAATACCGCATATATATATATAACATATATAATAAGAGCACTCAGTCATGCTAAGTCTTTAATGCACATGATTTAAAACTCAGCCTAGATAAATCTGGGTGTTTGCAGGAGCCATACTGGAAGGGATCGACACCATTGGGCTAGGTTAGCAGGAACATGAGGAACAGATGTTTTGATAGCAAAATATGCAGACCAAGTAGGGTAGCAGAGGCATTGTCCCAGGCGACAGCAAATGGGGACAATCAGGACCAGAAGATCCAAGACTGGAGGGGCAGGGGTCTGTCCAACTCTCCTTAGCAGGTGTTGGCACCAGTTTCCACCAATTCATTAAGAATAATAATTTTTAAAAAGCACTGTATTTTTCCTGGTCTCTGTTGCTGAATTAAACATCATAAAGTGAATTATTCAGGAACAGTTTCCAAGTAGGTTAAAGCACAGGTTTGGGATGAAACACAAGAATGACTCTTCCAAGGTCTTAAAATCATAGAGAAAAGATAAATCATTGTTGTTCCTTACAGTATAGCTCTCACTTGCTAAACTTCTGGGACATCACAGCAGAACCTGCACGGTGCCAGACATCCCCCATTTACTTTCAGGTCTTTATTTTCTGGAAAGCAGCAACAATGTACATAGAGTATCTCTGCACAGCACTTCTGAGAGTGAGTGCAGGATGGTTGGCTCAGCAGGCACCAATGGCATGCTGCTCTGAAGGTATGTGGCTGCTGCCAGTCCTCAGGAGCTCAGGGATCCTGCAGAGATATTTGATGATGCAGTACATTTCCCCAGACACTTCTTTGCAGTGCATTACAGTCATAAGTGTTACCCTTCCCCTCTCTACAACAGTCACAAGCTCACAGCAGAAATTGCAAGCTGCAGAAAACCCAGCCCCTTTTCACCAAAAATGTCACACAGAACAGAACCAAACCACAAAAACACACCTTCAGAAAAATAAAAATCATAGGATCTTTCAGAAAAGCAAAGCTCATATCTTTGTTACGGTTTCACAAGGTCATCACTTGATTACAAAGATTCCTTGAGTATTGCTCTTCCCAACAACTCCAGCTCTATGCAGCAAAATGCTGACACATCCACGCGTAAGACCAAAAAGTAGCACTAGGAATACTCAGGACAGCTCATCCAGGGACCAGAAGACTGGTCCCTTCTAGCCCTAAAATATCTTGCTTAATATCTGCTTAACCCCATTCCCAGAGTAACTTACCTGCCTTTGACAGCAGAGCTGTTGAAGATGGTTTGGTTTGGTTTGGGTTTGGGTTTGGTTTGGTTTGGTTTGGTTTGGTTTGGTTTGGTTTGGTTTGGTTTGGTTTGGTTTGGTTTGGTTTGGTTTTTTTCCCTCCTGTACTGGAAGATTCAGTTTTAGGACGCTCAGGGAACCTCTGGGACAAGCCTCAGGCTGATGCAGTCCCAGCAAGGGCTGAGGCCATGCTCCATTTGCAGAAATACTGCAGTTAGTGACTTATGTGTCAGGAAGAAAGATCTGAGACACCAGTGGAACACCACAGTAGTTGTCCCAGTGAGATCCTACTGAGCTGCTTCTAGCCTTGCCTTTTTTCCCGTTCAGGTGCAGCAGAGCAGGACCTCATATATAAGCCAGAAACAAACCATTTCTAGCAATCAAGAGGTCAAAACTAAGGGGAAAGAAGAGATACTGGCTATGTCTCATTCAAACTTTGCTCCATAGCCTTCCTTCATCTCTTGTTTTAATTAAATGAGAATGTTCCAGCTCGCTTTTGTTCTCCTTGTGAATAACAGCTAGGAGAAGAACAATGAGGTTTATTGGTGCATAAAAAACTACTGGGAAGGCAACCAAGCTATTGGTGAGAACCGTTAGTTAAAACTGTCAACAGTATTTATATGGCTTTACATTCTTACCTTTTGTTCAGCAAGAGATTCCTGAAAATGCTCCCACCCAAAAAGACTCTGGCCAGAACGCACCAGAGTGCCATGAGCCCAGGGAGACTTCTTGATTATAATACATTTGGAGGAGTAAAAGAGGTCAGAATTCTCTCTTCAAGACCCTAACTTGCTCATAACCATTTTTTTCCCCTGAGATGTTAAAACTTGTACAGTGCTTAACCTAGAATTATTCCATTATTAGGTAATGAGATTATTATTAACAACAACAATTGGAAAGCAAGTCATATCCCGAGCTGTGTCAAGAAGAGTGTGGCCAGCAGGTCAAGAGAGGCGATTCTTCCACTTTACACTGCTTTTGTGAAACCCCATGTCAAATACTGTGTCCAGTTCTGGTGTCCCCATCACAAAAAGGGCACAGAGCTGTTGGAGCAAGCCCAGAGGAGGACCACAACCTCTGCTATGAGAATGGACTGAGGGAGCTGGGGTTGTTTAGCCTAGAGAAGACAAGACTCCAGGGGCACCTTGTAGCTGCCTTCCAATACTTGAAGGGAACCCTCAGGAAGGCTGGAGAGGTGTCTATCAACAGGACAAGGGGGAATGGTTTTAAGCTGAGGGAGAGTAGATTTAAACTGGATATTAAGAAGAAT
This sequence comes from Indicator indicator, assembly GCF_027791375.1. Classification (NCBI taxonomy): domain Eukaryota; kingdom Metazoa; phylum Chordata; class Aves; order Piciformes; family Indicatoridae; genus Indicator; species Indicator indicator. The sequence goes on along the minus strand of NC_072053.1, from coordinate 11,878,584 downwards.
CTCTCCAGTACGAGGGTGGTGAGACTCTGCAATAGGTTACCCAGAGGGGTTGTGGATGCCTCCTCCCTGGGGGTGCTCAAGACCAGGTTAGATGAGACCTTGAGCAGGCAAGTCTAGTTGTGAGGCATTCCTGCCCATGGCAGGGAGGTTGGAGTAGATGATCTCTAAGGTCCTTTCTGATCTAAACCATTCTATGACATTAGGTAAGGCATAAACACACATCTTTTTTAGTTCATTGTCTTCTACATGGTTCCTGTTTTGCACCTATTACCATAAAATCCAGATGTTTTGTACCCAAGCACCATGCAACAGAGCTGGTGTTTGCTGTAGTCTCCGTCCCGAGGCAAATGCATTCAAATCTCTTCACAGGATCACAGGATGTTAGGGGTTGGAAGGGACCTCCAAAGATCGAGTCCAATTCCCCTGCCAGAGCAGGACCATAGAAGCTAGCACGGGTTGCACAGGAATGCATCCAGATGGGTCTTGAAAGTCTCCAGAGAAGGAGACTCCCCAGTCTGTTCCAGTGCTCTGTGACCCTCTTGTTTCAGGAGAAATTATTTTTCAATACTTGCTGCTCTGCACTTACGATTAGAGAAGTCTGTCATCCTTATTGCACAGTCCGCAGGCAATGTAAAGAAAAAGTTGATGTCCACACGCGTAGTCTCTACTTGGATGCTCTTTATGTGACTTAACACACTCCATGGAGATGAAGGTAAAGAAACTCTCTGTGAAGGACAGGCAGATACAAGCAAGGCAGTTTTCCAGATGTTTTATGAACAAACTTGTTACCACTCCTGTGAGATTCAGGTTGGGGTATAACCCAGAAAAAAGGGCATGCTTGAACTCCAGTGAAGTTATCACAGGTAGTGTACCTTCAGGAGACTTTAAAGTATCTGATGCTCTGCCCAGGGAAGCTGACAACCCCAGGAGCACAGCCTCAGCTGTACTGCAGGATTTCATGTTTGTATACTCAGAAGCAAGGCAGCTTCTAACCCGTATCTGGATAGTTTCTTGAGCTTGATATGCAGCCCAGCATATCATATACCTAAAATATATATACACAGTCCACATCCTTCAGAAAATAAATGTACTTAATGTCACAAAATAAATAAATACCAAAGGACTCTTTTAATAAAACCAAATCATTTGTCTTGCATGTACATGAATAATGCACAGGATTACAACAGGCTGAGCTGAAGAGGTGATGGGGAGCCACTAGCCAGTGTGCAGCACCAGTCATTATGGATTCAATCAGACCTCATGGTGCCTACTAAGAGCTTTACTCTTTCTACCAGACACAGCTGGCTACTCATTACATTTTTAACTCAAATAAAATTCATATCTGCATTGCAATCCCCTCAGCCCAACATCTCAGTGAGAGGTTGTTTGGGATACTGGGGTACAAGAGTCCAAACCGTATCAGACAGACTGGGAAAGTTTTAACTTGTCCATGGGCTTCAGTGGGAGCTCTCTGCCTTCAAGAAAGAGTATGGGCATAACGGCCTCTGCTGGTAAAATGGAGTTCAGTCAAGAGAAATACCTCCCTAGCAAAATGCAATGAGAGATGTGAAGCATCCTGCAAAGACAAGAGCAGCAGTCCACAGTCCCTGGGAACTGCAGGCATCCATCAGCAGGGGCATGCTTATTGAGCCTGAGCCCTCAAAAGCCCACAAACCAGCAGCTCCTGTAGCCACCTCAAAATCAGGACTGGAGAAACTGCTTTGCTCAAGGTTGTACATACCAGCTCTTTTAACAACAGATGGTTCAAGCTGAAAGTCATAAATCCATGTCGAGATAGGGATTTGTGTGCCACTTCAACAAGAATGGAGGCTCTCTCACTTCCAAAACAAATAGGCACCAGAGCACAGACCCCACCAGTATGCCTGGCACTTATTGGAGCTCACCTGCAGCTCCTCGGACACAACCAAGCAGGCATAAAACATTATCTCTCCAGCTTCAGGTGCCAGATGAGCTGCAGAAGCGCAGAGCTCAGTCAAGGTTAAATACCCTAGAGTTTCCCAGAGTTTTTTTACCCTGATGACACTTCTGATTTAAATAAGGAGGTGCTGGGAGTGCAATGTTTTCATCTACTATTTCCTGGGCCTCTGGTACCTCTGATTTGAAGGTTCCTGGTAGTTATGCAGGATTTGCTCCAGATGCCCACAGCTGGGAAGTTATATGTGCAGTAATCCATTCAGACATATTCATAGTCACGAGTTGCTTTAAAAGCCACAAGCGTAGGAAAAATATTGCTGCTATAAGACAAAGCCATTAAAAGAACAAGTGTGTAAGTGGTGAAAGAGGTGCTCTTTTTTTTTGCCAATTTAATTCACAAGGTTTAAGCACTGTTAAGAATTAATTAGTGATAATTAAAAATAGATTGAACTGCGATTATATGTCCTTAGAAAGTCAAGATGAACCTACATGTACTCAGCAAATACAAACTCAAAGAGACCTCTGCAGTTTTTTTGCATAAACAGAGGGGTCTCAAAGCTGAGAATTAAAGCTGTCACCAAAGGAGACACACAAGAGGAGTTTTGGAAGAATGTGATCCAGGCCTTCTTCTTCAGGGGAGTTTTGCAACAAGAGAAAATAGGAGCATTTTCTCCTGCTTCTCCAACTGCCTTTTAGCAAAGTGGTAAGAAAACAAGACAAACTGACACAATGAATTTCAAGGGTACATACAAACACATTCCAACACTTAAGGGACTAGGCTGTCAGCTGTACAACTTAAAAGGACATTATTTCTATTTAAACTAGCTCTGTAGCCACCCCTAACTAAGGCACTGAACCTGCTGAAGAGTTTTTTTTCCTTAAAGACCGACAGTTCAAGTCCTGCTTATTCTAAGAGAATGAGAGATTCAGCTGTAATTCTTCCATTCCTTTTGATCATTGTATGTACCAGACCAAACAGCAAAAGTGGAAAGATGGATTCAGAGCACCGGTCTCTTCTGTACCAAGTACTGAGCATCCCCACAGATGGTGAAGCTCCTTCATCATCTTGTGCAAGAGTTATTTTAAGTTTCTCCCAGGAGGGATCAACCTACCTCCTTGCATGCTAAAACTTTCTGACATCTCTGTTCTGCCAGAAGGCTATAAAATCCAACATTTCCAGAGACTGACTCACATCAGCTTTAAGTATTTCAAAGGATGATGGTTCTTTCCTCCTTTGAAGAACACCACAGATCACAATGAAAAGCAGCAGCAGAAATACTAAGTGGAAGGAATACAGGGAGAAAAGCATCTATCTTCAGGCACTGTAGCAGGTGTAAAGAACCAAAAGTGTTCAGTTTTGCAAGGTACCAAGCAGAGTGAGATTTAAAGTGTGAACAGAAATATTGAAGTCAATGAGATCAATTGGTGTTTGAAAGATCATCTCAGTCAGAGCAGAGCACATCTAAGCAAACCTGAGAGCTTTGCTCATATCCCAGTGCCTGTATTCATGTGGCTGCTTCTCCCTCCAGAGCCCAGGCATGGCTCTCCTTGCTTCCTCCCAGCTCCCACCCTCCGTGGACCAAGAATTCAGCTGCAGCACCAGGTCCTACTCAGCTTCTCCCTTGCCAAGGCACCAGGAAGGCTCAGAAGTGAGAATCTGAGCCCATATCAAGCCATTCTATATCATGCTGTTGAAGGTGGAGGAGGCTAGGAACCATCCCAGCCTAACTTTCCCAACATCCCAAGCTTCCCTCTTCTCACTCAAGTACCATCTTTATCAAGGACCTATGGACACTGCAACTATCCTAGTGCCCACTGCCCTGGTCCTGATCTTCACATCTGGAGTGTAGCTATCAGTGGCTACAAGCTGTTCAGAAGGAACAGGAGAGGAAGAAGGGGTGGAGGTGTTGCCCTCTGTGTCAAGAAGTGGATAGAGTACGAAGAGTTGTCACTAAAGAACAGCCATGAGCAGGTTGAAAGCTTATGGGTAGGTATTAGGGATCTGGACATCAAAAGGAGCCTTGTAGTAGGATTCTACTACAGGCTGCCTGACCAAGCAGAGCTGCTTGATGAGGCCTTCTTACTCCAGCTCAGGAAGGCATCATGATCACATGCTCTCATCCTGCTGCTTTTCCAACCGCTCTGACATGTGTTGAAAAAGCAGCATGGCTGCCTGCAGGCAATCCAGGAAGCTCCTAAAGTCCCTAGGTAATAATTTCTTAAGACAAGAAATGAACAGCCCTGCTCAAGGAGATGTGTTGTTGGACCTGCTGGTCACAAATGCAAGCAAAATCATCAGGGACATCAAAATTGAAGGCATCCTGGGCTGCAGTGATCGTGCACTAGTGCAGTTCACTGTCCTAAGGAGTAGAAAGCCCACAGGAAGCAGAGTTAGGACTCTAAATTTTAGGAAAGCAAAATTCCAGCTTTTCAAGGAGTTAGTAAATAGGACCCCATGGGAAATGGCCGTCAGGGACAAGGGAGTGGAAGAGAGCTGGCAGATCTTTAAGGATGCTCTCTACAGAGCGCAAAAGATATCAACCCCACATGTAAGAAATTGTGCAAGGAGGGCAAGAGACCACCATGGTTGAAGCCATGACCTGCTGGTCAAACTAAAGGGCAAGTTGGGGCTAACACAGGAAACGGAAGAAGGGACAGGCACCCTAGGAAGAGTACAGAGGCATTGCTTGGCTGTGTAGGGATGAGGTCAGGAAGGCCAAGGCACAGCTGGAACTGAACTTGCAAGGGATGTAAAGAAAAACAAGAAAGGCTTCTACAGGTACATTAGCCAGAAAAGGAGGGTTAAAGAAAGCTTCTCCCCAGTCAGCAACAGTGGGGAACTTATATCAATGGATGAGATTCTCAACATTTTTGCCGCCGTCTTCCTAGCAACCCCTCTCCTCATTGCTCTCTTGTTGTTGGACCACCAGTTGGAGACCAGGGTGACACTGTTGCTCCCACTGTAAGTGAAGACAAGGTGCATGATCATCTGAGGAACCTGAAGACATAGAAGTCCATGTGACCTGATGAAATGCATCCCAGACTCCTGAGGGAATTAGCTGATGTAGTTGCCAAGCCACCCTCCATGATATTGACCTGGCAGTCAGGTGAGGTCCCTGGGGACTGGAAGAAAGGAAACATCACACCCATTTTTAAAAATGGATAGAAAGTAGCACCCTGGGAACTACTGACCTGTCAGCCTCCTCTCTGTGCCTGGGAAGATCATGGAACAGATCCTCCTACTGCCAGCACGGCTTTAGTAGGGGCAGGTCCTGACTGACCAGCCTAGTGGCTATCATAAAGTGACTATGTCAGCAGATAAGGGATGACCCATGGACTTCTGCAAAACCTCTAACACAGTCCCCAACAACATCCTGCTTGCCACGTTGGAGAGATATGGATTTGATGGGTGGACTGCCCAGTGGATAAGGAATTGGCTGGAAGTCACATCCAGGAGGCTGGCTGTCAATGGCTTGAAGTGCAGATGGAGAGCAGTGACAAGTGGTGTCCCTCAGGGGTCTGTACTGGGACCTGTACTGTTTAATATTTTTATCAATGATACAGACAGCAGGATTGAGTGCATGATCAGTGAGTTTGCAGATGAGACCACGCTGAGTGGTGCTGTCAATACACCAGAGGGACAGAACATCATCCAGAGGGGGCTGGATGAACTGGAAAGGTGGGCCCAGGTGATCCTCATGAGGTTCAATAAGAGCAAGTGCAGGGTTCTGTATCTGGGTCAGAACAATCCTCACTATCAATACAGACTGGGGGATGAGTTGTTAGAAAGCAGTCCTGCAGAAAAAGTCTTGGGCGTACTGATGGATGAGAAGCTGGACATCAGCAGGCAATGTGTGCTTGCAGACCAGAAGGCCAATCACATCCTGGGTTGCACCAAAAGATGAGTCAGGTGATTCTGCCACTTTGCTCTGCTCTGGTGAGACCTCACCTGGAGTACTGTGTCCAGCTCTAGAGCCTTCAATAGAGGAAGGACATGGACCTGATGGAGCAGATCCAGAGGAGGGCCATGAAAACGATCAGGGAGTTGGAGCAGGGAGTTGGCAGATTTAGATTGGGTATCAGGAAAAAGTTCTTCACTATGAGGATGGTGGAACACTGAAACAGATTGCTCAGGGAGGTGGTTCAGGCCCCTTCCCTGGAGATACTCAAGGTAAGACTCAACGAGGCCCTGGGCAGCCTGGTCTAGGGTTAGGGATGTCCCTGCTCACTGCAGGGAAGTCGGACTAGATGACCTTTGGAGGTCCCTTCCAGCCTGGACCATTCTATGATTCTATGATTCTAATTGAGTGCTTTTTTTCTCCATCTGGAAGAACTATCAAAGCCATTTGATAGTATGCATTTTATGCTTCTCCCCACCTTGGGTTTACAACCCCATATCGATCTGTACACAGGGCTGCCACTTCCACTGGGGCAAGGAGATTTAAAGCAAAAAAGAAAAACAGGGAGGGAGGGTATTAGATCCACACTCTCCTGCCAATTCCTACCAAGTAACCAGGATGCATTTTTACCTCTCTTCCAGCTACACCAGGAGCAGCATATCTGTGTTACACTATTCCATCACCTGGAGAGATGATAATCTTTTTCATTAACCTGGCTGCTCCTGGGACCATATCTCCCCCTGAAAAGTGATATATAGCAAACTACAAGCCAAAGGGTATGTATAAGGAGCACTGAGGTGGACATGTCTTCTGCAAATAGTTTCACCTGAACCTGCATACTCTTTTAGAGGCTTGAGAAAGAATTAAGAGCAAAGAGTGAAGGTACTGTGTATCAGCATTAGCCTAAGATGCACAAAAAGAGGATTTGAAGGTTATTTATAAGAAACAATAAGGTCAAGAGGGCAGAAACATCAACTGTTAGCTCTCCTTGCTAGGACAGAAGTTGCTCATAGTGGACTAGAGACAGATGCAGAAGAGAAAGAAGAAATGGGGATACAACTTTCCACCCATACTTCTCTGAGTATGTCTCATTTTCACATACCCAATTTAGTATTTGTCTGAGAGGCAAAGCCACATGCACAAGCCTACAGGACATCATGGAGCAGAGTCAACTGCACAGGACCAATCTGCTCCCATGTGGGCAAACGCCCTGCTCACAGGTGGCCAAGGAAAGAGAATCTCTTGTCAATTAAAAACACCTCCTCCTTTGAAAAACATATTAATTAATGACATTCATTAGAGAGCAAGCCAGGAAACTAGGTAATTTAATTTATCAAGTACACAATGTCAGCAAAGACAATGGGCCAATAGCCAGTGCTGCCAACAAGGTGAAACCTCTTTTATTTATTATCCGAGAGGTAGGGAAGTCAAGCATGAACACCAGAGCATCACTGAAGAAACCAGATACATTGAGCAAGTACTAAATTATCTAAATGAGTCCATTATATCTATTGCTGTCATGTGCTACTCAGGAGAGACAGGAAAGCTCTCCCAGCTCATCAGTGATGCCACAGGCCAGTGCTCTCCTGCAGGTGACAGGCTTTGCTGGGTTAGACACCACACAGAGCAAGTCAATCATTCTAGAGAGAAAGAAAAACCAGCCTGCCAGCAATTTACCATGGGAATCTATGAGCAAATACATATTCAAATAACATTCCTTTAAAAGACACTGATGCTCATGAAATGCTGATTTAACCAAAAAGCTATGAACATTTTACATCCCCAGACTAGTTTGCAACATTAAATGCACAGGGAGGCTGTGCTGGTTGTCCCTGCCATGAGATGGCTGATCTGGATGATGTTTGGGGAAACAATATACAAACGAGGTCAGTTTACTTTCTTGCCATCACCTACATAAAGAATAATAGAAACAATCAAGTTTAATCATTTTTCTGTACAGCTCTGGTTTTCTTCCAAATACATGATAGAGCTTGAACACAAGTCAATCCTTACAGCAGTCAAATCAAACAACTTTGCCACTATCTGAACAAGTTAGCTAGGGCTTTGGGAGATAATGGATTTGCTACAGCACTTTCCAGAGATGATTTGACAAAGCAGACAGAAATATGAGCAAAGGAGTCTTACCTCACTCCCTTACTTTGCAAGAGTTGAGCATTTACACCTCAGGCTGACACAGCTTTTCGTTTACACAGACCAGGCAGATTACTTCAAAGCACCAGAGTTAGCACAGGGAGGCACCTGGCCAGAGCTGTGAGACTTGTTTCAACCTAGCAAGGCAGACTCTCAGCTCTAAAAGTGCTTTATAAGATGAGATTTAAAAAATTTTATTTATTTCAAAATAAAGCATAAATGCAGGCTGGGCAATGAGTGATTGAAGGTAGCCTTGTGGAGAAGGAATTGAGGATGTTATGTAACAAGAAATTAACATGAGCCAACAATGTGTGCTGGCAGCCAGAAGGACAACCATATCCTGTGCAGTATCACAAGTAGCATGGCCAGCAGGCTAAGGGAGGCAATTCTGCCCCTCTGCTCTGGTGAGATCCCACCTGCAGTGCTGGGTCCAACTCTGGAGTCACGGAAGACATGGACGGGTTGGAGCAGGTCCCAAAGCTGGAACATCTATCCCGTGATGACAGGCTGAGAGAGCTGGGGTTGTTCAGCCTGTAGAAGGCTCCAGGAACACCTTATTGCATCTTTTCAGTATTTAAAGGGAGCCTACAGGAAAGATAAGGAAGGCCTCTTCTTGAAAGGCTGTAGTGGCAGGATGAAGAGTAACAGTTTTAAACTGAAAGAAGGTATATTTAGATTACACATTAGGAAGAAATGCATTACTGTGAGGCTGGTGAGACACTGGCATGTTACCCAGAGAACTTCTGGTTGTTCCCTCTCTGGAAATGTTCAAGGCCAGGCTGGATAGGCCTTTGAGTAACCCAGTCTAGTGGAAGGTGTTCCTGGCACTTGCAGGGGAGTTGGAACTGGATGATTTTTAAGATCTCTTCCAAGTCAATTCATTCTACGGCTCTATGAAGAGAGAAATCCTGAAGCCAGCGCAACCAGTCTAAGACAACACAATTCTTTAAAAAGACTTGAGGCTCTGAAGAACAGAATCCACACACCCCCCCCTCAATTTCAGAAGGCCTACCGAAGGTGTACATGTATCTACCTACCAGTTCCCAGCTCCTCCTGAGGAGTCCAGGACAATGTTGTCATGGTTCTTGCAACACATCTTGCACTGGTCAGTTGAAGAAAGACTGTCCCAGAACAACGAAATACAGGGCAGTTCCCGTTCCTTTTCCATCCCTAGAGAAACGTAAACACTTTCCCACCACCTTTCTCTCTGAAATATCAGACATGCCATCACATTATTTTTTGTAATTAATGTCATTGAGGTGTGCCATTAAGTTATACAAATTCATAGAAAGGACTGCACTGTAACACTACGTCTAACAGGGGAAATACATTAGGAGACGTTTGAAATTACTTTTGAATATATCTAACCCCTTTAAAACTGGGATTCAAGCAATTTCACTGATACCCTGTTTGTTTTTTATATTCAGAAACAGAAACCCTATCCACTACATACCTTCAAGAGAAAACATCACCATTAACCAAAACAGCATTAAAGATTCAACATCAGCAACAGAGTAGTTCAGCCTTTTAAAATTCAATAATGGTTCCTCTGATGGGACACAGTGAAGCTTACTGCAGAACTACCACTAACTTCAGTAAACCCGGCGCGTGGCTGCGAGGAGAGGAGGCAGCAGGGAGCAGCTCAGCTCCGGGTGCTTGTTTTGGCTCTTTCCTTTCTGTTCAGGCGGAATGGCGTTAGCAGCTCGGCAGCTCCCCGAGGAGGGGAGGAGACGCAGCAGCCTCGAGGTGCCTACGTGCCTGAGCGCAGTGACGTAGCAGGCGGAGGGGTTGCCGCGGAAACCAAGCGAGACACGCACCGAACGCGGCGCGTGGCTGCGAGGAGAGGAGGCGGCGGGCGCCAGCTCAGCCTTCTCGCTGACAGGAGGGAAAACCCCCGCCCAAAAAACAGCCCCTCAGCCTCCATGTAGTAACCGACGTGAGCAGGGTCAATGGGAACAGGTCTCTGCCCGATGGAACAAATGCAAATACAGCAAGCGCGCTGCTTTGAGAGGCGTACTGCCTACAGTGAACTTGCAGAATAGCTGTAGGGCTCTGCAGGAGGAACAGGTTGTCAGCAAGGATGAGGACTCAAAAAGGCCACAAGCTGCACCAAAGTCAGGTTGCCTCAGGCCAGACATCAAAACTGATTCTGAAAAGAAACCTTGAAGGGTCATTCTTATAGGAGACTCCCTACTGAAGGGAGCAGAGGGCCCAATATGCAGACCAAAACCACTTCGTAGAGAGATCTGCTGCCTCCCTGATGCCCAGGTAAGGGACACTGTAGGTAAAATTCCCAACCTTGTGAGTCCTTCAGACTATTACCCACTTCTGATCTTTCAGGTGGGTGGTGGTGATGCAACAATTAAGGGCTCACAATCAATTAAAAGGACTTTATGGCAACTGCTAACGGGATCAGGAGAGGAGGACGCGGTGCACTCTATATCACTGATTAGCTGGAATCAGTGGACCTCCACATGAAGAAGGATGATGAGCTGGTTAAGAGTGTATGGATGAAAATTAAAGGCAAGACAAGAGAGGGTGATGTTACTGTAGGGGTCTGGTACAGGCCACCTGACCAGCAGAACCAAGCACAAGAGGCCATCCACAGGCTAATCGAAGGGGCCCAGAACTGGACACAGAACTCAAGGTGTGGCCCTTCTGATCCCACAGATCCAAATGGGGATCCAAGTGGCTAAGCAGATGTGGCAGTTTAGGCTGGGTGCCCCCTGCCACTGCTGCATGAGATATACCTCAGCTGTCCTGGGTGCCCACCCAATAGGGATGGACACAGGAAACGGCGTATTTCTACCCACAAATCCTGCGCCCTGTAAATCCATCTGCAAAGCCATTCTCTTCCTTTCTTCCCTCTCTGCCCCCGTGGGAGATGCTCTCTCTTATCAGGTAATGCCAGAGGAGTATCCTCAATGCCACTTAGGCCTTTCTAGGCGTAATGCCAGGAGGAGAATGGAGGGGGGGCAGTCTCAGACCTGGCCAGCCTGAGACTTGCCTAGCAGCGGGAGGGGGAAGAAAGAGCCCTGGGGGTTTGGGTTTACCCTCAGGTGGGGAGAAGGGAAGGATTGGGAAGCTTTGGGAATTCTGTGAAGGGTTCTGTATGCTTTTGGTATATTCTTGGCACCATCCTTTGTAGTCTTTTGTACCTTCACCAATTGCTTTTCCATTTAAACTTTCCATCACTCTCCAATCCGTTTGTGTGAGTCTCATTCTTTTGTCCCTTTCGGGGCAAGAGACGTTCTGTCTGGCCTCAAACCAGCACAGCATATCTGTAACTTCTTCCTCCTGGATTACAAGGTTACTGTAGTGCTCCCTGACTCCATTTGCCTGCTCAGGAGGCCAACTGTCCTAAACACATCCTATGATACCATTGTAAATTGAGGAAAGGCATTCAGTTACTGTGCCTTTTCCTCATCTTCTGTTATTATAGTGCCTTCCATGTCCACTAAGGAGTGCAGGTTGCCCTTGCCCCTCCATTTCCCAGAGGGACCTAGCCAGGCTGCATGCAGGGGAAGCTGTCAATATGATGATGTTGAAGAACGCCAAGGGCTGGGTCCTACCCTTGAGTCACAACACCCCATGGAGGCTCTGGGTGGGGGAAGAGAGGCTGGGAACTGCCCATCAAGAAAGGCCCTAGGGGTGCTGTGTGAGAGCAGCTGGAAATGATCTTAAGGGATGCGCAGGGAGAGGACAAGGGGCAATGGTGCCAGCTGGAGCAGAGGAGGTTCCGTGAGGAGGACATGAGGGAACATAAGGAGAAACCTCTTTGGTGTGAGAGTGCTGGAGCCCTGGAGCAGGCTGCCCAGAGAGGTTGTGGAGGCTCCTCCTCTGGAGAGCTTCCAACCCCACCTGGATGTTTTCCTGGGTGCCCCCGTAACATCCTCATAGAAAAGCTCAGGAGATGTGGCATAGGTGGTTGGTCAGTGAGGTGGATGGCAAACTGGCTCCACAAGAGAGTTCAGAGGGTCGTCATCAGTGGCACAGAGTCAACTTGGAGACCTGTGGCAAGTGGTGTCCCCCAGGGATCGGTACTGGGTCCAGTTTTGTTCCATATCTTTATCAACAACCTGGATGAGGGCATTGAGAGTACCCTGAGCAAGTTCGCTGATGATAGAAAACTGGGGGGGTTGGCTGACAGCTGACAGGCTGTGCAGCCATCCAGCGTGACCTGGACAGGCTGGAGAGCTGGGTGCAGGCAAAGCTCCTGAAGTTTAATAAGGACAAGTGCAAGGTCCTACAGCTGGGGAGAAATAACAACAGGCACCAGGACAGGTTAGGGGCTGCCCCGCTGGAAAGCAGCTCCACAGAGAAAGACCTTGGAGTGCTGCTGGACAGCAAGTTCTCCATGGAACAACAATGCACTCTTGTGGCCAAGAGAGCCAATGGGACCCTGGGATGCATCAAGAAAGGTGTCCAGCAGGTCTAGGGAAGTTCTTCTACCTCTCTATTCTGCCCTGCTGAGACCACTGCTGGAATACTGTGTCCGGTTTTGGGCTCCCCTGTTCAAGAGAGGCAGAGACCTGCCGGAGAGAATCCAACAGAGAGCCACGAGGATGATGAGGGGACTTGAGCATCTCCCCTATGAAGAGAGACTGAGATCCCTGGGGCTCTTTAGTCTGGAGAAGAGAAGACTGAGAGGGGATCTGATCAATGTCTATAAATATCTGAGAGGTGGGTGTCAAGCGGAGGGGGCCAGGCTCTTTTTGGTGGTTCACAGTGATAAGACAAGGAACAAGGGGTTGAAACTTGAACAGAGAAGATTTCAGCTCAACATGAGGAGAAACTTCTTTACAGTGAGGGTGGCAGAGCACTGGAAGAGGTTCCCGAGGGGGGTTGTGGAGTCTCCTTCTCTGGAGACTTTCAAAACCCAGCTGGATGTGTTCCTGTGCAGACTACCCTAAGTGATCCTGCTCTGGTGGGGGGGTTGGACCTGATGATCTCTTGAGGTCCCTTCCAACCTCTGATATACTGTGATACTGGGATACTGTGACCCTGCTCTGGCAGCGGGGTTGGGCTGGATGATCTCCAGAGCTTCCTCCCAGCCCTTAAGATTCTGTGATTCTGTGATCTTCAAGGTCCCTTCCATTCATTCCACGGTTCTGGGAAGGATCTGTGATCTGTGGAGCACTGTTGGTGGCAACTGGGCTCAAAAAGAAGGACTTTGCCCAAGGTGGAATGGCCTAGGATGGCCCTTTGGAGTCCCATGAGGAGAAGGCAAAGGAGTCAGCTTGTTTAAACATGAGCTGGAGGCTGAAGGCAGAAGGAGGATCTGGTGGCAAGCTCGTGGCAGAGGGCATTAGGCCAGCTTGAGTCACAGCAGCACCATCAGCCAGGCAACGATTGTGAAGTCACTATGGACACCATTGTCAGTGGCATTCCTGGTGCCATGGTACCACGCCCAGCCAAGGAGAGAAAAGCGGAGACAGAACCGTGGGTCCTGCACTCTGGAGGAGCATCCAGTGGTAGAATGAGCTCCTGTGTGGTTCTCCCCACTCAGGAGTGTCCCACCAAGGGACTGAGCAAGATGGACTTCCGGGATGGGCTGGAGGCCATCTTCATGGTGTCCAGCAAGAGCACTGAAGATTCCAAGTGGCTGGGAACTTACAATGGCCAAGAGCTACTGCAGGGAGGGGAGACAGCTGAGATCACAAGGTCACCTCAGGGTGGGTGGTGGTCTCCGTCTGTGGGTTGGGGAAGGTGGTGACCGCTGGCATCCTGTGGAGGCCTTTTCGGGTTGGAGGACACAGAGAGTGACTTTGGTTCTTGTTCACTTTGCAGAGCCAATGGCTGTGTGGGACAGAGTGGCTGCCCTCGTTCTGGAAACAGCACCTTCTGCTGCACCAAGGTATCTTTCTCTCTTCTCTCTCTTCTTCCTCTTCTTTGTCTGCTTCTTCTTCTCCATCTGCAGCAGCAGCAGCAGCAGCAGCAGCAGCAGCATAAGGTTCAGTGCCGTCATCCTAGCTGACACTGTGCCCTTTTTTCGTGCTTGTTGTTCTTCATCTTCTTTCTGCTGTGTATCTTCTTTCTCTTCTTCTTCTGCATCTGCGTTGCCCACTTGTGCTTCGTACTCTGCTGCGTTGTCCTCTTCTTCTGCGTCTGCATGCTCCTGTCTTTCTTCTTTGTTCCCCTTCTTCTGCCTGCTCCTCTCCTGTATTGTGCCCTTCTTCTTTTGCATTCCCCTCCTCTACATCTTCCCTTCTTCTCCTTGTCCCCTTGGCTCCTGCTGAGCCATCCCCTCGTCCCCTTCCTCTTCTTCCCTCTGCGTCGTCCTCTCTTGCGTCGGAGCCCTTGTGCTTCTTTCTCTTTCTTTGAGGAGAACATGGTGGGCTTGGGAAGGACATGCTGCTGGTAGACATGGGTGGGCATGGGATGGATTTGGGGAGAACGTGGGCAAGAGAGAGAGGAAGGAAGAAAGAAGATGAAGAAGAGAAAGAAGAAGAAGAGAGGAGAAGAAGAAGAAGAGAAGGAAGGAAAAGAAGAAAAAGAAGCTGAAGGAGTTTAGGAAGAAGAAAAGGGATTTGGGGAGAGCAGGGTGGGCTTGGGCAGGACAAGGGTGAGGTTTGGGAGGCCATGGGTTGTGCTGGGGAGTGGTTGGTGCACTTGAGGAGAAGGCAGTGGGCTTGGTCAGACCTGGCTCCTCTTCTGCTGCGTCGTCCTCTCTTGCGTCGGGTCCCTTTGTCTGCTTTCCCTTTTCCTTGTCTGAGGAGCACAGGGTGGCCTTGGAGGGAGGAGGGTGGGCTTGTTTAGAAAGTGCTGTGCTTGGGGAGGGCATATGTAGGCTTGGGTGGGCATGGTGAGTGGATGGTGGATTAGGGGAGAACATGGGAGGGATAGAGAAGGAGAAGATAGGGGTGAAGATGAAGACAAGACAGAGGTGGATGAAACAGAAGAAGAAGAAGTAAAAGTAGAAGAAATGAAGTCAAAAAAGAAGAAGTAGTAAAAGAAGAAGATGTAGTAGAAGAAGAAGAAGTAAAAGAAGAGAGAGAAGCTGAATAAGAAGAGAAAGAAGAAAGGGAATTGGGGAGAGCATGGTTGTGTTGGGGAGAGCATGGTGGGTCTGGGTAGAACAAGGGTGAGCTTTGGGTTGACATGGTGGTTTGGGGCGTCCCCGGTGTGGTGCACCAGAGGAAGCAGGTGGTGGGCAGAGGGTGGGCTTGGTTAGAAAGGGTTCTTGTTCTCCTCCTTCTGCGTCGTCCCATTGTCCCCTTTTGTGTTGTCCTTTCCTGCGTCAGGGCCTTCTCCTTCTTTCCCTTTGCCTTTTCTTCTGCCATCCATGTCATCCTCTTTAGGTTGTCCTCTGCTCCTTCCTCTCCCTTTCTTCAGTTGTCCTGTCACTTTTCCCCTGTGTCGTCCCATTGGCGCCATCCTCTCCCCCTGTGCATTCCTCTTCCTCTGCGAATTTCTCTCCCTCTGCGCAGCCTGCTCCCTCTGCGTCGTCCTCTTCCTCTGCACATTCCTCTCCCTCTGCGCAGTCTGCTCCCTCTGCGTCGTCCTCTTCCTCTGCGCATTCCGCTCCCTCTGCGCAGTCTGCTCCCTCTGCGTCGTCCTCTTCCTCTGCGCGTTCCTCTCCCTCTACGCAGTCTTCTCCCTCTGCGTCGTCCTCTTCCTCTGCGCATTCCTCTCCCTCTGCGCAGTCTGCTCCCTCTGCATCGTCCTCTTCCTCTGCACATTCCTCTCCCTCTGCGCAGTCTGCTCCCTCTGCGTCGTCCTCTTCCTCTGCGCATTCCTCTCCCTCTGCGCAGTCTCCTCCCTCTGCATCATCCTCTTCCTCTGCGCATTCCTCTCCCTCTGCGCAGTCCTCTCCTTCTGCAACATCCGCTCCCTCTGCGCAGTCTGCTCCCTCTGCGTCGTCCTCTCCATCTGCGCAGTCTTCTCCCTCTGCGTCGTCCTCTCCCTCTGCAAGGTCCTCTCCTTCTGCGCAATGCTCTCCCTCAGCGCCATCCTCTTTGCACCATTCTCTTTGTGTCAAATCATCAGAGGAAGAGGAGGAAGAAGAAAAAGAATATCTAGAGGCAGTGGATGCATTCCCCTGCCCTGGGCCCTTCCCTTCAGCTCCTTCTGCGCGGTCCCCTTGGCTCCTGCTGTGCCCTCCCCTTCCTCTCTTTCCCCCTGCGTCGTCCTCTCTTCCCTCAGGACCCTTCTTCTTCTTCTTCTTTCCCTTTTTCTTCTTGGAGGAGAACATTGTGGGCTTGGGAAGGATGTGCTGGTGGGCATGGGTGGGCATGGGGAGAACAGCATGGGCTTGGAGGGAAATGGATGGACTTGGGTATGGGCATGGTAGGCATGGGTGGGCATGGGGTAGTTGAAGAGAACGTGGTGGGTTTGGGGAGAACATGGGAGTTGCACAGAGGAAGAAGAAGACAAATTAGAGGAAGAAGAAGAGAAAGAAGTTGAAGAAGAGGAAGATGGAGAAGAAACTGAAGAAGAAGAAGCAGGTAAAGAGGAAGCCAGAAGAGATTTGGGGAGACCATGGTGGGCTTGGGGAGAACAAGGGTGAGCTTTGGGAGGACGTGGTGGGTTTGGGGTGTCTGTGGTGTGGTGCACCAGGGGAAGCAGGTGGTGGGCAGAGGGTGAGCTTGGTTAGAAACGGTTCTTGTTCTCCTCCTTCTGCCTGATCCTCTCTTGCGTCGGGGCCTTCTCCTTTTCTTTCCCTTTCCCTTTCCCTTCTCTTGTTATCCTCTTTCTGTGTTGTCCTTTTCTGCTTCCTCTGCCTTCTTTCTCTTGCACCCTCCTTTTTTTTCCCTTCTTCGGTGTCGTTCTCTCTGTGCTGTCCTCTTCTTCTCTAGCATCTTCTTTGCTCCATCTTCTTTGTGTCAGATCGTGGGAGGAAGAGGAGGAAGAAGAAGAAGAGTATCCACTTTTGCTGGCTGCCCTTCTTCTTCTTCCTCCTCTTCCTCCTCTTTTTCTTCTTCTTCTTTTCTAGGGCGCCCCACTTCCCATCCTGGGCTCCTTTCAGACACTGCCCAGGCGGATCCGTGCCGCAGACGAGATGCTTCGTCCTCTTGCCTGGCTTTGGTCTGGCGTGGAACCTGCTGCTTGTCCCCAAGCCCAGAGGCCACAAGTCCTACGTGCCGGGTGAGCTGGTGCCTTTGGAGCCTTGCTTGCAGGCACCCCATCATAGAATCATGGAACGGTGTGGGTTGGAGGACACAGAGAGTGACTTTGGTTCTTGTTCACTTTGCAGAGCCAATGGCTGTGTGGGTCACAGTGGCTGCCCTCGTTCTGGAAACAGCACCTTCTGCTGCACCAAGGTATCTTTCTCTCTTCTCTCTCTTCTTCCTCTTCTTCTTTGTCTGCTTCTTCTTCTCCATCTGCAGCAGCAGCAGCATAAGGTTCAGTGCCGTCATCCTAGCTGACACTGTGCCCTTTTTTCATGCTTGTTGTTCTTCATCTTCTTTCTGCTGTGTATCTTCTTTCTCTTCTTCTTCTGCATCTGCGTTGCCCACTTGTGCTTCGTACTCTGCTGCGTTGTCCTCTTCTTCTGAAGGGCTACTATTGAAAACTGGGGCAAGGAAGGCGTCAAGTACCTTTTCCTTTTCCTCATCTCTTGTTGTTGTAGTCCCTTCCATGTCCACTAGGGAGTGCAGGTTGCCCTTGCCCCTCCTTTTGCCAGAGGGGCCTAGCCAGGCTGCATGCAGGGGAAGCTGTCAATATGATGATGTTGAAGAACGCCAAGGGCTGGGTCCTGCCCTTGAGTCACAACACCCCATGGAGGCTCTGGGTGGGGGAAGAGAGGCTGGGAACTGCCCATCAAGAAAGGCCCTAGGGGTGCTGTGTGAGAGCAGCTGGAAATGATCTTAAGGGGTGCCCTCCTTCCTGGTGATAAAGATGTGCAGGGATGGAGACAGGCTGTGCTCAGGGATGCGCAGGGAGAGGACAAGGGGCAATGGTGCCAGCTGGAGCAGAGGAGGTTCCGTGAGGAGGACATGAGGGAACATAAGGAGAAACCTCTTTGGTGTGAGAGTGCTGGAGCCCTGGAGCAGGCTGCCCAGAGAGGTTGTGGAGGCTCCTCCTCTGGAGAGCTTCCAACCCCACCTGGATGTTTTCCTGGGTGCCCTGCCCTGGGTGACCCCGTAACATCCTCATAGAAAAGCTCAGGAGATGTGGCATAGATGGTTGGTCAGTGAGGTGGATGGCAAACTGGCTCCACAAGAGAGTTCAGAGGGTCGTCATCAGTGGCACAGAGTCAACTTGGAGACCTGTGGCAAGTGGTGTCCCCCAGGGATCGGTACTGGGTCCAGTTTTGTTCCATATCTTTATCAACAACCTGGATGAGGGCATTGAGAGTACCCTGAGCAAGTTCGCTGATGATAGAAAACTGGGGGGGTTGGCTGACAGCTGACAGGCTGTGCAGCCATCCAACGTGACCTGGACAGGCTGGAGAGCTGGGTGCAGGCAAAGCTCCTGAAGTTTAATAAGGACAAGTGCAAGGTCCTACAGCTGGGGAGAAATAACAACAGGCACCAGGACAGGTTAGGGGCTGCCCCGCTGGAAAGCAGCTCCACAGAGAAAGACCTTGGAGTGCTGCTGGACAGCAAGTTCTCCATGGAACAACAATGCACTCTTGTGGCCAAGAGAGCCAATGGGACCCTGGGATGCATCAAGAAAGGTGTCCAGCAGGTCTAGGGAAGTTCTTCTACCTCTCTATTCTGCCCTGCTGAGACCACTGCTGGAATACTGTGTCCGGTTTTGGGCTCCCCTGTTCAAGAGAGGCAGAGACCTGCCGGAGAGAATCCAACAGAGAGCCACGAGGATGATGAGGGGACTTGAGCATCTCCCCTATGAAGAGAGACTGAGATCCCTGGGGCTCTTTAGTCTGGAGAAGAGAAGACTGAGAGGGGATCTGATCAATGTCTATAAATATCTGAGAGGTGGGTGTCAAGCGGAGGGGGCCAGGCTCTTTTTGGTGGTTCACAGTGATAAGACAAGGAACAAGGGGTTGAAACTTGAACAGAGAAGATTTCAGCTCAACATGAGGAGAAACTTCTTTACAGTGAGGGTGGCAGAGCACTGGAAGAGGTTCCCGAGGGGGGTTGTGGAGTCTCCTTCTCTGGAGACTTTCAAAACCCAGCTGGATGTGTTCCTGTGCAGACTACCCTAAGTGATCCTGCTCTGGTGGGGGGCTTGGACCTGATGATCTCTTGAGGTCCCTTCCAACCTCTGATATACTGTGATACTGGGATACTGTGACCCTGCTCTGGCAGCGGGGTTGGGCTGGATGATCTCCAGAGCTTCCTCCCAGCCCTTAAGATTCTGTGATTCTGTGATCTTCAAGGTCCCTTCCATTCATTCCACGGTTCTGGGAAGGATCTGTGATCTGTGGAGCACTGTTGGTGGCAACTGGGCTCAAAAAAAAGGACTTTGCCCAAGGTGGAATGGCCTAGGATGGTCCTTTGGAGTCCCATGAGGAGAAGGCAAAGGAGTCAGCCTGTTTGAACATGAGCTGGAGGCTGAAGGCAGAAGGAGGATCTGGTGGCAAGCTCGTGGCAGAGGGCATTAGGCCAGCTTGAGTCACAGCAGCACCATCAGCCAGGCAACGATTGTGAAGTCACTATGGACACCATTGTCAGTGGCATTCCTGGTGCCATGGTACCACGCCCAGCCAAGGAGAGAAAAGCGGAGACAGAACCGTGGGTCCTGCACTCTGGAGGAGCATCCAGTGGTAGAATGAGCTCCTGTGTGGTTCTCCCCGCTCAGGAGTGTCCCACCAAGGGACTGAGCAAGATGGACTTCCGGGATGGGCTGGAGGCCATCTTCATGGTGTCCAGCAAGAGCACTGAAGATTCCAAGTGGCTGGGAACTTACAATGGCCAAGAGCTACTGCAGGGAGGGGAGACAGCTGAGATCACAAGGTCACCTCAGGGTGGGTGGTGGTCTCCGTCTGTGGGTTGGGGAAGGTGGTGACCGCTGGCATCCTGTGGAGGCCTTTTCGGGTTGGAGGACACAGAGAGTGACTTTGGTTCTTGTTCACTTTGCAGAGCCAATGGCTGTGTGGGACAGAGTGGCTGCCCTTGTTCTGGAAACAGCACCTTCTGCTGCACCAAGGTATCTTTCTCTCTTCTCTCTCTTCTTCCTCTTCTTTGTCTGCTTCTTCTTCTCCATCTGCAGCAGCAGCAGCAGCAGCAGCAGCAGCAGCATAAGGTTCAGTGCCGTCATCCTAGCTGACACTGTGCCCTTTTTTCGTGCTTGTTGTTCTTCATCTTCTTTCTGCTGTGTATCTTCTTTCTCTTCTTCTTCTGCATCTGCGTTGCCCACTTGTGCTTCGTACTCTGCTGCGTTGTCCTCTTCTTCTGCGTCTGCATGCTCCTGTCTTTCTTCTTTGTTCCCCTTCTTCTGCCTGCTCCTCTCCTGTATTGTGCCCTTCTTCTTTTGCATTCCCCTCCTCTACATCTTCCCTTCTTCTCCTTGTCCCCTTGGCTCCTGCTGAGCCATCCCCTCGTCCCCTTCCTCTTCTTCCCTCTGCGTCGTCCTCTCTTGCGTCGGAGCCCTTGTGCTTCTTTCTCTTTCTTTGAGGAGAACATGGTGGGCTTGGGAAGGACATGCTGCTGGTAGACATGGGTGGGCATGGGATGGATTTGGGGAGAACGTGGGCAAGAGAGAGAGGAAGGAAGAAAGAAGATGAAGAAGAGAAAGAAGAAGAAGAGAGGAGAAGAAGAAGAAGAGAAGGAAGGAAAAGAAGAAAAAGAAGCTGAAGGAGTTTAGGAAGAAGAAAAGGGATTTGGGGAGAGCAGGGTGGGCTTGGGCAGGACAAGGGTGAGGTTTGGGAGGCCATGGGTTGTGTTGGGGAGTGGTTGGTGCACTTGAGGAGAAGGCAGTGGGCTTGGTCAGACCTGGCTCCTCTTCTGCTGCGTCGTCCTCTCTTGCGTCGGGTCCCTTTGTCTGCTTTCCCTTTTCCTTGTCTGAGGAGCACAGGGTGGCCTTGGAGGGAGGAGGGTGGGCTTGTTTAGAAAGTGCTGTGCTTGGGGAGGGCATATGTAGGCTTGGGTGGGCATGGTGAGTGGATGGTGGATTAGGGGAGAACATGGGAGGGATAGAGAAGGAGAAGATAGGGGTGAAGATGAAGACAAGACAGAGGTGGATGAAACAGAAGAAGAAGAAGTAAAAGTAGAAGAAATGAAGTCAAAAAAGAAGAAGTAGTAAAAGAAGAAGATGTAGTAGAAGAAGAAGAAGTAAAAGAAGAGAGAGAAGCTGAATAAGAAGAGAAAGAAGAAAGGGAATTGGGGAGAGCATGGTTGTGTTGGGGAGAGCATGGTGGGTCTGGGTAGAACAAGGGTGAGCTTTGGGTTGACATGGTGGTTTGGGGCGTCCCCGGTGTGGTGCACCAGAGGAAGCAGGTGGTGGGCAGAGGGTGGGCTTGGTTAGAAAGGGTTCTTGTTCTCCTCCTTCTGCGTCGTCCCATTGTCCCCTTTTGTGTTGTCCTTTCCTGCGTCAGGGCCTTCTCCTTCTTTCCCTTTGCCTTTTCTTCTGCCATCCATGTCATCCTCTTTAGGTTGTCCTCTGCTCCTTCCTCTTCCTTTCTTCAGTTGTCCTGTCACTTTTCCCCTGTGTCGTCCCATTGGCGCCATCCTCTCCCCCTGTGCATTCCTCTTCCTCTGCGAATTTCTCTCCCTCTGCGCAGCCTGCTCCCTCTGCGTCGTCCTCTTCCTCTGCGCGTTCCTCTCCCTCTACGCAGTCTTCTTCCTCTGCGTCGTCCTCTTCCTCTGCGAATTTCTCTCCCTCTGCGCAGCCTGCTCCCTCTGCGTCGTCCTCTTCCTCTGCGCATTCCTCTCCCTCTGCGCAGTCTGCTCCCTCTGCGTCGTCCTCTTCCTCTGCGCATTCCTCTCCCTCTGCGCAGTCTGCTCCCTCTGCATCGTCCTCTTCCTCTGCACATTCCTCTCCCTCTGCACAATCTCCTCCCTCTGCGTCGTCCTCTTCCTCTGCGCATTCCTCTCCCTCTTCGCAGTCCTCTCCTTCTGCAACATCCGCTCCCTCTGCGCAGCCTGCTCCCTCTGCGTCTTCCTCTTCCTCTGCGCATTCCTCTCCCTCTGCGCAGTCTGGTCCCTCTGCGTCGTCCTCTTCCTCTGCGCATTCCTCTCCCTCTGCGCAGTCTGCTCCCTCTGCGTCGTCCTCTTCCTCTGCGCATTCCTCTCCCTCTGTGCAGTCTGCTCCCTCTGCGTCGTCCTCTTCGTCTGCGCATTCCTCTCCCTCTGCGCAGTCTGCTCCCTCTGCGTCGTCCTCTTCGTCTGCGCATTCCTCTCCCTCTGCGCAGTCTGCTCCCTCTGCATCGTCCTCTTCCTCTGCGCATTCCTCTCCCTCTGCGCAGTCTGCTCCCTCTGCGTCGTCCTCTTTCTCTGCGCATTCCTCTCCCTCTGCGCAGTCCTCTCCTTCTGCAAAATCCGCTCCCTCTGCGCAGTCTGCTCCCTCTGCGTCGTCCTCTTCGTCTGCACATTCCTCTCCCTCTGCGCATTCTGCTCCCTCTGCGTCGTCCTCTTCCTCTGCACATTCCTCTCCCTCTGCGCAGTCTGCTCCCTCTCCGTAGTTCTCTTCCTCTGCGCATTCCTCTCCCTCTGCGCAGTCCTCTCCTTCTGCAACATCCGCTCCCTCTGCGCAGTCTGCTCCCTCTGCGTCGTCCTCTCCATCTGCGCAGTCTTCTCCCTCTGCGTCGTCCTCTCCCTCTGCAAGGTCCTCTCCTTCTGCGCAGTGCTCTCCCTCAGCGCCATCCTCTTTGCACCATTCTCTTTGTGTCAAATCATCAGAGGAAGAGGAGGAAGAAGAAAAAGAATATCTAGAGGCAGTGGATGCATTCCCCTGCCCTGGGCCCTTCCCTTCAGCTCCTTCTGCGCGGTCCCCTTGGCTCCTGCTGTGCCCTCCCCTTCCTCTCTTTCCCCCTGCGTCGTCCTCTCTTCCCTCAGGACCCTTCTTCTTCTTCTTCTTTCCCTTTTTCTTCTTGGAGGAGAACATTGTGGGCTTGGGAAGGATGTGCTGGTGGGCATGGGTGGGCATGGGGAGAACAGCATGGGCTTGGAGGGAAATGGATGGACTTGGGTATGGGCATGGTAGGCATGGGTGGGCATGGGGTAGTTGAAGAGAACGTGGTGGGTTTGGGGAGAACATGGGAGTTGCACAGAGGAAGAAGAAGACAAATTAGAGGAAGAAGAAGAGAAAGAAGTTGAAGAAGAGGAAGATGGAGAAGAAACTGAAGAAGAAGAAGCAGGTAAAGAGGAAGCCAGAAGAGATTTGGGGAGACCATGGTGGGCTTGGGGAGAACAAGGGTGAGCTTTGGGAGGACGTGGTGGGTTTGGGGTGTCTGTGGTGTGGTGCACCAGGGGAAGCAGGTGGTGGGCAGAGGGTGAGCTTGGTTAGAAACGGTTCTTGTTCTCCTCCTTCTGCCTGATCCTCTCTTGCGTCGGGGCCTTCTCCTTTTCTTTCCCTTTCCCTTTCCCTTCTCTTGTTATCCTCTTTCTGTGTTGTCCTTTTCTGCTTCCTCTGCCTTCTTTCTCTTGCACCCTCCTTTTTTTTCCCTTCTTTGGTGTCGTTCTCTCTGTGCTGTCCTCTTCTTCTCTAGCATCTTCTTTGCTCCATCTTCTTTGTGTCAGATCGTGGGAGGAAGAGGAGGAAGAAGAAGAAGAGTATCCACTTTTGCTGGCTGCCCTTCTTCTTCTTCCTCCTCTTCCTCCTCTTTTTCTTCTTCTTCTTTTCTAGGGCGCCCCACTTCCCATCCTGGGCTCCTTTCAGACACTGCCCAGGCGGATCCGTGCCGCAGACGAGATGCTTCGTCCTCTTGCCTGGCTTTGGTCTGGCGTGGAACCTGCTGCTTGTCCCCAAGCCCAGAGGCCACAAGTCCTACGTGCCGGGTGAGCTGGTGCCTTTGGAGCCTTGCTTGCAGGCACCCCATCATAGAATCATGGAACGGTGTGGGTTGGAGGACACAGAGAGTGACTTTGGTTCTTGTTCACTTTGCAGAGCCAATGGCTGTGTGGGTCACAGTGGCTGCCCTCGTTCTGGAAACAGCACCTTCTGCTGCACCAAGGTATCTTTCTCTCTTCTCTCTCTTCTTCCTCTTCTTCTTTGTCTGCTTCTTCTTCTCCATCTGCAGCAGCAGCAGCATAAGGTTCAGTGCCGTCATCCTAGCTGACACTGTGCCCTTTTTTCATGCTTGTTGTTCTTCATCTTCTTTCTGCTGTGTATCTTCTTTCTCTTCTTCTTCTGCATCTGCGTTGCCCACTTGTGCTTCGTACTCTGCTGCGTTGTCCTCTTCTTCTGAAGGGCTACTATTGAAAACTGGGGCAAGGAAGGCGTCAAGTACCTTTTCCTTTTCCTCATCTCTTGTTGTTGTAGTCCCTTCCATGTCCACTAGGGAGTGCAGGTTGCCCTTGCCCCTCCTTTTGCCAGAGGGGCCTAGCCAGGCTGCATGCAGGGGAAGCTGTCAATATGATGATGTTGAAGAACGCCAAGGGCTGGGTCCTGCCCTTGAGTCACAACACCCCATGGAGGCTCTGGGTGGGGGAAGAGAGGCTGGGAACTGCCCATCAAGAAAGGCCCTAGGGGTGCTGTGTGAGAGCAGCTGGAAATGATCTTAAGGGGTGCCCTCCTTCCTGGTGATAAAGATGTGCAGGGATGGAGACAGGCTGTGCTCAGGGATGCGCAGGGAGAGGACAAGGGGCAATGGTGCCAGCTGGAGCAGAGGAGGTTCCGTGAGGAGGACATGAGGGAACATAAGGAGAAACCTCTTTGGTGTGAGAGTGCTGGAGCCCTGGAGCAGGCTGCCCAGAGAGGTTGTGGAGGCTCCTCCTCTGGAGAGCTTCCAACCCCACCTGGATGTTTTCCTGGGTGCCCTGCCCTGGGTGACCCCGTAACATCCTCATAGAAAAGCTCAGGAGATGTGGCATAGATGGTTGGTCAGTGAGGTGGATGGCAAACTGGCTCCACAAGAGAGTTCAGAGGGTCGTCATCAGTGGCACAGAGTCAACTTGGAGACCTGTGGCAAGTGGTGTCCCCCAGGGATCGGTACTGGGTCCAGTTTTGTTCCATATCTTTATCAACAACCTGGATGAGGGCATTGAGAGTACCCTGAGCAAGTTCGCTGATGATAGAAAACTGGGGGGGTTGGCTGACAGCTGACAGGCTGTGCAGCCATCCAACGTGACCTGGACAGGCTGGAGAGCTGGGTGCAGGCAAAGCTCCTGAAGTTTAATAAGGACAAGTGCAAGGTCCTACAGCTGGGGAGAAATAACAACAGGCACCAGGACAGGTTAGGGGCTGCCCCGCTGGAAAGCAGCTCCACAGAGAAAGACCTTGGAGTGCTGCTGGACAGCAAGTTCTCCATGGAACAACAATGCACTCTTGTGGCCAAGAGAGCCAATGGGACCCTGGGATGCATCAAGAAAGGTGTCCAGCAGGTCTAGGGAAGTTCTTCTACCTCTCTATTCTGCCCTGCTGAGACCACTGCTGGAATACTGTGTCCGGTTTTGGGCTCCCCTGTTCAAGAGAGGCAGAGACCTGCCGGAGAGAATCCAACAGAGAGCCACGAGGATGATGAGGGGACTTGAGCATCTCCCCTATGAAGAGAGACTGAGATCCCTGGGGCTCTTTAGTCTGGAGAAGAGAAGACTGAGAGGGGATCTGATCAATGTCTATAAATATCTGAGAGGTGGGTGTCAAGCGGAGGGGGCCAGGCTCTTTTTGGTGGTTCACAGTGATAAGACAAGGAACAAGGGGTTGAAACTTGAACAGAGAAGATTTCAGCTCAACATGAGGAGAAACTTCTTTACAGTGAGGGTGGCAGAGCACTGGAAGAGGTTCCCGAGGGGGGTTGTGGAGTCTCCTTCTCTGGAGACTTTCAAAACCCAGCTGGATGTGTTCCTGTGCAGACTACCCTAAGTGATCCTGCTCTGGTGGGGGGCTTGGACCTGATGATCTCTTGAGGTCCCTTCCAACCTCTGATATACTGTGATACTGGGATACTGTGACCCTGCTCTGGCAGCGGGGTTGGGCTGGATGATCTCCAGAGCTTCCTCCCAGCCCTTAAGATTCTGTGATTCTGTGATCTTCAAGGTCCCTTCCATTCATTCCACGGTTCTGGGAAGGATCTGTGATCTGTGGAGCACTGTTGGTGGCAACTGGGCTCAAAAAAAAGGACTTTGCCCAAGGTGGAATGGCCTAGGATGGTCCTTTGGAGTCCCATGAGGAGAAGGCAAAGGAGTCAGCCTGTTTGAACATGAGCTGGAGGCTGAAGGCAGAAGGAGGATCTGGTGGCAAGCTCGTGGCAGAGGGCATTAGGCCAGCTTGAGTCACAGCAGCACCATCAGCCAGGCAACGATTGTGAAGTCACTATGGACACCATTGTCAGTGGCATTCCTGGTGCCATGGTACCACGCCCAGCCAAGGAGAGAAAAGCGGAGACAGAACCGTGGGTCCTGCACTCTGGAGGAGCATCCAGTGGTAGAATGAGCTCCTGTGTGGTTCTCCCCGCTCAGGAGTGTCCCACCAAGGGACTGAGCAAGATGGACTTCCGGGATGGGCTGGAGGCCATCTTCATGGTGTCCAGCAAGAGCACTGAAGATTCCAAGTGGCTGGGAACTTACAATGGCCAAGAGCTACTGCAGGGAGGGGAGACAGCTGAGATCACAAGGTCACCTCAGGGTGGGTGGTGGTCTCCGTCTGTGGGTTGGGGAAGGTGGTGACCGCTGGCATCCTGTGGAGGCCTTTTCGGGTTGGAGGACACAGAGAGTGACTTTGGTTCTTGTTCACTTTGCAGAGCCAATGGCTGTGTGGGACAGAGTGGCTGCCCTCGTTCTGGAAACAGCACCTTCTGCTGCACCAAGGTATCTTTCTCTCTTCTCTCTCTTCTTCCTCTTCTTCTTTGTCTGCTTCTTCTTCTCCATCTGCAGCAGCAGCAGCAGCAGCAGCAGCATAAGGTTCAGTGCCGTCATCCTAGCTGACACTGTGCCCTTTTTTCGTGCTTGTTGTTCTTCATCTTCTTTCTGCTGTGTATCTTCTTTCTCTTCTTCTTCTGCATCTGCGTTGCCCACTTGTGCTTCGTACTCTGCTGCGTTGTCCTCTTCTTCTGCGTCTGCATGCTCCTGTCTTTCTTCTTTGTTCCCCTTCTTCTGCCTGCTCCTCTCCTGTATTGTGCCCTTCTTCTTTTGCATTCCCCTCCTCTACATCTTCCCTTCTTCTCCTTGTCCCCTTGGCTCCTGCTGAGCCATCCCCTCGTCCCCTTCCTCTTCTTCCCTCTGCGTCGTCCTCTCTTGCGTCGGAGCCCTTGTGCTTCTTTCTCTTTCTTTGAGGAGAACATGGTGGGCTTGGGAAGGACATGCTGCTGGTAGACATGGGTGGGCATGGGATGGATTTGGGGAGAACGTGGGCAAGAGAGAGAGGAAGGAAGAAAGAAGATGAAGAAGAGAAAGAAGAAGAAGAGAGGAGAAGAAGAAGAAGAGAAGGAAGGAAAAGAAGAAAAAGAAGCTGAAGGAGTTTAGGAAGAAGAAAAGGGATTTGGGGAGAGCAGGGTGGGCTTGGGCAGGACAAGGGTGAGGTTTGGGAGGCCATGGGTTGTGCTGGGGAGTGGTTGGTGCACTTGAGGAGAAGGCAGTGGGCTTGGTCAGACCTGGCTCCTCTTCTGCTGCGTCGTCCTCTCTTGCGTCGGGTCCCTTTGTCTGCTTTCCCTTTTCCTTGTCTGAGGAGCACAGGGTGGCCTTGGAGGGAGGAGGGTGGGCTTGTTTAGAAAGTGCTGTGCTTGGGGAGGGCATATGTAGGCTTGGGTGGGCATGGTGAGTGGATGGTGGATTAGGGGAGAACATGGGAGGGATAGAGAAGGAGAAGATAGGGGTGAAGATGAAGACAAGACAGAGGTGGATGAAACAGAAGAAGAAGAAGTAAAAGTAGAAGAAATGAAGTCAAAAAAGAAGAAGTAGTAAAAGAAGAAGATGTAGTAGAAGAAGAAGAAGTAAAAGAAGAGAGAGAAGCTGAATAAGAAGAGAAAGAAGAAAGGGAATTGGGGAGAGCATGGTTGTGTTGGGGAGAGCATGGTGGGTCTGGGTAGAACAAGGGTGAGCTTTGGGTTGACATGGTGGTTTGGGGCGTCCCCGGTGTGGTGCACCAGAGGAAGCAGGTGGTGGGCAGAGGGTGGGCTTGGTTAGAAAGGGTTCTTGTTCTCCTCCTTCTGCGTCGTCCCATTGTCCCCTTTTGTGTTGTCCTTTCCTGCGTCAGGGCCTTCTCCTTCTTTCCCTTTGCCTTTTCTTCTGCCATCCATGTCATCCTCTTTAGGTTGTCCTCTGCTCCTTCCTCTCCCTTTCTTCAGTTGTCCTGTCACTTTTCCCCTGTGTCGTCCCATTGGCGCCATCCTCTCCCCCTGTGCATTCCTCTTCCTCTGCGAATTTCTCTCCCTCTGCGCAGTCTGCTCCCTCTGCGTCGTCCTCTTCCTCTGCCCGTTCCTCTCCCTCTGCGCAGTCTTCTCCCTCTGCGTCGTCCTCTTCCTCTGCGCATTCCTCTCCCTCTGCGCAGTCTGCTCCCTCTGCGTCGTCCTCTTCCTCTGCGCATTCCTCTCCCTCTGCGCAGTCTGCTCCCTCTGCGTCGTCCTCTTCCTCTGCGCATTCCTCTCCCTCTGCGCAGCTCCCTCGCTCTCCCTCTGCGTCGTCCTCTTCCTCTGCGCATTCCTCTCCCTCTGCGCAGTCTGCTCCCTCTGCGTCGTCCTCTTCCTCTGCGCATTCCTCTCCCTCTGCGCAGTCTGCTCCCTCTGCGTCGTCCTCTTC
This sequence comes from Indicator indicator, assembly GCF_027791375.1. Taxonomy (NCBI): domain Eukaryota; kingdom Metazoa; phylum Chordata; class Aves; order Piciformes; family Indicatoridae; genus Indicator; species Indicator indicator. Next base: position 11,849,858 of record NC_072053.1, on the reverse strand, counting down.
CTCTGCGCATTCCTCTCCCTCTGCGCAGTCTGCTCCCTCTGCGTCGTCCTCTTCCTCTGCGCATTCCTCTCCCTCTGCGCAGTCTGCTCCCTCTGCGTCGTCCTCTTCCTCTGCGCATTCCTCTCCCTCTGCGCAGTCCTCTCCTTCTGCGTCATCCTCTTCCTCTGCGTCATCCTCTCCCTCTGCGCAGTCTGCTCCCTCTGCGTCGTCCTCTCCATCTGCGCAGTCTTCTCCCTCTGCGTCGTCCTCTCCCTCTGCAAGGTCCTCTCCTTCTGCGCAATGCTCTCCCTCAGCGCCATCCTCTTTGCACCATTCTCTTTGTGTCAAATCATCAGAGGAAGAGGAGGAAGAAGAAAAAGAATATCTAGAGGCAGTGGATGCATTCCCCTGCCCTGGGCCCTTCCCTTCAGCTCCTTCTGCGCGGTCCCCTTGGCTCCTGCTGTGCCCTCCCCTTCCTCTCTTTCCCCCTGCGTCGTCCTCTCTTCCCTCAGGACCCTTCTTCTTCTTCTTCTTTCCCTTTTTCTTCTTGGAGGAGAACATTGTGGGCTTGGGAAGGATGTGCTGGTGGGCATGGGTGGGCATGGGGAGAACAGCATGGGCTTGGAGGGAAATGGATGGACTTGGGTATGGGCATGGTAGGCATGGGTGGGCATGGGGTAGTTGAAGAGAACGTGGTGGGTTTGGGGAGAACATGGGAGTTGCACAGAGGAAGAAGAAGACAAATTAGAGGAAGAAGAAGAGAAAGAAGTTGAAGAAGAGGAAGATGGAGAAGAAACTGAAGAAGAAGAAGCAGGTAAAGAGGAAGCCAGAAGAGATTTGGGGAGACCATGGTGGGCTTGGGGAGAACAAGGGTGAGCTTTGGGAGGACGTGGTGGGTTTGGGGTGTCTGTGGTGTGGTGCACCAGGGGAAGCAGGTGGTGGGCAGAGGGTGAGCTTGGTTAGAAACGGTTCTTGTTCTCCTCCTTCTGCCTGATCCTCTCTTGCGTCGGGGCCTTCTCCTTTTCTTTCCCTTTCCCTTTCCCTTCTCTTGTTATCCTCTTTCTGTGTTGTCCTTTTCTGCTTCCTCTGCCTTCTTTCTCTTGCACCCTCCTTTTTTTTCCCTTCTTTGGTGTCGTTCTCTCTGTGCTGTCCTCTTCTTCTCTAGCATCTTCTTTGCTCCATCTTCTTTGTGTCAGATCGTGGGAGGAAGAGGAGGAAGAAGAAGAAGAGTATCCACTTTTGCTGGCTGCCCTTCTTCTTCTTCCTCCTCTTCCTCCTCTTTTTCTTCTTCTTCTTTTCTAGGGCGCCCCACTTCCCATCCTGGGCTCCTTTCAGACACTGCCCAGGCGGATCCGTGCCGCAGACGAGATGCTTCGTCCTCTTGCCTGGCTTTGGTCTGGCGTGGAACCTGCTGCTTGTCCCCAAGCCCAGAGGCCACAAGTCCTACGTGCCGGGTGAGCTGGTGCCTTTGGAGCCTTGCTTGCAGGCACCCCATCATAGAATCATGGAACGGTGTGGGTTGGAGGACACAGAGAGTGACTTTGGTTCTTGTTCACTTTGCAGAGCCAATGGCTGTGTGGGTCACAGTGGCTGCCCTCGTTCTGGAAACAGCACCTTCTGCTGCACCAAGGTATCTTTCTCTCTTCTCTCTCTTCTTCCTCTTCTTCTTTGTCTGCTTCTTCTTCTCCATCTGCAGCAGCAGCAGCAGCAGCAGCAGCATAAGGTTCAGTGCCGTCATCCTAGCTGACACTGTGCCCTTTTTTCGTGCTTGTTGTTCTTCATCTTCTTTCTGCTGTGTATCTTCTTTCTCTTCTTCTTCTGCATCTGCGTTGCCCACTTGTGCTTCGTACTCTGCTGCGTTGTCCTCTTCTTCTGCGTCTGCATGCTCCTGTCTTTCTTCTTTGTTCCCCTTCTTCTGCCTGCTCCTCTCCTGTATTGTGCCCTTCTTCTTTTGCATTCCCCTCCTCTACATCTTCCCTTCTTCTCCTTGTCCCCTTGGCTCCTGCTGAGCCATCCCCTCGTCCCCTTCCTCTTCTTCCCTCTGCGTCGTCCTCTCTTGCGTCGGAGCCCTTGTGCTTCTTTCTCTTTCTTTGAGGAGAACATGGTGGGCTTGGGAAGGACATGCTGCTGGTAGACATGGGTGGGCATGGGATGGATTTGGGGAGAACGTGGGCAAGAGAGAGAGGAAGGAAGAAAGAAGATGAAGAAGAGAAAGAAGAAGAAGAGAGGAGAAGAAGAAGAAGAGAAGGAAGGAAAAGAAGAAAAAGAAGCTGAAGGAGTTTAGGAAGAAGAAAAGGGATTTGGGGAGAGCAGGGTGGGCTTGGGCAGGACAAGGGTGAGGTTTGGGAGGCCATGGGTTGTGTTGGGGAGTGGTTGGTGCACTTGAGGAGAAGGCAGTGGGCTTGGTCAGACCTGGCTCCTCTTCTGCTGCGTCGTCCTCTCTTGCGTCGGGTCCCTTTGTCTGCTTTCCCTTTTCCTTGTCTGAGGAGCACAGGGTGGCCTTGGAGGGAGGAGGGTGGGCTTGTTTAGAAAGTGCTGTGCTTGGGGAGGGCATATGTAGGCTTGGGTGGGCATGGTGAGTGGATGGTGGATTAGGGGAGAACATGGGAGGGATAGAGAAGGAGAAGATAGGGGTGAAGATGAAGACAAGACAGAGGTGGATGAAACAGAAGAAGAAGAAGTAAAAGTAGAAGAAATGAAGTCAAAAAAGAAGAAGTAGTAAAAGAAGAAGATGTAGTAGAAGAAGAAGAAGTAAAAGAAGAGAGAGAAGCTGAATAAGAAGAGAAAGAAGAAAGGGAATTGGGGAGAGCATGGTTGTGTTGGGGAGAGCATGGTGGGTCTGGGTAGAACAAGGGTGAGCTTTGGGTTGACATGGTGGTTTGGGGCGTCCCCGGTGTGGTGCACCAGAGGAAGCAGGTGGTGGGCAGAGGGTGGGCTTGGTTAGAAAGGGTTCTTGTTCTCCTCCTTCTGCGTCGTCCCATTGTCCCCTTTTGTGTTGTCCTTTCCTGCGTCAGGGCCTTCTCCTTCTTTCCCTTTGCCTTTTCTTCTGCCATCCATGTCATCCTCTTTAGGTTGTCCTCTGCTCCTTCCTCTTCCTTTCTTCAGTTGTCCTGTCACTTTTCCCCTGTGTCGTCCCATTGGCGCCATCCTCTCCCCCTGTGCATTCCTCTTCCTCTGCGAATTTCTCTCCCTCTGCGCAGTCTGCTCCCTCTGCGTCGTCCTCTTCCTCTGCGCATTCCTCTCCCTCTGCGCAGTCTTCTCCCTCTGCGTCGTCCTCTTCCTCTGCGAATTTCTCTCCCTCTGCGCAGCCTGCTCCCTCTGCGTCGTCCTCTTCCTCTGCGCATTCCTCTCCCTCTGCGCAGTCTTCTCCCTCTGCGTCGTCCTCTTCCTCTGCGCATTCCTCTCCCTCTGCGCAGTCTGCTCCCTCTGCATCGTCCTCTTCCTCTGCACATTCCTCTCCCTCTGCACAATCTCCTCCCTCTGCGTCGTCCTCTTCCTCTGCGCATTCCTCTCCCTCTTCGCAGTCCTCTCCTTCTGCAACATCCGCTCCCTCTGCGCAGCCTGCTCCCTCTGCGTCTTCCTCTTCCTCTGCGCATTCCTCTCCCTCTGCGCAGTCTGGTCCCTCTGCGTCGTCCTCTTCCTCTGCGCATTCCTCTCCCTCTGCGCAGTCTGCTCCCTCTGCGTCGTCCTCTTCCTCTGCGCATTCCTCTCCCTCTGTGCAGTCTGCTCCCTCTGCGTCGTCCTCTTCGTCTGCGCATTCCTCTCCCTCTGCGCAGTCTGCTCCCTCTGCGTCGTCCTCTTCGTCTGCGCATTCCTCTCCCTCTGCGCAGTCTGCTCCCTCTGCATCGTCCTCTTCCTCTGCGCATTCCTCTCCCTCTGCGCAGTCTGCTCCCTCTGCGTCGTCCTCTTTCTCTGCGCATTCCTCTCCCTCTGCGCAGTCCTCTCCTTCTGCAAAATCCGCTCCCTCTGCGCAGTCTGCTCCCTCTGCGTCGTCCTCTTCGTCTGCACATTCCTCTCCCTCTGCGCATTCTGCTCCCTCTGCGTCGTCCTCTTCCTCTGCACATTCCTCTCCCTCTGCGCAGTCTGCTCCCTCTCCGTAGTTCTCTTCCTCTGCGCATTCCTCTCCCTCTGCGCAGTCCTCTCCTTCTGCAACATCCGCTCCCTCTGCGCAGTCTGCTCCCTCTGCGTCGTCCTCTCCATCTGCGCAGTCTTCTCCCTCTGCGTCGTCCTCTCCCTCTGCAAGGTCCTCTCCTTCTGCGCAGTGCTCTCCCTCAGCGCCATCCTCTTTGCACCATTCTCTTTGTGTCAAATCATCAGAGGAAGAGGAGGAAGAAGAAAAAGAATATCTAGAGGCAGTGGATGCATTCCCCTGCCCTGGGCCCTTCCCTTCAGCTCCTTCTGCGCGGTCCCCTTGGCTCCTGCTGTGCCCTCCCCTTCCTCTCTTTCCCCCTGCGTCGTCCTCTCTTCCCTCAGGACCCTTCTTCTTCTTCTTCTTTCCCTTTTTCTTCTTGGAGGAGAACATTGTGGGCTTGGGAAGGATGTGCTGGTGGGCATGGGTGGGCATGGGGAGAACAGCATGGGCTTGGAGGGAAATGGATGGACTTGGGTATGGGCATGGTAGGCATGGGTGGGCATGGGGTAGTTGAAGAGAACGTGGTGGGTTTGGGGAGAACATGGGAGTTGCACAGAGGAAGAAGAAGACAAATTAGAGGAAGAAGAAGAGAAAGAAGTTGAAGAAGAGGAAGATGGAGAAGAAACTGAAGAAGAAGAAGCAGGTAAAGAGGAAGCCAGAAGAGATTTGGGGAGACCATGGTGGGCTTGGGGAGAACAAGGGTGAGCTTTGGGAGGACGTGGTGGGTTTGGGGTGTCTGTGGTGTGGTGCACCAGGGGAAGCAGGTGGTGGGCAGAGGGTGAGCTTGGTTAGAAACGGTTCTTGTTCTCCTCCTTCTGCCTGATCCTCTCTTGCGTCGGGGCCTTCTCCTTTTCTTTCCCTTTCCCTTTCCCTTCTCTTGTTATCCTCTTTCTGTGTTGTCCTTTTCTGCTTCCTCTGCCTTCTTTCTCTTGCACCCTCCTTTTTTTTCCCTTCTTTGGTGTCGTTCTCTCTGTGCTGTCCTCTTCTTCTCTAGCATCTTCTTTGCTCCATCTTCTTTGTGTCAGATCGTGGGAGGAAGAGGAGGAAGAAGAAGAAGAGTATCCACTTTTGCTGGCTGCCCTTCTTCTTCTTCCTCCTCTTCCTCCTCTTTTTCTTCTTCTTCTTTTCTAGGGCGCCCCACTTCCCATCCTGGGCTCCTTTCAGACACTGCCCAGGCGGATCCGTGCCGCAGACGAGATGCTTCGTCCTCTTGCCTGGCTTTGGTCTGGCGTGGAACCTGCTGCTTGTCCCCAAGCCCAGAGGCCACAAGTCCTACGTGCCGGGTGAGCTGGTGCCTTTGGAGCCTTGCTTGCAGGCACCCCATCATAGAATCATGGAATGGTGTGGGTTGGAGGACACAGAGAGTGACTTTGGTTCTTGTTCACTTTGCAGA